>NC_141699.1:739499222-740699222 GCF_964263255.1 Lissotriton vulgaris
GGAGGGAAGCCAAAGAGGCCGAGAAGGGGGCCGGTCGGGGGAGACGTCCCGGTTCCCTGTTCCCCGCTCGAGGCGCCAGCCCCGGTACCGGCCCCGGTACCGAAGGAGGGGAATCCGATCCCCGTAGTAGTCACCCCGACATCCGCTGAAGATATGCCTCCTGAGTTGGCGGCACAGTTAGCGGCGTGGTTGGGGGACAGCAGCGAGGGCGCCACGGCTGCCGAAGCGCAAGCACTCATTAAACAGTTGCGCGAGAAACGTGATACAGCCAAGGTGCCCGCGTCGGATGCGGTGATAGACAAGCCACGAGTGGCGGAGGCAGCGTCCGGTGCAGGTAAGCGGCCATTGCCGTTCGCAAGGGATGAGTCAACACCCTCTCGTAGAGAAAGGTTGGGGCAACATGTTCCTTTGGCAATAAAGGAAAAGATTTGGGTGGGGGAATACGTAAACATTTTCTCCTTGCTCGTTGATCATTATGAGGTGGAAACTGTTAAGGGCCAAAAGGATCTGATGCACCCAAGTGTTTGGCGCGCAAAAATGGCCGCCTTTAAAGTGAATGGGAATATTGGCAACTGGGGTAATGCTTGGGGAATTTTTACGTCAATTTTGGGGGAACGTAGGCCTGAATTGCTCCCTGAATTTCCAGTATATCAGTCACGGATTATGGGGTACTCGACATCGCACCAAGGTAACCAATGGTTCTGTTATGACAACCTTTTCAGGAAAGCGATGGAGCATAACAAAAGTTTAACCTGGGACTGTTACGATTCTTTGACATGGAATAAAATGAAAGAGTCGGGGATGTTGAAAGTGCCGTTGGTGGGGAGTTCTGTTGGTGAGTCCTCCCGCCAAAATGGGGGGACGCCCTTTCGGTCGGGTACGGGTACAGACGATTATCCGAGACCCGCCAGAATTACAGGGAAGAGGGGTTTCTGTTTCAATTTCAACAGAAGTAAATGCACTAGGCCCCCGGGATCTTGTAAATTCAAACACGAATGTAGTGGTTGTGGGGCACCCCATCCTGAGTCCTCGTGCAGAGCCAAATCGGGTGAAAATGGGGGTAGAGGAGGCGCCAAACAGGTCTAATATAGTCCGAGGGGCGCCTTTACCAACCCCGATTGATACCCTGGCAATGATTCCCTGGCTCAGCGAATACCCGGATCGTACTTCCGCTGGGGTGCTACGAAACGGTTTTTCATACGGTTTCCGCATCCCGGTGGGGGACTTTCAGGGTATCGGGACGTGCAAAAACCAACTTTCCGTCTTGCAGCATACGACTGTAGTACAGGATAAGATCCGGAAAGAGGTTACCCGAGGTCGGGTTGCCGGCCCGTTTAGTGTTCCCCCGGTACAGAATTTTGTTTGTTCTCCTTTAGGGGTGGTCCCCAAGAAGGACCCAGGTGAGTTTCGATTGATTCACAATTTATCAGCGCCTCATGGCCTTTCTGTAAACGACGCAATTGATCCAGAGATATGTTCGGTGCGGTACGCATCATTCGATGAGGCCGTAGCCATTTTGAATCGCCTGGGGCCCGGGACGCTGATGGCGAAATCAGATATCGAGTCAGCGTTCCGTTTGCTCCCGGTATACCCGGAAGACCAACGTCTTTTGGGATTCATGTTTCAAGGTTCGTATTACATGGATAGGTGTATCCCGATGGGGTGCTCTATATCTTGTGCATATTTCGAGAAATTCAGTAGTTTTCTACAATGGGTTTACACGAAGAAAACGGGTTTTCGGAATGTGATGCATTACCTCGATGACTTTCTGTTCCTTGGGGCCGCTGGGGATGATGAATGTGCCCGGGCCTTGACTGAATTTTGTGTTTTAATGAATCAATTTGGCGTGCCATTGGCACCAGGTAAAACGGTGGGTCCCACGACTTGCCTCGAGTTTCTCGGGATCGAGTTGGACTCTAGTGAGGGTTGTTTTCGTTTACCAGCTGCCAAAGTGTCGAAATTCAGGGCAGCCCTGCAAATGTGTATTATTGCATCTAAAGTTACGCTGCATCAATTGCAGCAATTGGTGGGGAAGTTGAATTTTGCCCTAAGGGTGATCCCGATGGCCCGCCCCTTCTCCCGTTCAATTGCCCAGGCGATGGTTGGCCTAAGAGAGGGTCATCATCGCACGAGATTATCGGCCGAGGTCCGCCAAGACATGCGTATTTGGTTAGCATTTTTGGCGGATTTCAATGGTCGAGTCGTCTGGAACAAACCGGCCTTGTCCTCTGAAGAGCTTGGTCTATGGACAGATTCAGCGGGAAGCATGGGTTTCGGCGCCATCTTCGGCACAAAATGGTCGGCACAAAGGTGGCCAACATGGTGGCATGAAGAGGGTCTGACGAGCAATATTGCTTTCCTTGAACTGTTTCCCATTTTGGTGGCCCTCAGAACCTGGCCCGATGGATTCAAAAATCACTCTGTCATATTTTGGTCTGACAATATGACCGTTGTAGAATGCATCAATAGTCAGGCAGCACGTTGCAAAATGATTTTAAGGCTGCTTAAAGAAATTGTCTTACTGTGTATGCAACTGAACGTGGTATTCAGAGCAAAACATGTCCCAGGGGTGATGAATCAGGCTGCTGATGCACTGTCTCGTTTTCAAATGCAGGCTTTCTTGGGTTTCCTTCCCTCAGCGGACCCAGAGCCAGCACCCTTTCCCGAAGCTCTCTGGTCTCTCGGTGCCCCGAACTTCGTTACCTCGTGGGAGAGAGTCTAGCACCAAGGACGAGGAAGGCATACGAAGGGGCGTTTCGGGCTTATTTAGCCTTTTTGGGGACTGAGAGAGGGGGGCTTTGGGGGCATGAGGATTGGGTAGTACATTTTCTGATGTCCTTGCGTAAGGCTGGGAAGTCGGTGGCTACAGCCCAGAGGCATCGTGCTGCCATTTCCTTTATTGCCAGGGCGCATAATATCCAGGACCCGACAGCGTCTTTTGTGGTACAGAAAGCGCTGCGTGGGTGGCAACGCCTTGAGGGTCGCAAAGTAGATGAGAGGCGCCCGATAGGTCTGGATAGGTTGTCCCAGTTGCTGGCCACACTCCCCGCCACATGCTCGTCTCAGTTCGAGGCCTGTTTTTTTCCGAGCTGCTTTTACGCTTGCATTTCACGGGGCAATGAGGATAAGTGAGCTGGTAGCAAGGAACAAGCGGGATGTGGTGGGGGGTTTGTGCCGGGAACACGTTCAGATCAGGGGTGAGACGATGACTGTATCCTTTGTCAAGTCAAAAACCGATCAAGGTGGGGTGGGTGACTGCGTAGTCATTCGCAGGATTTCAGGGTCTCCCATGTGTCCGGTGAAGTGTTTAGAAGATTACCTAGCACAAAGGGTGGCATCATGGGGGGGGACATTGTTGAGACACGCGGACGCCACCCCACTGACGAAGTTTCAGTTTCAGCGGGTGCTCGCGATGTCAATTACCGCAGCGGGCTTGGACCCGGGTGAGTTTGGGACCCATTCCTTTCGGATAGGGGCTGCCACTGAAGCTACAGCCAGGGGTCTTAATGTGGAACAAGTAAAACGAGTGGGGCGTTGGTCCTCCAATTGTTATAAGAGGTATGTGCGGTTGCACATGTTGTGAAGCTGTAATAATGTACTCACGCTTCTTGTCTTTTGTTTGGTTTTCAGTTACGCAAGCCTTCGAGGCGGGGCGGACTATGCAGTCGACCCAACACCAGGCCAGCGGTCAGACATCACCGGCTGTGAGAAAGGAGGTGTGGGTCGTGGGCCACTCATACGTGAGGCGTGCCGCTGACGTATTCGAAGCAGGTGACATGATTCACGTAGCTGGGGAATACGGGTACAGAATGTCCTTCTACGGAAGGGGCGGTCTCTGTATTGACCAGTTTCAGGCATTCTTTGAGGGTTTGTTAGGGCGGACGAGGTCACCGCCGTCTATAGTCATAGTACATTTAGGGGGCAATGATTTGGTCACCACCGGTAGACGACTTCTCCTGGAGGCAATGCTTTCCACTGTAAGTTGGTTGGCGAGGAAAGTTCCGGGGTGCATAATTGCGTGGTCTCATATGATCCCACGAAAAGTGTGGCGGGGGGCTGTTTCGATCCCTGCTTTGAACCATTCTGTTAGAAAACTTAATAACAAAGTGAGTAGGTTGTTTCGTTCCAGGACATTGCATTCTATCTCGCACGGTTGTATTAATGATGACAGTATGTATCTAGGGGATGGTGTGCATTTGTCTCGGGTGGGAAATGAGTTACTCATAGGGGACTTCTTAGCATGGTTAAAAACGTTGGAACATGACCTTTAGCTAGGAGTTTTGTGGGGGGCCCGGATAGCCGGTCAACTATCCGGGCCTGTGGCGGTAAGGTCATGATCGGTGAGCACTAATTAGTAGATCCCTATGAGTGGGCGTCACCCAACACGGATGGGAGCGCTCGGGAGAGGTGGCCATTGGCCCCTCAATGGGGAGGCGGTCCCTTCTAAGGATGGGTCGCCGGAAGTAAAGGAAAGGCGGTCAAGGCCCCTTCCTTTGTAGGAGGGGTTACAGCCCCCTCCTGGGGAATTTCCCGGGGCCAGTGACATCTGCGACGGCAGATGCGGTAAGTAGTGTGGGGTTGGGATAAGGTCTACGGTACCTTCTAGATACCTCACACGAGTATTCGAACGACCTTTAACTGGCGTCGAGTCTTTAGGTGCCCCCGTCAAGTCAAGGGAAATTGGTAATAGTTGCACTTGAGGTACGCCTCCGTGCTGTCGCCCAGCCCAAGTGGGAGGGGTAAGTCTGGTTAGGGATCTTGACACCGGTTATGATCTTGCCGTTGGCCCTTAAACGTTAGGTTGTACAATTTCAATATGTCAAGAAATGTTTTGTAGGATGCTAGTTCGGCTAGGAGAACCTCTGTATTAGAGAATCTGTTAAGGTTAGCCAAACATCGTAATATGGTAATGAAATTGTACATAACATGAAACGTTTAATGTTTTAATTTTGTTTTAATAAATACGGCCGGGATGGTCACTCCATCCCACTTCCAAAAACTTCAAGAACTGTTTCCGGTTTCCCTCCTTTCGGGGATTGATTGTGTTGAGAGGGGGTGGCGGGTATCTCGGCCATAATGGGGGGGTGTTATCTCTTTTGTCGAAAATCAGCCGTTTTTGCTCGAACATTAAATGCCTCCAAATGGTATTTAATTAACTTCCCGAGCCCCTGGAAGCATGAAAATCACTTTAAACATGCTAATTTTAGCTCTAACACTGATGATCCACCTACAAATGTGAACTGACGTTCAAAAATAAAACATTTGAAAACGGACCATTTTCCACATTTCTGAAGCATGACGTAATGGGGGGGTGTTATCTCTTTTGTCGAAAATCAGCCGTTTTTGCTCGAACATTAAATGCCTCCAAATGGTATTTAATTAACTTCCCGGGGTGAAGAAACCCTTTTTGAGAACTCAGAGTGAGTAAATTGGCCATTTTCATGCACTTTTAACCATTCCATAAATCTTGTGTTTTGGGCCCCTGGAAGCATGAAAATCACTTTAAACATGCTAATTTTAGCTCTAACACTGATGATCCACCTACAAATGTGAACTGACGTTCAAAAATAAAACATTTGAAAACGGACCATTTTCCACATTTCTGAAGCATGACGTAATGGGGGGGTGTTATCTCTTTTGTCGAAAATCAGCCGTTTTTGCTCTAACATTAAATGCCTCCAAATGGTATTTAATTAACTTCCCGAGCCCCTGGAAGCATGAAAATCACTTTAAACATGCTAATTTTAGCTCTAACACTGATGATCCACCTACAAATGTGAACTGACGTTCAAAAATAAAACATTTGAAAACGGACCATTTTCCACATTTCTGAAGCATGACGTAATGGGGGGGTGTCATCTCTTTTGTCGAAAATCAGCCGTTTTTGCTCGAACATTAAATGCCTCCAAATGGTATTTAATAACTTCCCGAGCCCCTGGAAGCATGAAAATCACTTTAAACATGCTAATTTTAGCTCTAACACTGATGATCCACCTACAAATGTGAACTGACGTTCAAAAATAAAACATTTGAAAACGGACCATTTTCCACATTTCTGAAGCATGACGTAATGGGGGGGTGTTATCTCTTTTGTCGAAAATCAGCCGTTTTTGCTCTAACATTAAATGCCTCCAAATGGTATTTAATTAACTTCCTGAGCCCCTGGAAGCATGAAAATCACTTTAAACATGCTAATTTTAGCTCTAACACTGATGATCCACCTACAAATGTGAACTGACGTTCAAAAATAAAACATTTGAAAACGGACCATTTTCCACATTTCTGAAGCATGACGTAATGGGGGGGTGTTATCTCTTTTGTCGAAAATCAGCCGTTTTTGCTCGAACATCAAATGCCTCCAAATGGTATTTAATTAACTTCCCGAGCCCCTGGAAGCATGAAAATCACTTTAAACATGCTAATTTTAGCTCTAACACTGATGATCCACCTACAAATGTGAACTGACGTTCAAAAATAAAACATTTGAAAACGGACCATTTTCCACATTTCTGAAGCATGACGTAATGGGGGGGTGTTATCTCTTTTGTCGAAAATCAGCCGTTTTTGCTCGAACATTAAATGCCTCCAAATGGTATTTAATTAACTTCCCGGGGTGAAGAAACCCTTTTTGAGAACTCAGAGTGAGTAAATTGGCCATTTTCATGCACTTTTAACCATTCCATAAATCTTGTGTTTTGGGCCCCTGGAAGCATGAAAATCACTTTAAACATGCTAATTTTAGCTCTAACACTGATGATCCACCTACAAATGTGAACTGACGTTCAAAAATAAAACATTTGAAAACGGACCATTTTCCACATTTCTGAAGCATGACGTAATGGGGGGGTGTTATCTCTTTTGTCGAAAATCAGCCGTTTTTGCTCGAACATTAAATGCCTCCAAATGGTATTTAATTAACTTCCCGGGGTGAAGAAACCCTTTTTGAGAACTCAGAGTGAGTAAATTGGCCATTTTCATGCACTTTTAACCATTCCATAAATCTTGTGTTTTGGGCCCCAAGAAGCATGAAAATCACTTTAAACATGCTAATTTTAGCTCTAACACTGATGATCCACCTACAAATGTGAACTGACGTTCAAAAATAAAACATTTGAAAACGGACCATTTTCCACATTTCTGAAGCATGACGTAATGGGGGGGTGTTATCTCTTTTGTCGAAAATCAGCCGTTTTTGCTTGAACATTAAATGCCTCCAAATGGTATTTAATTAACTTCCCGAGCCCCTGGAAGCATGAAAATCACTTTAAACATGCTAATTTTAGCTCTAACACTGATGATCCACCTAGAAATGTGAACTGACGTTCAAAAATAAAACATTTGAAAACGGACCATTTTCCACATTTCTGAAGCATGACGTAATGGGGGGGTGTTATCTCTTTTGTCGAAAATCAGCCGTTTTTGCTCGAACATTAAATGCCTCCAAATGGTATTTATTTAACTTCCCGGGGTGAAGAAACCCTTTTTGAGAACTCAGAGTGAGTAAATTGGCCATTTTCATGCACTTTTAACCATTCCATAAATCTTGTGTTTTGGGCCCCTGGAAGCATGAAAATCACTTTAAACATGCTAATTTTAGCTCTAACACTGATGATCCACCTACAAATGTGAACTGACGTTCAAAAATAAAACATTTGAAAACGGACCATTTTCCACATTTCTGAAGCATGACGTAATGGGGGGGTGTTATCTCTTTTGTGGAAAATCAGCCGTTTTTGCTCGAACATTAAATGCCTCCAAATGGTATTTAATTAACTTCCCGAGCCCCTGGAAGCATGAAAATCACTTTAAACATGCTAATTTTAGCTCTAACACTGATGATCCACCTACAAATGAGAACTGACGTTCAAAAATAAAACATTTGAAAACGGACCATTTTCCACATTTCTGAAGCATGACGTAATGGGGGGGTGTTATCTCTTTTGTCGAAAATCAGCCGTTTTTGCTCGAACATTAAATGCCTCCAAATGGTATTTAATTAACTTCCCGAGCCCCTGGAAGCATGAAAATCACTTTAAACATGCTAATTTTAGCTCTAACACTGATGATCCACCTACAAATGTGAACTGACGTTCAAAAATAAAACATTTGAAAACGGACCATTTTCCACATTTCTGAAGCATGACGTAATGGGGGGGTGTTATCTCTTTTGTCGAAAATCAGCCGTTTTTGCTCGAACATTAAATGCCTCCAAATGGTATTTAATTAACTTCCCGAGCCCCTGGAAGCATGAAAATCACTTTAAACATGCTAATTTTCGCTCTAACACTGATGATCCACCTACAAATGTGAACTGACGTTCAAAAATAAAACATTTGAAAACGGACCATTTTCCACATTTCTGAAGCATGACGTAATGGGGGGGTGTTATCTCTTTTGTCGAAAATCAGCCGTTTTTGCTCTAACATTAAATGCCTCCAAATGGTATTTAATTAACTTCCCGGGGTGAAGAAACCCTTTTTGAGAACTCAGAGTGAGTAAATTGGCCATTTTCATGCACTTTTAACCATTCCATAAATCTTGTGTTTTGGGCCCGTGGAAGCATGAAAATCACTTTAAACATGCTAATTTTAGCTCTAACACTGATGATCCACCTACAAATGTGAACTGACGTTCAAAAATAAAACATTTGAAAACGGACCATTTTCCACATTTCTGAAGCATGACGTAATGGGGGGGTGTTATCTCTTTTGTCGAAAATCAGCCGTTTTTGCTCTAACATTAAATGCCTCCAAATAGTATTTAATTAACTTCCCGAGCCCCTGGAAGCATGAAAATCACTTTAAACATGCTAATTTTAGCTCTAACACTGATGATCCACCTACAAATGTGAACTGACGTTCAAAAATAAAACATTTGAAAACGGACCATTTTCCACATTTCTGAAGCATGACGTAATGGGGGGTGTTATCTCTTTTGTCGAAAATCAGCCGTTTTTGCTCGAACATTAAATGCCTCCAAATGGTATTTAATTAACTTCCCGAGCCCCTGGAAGCATGAAAATCACTTTAAACATGCTAATTTTAGCTCTAACACTGATGATCCACCTACAAATGTGAACTGACGTTCAAAAATAAAACATTTGAAAACGGACCATTTTCCACATTTCTGAAGCATGACGTAATGGGGGGGTGTTATCTCTTTTGTCGAAAATCAGCCGTTTTTGCTCGAACATTAAATGCCTCCAAATGGTATTTAATTAACTTCCCGAGCCCCTGGAAGCATGAAAATCACTTTAAACATGCTAATTTTAGCTCTAACACTGATGATCCACCTACAAATGTGAACTGACGTTCAAAAATAAAACATTTGAAAACGGACCATTTTCCACATTTCTGAAGCATGACGTAATGGGGGGGTGTTATCTCTTTTGTCGAAAATCAGCCGTTTTTGCTCGAACATTAAATGCCTCCAAATGGTATTTAATTAACTTCCCGAGCCCCTGGAAGCATGAAAATCACTTTAAACATGCTAATTTTAGCTCTAACACTGATGATCCACCTACAAATGTGAACTGACGTTCAAAAATAAAACATTTGAAAACGGACCATTTTCCACATTTCTGAAGCATGACGTAATGGGGGGGTGTTATCTCTTTTGTGGAAAATCAGCCGTTTTTGCTCGAACATTAAATGCCTCCAAATGGTATTTAATTAACTTCCCGAGCCCCTGGAAGCATGAAAATCACTTTAAACATGCTAATTTTAGCTCTAACACTGATGATCCACCTACAAATGTGAACTGACGTTCAAAAATAAAACATTTGAAAACAGACCATTTTCCACATTTCTGAAGCATGACGTAATGGGGGGGTGTTATCTCTTTTGTCGAAAATCAGCCGTTTTTGCTCGAACATTAAATGCCTCCAAATGGTATTTAATTAACTTCCCGGGGTGAAGAAACCCTTTTTGAGAACTCAGAGTGAGTAAATTGGCCATTTTCATGCACTTTTAACCATTCCATAAATCTTGTGTTTTGGGCCCCTGGAAGCATGAAAATCACTTTAAACATGCTAATTTTAGCTCTAACACTGATGATCCACCTACAAATGTGAACTGACGTTCAAAAATAAAACATTTGAAAACGGACCATTTTCCACATTTCTGAAGCATGACGTAATGGGGGGGTGTTATCTCTTTTGTCGAAAATCAGCCGTTTTTGCTCGTACATTAAATGCCTCCAAATGGTATTTAATTAACTTCCCGGGGTGAAGAAACCCTTTTTGAGAACTCAGAGTGAGTAAATTGGCCATTTTCATGCACTTTTAACCATTCCATAAATCTTGTGTTTTGGGCCCCAAGAAGCATGAAAATCACTTTAAACATGCTAATTTTAGCTCTAACACTGATGATCCACCTACAAATGTGAACTGACGTTCAAAAATAAAACATTTGAAAACGGACCATTTTCCACATTTCTGAAGCATGACGTAATGGGGGGGTGTTATCTCTTTTGTCGAAAATCAGCCGTTTTTGCTCGAACATTAAATGCCTCCAAATGGTATTTAATTAACTTCCCGAGCCCCTGGAAGCATGAAAATCACTTTAAACATGCTAATTTTAGCTCTAACACTGATGATCCACCTACAAATGTGAACTGACGTTCAAAAATAAAACATTTGAAAACGGACCATTTTTCACATTTCTGAAGCATGACGTAATGGGGGGGTGTTATCTCTTTTGTCGAAAATCAGCTGTTTTTGCTCGAACATTAAATGCCTCCAAATGGTATTTAATTAACTTCCCGGGGTGAAGAAACCCTTTTTGAGAACTCAGAGTGAGTAAATTGGCCATTTTCATGCACTTTTAACCATTCCATAAATCTTGTGTTTTGGGCCCCTGGAAGCATGAAAATCACTTTAAACATGCTAATTTTAGCTCTAACACTGATGATCCACCTACAAATGTGAACTGACGTTCAAAAATAAAACATTTGAAAACGGACCATTTTCCACATTTCTGAAGCATGATGTAATGGGGGGGTGTTATCTCTTTTGTCGAAAATCAGCCGTTTTTGCTCGAACATTAAATGCCTCCAAATGGTATTTATTTCACTTCCCGAGCCCCTGGAAGCATGAAAATCATTTTAAACATGCTAATTTTAGCTCTAACACTGATGATCCACCTACAAATGTGAACTGACGTTCAAAAATAAAACATTTGAAAACGGACCATTTTCCACATTTCTGAAGCATGACGTAATGGGGGGGTGTTATCTCTTTTGTCGAAAATCAGCCGTTTTTGCTCTAACATTAAATGCCTCCAAATGGTATTTAATTAACTTCCCGAGCCCCTGGAAGCATGAAAATCACTTTAAACATGCTAATTTTAGCTCTAACACTGATGATCCACCTACAAATGTGAACTGACGTTCAAAAATAAAACATTTGAAAACGGACCATTTTCCACATTTCTGAAGCATGACGTAATGGGGGGTGTTATCTCTTTTGTCGAAAATCAGCCGTTTTTGCTCGAACATTAAATGCCTCCAAATGGTATTTAATTAACTTCCCGAGCCCCTGGAAGCATGAAAATCACTTTAAACATGCTAATTTTAGCTCTAACACTGATGATCCACCTACAAATGTGAACTGACGTTCAAAAATAAAACATTTGAAAACGGACCATTTTCCACATTTCTGAAGCATGACGTAATGAGGGGGTGTCTTTTCTCTTTTGTCGAAAATCAGCCGTTTTTGCTCGAACATTAAATGCCTCCAAATGGTATTTAATTAACTTCCCGGGGTGAAGAAACCCTTTTTGAGAACTCAGAGTGAGTAAATTGGCCATTTTCATGCACTTTTAACCATTCCATGAATCTTGTGTTTTGGGCCCCTGGAAGCATGAAAATCACTTTAAACATGCTAATTTTAGCTCTAACACTGATGATGCACCTACAAATGTGAACTGACGTTCAAAAATAAAACATTTGAAAACGGACCATTTTCCACATTTCTGAAGCATGACGTAATGGGGGGGTGTTATCTCTTTTGTCGAAAATCAGCCGTTTTTGCTCTAACATTAAATGCCTCCAAATAGTATTTAATTAACTTCCCGAGCCCCTGGAAGCATGAAAATCACTTTAAACATGCTAATTTTAGCTCTAACACTGATGATCCACCTACAAATGTGAACTGACGTTCAAAAATAAAACATTTGAAAATGGACCATTTTCCACATTTCTGAAGCATGACGTAATGGGGGGGTGTTATCTCTTTTGTCGAAAATCAGCCGTTTTTGCTCGAACATTAAATGCCTCCAAATGGTATTTAATTAACTTCCCGAGCCCCTGGAAGCATGAAAATCACTTTAAACATGCTAATTTTAGCTCTAACACTGATGATCCACCTACAAATGTGAACTGACGTTCAAAAATAAAACATTTGAAAACGGACCATTTTCCACATTTCTGAAGCATGACGTAATGAGGGGGTGTTATCTCTTTTGTCGAAAATCAGCCGTTTTTGCTCGAACATTAAATGCCTCCAAATGGTATTTAATTAACTTCCCGGGGTGAAGAAACCCTTTTTGAGAACTCAGAGTGAGTAAATTGGCCATTTTCATGCACTTTTAACCATTCCATGAATCTTGTGTTTTGGGCCCCTGGAAGCATGAAAATCACTTTAAACATGCTAATTTTAGCTCTAACACTGATGATCCACCTACAAATGTGAACTGACGTTCAAAAATAAAACATTTGAAAACGGACCATTTTCCACATTTCTGAAGCATGACGTAATGGGGGGGTGTTATCTCTTTTGTCGAAAATCAGCCGTTTTTGCTCTAACATTAAATGCCTCCAAATAGTATTTAATTAACTTCCCGAGCCCCTGGAAGCATGAAAATCACTTTAAACATGCTAATTTTAGCTCTAACACTGATGATCCACCTACAAATGTGAACTGACGTTCAAAAATAAAACATTTGAAAATGGACCATTTTCCACATTTCTGAAGCATGACGTAATGGGGGGGTGTTATCTCTTTTGTCGAAAATCAGCCGTTTTTGCTCGAACATTAAATGCCTCCAAATGGTATTTAATTAACTTCCCGAGCCCCTGGAAGCATGAAAATCACTTTAAACATGCTAATTTTAGCTCTAACACTGATGATCCACCTACAAATGTGAACTGACGTTCAAAAATAAAACATTTGAAAACGGACCATTTTCCACATTTCTGAAGCATGACGTAATGGGGGGGTGTTATCTCTTTTGTCGAAAATCAGCCGTTTTTGCTCGAACATTAAATGCCTCCAAATGGTATTTAATTAACTTCCCGAGCCCCTGGAAGCATGAAAATCACTTTAAACATGCTAATTTTAGCTCTAACACTGATGATCCACCTACAAATGTGAACTGACGTTCAAAAATAAAACATTTGAAAACGGACCATTTTCCACATTTCTGAAGCATGACGTAATGGGGGGGTGTTATCTCTTTTGTGGAAAATCAGCCGTTTTTGCTCGAACATTAAATGCCTCCAAATGGTATTTAATTAACTTCCCGAGCCCCTGGAAGCATGAAAATCACTTTAAACATGCTAATTTTAGCTCTAACACTGATGATCCACCTACAAATGTGAACTGACGTTCAAAAATAAAACATTTGAAAACGGACCATTTTCCACATTTCTGAAGCATGACGTAATGGGGGGGTGTTATCTCTTTTGTGGAAAATCAGCCGTTTTTGCTCGAACATTAAATGCCTCCAAATGGTATTTAATTAACTTCCCGAGCCCCTGGAAGCATGAAAATCACTTTAAACATGCTAATTTTAGCTCTAACACTGATGATCCACCTACAAATGTGAACTGACGTTCAAAAATAAAACATTTGAAAACAGACCATTTTCCACATTTCTGAAGCATGACGTAATGGGGGGGTGTTATCTCTTTTGTCGAAAATCAGCCGTTTTTGCTCGAACATTAAATGCCTCCAAATGGTATTTAATTAACTTCCCGGGGTGAAGAAACCCTTTTTGAGAACTCAGAGTGAGTAAATTGGCCATTTTCATGCACTTTTAACCATTCCATAAATCTTGTGTTTTGGGCCCCTGGAAGCATGAAAATCACTTTAAACATGCTAATTTTAGCTCTAACACTGATGATCCACCTACAAATGTGAACTGACGTTCAAAAATAAAACATTTGAAAACGGACCATTTTCCACATTTCTGAAGCATGACGTAATGGGGGGGTGTTATCTCTTTTTTCGAAAATCAGCCGTTTTTGCTCGAACATTAAATGCCTCCAAATGGTATTTAATTAACTTCCCGAGCCCGTGGAAGCATGAAAATCACTTTAAACATGCTAATTTTAGCTCTAACACTGATGATCCACCTACAAATGTGAACTGAAGTTCAAAAATAAAACATTTGAAAACGGACCATTTTCCACATTTCTGAAGCATGACGTAATGGGGGGGTGTTATCTCTTTTGTGGAAAATCAGCCGTTTTTGCTCGAACATTAAATGCCTCCAAATGGTATTTAATTAACTTCCCGAGCCCCTGGAAGCATGAAAATCACTTTAAACATGCTAATTTTAGCTCTAACACTGATGATCCACCTACAAATGTGAACTGACGTTCAAAAATAAAACATTTGAAAACAGACCATTTTCCACATTTCTGAAGCATGACGTAATGGGGGGGTGTTATCTCTTTTGTCGAAAATCAGCCGTTTTTGCTCGAACATTAAATGCCTCCAAATGGTATTTAATTAACTTCCCGGGGTGAAGAAACCCTTTTTGAGAACTCAGAGTGAGTAAATTGGCCATTTTCATGCACTTTTAACCATTCCATAAATCTTGTGTTTTGGGCCCCTGGAAGCATGAAAATCACTTTAAACATGCTAATTTTAGCTCTAACACTGATGATCCACCTAGAAATGTGAACTGACGTTCAAAAATAAAACATTTGAAAATGGACCATTTTCCACATTTCTGAAGCATGACGTAATGGGGGGGTGTTATCTCTTTTGTCGAAAATCAGCCGTTTTTGCTCGAACATTAAATGCCTCCAAATGGTATTTAATTAACTTCCCGGGGTGAAGAAACCCTTTTTGAGAACTCAGAGTGAGTAAATTGGCCATTTTCATGCACTTTTAACCATTCCATAAATCTTGTGTTTTGGGCCCCAAGAAGCATGAAAATCACTTTAAACATGCTAATTTTAGCTCTAACACTGATGATCCACCTACAAATGTGAACTGACGTTCAAAAATAAAACATTTGAAAACGGACCATTTTCCACATTTCTGAAGCATGACGTAATGGGGGGGTGTTATCTCTTTTGTCGAAAATCAGCCGTTTTTGCTCGAACATTAAATGCCTCCAAATGGTATTTAATTAACTTCCCGAGCCCCTGGAAGCATGAAAATCACTTTAAACATGCTAATTTTAGCTCTAACACTGATGATCCACCTACAAATGTGAACTGACGTTCAAAAATAAAACATTTGAAAACGGACCATTTTCCACATTTCTGAAGCATGACGTAATGGGGGGGTGTTATCTCTTTTTTCGAAAATCAGCCGTTTTTGCTCGAACATTAAATGCCTCCAAATGGTATTTAATTAACTTCCCGAGCCCGTGGAAGCATGAAAATCACTTTAAACATGCTAATTTTAGCTCTAACACTGATGATCCACCTACAAATGTGAACTGACGTTCAAAAATAAAACATTTGAAAACGGACCATTTTCCACATTTCTGAAGCATGACGTAATGGGGGGGTGTTATCTCTTTTGTGGAAAATCAGCCGTTTTTGCTCGAACATTAAATGCCTCCAAATGGTATTTAATTAACTTCCCGAGCCCCTGGAAGCATGAAAATCACTTTAAACATGCTAATTTTAGCTCTAACACTGATGATCCACCTACAAATGTGAACTGACGTTCAAAAATAAAACATTTGAAAACAGACCATTTTCCACATTTCTGAAGCATGACGTAATGGGGGGGTGTTATCTCTTTTGTCGAAAATCAGCCGTTTTTGCTCGAACATTAAATGCCTCCAAATGGTATTTAATTAACTTCCCGGGGTGAAGAAACCCTTTTTGAGAACTCAGAGTGAGTAAATTGGCCATTTTCATGCACTTTTAACCATTCCATAAATCTTGTGTTTTGGGCCCCTGGAAGCATGAAAATCACTTTAAACATGCTAATTTTAGCTCTAACACTGATGATCCACCTAGAAATGTGAACTGACGTTCAAAAATAAAACATTTGAAAATGGACCATTTTCCACATTTCTGAAGCATGACGTAATGGGGGGGTGTTATCTCTTTTGTCGAAAATCAGCCGTTTTTGCTCGAACATTAAATGCCTCCAAATGGTATTTAATTAACTTCCCGGGGTGAAGAAACCCTTTTTGAGAACTCAGAGTGAGTAAATTGGCCATTTTCATGCACTTTTAACCATTCCATAAATCTTGTGTTTTGGGCCCCAAGAAGCATGAAAATCACTTTAAACATGCTAATTTTAGCTCTAACACTGATGATCCACCTACAAATGTGAACTGACGTTCAAAAATAAAACATTTGAAAACGGACCATTTTCCACATTTCTGAAGCATGACGTAATGGGGGGGTGTTATCTCTTTTGTCGAAAATCAGCCGTTTTTGCTCGAACATTAAATGCCTCCAAATGGTATTTAATTAACTTCCCGAGCCCCTGGAAGCATGAAAATCACTTTAAACATGCTAATTTTAGCTCTAACACTGATGATCCACCTACAAATGTGAACTGACGTTCAAAAATAAAACATTTGAAAACGGACCATTTTCCACATTTCTGAAGCATGACGTAATGGAGGGGTGTTATCTCTTTTGTCGAAAATCAGCCGTTTTTGCTCTAACATTAAATGCCTCCAAATGGTATTTAATTAACTTCCCGGGGTGAAGAAACCCTTTTTGAGAACTCAGAGTGAGTAAATTGGCCATTTTCATGCACTTTTAACCATTCCATAAATCTTGTGTTTTGGGCCCCTGGAAGCATGAAAACCACTTTAAACATGCTAATTTTAGCTCTAACACTGATGATCCACCTACAAATGTGAACTGACGTTCAAAAATAAAACATTTGAAAACGGACCATTTTCCACATTTCTGAAGCATGACGTAATGGGGTGGTGTTATCTCTTTTGTCGAAAATCAGCCGTTTTTGCTCTAACATTAAATGCCTCCAAATGGTATTTAATTAACTTCCCGAGCCCCTGGAAGCATGAAAATCACTTTAAACATGCTAATTTTAGCTCTAACACTGATGATCCACCTACAAATGTGAACTGACGTTCAAAAATAAAACATTTGAAAACGGACCATTTTCCACATTTCTGAAGCATGACGTAATGGGGGGGTGTCATCTCTTTTGTCGAAAATCAGCCGTTTTTGCTTGAACATTAAATGCCTCCAAATGGTATTTAATAACTTCCCGAGCCCCTGGAAGCATGAAAATCACTTTAAACATGCTAATTTTAGCTCTAACACTGATGATCCACCTACAAATGTGAACTGACGTTCAAAAATAAAACATTTGAAAACGGACCATTTTCCACATTTCTGAAGCATGACGTAATGGGGGGGTGTTATCTCTTTTGTCGAAAATCAGCCGTTTTTGCTCGAATATTAAATGCCTCCAAATGGTATTTAATTAACTTCCCGAGCCCCTGGAAGCATGAAAATCACTTTAAACATGCTAATTTTAGCTCTAACACTGATGATCCACCTACAAATGTGAACTGACGTTCAAAAATAAAACATTTGAAAACGGACCATTTTCCACATTTCTGAAGCATGACGTAATGCGGGGGTGTTATCTCTTTTGTCGAAAATCAGCCGTTTTTGCTCTAACATTAAATGCCTCCAAATGGTATTTAATTAACTTCCTGAGCCCCTGGAAGCATGAAAATCACTTTAAACATGCTAATTTTAGCTCTAACACTGATGATCCACCTACAAATGTGAACTGACGTTCAAAAATAAAACATTTGAAAACGGACCATTTTCCACATTTCTGAAGCATGACGTAATGGGGGGGTGTTATCTCTTTTGTCGAAAATCAGCCGTTTTTGCTCGAACATTAAATGCCTCCAAATGGTATTTAATTAACTTCCCGGGGTGAAGAAACCCTTTTTGAGAACTCAGAGTGAGTAAATTGGCCATTTTCATGCACTTTTAACCATTCCATAAATCTTGTGTTTTGGGCCCCTGGAAGCATGAAAATCACTTTAAACATGCTAATTTTAGCTCTAACACTGATGATCCACCTACAAATGTGAACTGACGTTCAAAAATAAAACATTTGAAAACGGACCATTTTCCACATTTCTGAAGCATGACGTAATGGGGGGGTGTTATCTCTTTTGTCGAAAATCAGCCGTTTTTGCTCGAACATTAAATGTCTCCAAATGGTATTTATTTCACTTCCCGAGCCCCTGGAAGCATGAAAATCACTTTAAACATGCTAATTTTAGCTCTAACACTGATGATCCACCTACAAATGTGAACTGACGTTCAAAAATAAAACATTTGAAAACGGACCATTTTCCACATTTCTGAAGCATGACGTAATGGGGGGGTGTTATCTCTTTTGTCGAAAATCAGCCGTTTTTGCTCGAACATTAAATGCCTCCAAATGGTATTTAATTAACTTCCCGAGCCCCTGGAAGCATGAAAATCACTTTAAACATGCTAATTTTAGCTCTAACACTGATGATCCACCTACAAATGTGAACTGACGTTCAAAAATAAAACATTTGAAAACAGACCATTTTCCACATTTCTGAAGCATGACGTAATGGGGGGGTGTTATCTCTTTTGTCGAAAATCAGCCGTTTTTGCTCGAACATTAAATGCCTCCAAATGGTATTTAATTAACTTCCCGGGGTGAAGAAACCCTTTTTGAGAACTCAGAGTGAGTAAATTGGCCATTTTCATGCACTTTTAACCATTCCATAAATCTTGTGTTTTGGGCCCCTGGAAGCATGAAAATCACTTTAAACATGCTAATTTTAGCTCTAACACTGATGATCCACCTACAAATGTGAACTGACGTTCAAAAATAAAACATTTGAAAACGGACCATTTTCCACATTTCTGAAGCATGACGTAATGGGGGGGTGTTATCTCTTTTTTCGAAAATCAGCCGTTTTTGCTCGAACATTAAATGCCTCCAAATGGTATTTAATTAACTTCCCGGGGTGAAGAAACCCTTTTTGAGAACTCAGAGTGAGTAAATTGGCCATTTTCATGCACTTTTAACCATTCCATAAATCTTGTGTTTTGGGCCCCTGGAAGCATGAAAATCACTTTAAACATGCTAATTTTAGCTCTAACACTGATGATCCACCTACAAATGTGAACTGACGTTCAAAAATAAAACATTTGAAAACGGACCATTTTCCACATTTCTGAAGCATGACGTAATGGGGGGGTGTTATCTCTTTTGTCGAAAATCAGCCGTTTTTGCTCGAACATTAAATGTCTCCAAATGGTATTTATTTCACTTCCCGAGCCCCTGGAAGCATGAAAATCACTTTAAACATGCTAATTTTAGCTCTAACACTGATGATCCACCTACAAATGTGAACTGACGTTCAAAAATAAAACATTTGAAAACGGACCATTTTCCACATTTCTGAAGCATGACGTAATGGGGGGGTGTTATCTCTTTTGTCGAAAATCAGCCGTTTTTGCTCGAACATTAAATGCCTCCAAATGGTATTTAATTAACTTCCCGAGCCCCTGGAAGCATGAAAATCACTTTAAACATGCTAATTTTAGCTCTAACACTGATGATCCACCTACAAATGTGAACTGACGTTCAAAAATAAAACATTTGAAAACGGACCATTTTCCACATTTCTGAAGCATGACGTAATGGGGGGGGGTGTTATCTCTTTTGTCGAAAATCAGCCGTTTTTGCTCGAACATTAAATGCCTCCAAATGGTATTTAATTAACTTCCTGAGGTGAAGAAACCCTTTTTGAGAACTCAGAGTGAGTACATTGGCCATTTTCATGCACTTTTAACCATTCCATAAATCTTGTGTTTTGGGCCCCTGGAAGCATGAAAATCACTTTAAACATGCTAATTTTAGCTCTAACACTGATGATCCACCTACAAATGTGAACTGACGTTCAAAAATAAAACATTTGAAAACGGACCATTTTCCACATTTCTGAAGCATGACGTAATGGGGGGGTGTTATCTCTTTGAAAATCAGCCGTTTTTGCTCGAACATTAAATGCCTCCAAATGGTATTTATTTCACTTCCCGAGCCCCTGGAAGCATGAAAATCACTTTAAACATGCTAATTTTAGCTCTAACACTGATGATCCACCTACAAATGTGAACTGACGTTCAAAAATAAAACATTTGAAAACGGACCATTTTCCACATTTCTGAAGCATGACGTAATGGGGGGGTGTTATCTCTTTTGTCGAAAATCAGCCGTTTTTGCTCGAACATTAAATGCCTCCAAATGGTATTTAATTAACTTCCCGGGGTGAAGAAACCCTTTTTGAGAACTCAGAGTGAGTAAATTGGCCATTTTCATGCACTTTTAACCATTCCATAAATCTTGTGTTTTGGGCCCCGGAAGCATGAAAATCACTTTAAACATGCTAATTTTAGCTCTAACACTGATGATCCACCTACAAATGTGAACTGACGTTCAAAAATAAAACATTTGAAAACGGACCATTTTCCACATTTCTGAAGCATGACGTAATGGGGGGGTGTTATCTCTTTTGTCGAAAATCAGCCGTTTTTGCTCGAACATTAAATGCCTCCAAATGGTATTTAATTAACTTCCCGAGCCCCTGGAAGCATGAAAATCACTTTAAACATGCTAATTTTAGCTCTAACACTGATGATCCACCTACAAATGTGAACTGACGTTCAAAAATAAAACATTTGAAAACGGACCATTTTCCACATTTCTGAAGCATGACGTAATGGGGGGGTGTTATCTCTTTTGTGGAAAATCAGCCGTTTTTGCTCGAACATTAAATGCCTCCAAATGGTATTTAATTAACTTCCCGAGCCCCTGGAAGCATGAAAATCACTTTAAACATGCTAATTTTAGCTCTAACACTGATGATCCACCTACAAATGTGAACTGACGTTCAAAAATAAAACATTTGAAAACGGACCATTTTCCACATTTCTGAAGCATGACGTAATGGGGGGGTGTTATCTCTTTTGTCGAAAATCAGCCGTTTTTGCTCGAACATTAAATGCCTCCAAATGGTATTTAATTAACTTCCCGAGCCCCTGGAAGCATGAAAATCACTTTAAACATGCTAATTTTAGCTCTAACACTGATGATCCACCTACAAATGTGAACTGACGTTCAAAAATAAAACATTCGAAAACGGACCATTTTCCACATTTCTGAAGCATGACGTAATGGGGGGGTGTTATCTCTTTTGTCGAAAATCAGCCGTTTTTGCTCTAACATTAAATGCCTCCAAATGGTATTTAATTAACTTCCCGGGGTGAAGAAACCCTTTTTGAGAACTCAGAGTGAGTAAATTGGCCATTTTCATGCACTTTTAACCATTCCATAAATCTTGTGTTTTGGGCCCCAAGAAGCATGAAAATCACTTTAAACATGCTAATTTTAGCTCTAACACTGATGATCCACCTACAAATGTGAACTGACGTTCAAAAATAAAACATTTGAAAACGGACTATTTTCCACATTTCTGAAGCATGACGTAATGGGGGGGTGTTATCTCTTTTGTCGAAAATCAGCCGTTTTTGCTCGAACATTAAATGCCTCCAAATGGTATTTAATTAACTTCCCGAGCCCCTGGAAGCATGAAAATCACTTTAAACATGCTAATTTTAGCTCTAACACTGATGATCCACCTACAAATGTGAACTGACGTTCAAAAATAAAACATTTGAAAACGGACCATTTTCCACATTTCTGAAGCATGACGTAATGGGGGGGTGTTATCTCTTTTGTCGAAAATCAGCCGTTTTTGCTCTAACATTAAATGCCTCCAAATGGTATTTAATTAACTTCCCGGGGTGAAGAAACCCTTTTTGAGAACTCAGAGTGAGTAAATTGGCCATTTTCATGCACTTTTAACCATTCCATAAATCTTGTGTTTTGGGCCCGTGGAAGCATGAAAATCACTTTAAACATGCTAATTTTAGCTCTAACACTGATGATCCACCTACAAATGTGAACTGACGTTCAAAAATAAAACATTTGAAAACGGACCATTTTCCACATTTCTGAAGCATGACGTAATGGGGGGGTGTTATCTCTTTTGTCGAAAATCAGCCGTTTTTGCTCTAACATTAAATGCCTCCAAATAGTATTTAATTAACTTCCCGAGCCCCTGGAAGCATGAAAATCACTTTAAACATGCTAATTTTAGCTCTAACACTGGTGATCCACCTACAAATGTGAACTGACGTTCAAAAATAAAACATTTGAAAACGGACCATTTTCCACATTTCTGAAGCATGACGTAATGGGGGGGTGTTATCTCTTTTGTCGAAAATCAGCCGTTTTTGCTCGAACATTAAATGCCTCCAAATGGTATTTAATTAACTTCCCGAGCCCCTGGAAGCATGAAAATCACTTTAAACATGCTAATTTTAGCTCTAACACTGATGATCCACCTACAAATGTGAACTGACGTTCAAAAATAAAACATTTGAAAACGGACCATTTTCCACATTTCTGAAGCATGACGTAATGGGGGGGTGTTATCTCTTTTGTCGAAAATCAGCCGTTTTTGCTTGAACATTAAATGCCTCCAAATGGTATTTAATTAACTTCCCGAGCCCCTGGAAGCATGAAAATCACTTTAAACATGCTAATTTTAGCTCTAACACTGATGATCCACCTACAAATGTGAACTGACGTTCAAAAATAAAACATTTGAAAACGGACCATTTTCCACATTTCTGAAGCATGACGTAATGGGGGGGTGTTATCTCTTTTGTCGAAAATCAGCCGTTTTTGCTCGAACATTAAATGCCTCCAAATGGTATTTAATTAACTTCCCGAGCCCCTGGAAGCATGAAAATCACTTTAAACATGCTAATTTTAGCTCTAACACTGATGATCCACCTACAAATGTGAACTGACGTTCAAAAATAAAACATTTGAAAACGGACCATTTTCCACATTTCTGAAGCATGACGTAATGGGGGGGTGTTATCTCTTTTGTCGAAAATCAGCCGTTTTTGCTCGAACATTAAATGCCTCCAAATGGTATTTAATTAACTTCCCGAGCCCCTGGAAGCATGAAAATCACTTTAAACATGCTAATTTTAGCTCTAACACTGATGATCCACCTACAAATGTGAACTGACGTTCAAAAATAAAACATTTGAAAACGGACCATTTTCCACATTTCTGAAGCATGACGTAATGGGGGGGTGTTATCTCTTTTGTGGAAAATCAGCCGTTTTTGCTCGAACATTAAATGCCTCCAAATGGTATTTAATTAACTTCCCGAGCCCCTGGAAGCATGAAAATCACTTTAAACATGCTAATTTTAGCTCTAACACTGATGATCCACCTTCAAATGTGAACTGACGTTCAAAAATAAAACATTTGAAAACAGACCATTTTCCACATTTCTGAAGCATGACGTAATGGGGGGGTGTTATCTCTTTTGTCGAAAATCAGCCGTTTTTGCTCGAACATTAAATGCCTCCAAATGGTATTTAATTAACTTCCCGGGGTGAAGAAACCCTTTTTGAGAACTCAGAGTGAGTAAATTGGCCATTTTCATGCACTTTTAACCATTCCATAAATCTTGTGTTTTGGGCCCCTGGAAGCATGAAAATCACTTTAAACATGCTAATTTTAGCTCTAACACTGATGATCCACCTACAAATGTGAACTGACGTTCAAAAATAAAACATTTGAAAACGGACCATTTTCCACATTTCTGAAGCATGACGTAATGGGGGGGTGTTATCTCTTTTGTCGAAAATCAGCCGTTTTTGCTCGAACATTAAATGCCTCCAAATGGTATTTAATTAACTTCCCGGGGTGAAGAAACCCTTTTTGAGAACTCAGAGTGAGTAAATTGGCCATTTTCATGCACTTTTAACCATTCCATAAATCTTGTGTTTTGGGCCCCAAGAAGCATGAAAATCACTTTAAACATGCTAATTTTAGCTCTAACACTGATGATCCACCTACAAATGTGAACTGGCGTTCAAAAATAAAACATTTGAAAACGGACCATTTTCCACATTTCTGAAGCATGACGTGATGGGGGGGTGTTATCTCTTTTGTCGAAAATCAGCCGTTTTTGCTCGAACATTAAATGCCTCCAAATGGTATTTAATTAACTTCCCGAGCCCCTGGAAGCATGAAAATCACTTTAAACATGCTAATTTTAGCTCTAACACTGATGATCCACCTACAAATGTGAACTGACGTTCAAAAATAAAACATTTGAAAACGGACCATTTTCCACATTTCTGAAGCATGACGTAATGGGGGGGTGTTATCTCTTTTGTCGAAAATCAGCCGTTTTTGCTCGAACATTAAATGCCTCCAAATGGTATTTATTTAACTTCCCGGGGTGAAGAAACCCTTTTTGAGAACTCAGAGTGAGTAAATTGGCCATTTTCATGCACTTTTAACCATTCCATAAATCTTGTGTTTTGGGCCCCTGGAAGCATGAAAATCACTTTAAACATGCTAATTTTAGCTCTAACACTGATGATCCACCTACAAATGTGAACTGACGTTCAAAAATAAAACATTCGAAAACGGACCATTTTCCACATTTCTGAAGCATGACGTAATGGGGGGGTGTTATCTCTTTTGTCGAAAATCAGCCGTTTTTGCTCGAACATTAAATGCCTCCAAATGGTATTTATTTCACTTCCCGAGCCCCTGGAAGCATGAAAATCATTTTAAACATGCTAATTTTAGCTCTAACACTGATGATCCACCTACAAATGTGAACTGACGTTCAAAAATAAAACATTTGAAAACGGACCATTTTCCACATTTCTGAAGCATGACGTAATGGGGGGGTGTTATCTCTTTTGTCGAAAATCAGCCGTTTTTGCTCGAACATTAAATGCCTCCAAATGGTATTTAATAACTTCCCGAGCCCCTGGAAGCATGAAAATCACTTTAAACATGCTAATTTTAGCTCTAACACTGATGATCCACCTACAAATGTGAACTGACGTTCAAAAATAAAACATTTGAAAACGGACCATTTTCCACATTTCTGAAGCATGACGTAATGGGGGGGTGTTATCTCTTTTGTCGAAAATCAGCCGTTTTTGCTCGAATATTAAATGCCTCCAAATGGTATTTAATTAACTTCCCGAGCCCCTGGAAGCATGAAAATCACTTTAAACATGCTAATTTTAGCTCTAACACTGATGATCCACCTACAAATGTGAACTGACGTTCAAAAATAAAACATTTGAAAACGGACCATTTTCCACATTTCTGAAGCATGACGTAATGGGGGGGTGTTATCTCTTTTGTCGAAAATCAGCCGTTTTTGCTCTAACATTAAATGCCTCCAAATGGTATTTAATTAACTTCCCGAGCCCCTGGAAGCATGAAAATCACTTTAAACATGCTAATTTTAGCTCTAACACTGATGATCCACCTACAAATGTGAACTGACGTTCAAAAATAAAACATTTGAAAACGGACCATTTTCCACATTTCTGAAGCATGACGTAATGGGGGGGTGTTATCTCTTTTGTCGAAAATCAGCCGTTTTTGCTCGAACATTAAATGCCTCCAAATGGTATTTAATTAACTTCCCGAGCCCCTGGAAGCATGAAAATCACTTTAAACATGGAAATTTTAGCTCTAACACTGATGATCCACCTACAAATGTGAACTGACGTTCAAAAATAAAACATTTGAAAACGGACCATTTTCCACATTTCTGAAGCATGACGTAATGGGGGGGTGTTATCTCTTTTGTCGAAAATCAGCCGTTTTTGCTCGAACATTAAATGCCTCCAAATGGTATTTAATTAACTTCCCGGGGTGAAGAAACCCTTTTTGAGAACTCAGAGTGAGTAAATTGGCCATTTTCATGCACTTTTAACCATTCCATAAATCTTGTGTTTTGGGCCCCTGGAAGCATGAAAATCACTTTAAACATGCTAATTTTAGCTCTAACACTGATGATCCACCTACAAATGTGAACTGACGTTCAAAAATAAAACATTTGAAAACGGACCATTTTCCACATTTCTGAAGCATGACGTAATGGGGGGTGTTATCTCTTTTGTCGAAAATCAGCCGTTTTTGCTCGAACATTAAATGTCTCCAAATGGTATTTATTTCACTTCCCGAGCCCCTGGAAGCATGAAAATCACTTTAAACATGCTAATTTTAGCTCTAACACTGATGATCCACCTACAAATGTGAACTGACGTTCAAAAATAAAACATTTGAAAACGGACCATTTTCCACATTTCTGAAGCATGACGTAATGGGGGGGGTGTTATCTCTTTTGTCGAAAATCAGCCGTTTTTGCTCGAACATTAAATGCCTCCAAATGGTATTTAATTAACTTCCCGAGGTGAAGAAACCCTTTTTGAGAACTCAGAGTGAGTACATTGGCCATTTTCATGCACTTTTAACCATTCCATAAATCTTGTGTTTTGGGCCCCTGGAAGCATGAAAATCACTTTAAACATGCTAATTTTAGCTCTAACACTGATGATCCACCTACAAATGTGAACTGACGTTCAAAAATAAAACATTTGAAAACGGACCATTTTCCACATTTCTGAAGCATGACGTAATGGGGGGGTGTTATCTCTTTTGTCGAAAATCAGCCGTTTTTGCTCGAACATTAAATGCCTCCGAATGGTATTTATTTCACTTCCCGAGCCCCTGGAAGCATGAAAATCACTTTAAACATGCTAATTTTAGCTCTAACACTGATGATCCACCTACAAATGTGAACTGACGTTCAAAAATAAAACATTTGAAAACGGACCATTTTCCACATTTCTGAAGCATGACGTAATGGGGGGGTGTTATCTCTTTTGTGGAAAATCAGCCGTTTTTGCTCGAACATTAAATGCCTCCAAATGGTATTTAATTAACTTCCCGAGCCCCTGCAAGCATGAAAATCACTTTAAACATGCTAATTTTAGCTCTAACACTGATGATCCACCTACAAATGTGAACTGACGTTCAAAAATAAAACATTTGAAAACGGACCATTTTCCACATTTCTGAAGCATGACGTAATGGGGGGGTGTTATCTCTTTTGTCGAAAATCAGCCGTTTTTGCTCGAACATTAAATGCCTCCAAATGGTATTTAATTAACTTCCCGAGCCCCTGGAAGCATGAAAATCACTTTAAACATGCTAATTTTAGCTCTAACACTGATGATCCACCTACAAATGTGAACTGACGTTCAAAAATAAAACATTTGAAAACGGACCATTTTCCACATTTCTGAAGCATGACGTAATGGGGGGGGTGTTATCTCTTTTGTCGAAAATCAGCCGTTTTTGCTCTAACATTAAATGCCTCCAAATGGTATTTAATTAACTTCCCGGGGTGAAGAAACCCTTTTTGAGAACTCAGAGTGAGTAAATTGGCCATTTTCATGCACTTTTAACCATTCCATAAATCTTGTGTTTTGGGCCCGTGGAAGCATGAAAATCACTTTAAACATGCTAATTTTAGCTCTAACACTGATGATCCACCTACAAATGTGAACTGACGTTCAAAAATAAAACATTTGAAAACGGACCATTTTCCACATTTCTGAAGCATGACGTAATGGGGGGGTGTTATCTCTTTTGTCGAAAATCAGCCGTTTTTGCTCTAACATTAAATGCCTCCAAATGGTATTTAATTAACTTCCCGAGCCCCTGGAAGCATGAAAATCACTTTAAACATGCTAATTTTAGCTCTAACACTGATGATCCACCTACAAATGTGAACTGACGTTCAAAAATAAAACATTTGAAAACGGACCATTTTCCACATTTCTGAAGCATGACGTAATGGGGGGGTGTTATCTCTTTTGTCGAAAATCAGCCGTTTTTGCTCGAACATTAAATGCCTCCAAATGGTATTTAATTAACTTCCCGAGCCCCTGGAAGCATGAAAATCACTTTAAACATGCTAATTTTAGCTCTAACACTGATGATCCACCTACAAATGTGAACTGACGTTCAAAAATAAAACATTTGAAAACGGACCATTTTCCACATTTCTGAAGCATGACGTAATGGGGGGGTGTTATCTCTTTTGTCGAAAATCAGCCGTTTTTGCTCGAACATTAAATGCCTCCAAATGGTATTTAATTAACTTCCCGAGCCCCTGGAAGCATGAAAATCACTTTAAACATGCTAATTTTAGCTCTAACACTGATGATCCACCTACAAATGTGAACTGACGTTCAAAAATAAAACATTTGAAAACGGACCATTTTCCACATTTCTGAAGCATGACGTAATGGGGGGGTGTTATCTCTTTTGTGGAAAATCAGCCGTTTTTGCTCGAACATTAAATGCCTCCAAATGGTATTTAATTAACTTCCCGAGCCCCTGGAAGCATGAAAATCACTTTAAACATGCTAATTTTAGCTCTAACACTGATGATCCACCTACAAATGTGAACTGACGTTCAAAAATAAAACATTTGAAAACAGACCATTTTCCACATTTCTGAAGCATGACGTAATGGGGGGGTGTTATCTCTTTTGTCGAAAATCAGCCGTTTTTGCTCGAACATTAAATGCCTCCAAATGGTATTTAATTAACTTCCCGGGGTGAAGAAACCCTTTTTGAGAACTCAGAGTGAGTAAATTGGCCATTTTCATGCACTTTTAACCATTCCATAAATCTTGTGTTTTGGGCCCCAAGAAGCATGAAAATCACTTTAAACATGCTAATTTTAGCTCTAACACTGATGATCCACCTACAAATGTGAACTGACGTTCAAAAATAAAACATTTGAAAACGGACCATTTTCCACATTTCTGAAGCATGACGTAATGGGGGGGTGTTATCTCTTTTGTCGAAAATCAGCCGTTTTTGCTCGAACATTAAATGCCTCCAAATGGTATTTAATTAACTTCCCGAGCCCCAGGAAGCATGAAAATCACTTTAAACATGCTAATTTTAGCTCTAACACTGATGATCCACCTACAAATGTGAACTGATGTTCAAAAATAAAACATTTGAAAACGGACCATTTTCCACATTTCTGAAGCATGACGTAATGGGGGGGTGTTATCTCTTTTGTCGAAAATCAGCCGTTTTTGCTCGAACATTAAATGCCTCCAAATGGTATTTAATTAACTTCCCGGGGTGAAGAAACCCTTTTTGAGAACTCAGAGTGAGTAAATTGGCCATTTTCATGCACTTTTAACCATTCCATAAATCTTGTGTTTTGGGCCCCTGGAAGCATGAAAATCACTTTAAACATGCTAATTTTAGCTCTAACACTGATGATCCACCTACAAATGTGAACTGACGTTCAAAAATAAAACATTTGAAAACGGACCATTTTCCACATTTCTGAAGCATGACGTAATGGGGGGGTGTTATCTCTTTTGTCGAAAATCAGCCGTTTTTGCTCGAACATTAAATGCCTCCAAATGGTATTTAATTAACTTCCCGGGGTGAAGAAACCCTTTTTGAGAACTCAGAGTGAGTAAATTGGCCATTTTCATGCACTTTTAACCATTCCATAAATCTTGTGTTTTGGGCCCCTGGAACATGAAAATCACTTTAAACATGCTAATTTTAGCTCTAACACTGATGATCCACCTACAAATGTGAACTGACGTTCAAAAATAAAACATTTGAAAACGGACCATTTTCCACATTTCTGAAGCATGACGTAATGGGGGGGTGTTATCTCTTTTGTCGAAAATCAGCCGTTTTTGCTCGAACATTAAATGCCTCCAAATGGTATTTAATTAACTTCCCGAGCCCCTGGAAGCATGAAAATCACTTTAAACATGCTAATTTTAGCTCTAACACTGATGATCCACCTACAAATGTGAACTGACGTTCAAAAATAAAACATTTGAAAACGGACCATTTTCCACATTTCTGAAGCATGACGTAATGGGGGGGTGTTATCTCTTTTGTGGAAAATCAGCCGTTTTTGCTCAAACATTAAATGCCTCCAAATGGTATTTAATTAACTTCCCGAGCCCCTGGAAGCATGAAAATCACTTTAAACATGCTAATTTTAGCTCTAACACTGATGATCCACCTACAAATGTGAACTGACGTTCAAAAATAAAACATTTGAAAACAGACCATTTTCCACATTTCTGAAGCATGACGTAATGGGGGGGTGTTATCTCTTTTGTCGAAAATCAGCCGTTTTTGCTCGAACATTAAATGCCTCCAAATGGTATTTAATTAACTTCCCGGGGTGAAGAAACCCTTTTGAGAACTCAGAGTGAGTAAATTGGCCATTTTCATGCACTTTTAACCATTCCATAAATCTTGTGTTTTGGGCCCCTGGAAGCATGAAAATCACTTTAAACATGCTAATTTTAGCTCTAACACTGATGATCCACCTACAAATGTGAACTGACGTTCAAAAATAAAACATTTGAAAACGGACCATTTTCCACATTTCTGAAGCATGACGTAATGGGGGGGTGTTATCTCTTTTGTCGAAAATCAGCCGTTTTTGCTCGAACATTAAATGCCTCCAAATGGTATTTAATTAACTTCCCGGGGTGAAGAAACCCTTTTTGAGAACTCAGAGTGAGTAAATTGGCCATTTTCATGCACTTTTAACCATTCCATAAATCTTGTGTTTTGGGCCCCAAGAAGCATGAAAATCACTTTAAACATGCTAATTTTAGCTCTAACACTGATGATCCACCTACAAATGTGAACTGACGTTCAAAAATAAAACATTTGAAAACGGACCATTTTCCACATTTCTGAAGCATGACGTAATGGGGGGGTGTTATCTCTTTTGTCGAAAATCAGCCGTTTTTGCTCGAACATTAAATGCCTCCAAATGGTATTTAATTAACTTCCCGATCCCCTGGAAGCATGAAAATCACTTTAAACATGCTAATTTTAGCTCTAACACTGATGATCCACCTACAAATGTGAACTGACGTTCAAAAATAAAACATTTGAAAACGGACCATTTTCCACATTTCTGAAGCATGACGTAATGGGGGGGTGTTATCTCTTTTGTCGAAAATCAGCCGTTTTTGCTCTAACATTAAATGCCTCCAAATGGTATTTAATTAACTTCCCGGGGTGAAGAAACCCTTTTTGAGAACTCAGAGTGAGTAAATTGGGCATTTTCATGCACTTTTAACCATTCCATAAATCTTGTGTTTTGGGCCCGTGGAAGCATGAAAATCACTTTAAACATGCTAATTTTAGCTCTAACACTGATGATCCACCTACAAATGTGAACTGACGTTCAAAAATAAAACATTTGAAAACGGACCATTTTCCACATTTCTGAAGCATGACGTAATGGGGGGGTGTTATCTCTTTTGTCGAAAATCAGCCGTTTTTGCTCTAACATTAAATGCCTCCAAATGGTATTTAATTAACTTCCCGAGCCCCTGGAAGCATGAAAATCACTTTAAACATGCTAATTTTAGCTCTAACACTGATGATCCACCTACAAATGTGAACTGACGTTCAAAAATAAAACATTTGAAAACGGACCATTTTCCACATTTCTGAAGCATGACGTAATGGGGGGGTGTTATCTCTTTTGTCGAAAATCAGCCGTTTTTGCTCGAACATTAAATGCCTCCAAATGGTATTTAATTAACTTCCCGAGCCCCTGGAAGCATGAAAATCACTTTAAACATGCTAATTTTAGCTCTAACACTGATGATCCACCTACAAATGTGAACTGACGTTCAAAAATAAAACATTTGAAAACGGACCATTTTCCACATTTCTGAAGCATGACGTAATGGGGGGGTGTTATCTCTTTTGTCGAAAATCAGCCGTTTTTGCTCGAACATTAAATGCCTCCAAATGGTATTTAATTAACTTCCCGAGCCCCTGGAAGCATGAAAATCACTTTAAACATGCTAATTTTAGCTCTAACACTGATGATCCACCTACAAATGTGAACTGACGTTCAAAAATAAAACATTTGAAAACGGACCATTTTCCACATTTCTGAAGCATGACGTAATGGGGGGGTGTTATCTCTTTTGTCGAAAATCAGCCGTTTTTGCTCTAACATTAAATGCCTCCAAATGGTATTTAATTAACTTCCCGGGGTGAAGAAACCCTTTTTGAGAACTCAGAGTGAGTAAATTGGCCATTTTCATGCACTTTTAACCATTCCATAAATCTTGTGTTTTGGGCCCCTGGAAGCATGAAAATCACTTTAAACATGCTAATTTTAGCTCTAACACTGATGATCCACCTACAAATGTGAACTGACGTTCAAAAATAAAACATTTGAAAACGGACCATTTTCCACATTTCTGAAGCATGACGTAATGGGGGGGTGTTATCTCTTTTGTCGAAAATCAGCCGTTTTTGCTCTAACATTAAATGCCTCCAAATGGTATTTAATTAACTTCCCGAGCCCCTGGAAGCATGAAAATCACTTTAAACATGCTAATTTTAGCTCTAACACTGATGATCCACCTACAAATGTGAACTGACGTTCAAAAATAAAACATTTGAAAACGGACCATTTTCCACATTTCTGAAGCATGACGTAATGGGGGGGTGTTATCTCTTTTGTCGAAAATCAGCCGTTTTTGCTCGAACATTAAATGCCTCCAAATGGTATTTAATTAACTTCCCGGGGTGAAGAAACCCTTTTTGAGAACTCAGAGTGAGTAAATTGGCCATTTTCATGCACTTTTAACCATTCCATAAATCTTGTGTTTTGGGCCCGTGGAAGCATGAAAATCACTTTAAACATGCTAATTTTAGCTCTAACACTGATGATCCACCTACAAATGTGAACTGACGTTCAAAAATAAAACATTTGAAAACGGACCATTTTCCACATTTCTGAAGCATGACGTAATGGGGGGGTGTTATCTCTTTTGTCGAAAATCAGCCGTTTTTGCTCTAACATTAAATGCCTCCAAATGGTATTTAATTAACTTCCCGGGGTGAAGAAACCCTTTTTGAGAACTCAGAGTGAGTAAATTGGCCATTTTCATGCACTTTTAACCATTCCATAAATCTTGTGTTTTGGGCCCCAAGAAGCATGAAAATCACTTTAAACATGCTAATTTTAGCTCTAACACTGATGATCCACCTACAAATGTGAACTGACGTTCAAAAATAAAACATTTGAAAACGGACCATTTTCCACATTTCTGAAGCATGACGTAATGGGGGGGTGTTATCTCTTTTGTCGAAAATCAGCCGTTTTTGCTCGAACATTAAATGCCTCCAAATGGTATTTAATTAACTTCCCGAGCCCCTGGAAGCATGAAAATCACTTTAAACATGCTAATTTTAGCTCTAACACTGATGATCCACCTACAAATGTGAACTGACGTTCAAAAATAAAACATTTGAAAACGGACCATTTTCCACATTTCTGAAGCATGACGTAATGGGGGGGTGTTATCTCTTTTGTCGAAAATCAGCCGTTTTTGCTCTAACATTAAATGCCTCCAAATGGTATTTAATTAACTTCCCGGGGTGAAGAAACCCTTTTTGAGAACTCAGAGTGAGTAAATTGGCCATTTTCATGCACTTTTAACCATTCCATAAATCTTGTGTTTTGGGCCCGTGGAAGCATGAAAATCACTTTAAACATGCTAATTTTAGCTCTAACACTGATGATCCACCTACAAATGTGAACTGACGTTCAAAAATAAAACATTTGAAAACGGACCATTTTCAACATTTCTGAAGCATGACGTAATGGGGGGGTGTTATCTCTTTTGTCGAAAATCAGCCGTTTTTGCTCTAACATTAAATGCCTCCAAATGGTATTTAATTAACTTCCCGAGCCCCTGGAAGCATGAAAATCACTTTAAACATGCTAATTTTAGCTCTAACACTGATGATCCACCTACAAATGTGAACTGACGTTCAAAAATAAAACATTTGAAAACGGACCATTTTCCACATTTCTGAAGCATGACGTAATGGGGGGGGTGTTATCTCTTTTGTCGAAAATCAGCCGTTTTTGCTCGAACATTAAATGCCTCCAAATGGTATTTAATTAACTTCCCGAGCCCCTGGAAGCATGAAAATCACTTTAAACATGCTAATTTTAGCTCTAACACTGATGATCCACCTACAAATGTGAACTGACGTTCAAAAATAAAACATTTGAAAACGGACCATTTTCCACATTTCTGAAGCATGACGTAATGGGGGGGTGTTATCTCTTTTGTCGAAAATCAGCCGTTTTTGCTCGAACATTAAATGCCTCCAAATGGTATTTAATTAACTTCCCGAGCCCCTGGAAGCATGAAAATCACTTTAAACATGCTAATTTTAGCTCTAACACTGATGATCCACCTACAAATGTGAACTGACGTTCAAAAATAAAACATTTGAAAACGGACCATTTTCCACATTTCTGAAGCATGACGTAATGGGGGGGTGTTATCTCTTTTGTCGAAAATCAGCCGTTTTTGCTCGAACATTAAATGCCTCCAAATGGTATTTAATTAACTTCCCGAGCCCCTGGAAGCATGAAAATCACTTTAAACATGCTAATTTTAGCTCTAACACTGATGATCCACCTACAAATGTGAACTGACGTTCAAAAATAAAACATTTGAAAACAGACCATTTTCCACATTTCTGAAGCATGACGTAATGGGGGGGTGTTATCTCTTTTGTCGAAAATCAGCCGTTTTTGCTCGAACATTAAATGCCTCCAAATGGTATTTAATTAACTTCCCGGGGTGAAGAAACCCTTTTTGAGAACTCAGAGTGAGTAAATTGGCCATTTTCATGCACTTTTAACCATTCCATAAATCTTGTGTTTTGGGCCCCTGGAAGCATGAAAATCACTTTAAACATGCTAATTTTAGCTCTAACACTGATGATCCACCTACAAATGTGAACTGACGTTCAAAAATAAAACATTTGAAAACGGACCATTTTCCACATTTCTGAAGCATGACGTAATGGGGGGGTGTTATCTCTTTTGTCGAAAATCAGCCGTTTTTGCTCGAACATTAAATGCCTCCAAATGGTATTTAATTAACTTCCCGAGCCCCTGGAAGCATGAAAATCACTTTAAACATGCTAATTTTAGCTCTAACACTGATGATCCACCTACAAATGTGAACTGACGTTCAAAAATAAAACATTTGAAAATGGACCATTTTCCACATTTCTGAAGCATGACGTAATGGGGGGGTGTTATCTCTTTTGTCGAAAATCAGCCGTTTTTGCTCTAACATTAAATGCCTCCAAATGGTATTTAATTAACTTCCCGAGCCCCTGGAAGCATGAAAATCACTTTAAACATGCTAATTTTAGCTCTAACACTGATGATCCACCTACAAATGTGAACTGACGTTCAAAAATAAAACATTTGAAAACGGACCATTTTCCACATTTCTGAAGCATGACGTAATGGGGGGGGTGTTATCTCTTTTGTCGAAAATCAGCCGTTTTTGCTCGAACATTAAATGCCTCCAAATGGTATTTAATTAACTTCCCGAGCCCCTGGAAGCATGAAAATCACTTTAAACATGCTAATTTTAGCTCTAACACTGATGATCCACCTACAAATGTGAACTGACGTTCAAAAATAAAACATTTGAAAACGGACCATTTTCCACATTTCTGAAGCATGACGTAATGGGGGGGTGTTATCTCTTTTGTCGAAAATCAGCCGTTTTTGCTCGAACATTAAATGCCTCCAAATGGTATTTAATTAACTTCCCGAGCCCCTGGAAGCATGAAAATCACTTTAAACATGCTAATTTTAGCTCTAACACTGATGATCCACCTACAAATGTGAACTGACGTTCAAAAATAAAACATTTGAAAACGGACCATTTTCCACATTTCTGAAGCATGACGTAATGGGGGGGTGTTATCTCTTTTGTGGAAAATCAGCCGTTTTTGCTCGAACATTAAATGCCTCCAAATGGTATTTAATTAACTTCCCGAGCCCCTGGAAGCATGAAAATCACTTTAAACATGCTAATTTTAGCTCTAACACTGATGATCCACCTACAAATGTGAACTGACGTTCAAAAATAAAACATTTGAAAACAGACCATTTTCCACATTTCTGAAGCATGACGTAATGGGGGGGTGTTATCTCTTTTGTCGAAAATCACCCGTTTTTGCTCGAACATTAAATGCCTCCAAATGGTATTTAATTAACTTCCCGGGGTGAAGAAACCCTTTTTGAGAACTCAGAGTGAGTAAATTGGCCATTTTCATGCACTTTTAACCATTCCATAAATCTTGTGTTTTGGGCCCCTGGAAGCATGAAAATCACTTTAAACATGCTAATTTTAGCTCTAACACTGATGATCCACCTACAAATGTGAACTGACGTTCAAAAATAAAACATTTGAAAACGGACCATTTTCCACATTTCTGAAGCATGACGTAATGGGGGGGTGTTATCTCTTTTGTCGAAAATCAGCCGTTTTTGCTCGAACATTAAATGCCTCCAAATGGTATTTAATTAACTTCCCGGGGTGAAGAAACCCTTTTTGAGAACTCAGAGTGAGTAAATTGGCCATTTTCATGCACTTTTAACCATTCCATAAATCTTGTGTTTTGGGCCCCTGGAAGCATGAAAATCACTTTAAACATGCTAATTTTAGCTCTAACACTGATGATCCACCTACAAATGTGAACTGACGTTCAAAAATAAAACATTTGAAAACGGACCATTTTCCACATTTCTGAAGCATGACGTAATGGGGGGGTGTTATCTCTTTTGTCGAAAATCAGCCGTTTTTGCTCGAACATTAAATGCCTCCAAATGGTATTTATTTCACTTCCCGAGCCCCTGGAAGCATGAAAATCACTTTAAACATGCTAATTTTAGCTCTAACACTGATGATCCACCTACGAATGTGAACTGACGTTCAAAAATAAAACATTTGAAAACGGACCATTTTCCACATTTCTGAAGCATGACGTAATGGGGGGGTGTTATCTCTTTTGTGGAAAATCAGCCGTTTTTGCTCGAACATTAAATGCCTCCAAATGGTATTTAATTAACTTCCCGAGCCCCTGGAAGCATGAAAATCACTTTAAACATGCTAATTTTAGCTCTAACACTGATGATCCACCTACAAATGTGAACTGACGTTCAAAAATAAAACATTTGAAAACAGACCATTTTCCACATTTCTGAAGCATGACGTAATGGGGGGGTGTTATCTCTTTTGTCGAAAATCAGCCGTTTTTGCTCGAACATTAAATGCCTCCAAATAGTATTTAATTAACTTCCCGGGGTGAAGAAACCCTTTTTGAGAACTCAGAGTGAGTAAATTGGCCATTTTCATGCACTTTTAACCATTCCATAAATCTTGTGTTTTGGGCCCCTGGAAGCATGAAAATCACTTTAAACATGCTAATTTTAGCTCTAACACTGATGATCCACCTACAAATGTGAACTGACGTTCAAAAATAAAACATTTGAAAACGGACCATTTTCCACATTTCTGAAGCATGACGTAATGGGGGGGTGTTATCTCTTTTGTCGAAAATCAGCCGTTTTTGCTCGAACATTAAATGCCTCCAAATGGTATTTAATTAACTTCCCGGGGTGAAGAAACCCTTTTTGAGAACTCAGAGTGAGTAAATTGGCCATTTTCATGCACTTTTAACCATTCCATAAATCTTGTGTTTTGGGCCCCAAGAAGCATGAAAATCACTTTAAACATGCTAATTTTAGCTCTAACACTGATGATCCACCTACAAATGTGAACTGACGTTCAAAAATAAAACATTTGAAAACGGACCATTTTCCACATTTCTGAAGCATGACGTAATGGGGGGGTGTTATCTCTTTTGTCGAAAATCAGCCGTTTTTGCTCGAACATTAAATGCCTCCAAATGGTATTTAATTAACTTCCCGAGCCCCTGGAAGCATGAAAATCACTTTAAACATGCTAATTTTAGCTCTAACACTGATGATCCACCTACAAATGTGAACTGACGTTCAAAAATAAAACATTTGAAAACGGACCATTTTCCACATTTCTGAAGCATGACGTAATGGGGGGGTGTTATCTCTTTTGTCGAAAATCAGCCGTTTTTGCTCTAACATTAAATGCCTCCAAATGGTATTTAATTAACTTCCCGGGGTGAAGAAACCCTTTTTGAGAACTCAGAGTGAGTAAATTGGCCATTTTCATGCACTTTTAACCATTCCATAAATCTTGTGTTTTGGGCCCCTGGAAGCATGAAAATCACTTTAAACATGCTAATTTTAGCTCTAACACTGATGATCCACCTACAAATGTGAACTGACGTTCAAAAATAAAACATTTGAAAACGGACCATTTTCCACATTTCTGAAGCATGACGTAATGGGGGGTGTTATCTCTTTTGTCGAAAATCAGCCGTTTTTGCTCTAACATTAAATGCCTCCAAATGGTATTTAATTAACTTCCCGAGCCCCTGGAAGCATGAAAATCACTTTAAACATGCTAATTTTAGCTCTAACACTGATGATCCACCTACAAATGTGAACTGACGTTCAAAAATAAAACATTTGAAAACGGACCATTTTCCACATTTCTGAAGCATGACGTAATGGGGGGGTGTTATCTCTTTTGTCGAAAATCAGCCGTTTTTGCTCGAACATTAAATGCCTCCAAATGGTATTTAATTAACTTCCCGGGGTGAAGAAACCCTTTTTGAGAACTCAGAGTGAGTAAATTGCCCATTTTCATGGACTTTTAACCATTCCATAAATCTTGTGTTTTGGGCCCGTGGAAGCATGAAAATCACTTTAAACATGCTAATTTTAGCTCTAACACTGATGATCCACCTACAAATGTGAACTGACGTTCAAAAATAAAACATTTGAAAACGGACCATTTTCCACATTTCTGAAGCATGACGTAATGGGGGGGTGTTATCTCTTTTGTCGAAAATCAGCCGTTTTTGCTCTAACATTAAATGCCTCCAAATGGTATTTAATTAACTTCCCGGGGTGAAGAAACCCTTTTTGAGAACTCAGAGTGAGTAAATTGGCCATTTTCATGCACTTTTAACCATTCCATAAATCTTGTGTTTTGGGCCCCAAGAAGCATGAAAATCACTTTAAACATGCTAATTTTAGCTCTAACACTGATGATCCACCTACAAATGTGAACTGACGTTCAAAAATAAAACATTTGAAAACGGACCATTTTCCACATTTCTGAAGCATGACGTAATGGGGGGGTGTTATCTCTTTTGTCGAAAATCAGCCGTTTTTGCTCGAACATTAAATGCCTCCAAATGGTATTTAATTAACTTCCCGAGCCCCTGGAAGCATGAAAATCACTTTAAACATGCTAATTTTAGCTCTAACACTGATGATCCACCTACAAATGTGAACTGACGTTCAAAAATAAAACATTTGAAAACGGACCATTTTCCACATTTCTGAAGCATGACGTAATGGGGGGGTGTTATCTCTTTTGTCGAAAATCAGCCGTTTTTGCTCTAACATTAAATGCCTCCAAATGGTATTTAATTAACTTCCCGGGGTGAAGAAACCCTTTTTGAGAACTCAGAGTGAGTAAATTGGCCATTTTCATGCACTTTTAACCATTCCATAAATCTTGTGTTTTGGGCCCGTGGAAGCATGAAAATCACTTTAAACATGCTAATTTTAGCTCTAACACTGATGATCCACCTACAAATGTGAACTGACGTTCAAAAATAAAACATTTGAAAACGGACCATTTTCCACATTTCTCAAGCATGACGTAATGGGGGGGTGTTATCTCTTTTGTCGAAAATCAGCCGTTTTTGCTCTAACATTAAATGCCTCCAAATGGTATTTAATTAACTTCCCGAGCCCCTGGAAGCATGAAAATCACTTTAAACATGCTAATTTTAGCTCTAACACTGATGATCCACCTACAAATGTGAACTGACGTTCAAAAATAAAACATTTGAAAACGGACCATTTTCCACATTTCTGAAGCATGACGTAATGGGGGGGTGTTATCTCTTTTGTCGAAAATCAGCCGTTTTTGCTCGAACATTAAATGCCTCCAAATGGTATTTAATTAACTTCCCGAGCCCCTGGAAGCATGAAAATCACTTTAAACATGCTAATTTTAGCTCTAACACTGATGATCCACCTACAAATGTGAACTGACGTTCAAAAATAAAACATTTGAAAACGGACCATTTTCCACATTTCTGAAGCATGACGTAATGGGGGGGTGTTATCTCTTTTGTCGAAAATCAGCCGTTTTTGCTCGAACATTAAATGCCTCCAAATGGTATTTAATTAACTTCCCGAGCCCCTGGAAGCATGAAAATCACTTTAAACATGCTAATTTTAGCTCTAACACTGATGATCCACCTACAAATGTGAACTGACGTTCAAAAATAAAACATTTAAAAACGGACCATTTTCCACATTTCTGAAGCATGACGTAATGGGGGGGTGTTATCTCTTTTGTGGAAAATCAGCCGTTTTTGCTCGAACATGAAATGCCTCCAAATGGTATTTAATTAACTTCCCGAGCCCCTGGAAGCATGAAAATCACTTTAAACATGCTAATTTTAGCTCTAACACTGATGATCCACCTACAAATGTGAACTGACGTTCAAAAATAAAACATTTGAAAACAGACCATTTTCCACATTTCTGAAGCATGACGTAATGGGGGGGTGTTATCTCTTTTGTCGAAAATCAGCCGTTTTTGCTCGAACATTAAATGCCTCCAAATGGTATTTAATTAACTTCCCGGGGTGAAGAAACCCTTTTTTGAGAACTCAGAGTGAGTAAATTGGCCATTTTCATGCACTTTTAACCATTCCATAAATCTTGTGTTTTGGGCCCCTGGAAGCATGAAAATCACTTTAAACATGCTAATTTTAGCTCTAACACTGATGATCCACCTACAAATGTGAACTGAAGTTCAAAAATAAAACATTTGAAAACGGACCATTTTCCACATTTCTGAAGCATGACGTAATGGGGGGGTGTTATCTCTTTTGTCGAAAATCAGCCGTTTTTGCTCGAACATTAAATGCCTCCAAATGGTATTTAATTAACTTCCCGGGGTGAAGAAACCCTTTTTGAGAACTCAGAGTGAGTAAATTGGCCATTTTCATGCACTTTTAACCATTCCATAAATCTTGTGTTTTGGGCCCCAAGAAGCATGAAAATCACTTTAAACATGCTAATTTTAGCTCTAACACTGATGATCCACCTACAAATGTGAACTGACGTTCAAAAATAAAACATTTGAAAACGGACCATTTTCCACATTTCTGAAGCATGACGTAATGGGGGGGTGTTATCTCTTTTGTCGAAAATCAGCCGTTTTTGCTCGAACATTAAATGCCTCCAAATGGTATTTAATTAACTTCCCGAGCCCCTGGAAGCATGAAAATCACTTTAAACATGCTAATTTTAGCTCTAACACTGATGATCCACCTACAAATGTGAACTGACGTTCAAAAATAAAACATTTGAAAACGGACCATTTTCCACATTTCTGAAGCATGACGTAATGGGGGGGTGTTATCTCTTTTGTCGAAAATCAGCCGTTTTTGCTCGAACATTAAATGCCTCCAAATGGTATTTAATTAACTTCCCGAGGTGAAGAAACCCTTTTTGAGAACTCAGAGTGAGTACATTGGCCATTTTCATGCACTTTTAACCATTCCATAAATCTTGTGTTTTGGGCCCCTGGAAGCATGAAAATCACTTTAAACATGCTAATTTTAGCTCTAACACTGATGATCCACCTACAAATGTGAACTGACGTTCAAAAATAAAACATTTGAAAACGGACCATTTTCCACATTTCTGAAGCATGACGTAATGGGGGGGTGTTATCTCTTTTGTCGAAAATCAGCCGTTTTTGCTCGAACATTAAATGCCTCCAAATGGTATTTAATTAACTTCCCGAGCCCCTGGAAGCATGAAAATCACTTTAAACATGCTAATTTTAGCTCTAACACTGATGATCCACCTACAAATGTGAACTGACGTTCAAAAATAAAACATTTAAAAACGGACCATTTTCCACATTTCTGAAGCATGACGTAATGGGGGGGTGTTATCTCTTTTGTGGAAAATCAGCCGTTTTTGCTCGAACATTAAATGCCTCCAAATGGTATTTAATTAACTTCCCGAGCCCCTGGAAGCATGAAAATCACTTTAAACATGCTAATTTTAGCTCTAACACTGATGATCCACCTACAAATGTGAACTGACGTTCAAAAATAAAACATTTGAAAACAGACCATTTTCCACATTTCTGAAGCATGACGTAATGGGGGGGGTTTTCTCTTTTGTCGAAAATCAGCCGTTTTTGCTCGAACATTAAATGCCTCCAAATGGTATTTAATTAACTTCCCGGGGTGAAGAAACCCTTTTTTGAGAACTCAGAGTGAGTAAATTGGCCATTTTCATGCACTTTTAACCATTCCATAAATCTTGTGTTTTGGGCCCCTGGAAGCATGAAAATCACTTTAAACATGCTAATTTTAGCTCTAACACTGATGATCCACCTACAAATGTGAACTGAAGTTCAAAAATAAAACATTTGAAAACGGACCATTTTCCACATTTCTGAAGCATGACGTAATGGGGGGGTGTTATCTCTTTTGTCGAAAATCAGCCGTTTTTGCTCGAACATTAAATGCCTCCAAATGGTATTTAATTAACTTCCCGGGGTGAAGAAACCCTTTTTGAGAACTCAGAGTGAGTAAATTGGCCATTTTCATGCACTTTTAACCATTCCATAAATCTTGTGTTTTGGGCCCCAAGAAGCATGAAAATCACTTTAAACATGCTAATTTTAGCTCTAACACTGATGATCCACCTACAAATGTGAACTGACGTTCAAAAATAAAACATTTGAAAACGGACCATTTTCCACATTTCTGAAGCATGACGTAATGGGGGGGTGTTATCTCTTTTGTCGAAAATCAGCCGTTTTTGCTCGAACATTAAATGCCTCCAAATGGTATTTAATTAACTTCCCGAGCCCCTGGAAGCATGAAAATCACTTTAAACATGCTAATTTTAGCTCTAACACTGATGATCCACCTACAAATGTGAACTGACGTTCAAAAATAAAACATTTGAAAACGGACCATTTTCCACATTTCTGAAGCATGACGTAATGGGGGGGTGTTATCTCTTTTGTCGAAAATCAGCCGTTTTTGCTCGAACATTAAATGCCTCCAAATGGTATTTAATTAACTTCCCGAGGTGAAGAAACCCTTTTTGAGAACTCAGAGTGAGTACATTGGCCATTTTCATGCACTTTTAACCATTCCATAAATCTTGTGTTTTGGGCCCCTGGAAGCATGAAAATCACTTTAAACATGCTAATTTTAGCTCTAATACTGATGATCCACCTACAAATGTGAACTGACGTTCAAAAATAAAACATTTGAAAACGGACCATTTTCCACATTTCTGAAGCATGACGTAATGGGGGGGTGTTATCTCTTTTGTCGAAAATCAGCCGTTTTTGCTCGAACATTAAATGCCTCCAAATGGTATTTATTTCACTTCCCGAGCCCCTGGAAGCATGAAAATCACTTTAAACATGCTAATTTTAGCTCTAACACTGATGATCCACCTACAAATGTGAACTGACGTTCAAAAATAAAACATTTGAAAACGGACCATTTTCCACATTTCTGAAGCATGACGTAATGGGGGGGTGTTATCTCTTTTGTCGAAAATCAGCCATTTTTGCTCGAACATTAAATGCCTCCAAATTGTATTTAATTAACTTCCCGGGGTGAAGAAACCCTTTTTGAGAACTCAGAGTGAGTAAATTGGCCATTTTCATGCACTTTTAACCATTCCATAAATCTTGTGTTTTGGGCCCCTGGAAGCATGAAAATCACTTTAAACATGCTAATTTTATCTCTAACACTGATGATCCACCTACAAATGTGAACTGACGTTCAAAAATAAAACATTTGAAAACGGACCATTTTCCACATTTCTGAAGCATGACGTAATGGGGGGGGTGTTATCTCTTTTGTCGAAAATCAGCCGTTTTTGCTCGAACATTAAATGCCTCCAAATGGTATTTAATTAACTTCCCGAGCCCCTGGAAGCATGAAAATCACTTTAAACATGCTAATTTTAGCTCTAACACTGATGATCCACCTACAAATGTGAACTGACGTTCAAAAATAAAACATTTGAAAACGGACCATTTTCCACATTTCTGAAGCATGACGTAATGGGGGGGTGTTATCTCTTTTGTGGAAAATCAGCCGTTTTTGCTCAAACATTAAATGCCTCCAAATGGTATTTAATTAACTTCCCGAGCCCCTGGAAGCATGAAAATCACTTTAAACATGCTAATTTTAGCTCTAACACTGATGATCCACCTACAAATGTGAACTGACGTTCAAAAATAAAACATTTGAAAACAGACCATTTTCCACATTTCTGAAGCATGACGTAATGGGGGGGTGTTATCTCTTTTGTCGAAAATCAGCCGTTTTTGCTCGAACATTAAATGCCTCCAAATGGTATTTAATTAACTTCCCGGGGTGAAGAAACCCTTTTGAGAACTCAGAGTGAGTAAATTGGCCATTTTCATGCACTTTTAACCATTCCATAAATCTTGTGTTTTGGGCCCCTGGAAGCATGAAAATCACTTTAAACATGCTAATTTTAGCTCTAACACTGATGATCCACCTACAAATGTGAACTGACGTTCAAAAATAAAACATTTGAAAACGGACCATTTTCCACATTTCTGAAGCATGACGTAATGGGGGGGTGTTATCTCTTTTGTCGAAAATCAGCCGTTTTTGCTCGAACATTAAATGCCTCCAAATGGTATTTAATTAACTTCCCGGGGTGAAGAAACCCTTTTTGAGAACTCAGAGTGAGTAAATTGGCCATTTTCATGCACTTTTAACCATTCCATAAATCTTGTGTTTTGGGCCCCAAGAAGCATGAAAATCACTTTAAACATGCTAATTTTAGCTCTAACACTGATGATCCACCTACAAATGTGAACTGACGTTCAAAAATAAAACATTTGAAAACGGACCATTTTCCACATTTCTGAAGCATGACGTAATGGGGGGGTGTTATCTCTTTTGTCGAAAATCAGCCGTTTTTGCTCGAACATTAAATGCCTCCAAATGGTATTTAATTAACTTCCCGAGCCCCTGGAAGCATGAAAATCACTTTAAACATGCTAATTTTAGCTCTAACACTGATGATCCACCTACAAATGTGAACTGACGTTCAAAAATAAAACATTTGAAAACGGACCATTTTCCACATTTCTGAAGCATGACGTAATGGGGGGGTGTTATCTCTTTTGTCGAAAATCAGCCGTTTTTGCTCTAACATTAAATGCCTCCAAATGGTATTTAATTAACTTCCCGGGGTGAAGAAACCCTTTTTGAGAACTCAGAGTGAGTAAATTGGGCATTTTCATGCACTTTTAACCATTCCATAAATCTTGTGTTTTGGGCCCGTGGAAGCATGAAAATCACTTTAAACATGCTAATTTTAGCTCTAACACTGATGATCCACCTACAAATGTGAACTGACGTTCAAAAATAAAACATTTGAAAACGGACCATTTTCCACATTTCTGAAGCATGACGTAATGGGGGGGTGTTATCTCTTTTGTCGAAAATCAGCCGTTTTTGCTCTAACATTAAATGCCTCCAAATGGTATTTAATTAACTTCCCGAGCCCCTGGAAGCATGAAAATCACTTTAAACATGCTAATTTTAGCTCTAACACTGATGATCCACCTACAAATGTGAACTGACGTTCAAAAATAAAACATTTGAAAACGGACCATTTTCCACATTTCTGAAGCATGACGTAATGGGGGGGTGTTATCTCTTTTGTCGAAAATCAGCCGTTTTTGCTCGAACATTAAATGCCTCCAAATGGTATTTAATTAACTTCCCGAGCCCCTGGAAGCATGAAAATCACTTTAAACATGCTAATTTTAGCTCTAACACTGATGATCCACCTACAAATGTGAACTGACGTTCAAAAATAAAACACTTGAAAACGGACCATTTTCCACATTTCTGAAGCATGACGTAATGGGGGGGTGTTATCTCTTTTGTCGAAAATCAGCCGTTTTTGCTCGAACATTAAATGCCTCCAAATGGTATTTAATTAACTTCCCGAGCCCCTGGAAGCATGAAAATCACTTTAAACATGCTAATTTTAGCTCTAACACTGATGATCCACCTACAAATGTGAACTGACGTTCAAAAATAAAACATTTGAAAACGGACCATTTTCCACATTTCTGAAGCATGACGTAATGGGGGGGTGTTATCTCTTTTGTCGAAAATCAGCCGTTTTTGCTCTAACATTAAATGCCTCCAAATGGTATTTAATTAACTTCCCGGGGTGAAGAAACCCTTTTTGAGAACTCAGAGTGAGTAAATTGGCCATTTTCATGCACTTTTAACCATTCCATAAATCTTGTGTTTTGGGCCCCTGGAAGCATGAAAATCACTTTAAACATGCTAATTTTAGCTCTAACACTGATGATCCACCTACAAATGTGAACTGACGTTCAAAAATAAAACATTTGAAAACGGACCATTTTCCACATTTCTGAAGCATGACGTAATGGGGGGGTGTTATCTCTTTTGTCGAAAATCAGCCGTTTTTGCTCTAACATTAAATGCCTCCAAATGGTATTTAATTAACTTCCCGAGCCCCTGGAAGCATGAAAATCACTTTAAACATGCTAATTTTAGCTCTAACACTGATGATCCACCTACAAATGTGAACTGACGTTCAAAAATAAAACATTTGAAAACGGACCATTTTCCACATTTCTGAAGCATGACGTAATGGGGGGGTGTTATCTCTTTTGTGGAAAATCAGCCGTTTTTGCTCAAACATTAAATGCCTCCAAATGGTATTTAATTAACTTCCCGAGCCCCTGGAAGCATGAAAATCACTTTAAACATGCTAATTTTAGCTCTAACACTGATGATCCACCTACAAATGTGAACTGACGTTCAAAAATAAAACATTTGAAAACAGACCATTTTCCACATTTCTGAAGCATGACGTAATGGGGGGGTGTTATCTCTTTTGTCGAAAATCAGCCGTTTTTGCTCGAACATTAAATGCCTCCAAATGGTATTTAATTAACTTCCCGGGGTGAAGAAACCCTTTTGAGAACTCAGAGTGAGTAAATTGGCCATTTTCATGCACTTTTAACCATTCCATAAATCTTGTGTTTTGGGCCCCTGGAAGCATGAAAATCACTTTAAACATGCTAATTTTAGCTCTAACACTGATGATCCACCTACAAATGTGAACTGACGTTCAAAAATAAAACATTTGAAAACGGACCATTTTCCACATTTCTGAAGCATGACGTAATGGGGGGGTGTTATCTCTTTTGTCGAAAATCAGCCGTTTTTGCTCGAACATTAAATGCCTCCAAATGGTATTTAATTAACTTCCCGGGGTGAAGAAACCCTTTTTGAGAACTCAGAGTGAGTAAATTGGCCATTTTCATGCACTTTTAACCATTCCATAAATCTTGTGTTTTGGGCCCCAAGAAGCATGAAAATCACTTTAAACATGCTAATTTTAGCTCTAACACTGATGATCCACCTACAAATGTGAACTGACGTTCAAAAATAAAACATTTGAAAACGGACCATTTTCCACATTTCTGAAGCATGACGTAATGGGGGGGTGTTATCTCTTTTGTCGAAAATCAGCCGTTTTTGCTCGAACATTAAATGCCTCCAAATGGTATTTAATTAACTTCCCGAGCCCCTGGAAGCATGAAAATCACTTTAAACATGCTAATTTTAGCTCTAACACTGATGATCCACCTACAAATGTGAACTGACGTTCAAAAATAAAACATTTGAAAACGGACCATTTTCCACATTTCTGAAGCATGACGTAATGGGGGGGTGTTATCTCTTTTGTCGAAAATCAGCCGTTTTTGCTCTAACATTAAATGCCTCCAAATGGTATTTAATTAACTTCCCGGGGTGAAGAAACCCTTTTTGAGAACTCAGAGTGAGTAAATTGGGCATTTTCATGCACTTTTAACCATTCCATAAATCTTGTGTTTTGGGCCCGTGGAAGCATGAAAATCACTTTAAACATGCTAATTTTAGCTCTAACACTGATGATCCACCTACAAATGTGAACTGACGTTCAAAAATAAAACATTTGAAAACGGACCATTTTCCACATTTCTGAAGCATGACGTAATGGGGGGGTGTTATCTCTTTTGTCGAAAATCAGCCGTTTTTGCTCTAACATTAAATGCCTCCAAATGGTATTTAATTAACTTCCCGAGCCCCTGGAAGCATGAAAATCACTTTAAACATGCTAATTTTAGCTCTAACACTGATGATCCACCTACAAATGTGAACTGACGTTCAAAAATAAAACATTTGAAAACGGACCATTTTCCACATTTCTGAAGCATGACGTAATGGGGGGGTGTTATCTCTTTTGTCGAAAATCAGCCGTTTTTGCTCGAACATTAAATGCCTCCAAATGGTATTTAATTAACTTCCCGAGCCCCTGGAAGCATGAAAATCACTTTAAACATGCTAATTTTAGCTCTAACACTGATGATCCACCTACAAATGTGAACTGACGTTCAAAAATAAAACATTTGAAAACGGACCATTTTCCACATTTCTGAAGCATGACGTAATGGGGGGGTGTTATCTCTTTTGTCGAAAATCAGCCGTTTTTGCTCTAACATTAAATGCCTCCAAATGGTATTTAATTAACTTCCCGGGGTGAAGAAACCCTTTTTGAGAACTCAGAGTGAGTAAATTGGCCATTTTCATGCACTTTTAACCATTCCATAAATCTTGTGTTTTGGGCCCCTGGAAGCATGAAAATCACTTTAAACATGCTAATTTTAGCTCTAACACTGATGATCCACCTACAAATGTGAACTGACGTTCAAAAATAAAACATTTGAAAACGGACCATTTTCCACATTTCTGAAGCATGACGTAATGGGGGGGTGTTATCTCTTTTGTCGAAAATCAGCCGTTTTTGCTCTAACATTAAATGCCTCCAAATGGTATTTAATTAACTTCCCGAGCCCCTGGAAGCATGAAAATCACTTTAAACATGCTAATTTTAGCTCTAACACTGATGATCCACCTACAAATGTGAACTGACGTTCAAAAATAAAACATTTGAAAACGGACCATTTTCCACATTTCTGAAGCATGACGTAATGGGGGGGTGTTATCTCTTTTGTCGAAAATCAGCCGTTTTTGCTCTAACATTAAATGCCTCCAAATGGTATTTAATTAACTTCCCGGGGTGAAGAAACCCTTTTTGAGAACTCAGAGTGAGTAAATTGGCCATTTTCATGCACTTTTAACCATTCCATAAATCTTGTGTTTTGGGCCCGTGGAAGCATGAAAATCACTTTAAACATGCTAATTTTAGCTCTAACACTGATGATCCACCTACAAATGTGAACTGACGTTCAAAAATAAAACATTTGAAAACGGACCATTTTCCACATTTCTGAAGCATGACGTAATGGGGGGGTGTTATCTCTTTTGTCGAAAATCAGCCGTTTTTGCTCTAACATTAAATGCCTCCAAATGGTATTTAATTAACTTCCCGAGCCCCTGGAAGCATGAAAATCACTTTAAACATGCTAATTTTAGCTCTAACACTGATGATCCACCTACAAATGTGAACTGACGTTCAAAAATAAAACATTTGAAAACGGACCATTTTCCACATTTCTGAAGCATCACGTAATGGGGGGGTGTTATCTCTTTTGTCGAAAATCAGCCGTTTTTGCTCGAACATTAAATGCCTCCAAATGGTATTTAATTAACTTCCCGAGCCCCTGGAAGCATGAAAATCACTTTAAACATGCTAATTTTAGCTCTAACACTGATGATCCACCTACAAATGTGAACTGACGTTCAAAAATAAAACATTTGAAAACGGACCATTTTCCACATTTCTGAAGCATGACGTAATGGGGGGGTGTTATCTCTTTTGTCGAAAATCAGCCGTTTTTGCTCTAACATTAAATGCCTCCAAATGGTATTTAATTAACTTCCCGGGGTGAAGAAACCCTTTTTGAGAACTCAGAGTGAGTAAATTGGCCATTTTCATGCACTTTTAACCATTCCATAAATCTTGTGTTTTGGGCCCCTGGAAGCATGAAAATCACTTTAAACATGCTAATTTTAGCTCTAACACTGATGATCCACCTACAAATGTGAACTGACGTTCAAAAATAAAACATTTGAAAACGGACCATTTTCCACATTTCTGAAGCATGACGTAATGGGGGGGTGTTATCTCTTTTGTCGAAAATCAGCCGTTTTTGCTCTAACATTAAATGCCTCCAAATGGTATTTAATTAACTTCCCGAGCCCCTGGAAGCATGAAAATCACTTTAAACATGCTAATTTTAGCTCTAACACTGATGATCCACCTACAAATGTGAACTGACGTTCAAAAATAAAACATTTGAAAACGGACCATTTTCCACATTTCTGAAGCATGACGTAATGGGGGGGTGTTATCTCTTTTGTCGAAAATCAGCCGTTTTTGCTCGAACATTAAATGCCTCCAAATGGTATTTAATTAACTTCCCGGGGTGAAGAAACCCTTTTTGAGAACTCAGAGTGAGTAAATTGGCCATTTTCATGCACTTTTAACCATTCCATAAATCTTGTGTTTTGGGCCCGTGGAAGCATGAAAATCACTTTAAACATGCTAATTTTAGCTCTAACACTGATGATCCACCTACAAATGTGAACTGACGTTCAAAAATAAAACATTTGAAAACGGACCATTTTCCACATTTCTGAAGCATGACGTAATGGGGGGGTGTTATCTCTTTTGTCGAAAATCAGCCGTTTTTGCTCTAACATTAAATGCCTCCAAATGGTATTTAATTAACTTCCCGGGGTGAAGAAACCCTTTTTGAGAACTCAGAGTGAGTAAATTGGCCATTTTCATGCACTTTTAACCATTCCATAAATCTTGTGTTTTGGGCCCGTGGAAGCATGAAAATCACTTTAAACATGCTAATTTTAGCTCTAACACTGATGATCCACCTACAAATGTGAACTGACGTTCAAAAATAAAACATTTGAAAACGGACCATTTTCCACATTTCTGAAGCATGACGTAATGGGGGGGTGTTATCTCTTTTGTCGAAAATCAGCCGTTTTTGCTCTAACATTAAATGCCTCCAAATGGTATTTAATTAACTTCCCGGGGTGAAGAAACCCTTTTTGAGAACTCAGAGTGAGTAAATTGGCCATTTTCATGCACTTTTAACCATTCCATAAATCTTGTGTTTTGGGCCCCAAGAAGCATGAAAATCACTTTAAACATGCTAATTTTAGCTCTAACACTGATGATCCACCTACAAATGTGAACTGACGTTCAAAAATAAAACATTTGAAAACGGACCATTTTCCACATTTCTGAAGCATGACGTAATGGGGGGGTGTTATCTCTTTTGTCGAAAATCAGCCGTTTTTGCTCGAACATTAAATGCCTCCAAATGGTATTTAATTAACTTCCCGAGCCCCTGGAAGCATGAAAATCACTTTAAACATGCTAATTTTAGCTCTAACACTGATGATCCACCTACAAATGTGAACTGACGTTCAAAAATAAAACATTTAAAAACGGACCATTTTCCACATTTCTGAAGCATGACGTAATGGGGGGGTGTTATCTCTTTTGTGGAAAATCAGCCGTTTTTGCTCGAACATTAAATGCCTCCAAATGGTATTTAATTAACTTCCCGAGCCCCTGGAAGCATGAAAATCACTTTAAACATGCTAATTTTAGCTCTAACACTGATGATCCACCTACAAATGTGAACTGACGTTCAAAAATAAAACATTTGAAAACAGACCATTTTCCACATTTCTGAAGCATGACGTAATGGGGGGGGGTTTTCTCTTTTGTCGAAAATCAGCCGTTTTTGCTCGAACATTAAATGCCTCCAAATGGTATTTAATTAACTTCCCGGGGTGAAGAAACCCTTTTTTGAGAACTCAGAGTGAGTAAATTGGCCATTTTCATGCACTTTTAACCATTCCATAAATCTTGTGTTTTGGGCCCCTGGAAGCATGAAAATCACTTTAAACATGCTAATTTTAGCTCTAACACTGATGATCCACCTACAAATGTGAACTGAAGTTCAAAAATAAAACATTTGAAAACGGACCATTTTCCACATTTCTGAAGCATGACGTAATGGGGGGGTGTTATCTCTTTTGTCGAAAATCAGCCGTTTTTGCTCGAACATTAAATGCCTCCAAATGGTATTTAATTAACTTCCCGGGGTGAAGAAACCCTTTTTGAGAACTCAGAGTGAGTAAATTGGCCATTTTCATGCACTTTTAACCATTCCATAAATCTTGTGTTTTGGGCCCCAAGAAGCATGAAAATCACTTTAAACATGCTAATTTTAGCTCTAACACTGATGATCCACCTACAAATGTGAACTGACGTTCAAAAATAAAACATTTGAAAACGGACCATTTTCCACATTTCTGAAGCATGACGTAATGGGGGGGTGTTATCTCTTTTGTCGAAAATCAGCCGTTTTTGCTCGAACATTAAATGCCTCCAAATGGTATTTAATTAACTTCCCGAGCCCCTGGAAGCATGAAAATCACTTTAAACATGCTAATTTTAGCTCTAACACTGATGATCCACCTACAAATGTGAACTGACGTTCAAAAATAAAACATTTGAAAACGGACCATTTTCCACATTTCTGAAGCATGACGTAATGGGGGGGTGTTATCTCTTTTGTCGAAAATCAGCCGTTTTTGCTCGAACATTAAATGCCTCCAAATGGTATTTAATTAACTTCCCGAGGTGAAGAAACCCTTTTTGAGAACTCAGAGTGAGTACATTGGCCATTTTCATGCACTTTTAACCATTCCATAAATCTTGTGTTTTGGGCCCCTGGAAGCATGAAAATCACTTTAAACATGCTAATTTTAGCTCTAATACTGATGATCCACCTACAAATGTGAACTGACGTTCAAAAATAAAACATTTGAAAACGGACCATTTTCCACATTTCTGAAGCATAACGTAATGGGGGGGTGTTATCTCTTTTGTCGAAAATCAGCCGTTTTTGCTCGAACATTAAATGCCTCCAAATGGTATTTATTTCACTTCCCGAGCCCCTGGAAGCATGAAAATCACTTTAAACATGCTAATTTTAGCTCTAACACTGATGATCCACCTACAAATGTGAACTGACGTTCAAAAATAAAACATTTGAAAACGGACCATTTTCCACATTTCTGAAGCATGACGTAATGGGGGGGTGTTATCTCTTTTGTCGAAAATCAGCCATTTTTGCTCGAACATTAAATGCCTCCAAATTGTATTTAATTAACTTCCCGGGGTGAAGAAACCCTTTTTGAGAACTCAGAGTGAGTAAATTGGCCATTTTCATGCACTTTTAACCATTCCATAAATCTTGTGTTTTGGGCCCCTGGAAGCATGAAAATCACTTTAAACATGCTAATTTTATCTCTAACACTGATGATCCACCTACAAATGTGAACTGACGTTCAAAAATAAAACATTTGAAAACGGACCATTTTCCACATTTCTGAAGCATGACGTAATGGGGGGGGTGTTATCTCTTTTGTCGAAAATCAGCCGTTTTTGCTCGAACATTAAATGCCTCCAAATGGTATTTAATTAACTTCCCGAGCCCCTGGAAGCATGAAAATCACTTTAATCATGCTAATTTTAGCTCTAACACTGATGATCCACCTACAAATGTGAACTGACGTTCAAAAATAAAACATTTGAAAACGGACCATTTTCCACATTTCTGAAGCATGACGTAATGGGGGGGTGTTATCTCTTTTGTGGAAAATCAGCCGTTTTTGCTCGAACATTAAATGCCTCCAAATGGTATTTAATTAACTTCCCGAGCCCCTGGAAGCATGAAAATCACTTTAAACATGCTAATTTTAGCTCTAACACTGATGATCCACCTACAAATGTGAACTGACGTTCAAAAATAAAACATTTGAAAACGGACCATTTTCCACATTTCTGAAGCATGACGTAATGGGGGGGTGTTATCTCTTTTGTCGAAAATCATCCGTTTTTGCTCGAACATTAAATGCCTCCAAATGGTATTTAATTAACTTCCCGGGGTGAAGAAACCCTTTTTGAGAACTCAGAGTGAGTAAATTGGCCATTTTCATGCACTTTTAACCATTTTATAAATCTTGTGTTTTGGGCCCCTGGAAGCATGAAAATCACTTTAAACATGCTAATTTTAGCTCTAACACTGATGATCCACCTACAAATGTGAACTGACGTTCAAAAATAAAACATTTGAAAACGGACCATTTTCCACATTTCTGAAGCATGACGTAATGGGGGGGTGTTATCTCTTTTGTCGAAAATCAGCCGTTTTTGCTCTAACATTAAATGCCTCCAAATGGTATTTAATTAACTTCCCGGGGTGAAGAAACCCTTTTTGAGAACTCAGAGTGAGTAAATTGGCCATTTTCATGCACTTTTAACCATTCCATAAATCTTGTGTTTTGGGCCCCAAGAAGCATGAAAATCACTTTAAACATGCTAATTTTAGCTCTAACACTGATGATCCACCTACAAATGTGAACTGACGTTCAAAAATAAAACATTTGAAAACGGACCATTTTCCACATTTCTGAAGCATGACGTAATGGGGGGGTGTTATCTCTTTTGTCGAAAATCAGCCGTTTTTGCTCGAACATTAAATGCCTCCAAATGGTATTTAATTAACTTCCCGAGCCCCTGGAAGCATGAAAATCACTTTAAACATGCTAATTTTAGCTCTAACACTGATGATCCACCTACAAATGTGAACTGACGTTCAAAAATAAAACATTTGAAAACGGACCATTTTCCACATTTCTGAAGCATGACGTAATGGGGGGGTGTTATCTCTTTTGTCGAAAATCAGCCGTTTTTGCTCGAACATTAAATGCCTCCAAATGGTATTTAATTAACTTCCCGAGCCCCTGGAAGCATGAAAATCACTTTAAACATGCTAATTTTAGCTCTAACACTGATGAGCCACCTACAAATGTGAACTGACGTTCAAAAATAAAACATTTGAAAACGGACCATTTTCCACATTTCTGAAGCATGACGTAATGGGGGGGTGTTATCTCTTTTGTCGAAAATCAGCCGTTTTTGCTCGAACATTAAATGCCTCCAAATGGTATTTAATTAACTTCCCGAGCCCCTGGAAGCATGAAAATCACTTTAAACATGCTAATTTTAGCTCTAACACTGATGATCCACCTACAAATGTGAACTGACGTTCAAAAATAAAACATTTGAAAACGGACCATTTTCCACATTTCTGAAGCATGACGTAATGGGGGGGTGTTATCTCTTTTGTCGAAAATCAGCCGTTTTTGCTCGAACATTAAATGCCTCCAAATGGTATTTAATTAACTTCCCGGGGTGAAGAAACCCTTTTTGAGAACTCAGAGTGAGTAAATTGGCCATTTTCATGCACTTTTAACCATTCCATAAATCTTGTGTTTTGGGCCCCTGGAAGCATGAAAATCACTTTAAAAATGCTAATTTTAGCTCTAACACTGATGATCCACCTACAAATGTGAACTGACGTTCAAAAATAAAACATTTGAAAACGGACCATTTTCCACATTTCTGAAGCATGACGTAATGGGGGGGTGTTATCTCTTTTGTCGAAAATCAGCCGTTTTTGCTCGAACATTAAATGCCTCCAAATGGTATTTAATTAACTTCCCGAGCCCCTGGAAGCATGAAAATCACTTTAAACATGCTAATTTTAGCTCTAACACTGATGATCCACCTACAAATGTGAACTGACGTTCAAAAATAAAACATTTGAAAACGGACCATTTTCCACATTTCTGAAGCATGACGTAATGGGGGGGTGTTATCTCTTTTGTCGAAAATCAGCCGTTTTTGCTCGAACATTAAATGCCTCCAAATGGTATTTAATTAACTTCCCGAGCCCCTGGAAGCATGAAAATCACTTTAAACATGCTAATTTTAGCTCTAACACTGATGATCCACCTACAAATGTGAACTGACGTTCAAAAATAAAACATTTAAAAACGGACCATTTTCCACATTTCTGAAGCATGACGTAATGGGGGGGTGTTATCTCTTTTGTGGAAAATCAGCCGTTTTTGCTCGAACATTAAATGCCTCCAAATGGTATTTAATTAACTTCCCGAGCCCCTGGAAGCATGAAAATCACTTTAAACATGCTAATTTTAGCTCTAACACTGATGATCCACCTACAAATGTGAACTGACGTTCAAAAATAAAACATTTGAAAACAGACCATTTTCCACATTTCTGAAGCATGACGTAATGGGGGGGTGTTATCTCTTTTGTCGAAAATCAGCCGTTTTTGCTCGAACATTAAATGCCTCCAAATGGTATTTAATTAACTTCCCGGGGTGAAGAAACCCTTTTTTGAGAACTCAGAGTGAGTAAATTGGCCATTTTCATGCACTTTTAACCATTCCATAAATCTTGTGTTTTGGGCCCCTGGAAGCATGAAAATCACTTTAAACATGCTAATTTTAGCTCTAACACTGATGATCCACCTACAAATGTGAACTGAAGTTCAAAAATAAAACATTTGAAAACGGACCATTTTCCACATTTCTGAAGCATGACGTAATGGGGGGGTGTTATCTCTTTTGTCGAAAATCAGCCGTTTTTGCTCGAACATTAAATGCCTCCAAATGGTATTTAATTAACTTCCCGGGGTGAAGAAACCCTTTTTGAGAACTCAGAGTGAGTAAATTGGCCATTTTCATGCACTTTTAACCATTCCATAAATCTTGTGTTTTGGGCCCCAAGAAGCATGAAAATCACTTTAAACATGCTAATTTTAGCTCTAACACTGATGATCCACCTACAAATGTGAACTGACGTTCAAAAATAAAACATTTGAAAACGGACCATTTTCCACATTTCTGAAGCATGACGTAATGGGGGGGTATTATCTCTTTTGTCGAAAATCAGCCGTTTTTGCTCGAACATTAAATGCCTCCAAATGGTATTTAATTAACTTCCCGAGCCCCTGGAAGCATGAAAATCACTTTAAACATGCTAATTTTAGCTCTAACACTGATGATCCACCTACAAATGTGAACTGACGTTCAAAAATAAAACATTTGAAAACGGACCATTTTCCACATTTCTGAAGCATGACGTAATGGGGGGGTGTTATCTCTTTTGTCGAAAATCAGCCGTTTTTGCTCGAACATTAAATGCCTCCAAATGGTATTTAATTAACTTCCCGAGGTGAAGAAACCCTTTTTGAGAACTCAGAGTGAGTACATTGGCCATTTTCATGCACTTTTAACCATTCCATAAATCTTGTGTTTTGGGCCCCTGGAAGCATGAAAATCACTTTAAACATGCTAATTTTAGCTCTAACACTGATGATCCACCTACAAATGTGAACTGACGTTCAAAAATAAAACATTTGAAAACGGACCATTTTCCACATTTCTGAAGCATGACGTAATGGGGGGGTGTTATCTCTTTTGTCGAAAATCAGCCGTTTTTGCTCGAACATTAAATGCCTCCAAATGGTATTTAATTAACTTCCCGAGCCCCTGGAAGCATGAAAATCACTTTAAACATGCTAATTTTAGCTCTAACACTGATGATCCACCTACAAATGTGAACTGACGTTCAAAAATAAAACATTTAAAAACGGACCATTTTCCACATTTCTGAAGCATGACGTAATGGGGGGGTGTTATCTCTTTTGTGGAAAATCAGCCGTTTTTGCTCGAACATTAAATGCCTCCAAATGGTATTTAATTAACTTCCCGAGCCCCTGGAAGCATGAAAATCACTTTAAACATGCTAATTTTAGCTCTAACACTGATGATCCACCTACAAATGTGAACTGACGTTCAAAAATAAAACATTTGAAAACAGACCATTTTCCACATTTCTGAAGCATGACGTAATGGGGGGGGTTTTCTCTTTTGTCGAAAATCAGCCGTTTTTGCTCGAACATTAAATGCCTCCAAATGGTATTTAATTAACTTCCCGGGGTGAAGAAACCCTTTTTTGAGAACTCAGAGTGAGTAAATTGGCCATTTTCATGCACTTTTAACCATTCCATAAATCTTGTGTTTTGGGCCCCTGGAAGCATGAAAATCACTTTAAACATGCTAATTTTAGCTCTAACACTGATGATCCACCTACAAATGTGAACTGAAGTTCAAAAATAAAACATTTGAAAACGGACCATTTTCCACATTTCTGAAGCATGACGTAATGGGGGGGTGTTATCTCTTTTGTCGAAAATCAGCCGTTTTTGCTCGAACATTAAATGCCTCCAAATGGTATTTAATTAACTTCCCGGGGTGAAGAAACCCTTTTTGAGAACTCAGAGTGAGTAAATTGGCCATTTTCATGCACTTTTAACCATTCCATAAATCTTGTGTTTTGGGCCCCAAGAAGCATGAAAATCACTTTAAACATGCTAATTTTAGCTCTAACACTGATGATCCACCTACAAATGTGAACTGACGTTCAAAAATAAAACATTTGAAAACGGACCATTTTCCACATTTCTGAAGCATGACGTAATGGGGGGGTGTTATCTCTTTTGTCGAAAATCAGCCGTTTTTGCTCGAACATTAAATGCCTCCAAATGGTATTTAATTAACTTCCCGAGCCCCTGGAAGCATGAAAATCACTTTAAACATGCTAATTTTAGCTCTAACACTGATGATCCACCTACAAATGTGAACTGACGTTCAAAAATAAAACATTTGAAAACGGACCATTTTCCACATTTCTGAAGCATGACGTAATGGGGGGGTGTTATCTCTTTTGTCGAAAATCAGCCGTTTTTGCTCGAACATTAAATGCCTCCAAATGGTATTTAATTAACTTCCCGAGGTGAAGAAACCCTTTTTGAGAACTCAGAGTGAGTACATTGGCCATTTTCATGCACTTTTAACCATTCCATAAATCTTGTGTTTTGGGCCCCTGGAAGCATGAAAATCACTTTAAACATGCTAATTTTAGCTCTAATACTGATGATCCACCTACAAATGTGAACTGACGTTCAAAAATAAAACATTTGAAAACGGACCATTTTCCACATTTCTGAAGCATAACGTAATGGGGGGGTGTTATCTCTTTTGTCGAAAATCAGCCGTTTTTGCTCGAACATTAAATGCCTCCAAATGGTATTTATTTCACTTCCCGAGCCCCTGGAAGCATGAAAATCACTTTAAACATGCTAATTTTAGCTCTAACACTGATGATCCACCTACAAATGTGAACTGACGTTCAAAAATAAAACATTTGAAAACGGACCATTTTCCACATTTCTGAAGCATGACGTAATGGGGGGGTGTTATCTCTTTTGTCGAAAATCAGCCATTTTTGCTCGAACATTAAATGCCTCCAAATGGTATTTAATTAACTTCCCGAGCCCCTGGAAGCATGAAAATCACTTTAATCATGCTAATTTTAGCTCTAACACTGATGATCCACCTACAAATGTGAACTGACGTTCAAAAATAAAACATTTGAAAACGGACCATTTTCCACATTTCTGAAGCATGACGTAATGGGGGGGTGTTATCTCTTTTGTGGAAAATCAGCCGTTTTTGCTCGAACAATAAATGCCTCCAAATGGTATTTAATTAACTTCCCGAGCCCCTGGAAGCATGAAAATCACTTTAAACATGCTAATTTTAGCTCTAACACTGATGATCCACCTACAAATGTGAACTGACGTTCAAAAATAAAACATTTGAAAACGGACCATTTTCCACATTTCTGAAGCATGACGTAATGGGGGGGTGTTATCTCTTTTGTCGAAAATCAGCCGTTTTTGCTCGAACATTAAATGCCTCCAAATGGTATTTAATTAACTTCCCGGGGTGAAGAAACCCTTTTTGAGAACTCAGAGTGAGTAAATTGGCCATTTTCATGCACTTTTAACCATTCCATAAATCTTGTGTTTTGGGCCCCTGGAAGCATGAAAATCACTTTAAACATGCTAATTTTAGCTCTAACACTGATGATCCACCTACAAATGTGAACTGACGTTCAAAAATAAAACATTTGAAAACGGACCATTTTCCACATTTCTGAAGCATGACGTAATGGGGGGGTGTTATCTCTTTTGTCGAAAATCAGCCGTTTTTGCTCTAACATTAAATGCCTCCAAATGGTATTTAATTAACTTCCCGGGGTGAAGAAACCCTTTTTGAGAACTCAGAGTGAGTAAATTGGCCATTTTCATGCACTTTTAACCATTCCATAAATCTTGTGTTTTGGGCCCCAAGAAGCATGAAAATCACTTTAAACATGCTAATTTTAGCTCTAACACTGATGATCCACCTACAAATGTGAACTGACGTTCAAAAATAAAACATTTGAAAACGGACCATTTTCCACATTTCTGAAGCATGACGTAATGGGGGGGTGTTATCTCTTTTGTCGAAAATCAGCCGTTTTTGCTCGAACATTAAATGCCTCCAAATGGTATTTAATTAACTTCCCGAGCCCCTGGAAGCATGAAAATCACTTTAAACATGCTAATTTTAGCTCTAACACTGATGATCCACCTACAAATGTGAACTGACGTTCAAAAATAAAACATTTGAAAACGGACCATTTTCCACATTTCTGAAGCATGACGTAATGGGGGGGTGTTATCTCTTTTGTCGAAAATCAGCCGTTTTTGCTCTAACATTAAATGCCTCCAAATGGTATTTAATTAACTTCCCGGGGTGAAGAAACCCTTTTTGAGAACTCAGAGTGAGTAAATTGGCCATTTTCATGCACTTTTAACCATTCCATAAATCTTGTGTTTTGGGCCCGTGGAAGCATGAAAATCACTTTAAACATGCTAATTTTAGCTCTAACACTGATGATCCACCTACAAATGTGAACTGACGTTCAAAAATAAAACATTTGAAAACGGACCATTTTCCACATTTCTGAAGCATGACGTAATGGGGGGGTGTTATCTCTTTTGTCGAAAATCAGCCGTTTTTGCTCTAACATTAAATGCCTCCAAATGGTATTTAATTAACTTCCCGAGCCCCTGGAAGCATGAAAATCACTTTAAACATGCTAATTTTAGCTCTAACACTGATGATCCACCTACAAATGTGAACTGACGTTCAAAAATAAAACATTTGAAAACGGACCATTTTCCACATTTCTGAAGCATGACGTAATGGGGGGGTGTTATCTCTTTTGTCGAAAATCAGCCGTTTTTGCTCGAACATTAAATGCCTCCAAATGGTATTTAATTAACTTCCCGAGCCCCTGGAAGCATGAAAATCACTTTAAACATGCTAATTTTAGCTCTAACACTGATGATCCACCTACAAATGTGAAATGACGTTCAAAGATAAAACATTTGAAAACGGACCATTTTCCACATTTCTGAAGCATGACGTAATGGGGGGGTGTTATCTCTTTTGTCGAAAATCAGCCGTTTTTGCTCGAATATTAAATGCCTCCAAATGGTATTTAATTAACTTCCCGAGCCCCTGGAAGCATGAAAATCACTTAAAACATGCTAATTTTAGCTCTAACACTGACGATCCACCTACAAATGTGAACTGACGTTCAAAAATAAAACATTTGAAAACGGACCATTTTCCACATTTCTGAAGCATGACGTAATGGGGGGGTGTTATCTCTTTTGTCGAAAATCAGCCGTTTTTGCTCGAACATTAAATGCCTCCAAATGGTATTTAATTAACTTCCCGAACCCCTGGAAGCATGAAAATCACTTTAAACATGCTAATTTTAGCTCTAACACTGATGATCCACCTACAAATGTGAACTGACGTTCAAAAATAAAACATTTGAAAACGGACCATTTTCCACATTTCTGAAGCATGACGTAATGGGGGGGTGTTATCTCTTTTGTCGAAAATCAGCCGTTTTTGCTCGAACATTAAATGCCTCCACATGGTATTTAATTAACTTTCCGAGCCCCTGGAAGCATGAAAATCACTTTAAACATGCTAATTTTAGCTCTAACACTGATGATCCACCTACAAATGTGAACTGACGTTCAAAAATAAAACATTTGAAAACGGACCATTTTCCACATTTCTGAAGCATGACGTAATGGGGGGGTGTTATCTCTTTTGTCGAAAATCAGCCGTTTTTGCTCGAACATTAAATGCCTCCAAATGGTATTTAATTAACTTCCCGAGCCCCTGGAAGCATGAAAATCACTTTAAACATGCTAATTTTAGCTCTAACACTGATGATCCACCTACAAATGTGAACTGACGTTCAAAAATAAAACATTTGAAAACGGACCATTTTCCACATTTCTGAAGCATGACGTAATGGGGGGGTGTTATCTCTTTTGTCGAAAATCAGCCGTTTTTGCTCGAACATTAAATGCCTCCAAATGGTATTTAATTAACTTCCCGAGCCCCTGGAAGCATGAAAATCACTTTAAACATGCTAATTTTAGCTCTAACACTGATGAGCCACCTACAAATGTGAACTGACGTTCAAAAATAAAACATTTGAAAACGGACCTTTTTCCACATTTCTGAAGCATGACGTAATGGGGGGGTGTTATCTCTTTTGTCGAAAATCAGCCGTTTTTGCTCGAACATTAAATGCCTCCAAATGGTATTTATTTCACTTCCCGAACCCCTGGAAGCATGAAAATCACTTTAAACATGCTAATTTTAGCTTTAACACTGATGATCCACCTACAAATGTGAACTGACGTTCAAAAATAAAACATTTGAAAACGGACCATTTTCCACATTTCTGAAGCATGACGTAATGGGGGGGTGTTATCTCTTTTGTCGAAAATCAGCCGTTTTTGCTCGAACATTAAATGCCTCCAAATGGTATTTAATTAACTTCCCGGGGTGAAGAAACCCTTTTTGAGAACTCAGAGTGAGTAAATTGGCCATTTTCATGCACTTTTAACCATTCCATAAATCTTGTGTTTTGGGCCCCTGGAAGCATGAAAATCACTTTAAAAATGCTAATTTTAGCTCTAACACTGATGATCCACCTACAAATGTGAACTGACGTTCAAAAATAAAACATTTGAAAACGGACCATTTTCCACATTTCTGAAGCATGACGTAATGGGGGGGTGTTATCTCTTTTGTCGAAAATCAGCCGTTTTTGCTCGAACATTAAATGCCTCCAAATGGTATTTAATTAACTTCCCGGGGTGAAGAAACCCTTTTTTGAGAACTCAGAGTGAGTAAATTGGCCATTTTCATGCACTTTTAACCATTCCATAAATCTTGTGTTTTGGGCCCCTGGAAGCATGAAAATCACTTTAAACATGCTAATTTTAGCTCTAACACTGATGATCCACCTACAAATGTGAACTGAAGTTCAAAAATAAAACATTTGAAAACGGACCATTTTCCACATTTCTGAAGCATGACGTAATGGGGGGGTGTTATCTCTTTTGTCGAAAATCAGCCGTTTTTGCTCGAACATTAAATGCCTCCAAATGGTATTTAATTAACTTCCCGGGGTGAAGAAACCCTTTTTGAGAACTCAGAGTGAGTAAATTGGCCATTTTCATGCACTTTTAACCATTCCATAAATCTTGTGTTTTGGGCCCCAAGAAGCATGAAAATCACTTTAAACATGCTAATTTTAGCTCTAACACTGATGATCCACCTACAAATGTGAACTGACGTTCAAAAATAAAACATTTGAAAACGGACCATTTTCCACATTTCTGAAGCATGACGTAATGGGGGGGTATTATCTCTTTTGTCGAAAATCAGCCGTTTTTGCTCGAACATTAAATGCCTCCAAATGGTATTTAATTAACTTCCCGAGCCCCTGGAAGCATGAAAATCACTTTAAACATGCTAATTTTAGCTCTAACACTGATGATCCACCTACAAATGTGAACTGACGTTCAAAAATAAAACATTTGAAAACGGACCATTTTCCACATTTCTGAAGCATGACGTAATGGGGGGGTGTTATCTCTTTTGTCGAAAATCAGCCGTTTTTGCTCGAACATTAAATGCCTCCAAATGGTATTTAATTAACTTCCCGAGGTGAAGAAACCCTTTTTGAGAACTCAGAGTGAGTACATTGGCCATTTTCATGCACTTTTAACCATTCCATAAATCTTGTGTTTTGGGCCCCTGGAAGCATGAAAATCACTTTAAACATGCTAATTTTAGCTCTAACACTGATGATCCACCTACAAATGTGAACTGACGTTCAAAAATAAAACATTTGAAAACGGACCATTTTCCACATTTCTGAAGCATGACGTAATGGGGGGGTGTTATCTCTTTTGTCGAAAATCAGCCGTTTTTGCTCGAACATTAAATGCCTCCAAATGGTATTTAATTAACTTCCCGAGCCCCTGGAAGCATGAAAATCACTTTAAACATGCTAATTTTAGCTCTAACACTGATGATCCACCTACAAATGTGAACTGACGTTCAAAAATAAAACATTTAAAAACGGACCATTTTCCACATTTCTGAAGCATGACGTAATGGGGGGGTGTTATCTCTTTTGTGGAAAATCAGCCGTTTTTGCTCGAACATTAAATGCCTCCAAATGGTATTTAATTAACTTCCCGAGCCCCTGGAAGCATGAAAATCACTTTAAACATGCTAATTTTAGCTCTAACACTGATGATCCACCTACAAATGTGAACTGACGTTCAAAAATAAAACATTTGAAAACAGACCATTTTCCACATTTCTGAAGCATGACGTAATGGGGGGGGGTTTTCTCTTTTGTCGAAAATCAGCCGTTTTTGCTCGAACATTAAATGCCTCCAAATGGTATTTAATTAACTTCCCGGGGTGAAGAAACCCTTTTTTGAGAACTCAGAGTGAGTAAATTGGCCATTTTCATGCACTTTTAACCATTCCATAAATCTTGTGTTTTGGGCCCCTGGAAGCATGAAAATCACTTTAAACATGCTAATTTTAGCTCTAACACTGATGATCCACCTACAAATGTGAACTGACGTTCAAAAATAAAACATTTGAAAACGGACCATTTTCCACATTTCTGAAGCATGACGTAATGGGGGGGTGTTATCTCTTTTGTCGAAAATCAGCCGTTTTTGCTCGAACATTAAATGCCTCCAAATGGTATTTAATTAACTTCCCGAGCCCTTGGAAGCATGAAAATCACTTTAAACATGCTAATTTTAGCTCTAACACTGATGATCCACCTACAAATGTGAACTGACGTTCAAAAATAAAACATTTGAAAACGGACCATTTTCCACATTTCTGAAGCATGACGTAATGGGGGGGTGTTATCTCTTTTGTCGAAAATCAGCCGTTTTTGCTCGAACATTAAATGCCTCCAAATGGTATTTAATTAACTTCCCGAGGTGAAGAAACCCTTTTTGAGAACTCAGAGTGAGTACATTGGCCATTTTCATGCACTTTTAACCATTCCATAAATCTTGTGTTTTGGGCCCCTGGAAGCATGAAAATCACTTTAAACATGCTAATTTTAGCTCTAATACTGATGATCCACCTACAAATGTGAACTGACGTTCAAAAATAAAACATTTGAAAACGGACCATTTTCCACATTTCTGAAGCATAACGTAATGGGGGGGTGTTATCTCTTTTGTCGAAAATCAGCCGTTTTTGCTCGAACATTAAATGCCTCCAAATGGTATTTATTTCACTTCCCGAGCCCCTGGAAGCATGAAAATCACTTTAAACATGCTAATTTTAGCTCTAACACTGATGATCCACCTACAAATGTGAACTGACGTTCAAAAATAAAACATTTGAAAACGGACCATTTTCCACATTTCTGAAGCATGACGTAATGGGGGGGTGTTATCTCTTTTGTCGAAAATCAGCCATTTTTGCTCGAACATTAAATGCCTCCAAATTGTATTTAATTAACTTCCCGGGGTGAAGAAACCCTTTTTGAGAACTCAGAGTGAGTAAATTGGCCATTTTCATGCACTTTTAACCATTCCATAAATCTTGTGTTTTGGGCCCCTGGAAGCATGAAAATCACTTTAAACATGCTAATTTTATCTCTAACACTGATGATCCACCTACAAATGTGAACTGACGTTCAAAAATAAAACATTTGAAAACGGACCATTTTCCACATTTCTGAAGCATGACGTAATGGGGGGGGTGTTATCTCTTTTGTCGAAAATCAGCCGTTTTTGCTCGAACATTAAATGCCTCCAAATGGTATTTAATTAACTTCCCGAGCCCCTGGAAGCATGAAAATCACTTTAATCATGCTAATTTTAGCTCTAACACTGATGATCCACCTACAAATGTGAACTGACGTTCAAAAATAAAACATTTGAAAACGGACCATTTTCCACATTTCTGAAGCATGACGTAATGGGGGGGTGTTATCTCTTTTGTGGAAAATCAGCCGTTTTTGCTCGAACATTAAATGCCTCCAAATGGTATTTAATTAACTTCCCGAGCCCCTGGAAGCATGAAAATCACTTTAAACATGCTAATTTTAGCTCTAACACTGATGATCCACCTACAAATGTGAACTGACGTTCAAAAATAAAACATTTGAAAACGGACCATTTTCCACATTTCTGAAGCATGACGTAATGGGGGGGTGTTATCTCTTTTGTCGAAAATCAGCCGTTTTTGCTCGAACATTAAATGCCTCCAAATGGTATTTAATTAACTTCCCGGGGTGAAGAAACCCTTTTTGAGAACTCAGAGTGAGTAAATTGGCCATTTTCATGCACTTTTAACCATTCCATAAATCTTGTGTTTTGGGCCCCTGGAAGCATGAAAATCACTTTAAACATGCTAATTTTAGCTCTAACACTGATGATCCACCTACAAATGTGAACTGACGTTCAAAAATAAAACATTTGAAAACGGACCATTTTCCACATTTCTGAAGCATGACGTAATGGGGGGGTGTTATCTCTTTTGTCGAAAATCAGCCGTTTTTGCTCTAACATTAAATGCCTCCAAATGGTATTTAATTAACTTCCCGGGGTGAAGAAACCCTTTTTGAGAACTCAGAGTGAGTAAATTGGCCATTTTCATGCACTTTTAACCATTCCATAAATCTTGTGTTTTGGGCCCCAAGAAGCATGAAAATCACTTTAAACATGCTAATTTTAGCTCTAACACTGATGATCCACCTACAAATGTGAACTGACGTTCAAAAATAAAACATTTGAAAACGGACCATTTTCCACATTTCTGAAGCATGACGTAATGGGGGGGTGTTATCTCTTTTGTCGAAAATCAGCCGTTTTTGCTCGAACATTAAATGCCTCCAAATGGTATTTAATTAACTTCCCGAGCCCCTGGAAGCATGAAAATCACTTTAAACATGCTAATTTTAGCTCTAACACTGATGATCCACCTACAAATGTGAACTGACGTTCAAAAATAAAACATTTGAAAACGGACCATTTTCCACATTTCTGAAGCATGACGTAATGGGGGGGTGTTATCTCTTTTGTCGAAAATCAGCCGTTTTTGCTCTAACATTAAATGCCTCCAAATGGTATTTAATTAACTTCCCGGGGTGAAGAAACCCTTTTTGAGAACTCAGAGTGAGTAAATTGGCCATTTTCATGCACTTTTAACCATTCCATAAATCTTGTGTTTTGGGCCCGTGGAAGCATGAAAATCACTTTAAACATGCTAATTTTAGCTCTAACACTGATGATCCACCTACAAATGTGAACTGACGTTCAAAAATAAAACATTTGAAAACGGACCATTTTCCACATTTCTGAAGCATGACGTAATGGGGGGGTGTTATCTCTTTTGTCGAAAATCAGCCGTTTTTGCTCTAACATTAAATGCCTCCAAATGGTATTTAATTAACTTCCCGAGCCCCTGGAAGCATTAAAATCACTTTAAACATGCTAATTTTAGCTCTAACACTGATGATCCACCTACAAATGTGAACTGACGTTCAAAAATAAAACATTTGAAAACGGACCATTTTCCACATTTCTGAAGCATGACGTAATGGGGGGGTGTTATCTCTTTTGTCGAAAATCAGCCGTTTTTGCTCGAACATTAAATGCCTCCAAATGGTATTTAATTAACTTCCCGAGCCCCTGGAAGCATGAAAATCACTTTAAACATGCTAATTTTAGCTCTAACACTGATGATCCACCTACAAATGTGAAATGACGTTCAAAGATAAAACATTTGAAAACGGACCATTTTCCACATTTCTGAAGCATGACGTAATGGGGGGGTGTTATCTCTTTTGTCGAAAATCAGCCGTTTTTGCTCGAATATTAAATGCCTCCAAATGGTATTTAATTAACTTCCCGAGCCCCTGGAAGCATGAAAATCACTTAAAACATGCTAATTTTAGCTCTAACACTGACGATCCACCTACAAATGTGAACTGACGTTCAAAAATAAAACATTTGAAAACGGACCATTTTCCACATTTCTGAAGCATGACGTAATGGGGGGGTGTTATCTCTTTTGTCGAAAATCAGCCGTTTTTGCTCGAACATTAAATGCCTCCAAATGGTATTTAATTAACTTCCCGAACCCCTGGAAGCATGAAAATCACTTTAAACATGCTAATTTTAGCTCTAACACTGATGATCCACCTACAAATGTGAACTGACGTTCAAAAATAAAACATTTGAAAACGGACCATTTTCCACATTTCTGAAGCATGACGTAATGGGGGGGTGTTATCTCTTTTGTCGAAAATCAGCCGTTTTTGCTCGAACATTAAATGCCTCCACATGGTATTTAATTAACTTTCCGAGCCCCTGGAAGCATGAAAATCACTTTAAACATGCTAATTTTAGCTCTAACACTGATGATCCACCTACAAATGTGAACTGACGTTCAAAAATAAAACATTTGAAAACGGACCATTTTCCACATTTCTGAAGCATGACGTAATGGGGGGGTGTTATCTCTTTTGTCGAAAATCAGCCGTTTTTGCTCGAACATTAAATGCCTCCAAATGGTATTTAATTAACTTCCCGAGCCCCTGGAAGCATGAAAATCACTTTAAACATGCTAATTTTAGCTCTAACACTGATGATCCACCTACAAATGTGAACTGACGTTCAAAAATAAAACATTTGAAAACGGACCATTTTCCACATTTCTGAAGCATGACGTAATGGGGGGGTGTTATCTCTTTTGTCGAAAATCAGCCGTTTTTGCTCGAACATTAAATGCCTCCAAATGGTATTTAATTAACTTCCCGAGCCCCTGGAAGCATGAAAATCACTTTAAACATGCTAATTTTAGCTCTAACACTGATGAGCCACCTACAAATGTGAACTGACGTTCAAAAATAAAACATTTGAAAACGGACCATTTTCCACATTTCTGAAGCATGACGTAATGGGGGGGTGTTATCTCTTTTGTCGAAAATCAGCCGTTTTTGCTCGAACATTAAATGCCTCCAAATGGTATTTAATTAACTTCCCGAGCCCCTGGAAGCATGAAAATCACTTTAAACATGCTAATTTTAGCTCTAACACTGATGATCCACCTACAAATGTGAACTGACGTTCAAAAATAAAACATTTGAAAACGGACCATTTTCCACATTTCTGAAGCATGACGTAATGGGGGGTGTTATCTCTTTTGTCGAAAATCAGCCGTTTTTGCTCGAACATTAAATGCCTCCAAATGGTATTTAATTAACTTCCCGGGGTGAAGAAACCCTTTTTGAGAACTCAGAGTGAGTAAATTGGCCATTTTCATGCACTTTTAACCATTCCATAAATCTTGTGTTTTGGGCCCCTGGAAGCATGAAAATCACTTTAAAAATGCTAATTTTAGCTCTAACACTGATGATCCACCTACAAATGTGAACTGACGTTCAAAAATAAAACATTTGAAAACGGACCATTTTCCACATTTCTGAAGCATGACGTAATGGGGGGGTGTTATCTCTTTTGTCGAAAATCAGCCGTTTTTGCTCGAACATTAAATGCCTCCAAATGGTATTTAATTAACTTCCCGGGGTGAAGAAACCCTTTTTTGAGAACTCAGAGTGAGTAAATTGGCCATTTTCATGCACTTTTAACCATTCCATAAATCTTGTGTTTTGGGCCCCTGGAAGCATGAAAATCACTTTAAACATGCTAATTTTAGCTCTAACACTGATGATCCACCTACTAATGTGAACTGAAGTTCAAAAATAAAACATTTGAAAACGGACCATTTTCCACATTTCTGAAGCATGACGTAATGGGGGGGTGTTATCTCTTTTGTCGAAAATCAGCCGTTTTTGCTCGAACATTAAATGCCTCCAAATGGTATTTAATTAACTTCCCGGGGTGAAGAAACCCTTTTTGAGAACTCAGAGTGAGTAAATTGGCCATTTTCATGCACTTTTAACCATTCCATAAATCTTGTGTTTTGGGCCCCAAGAAGCATGAAAATCACTTTAAACATGCTAATTTTAGCTCTAACACTGATGATCCACCTACAAATGTGAACTGACGTTCAAAAATAAAACATTTGAAAACGGACCATTTTCCACATTTCTGAAGCATGACGTAATGGGGGGGTATTATCTCTTTTGTCGAAAATCAGCCGTTTTTGCTCGAACATTAAATGCCTCCAAATGGTATTTAATTAACTTCCCGAGCCCCTGGAAGCATGAAAATCACTTTAAACATGCTAATTTTAGCTCTAACACTGATGATCCACCTACAAATGTGAACTGACGTTCAAAAATAAAACATTTGAAAACGGACCATTTTCCACATTTCTGAAGCATGACGTAATGGGGGGGTGTTATCTCTTTTGTCGAAAATCAGCCGTTTTTGCTCGAACATTAAATGCCTCCAAATGGTATTTAATTAACTTCCCGAGGTGAAGAAACCCTTTTTGAGAACTCAGAGTGAGTACATTGGCCATTTTCATGCACTTTTAACCATTCCATAAATCTTGTGTTTTGGGCCCCTGGAAGCATGAAAATCACTTTAAACATGCTAATTTTAGCTCTAACACTGATGATCCACCTACAAATGTGAACTGACGTTCAAAAATAAAACATTTGAAAACGGACCATTTTCCACATTTCTGAAGCATGACGTAATGGGGGGGTGTTATCTCTTTTGTCGAAAATCAGCCGTTTTTGCTCGAACATTAAATGCCTCCAAATGGTATTTAATTAACTTCCCGAGCCCCTGGAAGCATGAAAATCACTTTAAACATGCTAATTTTAGCTCTAACACTGATGATCCACCTACAAATGTGAACTGACGTTCAAAAATAAAACATTTAAAAACGGACCATTTTCCACATTTCTGAAGCATGACGTAATGGGGGGGTGTTATCTCTTTTGTGGAAAATCAGCCGTTTTTGCTCGAACATTAAATGCCTCCAAATGGTATTTAATTAACTTCCCGAGCCCCTGGAAGCATGAAAATCACTTTAAACATGCTAATTTTAGCTCTAACACTGATGATCCACCTACAAATGTGAACTGACGTTCAAAAATAAAACATTTGAAAACAGACCATTTTCCACATTTCTGAAGCATGACGTAATGGGGGGGGGGTTTTCTCTTTTGTCGAAAATCAGCCGTTTTTGCTCGAACATTAAATGCCTCCAAATGGTATTTAATTAACTTCCCGGGGTGAAGAAACCCTTTTTTGAGAACTCAGAGTGAGTAAATTGGCCATTTTCATGCACTTTTAACCATTCCATAAATCTTGTGTTTTGGGCCCCTGGAAGCATGAAAATCACTTTAAACATGCTAATTTTAGCTCTAACACTGATGATCCACCTACAAATGTGAACTGACGTTCAAAAATAAAACATTTGAAAACGGACCATTTTCCACATTTCTGAAGCATGACGTAATGGGGGGGTGTTATCTCTTTTGTCGAAAATCAGCCGTTTTTGCTCGAACATTAAATGCCTCCAAATGGTATTTAATTAACTTCCCGAGCCCCTGGAAGCATGAAAATCACTTTAAACATGCTAATTTTAGCTCTAACACTGATGATCCACCTACAAATGTGAACTGACGTTCAAAAATAAAACATTTGAAAACGGACCATTTTCCACATTTCTGAAGCATGACGTAATGGGGGGGTGTTATCTCTTTTGTCGAAAATCAGCCGTTTTTGCTCGAACATTAAATGCCTCCAAATGGTATTTAATTAACTTCCCGAGGTGAAGAAACCCTTTTTGAGAACTCAGAGTGAGTACATTGGCCATTTTCATGCACTTTTAACCATTCCATAAATCTTGTGTTTTGGGCCCCTGGAAGCATGAAAATCACTTTAAACATGCTAATTTTAGCTCTAATACTGATGATCCACCTACAAATGTGAACTGACGTTCAAAAATAAAACATTTGAAAACGGACCATTTTCCACATTTCTGAAGCATAACGTAATGGGGGGGTGTTATCTCTTTTGTCGAAAATCAGCCGTTTTTGCTCGAACATTAAATGCCTCCAAATGGTATTTATTTCACTTCCCGAGCCCCTGGAAGCATGAAAATCACTTTAAACATGCTAATTTTAGCTCTAACACTGATGATCCACCTACAAATGTGAACTGACGTTCAAAAATAAAACATTTGAAAACGGACCATTTTCCACATTTCTGAAGCATGACGTAATGGGGGGGTGTTATCTCTTTTGTCGAAAATCAGCCATTTTTGCTCGAACATTAAATGCCTCCAAATTGTATTTAATTAACTTCCCGGGGTGAAGAAACCCTTTTTGAGAACTCAGAGTGAGTAAATTGGCCATTTTCATGCACTTTTAACCATTCCATAAATCTTGTGTTTTGGGCCCCTGGAAGCATGAAAATCACTTTAAACATGCTAATTTTATCTCTAACACTGATGATCCACCTACAAATGTGAACTGACGTTCAAAAATAAAACATTTGAAAACGGACCATTTTCCACATTTCTGAAGCATGACGTAATGGGGGGGGTGTTATCTCTTTTGTCGAAAATCAGCCGTTTTTGCTCGAACATTAAATGCCTCCAAATGGTATTTAATTAACTTCCCGAGCCCCTGGAAGCATGAAAATCACTTTAATCATGCTAATTTTAGCTCTAACACTGATGATCCACCTACAAATGTGAACTGACGTTCAAAAATAAAACATTTGAAAACGGACCATTTTCCACATTTCTGAAGCATGACGTAATGGGGGGGTGTTATCTCTTTTGTGGAAAATCAGCCGTTTTTGCTCGAACATTAAATGCCTCCAAATGGTATTTAATTAACTTCCCGAGCCCCTGGAAGCATGAAAATCACTTTAAACATGCTAATTTTAGCTCTAACACTGATGATCCACCTACAAATGTGAACTGACGTTCAAAAATAAAACATTTGAAAACGGACCATTTTCCACATTTCTGAAGCATGACGTAATGGGGGGGTGTTATCTCTTTTGTCGAAAATCAGCCGTTTTTGCTCGAACATTAAATGCCTCCAAATGGTATTTAATTAACTTCCCGGGGTGAAGAAACCCTTTTTGAGAACTCAGAGTGAGTAAATTGGCCATTTTCATGCACTTTTAACCATTCCATAAATCTTGTGTTTTGGGCCCCTGGAAGCATGAAAATCACTTTAAACATGCTAATTTTAGCTCTAACACTGATGATCCACCTACAAATGTGAACTGACGTTCAAAAATAAAACATTTGAAAACGGACCATTTTCCACATTTCTGAAGCATGACGTAATGGGGGGGTGTTATCTCTTTTGTCGAAAATCAGCCGTTTTTGCTCTAACATTAAATGCCTCCAAATGGTATTTAATTAACTTCCCGGGGTGAAGAAACCCTTTTTGAGAACTCAGAGTGAGTAAATTGGCCATTTTCATGCACTTTTAACCATTCCATAAATCTTGTGTTTTGGGCCCCAAGAAGCATGAAAATCACTTTAAACATGCTAATTTTAGCTCTAACACTGATGATCCACCTACAAATGTGAACTGACGTTCAAAAATAAAACATTTGAAAACGGACCATTTTCCACATTTCTGAAGCATGACGTAATGGGGGGGTGTTATCTCTTTTGTCGAAAATCAGCCGTTTTTGCTCGAACATTAAATGCCTCCAAATGGTATTTAATTAACTTCCCGAGCCCCTGGAAGCATGAAAATCACTTTAAACATGCTAATTTTAGCTCTAACACTGATGATCCACCTACAAATGTGAACTGACGTTCAAAAATAAAACATTTGAAAACGGACCATTTTCCACATTTCTGAAGCATGACGTAATGGGGGGGTGTTATCTCTTTTGTCGAAAATCAGCCGTTTTTGCTCGAACATTAAATGCCTCCAAATGGTATTTAATTAACTTCCCGGGGTGAAGAAACCCTTTTTGAGAACTCAGAGTGAGTAAATTGGCCATTTTCATGCACTTTTAACCATTCCATAAATCTTGTGTTTTGGGCCCCTGGAAGCATGAAAATCACTTTAAAAATGCTAATTTTAGCTCTAACACTGATGATCCACCTACAAATGTGAACTGACGTTCAAAAATAAAACATTTGAAAACGGACCATTTTCCACATTTCTGAAGCATGACGTAATGGGGGGGTGTTATCTCTTTTGTCGAAAATCAGCCGTTTTTGCTCGAACATTAAATGCCTCCAAATGGTATTAATTTCACTTCCCGAGCCCCTGGAAGCATGAAAATCACTTTAAACATGCTAATTTTAGCTCTAACACTGATGATCCACCTACAAATGTGAACTGACGTTCAAAAATAAAACATTTGAAAATGGACCATTTTCCACATTTCTGAAGCATGACGTAATGGGGGGGTGTTATCTCTTTTGTCGAAAATCAGCCGTTTATGCTCGAACATTAAATGCCTCCAAATGGTATTTATTTCACTTCCCGGGGTGAAGAAACCCTTTTTGAGAACTCAGAGTGAGTAAATTGGCCATTTTCATGCACTTTTAACCATTCCATAAATCTTGTGTTTTGGGCCCCTGGAAGCATGAAAATCACTTTAAACATGCTAATTTTAGCTCTAACACTGATGATCCACCTACAAATGTGAACTGACGTTCAAAAATAAAACATTTGAAAACGGACCATTTTCCACATTTCTGAAGCATGACGTAATGGGGGGGTGTTATCTCTTTTGTCGAAAATCAGCCGTTTTTGCTCGAACATTAAATGCCTCCAAATGGTATTTAATTAACTTCCCGAGCCCCTGGAAGCATGAAAATCACTTTAAACATGCTAATTTTAGCTCTAACACTGATGATCCACCTACAAATGTGAACTGACGTTCAAAAATAAAACATTTGAAAACGGACCATTTTCCACATTTCTGAAGCATGACGTAATGGGGGGGTGTTATCTCTTTTGTCGAAAATCAGCCGTTTTTGCTCGAACATTAAATGCCTCCAAATGGTATTTAATTAACTTCCCGGGGTGAAGAAACCCTTTTTGAGAACTCAGAGTGAGTAAATTGGCCATTTTCATGCACTTTTAACCATTCGATAAATCTTGTGTTTTGGGCCCCAAGAAGCATGAAAATCACTTTAAACATGCTAATTTTAGCTCTAACACTGATGATCCACCTACAAATGTGAACTGACGTTCAAAAATAAAACATTTGAAAACGGACCATTTTCCACATTTCTGAAGCATGACGTAATGGGGGGGTGTTATCTCTTTTGTCGAAAATCAGCCGTTTTTGCTCGAACATTAAATGCCTCCAAATGGTATTTAATTAACTTCCCGAGCCCCTGGAAGCATGAAAATCACTTTAAACATGCTAATTTTAGCTCTAACACTGATGATCCACCTACAAATGTGAACTGACGTTCAAAAATAAAACATTTGAAAACGGACCATTTTCCACATTTCTGAAGCATGACGTAATGGGGGGGTGTTATCTCTTTTGTCGAAAATCAGCCGTTTTTGCTCTAACATTAAATGCCTCCAAATGGTATTTAATTACCTTCCCGAGCCCCTGGAAGCATGAAAATCACTTTAAACATGCTAATTTTAGCTCTAACACTGATGATCCACCTACAAATGTGAACTGACGTTCAAAAATAAAACATTTGAAAACGGACCATTTTCCACATTTCTGAAGCATGACGTAATGGGGGGGTGTTATCTCTTTTGTCGAAAATCAGCCGTTTTTGCTCGAACATTAAATGCCTCCAAATGGTATTTAATTAACTTCCCGAGCCCCTGGAAGCATGAAAATCACTTTAAACATGCTAATTTTAGCTCTAACACTGATGATCCACCTACAAATGTGAACTGACGTTCAAAAATAAAACATTTGAAAACGGACCATTTTCCACATTTCTGAAGCTTGACGTAATGGGGGGGGTGTTATCTCTTTTGTCGAAAATCTGCCGTTTTTGCTCGAATATTAAATGCCTCCAAATGGTATTTAATTAACTTCCCGAGCCCCTGGAAGCATGAAAATCACTTTAAACATGCTAATTTTAGCTCTAACACTGATGGTCCACCTACAAATGTGAACTGACGTTCAAAAATAAAACATTTGAAAACGGACCATTTTCCACATTTCTGAAGCATGACGTAATGGGGGGGTGTTATCTCTTTTGTCGAAAATCAGCCGTTTTTGCTCGAACATTAAATGCCTCCAAATGGTATTTAATTAACTTCCCGAGCCCCTGGAAGCATGAAAATCACTTTAAACATGCTAATTTTAGCTCTAACACTGATGATCCACCTACAAATGTGAACTGACGTTCAAAAATAAAACATTTGAAAACGGACCATTTTCCACATTTCTGAAGCATGACGTAATGGGGGGGTGTTATCTCTTTTGTCGAAAATCAGCCGTTTTTGCTCGAACATTAAATGCCTCCAATTGGTATTTAATTAACTTCCCGAGCCCCTGGAAGCATGAAAATCACTTTAAACATGCTAATTTTAGCTCTAACACTGATGATCCACCTACAAATGTGAACTGACGTTCAAAAATAAAACATTTGAAAACGGACCATTTTCCACATTTCTGAAGCATGACGTAATGGGGGGGTGTTATCTCTTTTGTCGAAAATCAGCCGTTTTTGCTCGAACATTAAATGCCTCCAAATGGTATTTAATTAACTTCCAGAGCCCCTGGAAGCATGAAAATCACTTTAAACATGCTAATTTTAGCTCTAACACTGATGATCCACCTACAAATGTGAACTGACGTTAAAAAATAAAACATTTGAAAACGGACCATTTTCCACATTTCTGAAGCATGACGTAATGGGGGGGTGTTATCTCTTTTGTCGAAAATCAGCCGTTTTTGCTCGAACATTAAATGCCTCCAAATGGTATTTAATTAACTTCCCGAGCCCCTGGAAGCATGAAAATCACTTTAAACATGCTAATTTTAGCTCTAACACTGATGATCCACCTACAAATGTGAACTGACATTCAAAAATAAAACATTTGAAAACGGACCATTTTCCACATTTCTGGAGCATGACGTAATGGGGGGGTGTTATCTCTTTTGTCGAAAATCAGCCGTTTTTGCTCGAACATTAAATGCCTCCAAATGGTATTTAATTAACTTCCCGGGGTGAAGAAACCCTTTTTGAGAACTCAGAGTGAGTAAATTGGCCATTTTCATGCACTTTTAACCATTCCATAAATCTTGTGTTTTGGGCCCCTGGAAGCATGAAAATCACTTTAAACATGCTAATTTTAGCTCTAACACTGATGATCCACCTACAAATGTGAACTGACGTTCAAAAATAAAACATTTGAAAACGGACCATTTTCCACATTTCTGAAGCATGACGTAATGGGGGGTGTTATCTCTTTTGTCGAAAATCAGCCGTTTTTGCTCGAACATTAAATGCCTCCAAATGGTATTTATTTCACTTCCCGAGCCCCTGGAAGCATGAAAATCACTTTAAACATGCTAATTTTAGCTCTAACACTGATGATCCACCTACAAATGTGAACTGACGTTCAAAAATAAAACATTTGAAAACGGACCATTTTCCACATTTCTGAAGCATGACGTAATGGGGGGGTGTTATCTCTTTTGTCGAAAATCAGCCGTTTATGCTCGAACATTAAATGCCTCCAAATGGTATTTATTTCACTTCCCGGGGTGAAGAAACCCTTTTTGAGAACTCAGAGTGAGTAAATTGGCCATTTTCATGCACTTTTAACCATTCCATAAATCTTGTGTTTTGGGCCCCTGGAAGCATGAAAATCACTTTAAACATGCTAATTTTAGCTCTAACACTGATGATCCACCTACAAATGTGAACTGACGTTCAAAAATAAAACATTTGAAAACGGACCATTTTCCACATTTCTGAAGCATGACGTAATGGGGGGGTGTTATCTCTTTTGTCGAAAATCAGCCGTTTTTGCTCTAACATTAAATGCCTCCAAATGGTATTTAATTACCTTCCCGAGCCCCTGGAAGCATGAAAATCACTTTAAACATGCTAATTTTAGCTCTAACACTGATGATCCACCTACAAATGTGAACTGACGTTCAAAAATAAAACATTTGAAAACGGACCATTTTCCACATTTCTGAAGCATGACGTAATGGGGGGGTGTTATCTCTTTTGTCGAAAATCAGCCGTTTTTGCTCGAACATTAAATGCCTCCAAATGGTATTTAATTAACTTCCCGAGCCCCTGGAAGCATGAAAATCACTTTAAACATGCTAATTTTAGCTCTAACACTGATGATCCACCTACAAATGTGAACTGACGTTCAAAAATAAAACATTTGAAAACGGACCATTTTCCACATTTCTGAAGCATGACGTAATGGGGGGGTGTTATCTCTTTTGTCGAAAATCAGCCGTTTTTGCTCGAACATTAAATGCCTCCAAATGGTATTTAATTAACTTCCAGAGCCCCTGGAAGCATGAAAATCACTTTAAACATGCTAATTTTAGCTCTAACACTGATGATCCACCTACAAATGTGAACTGACGTTAAAAAATAAAACATTTGAAAACGGACCATTTTCCACATTTCTGAAGCATGACGTAATGGGGGGGTGTTATCTCTTTTGTCGAAAATCAGCCGTTTTTGCTCGAACATTAAATGCCTCCAAATGGTATTTAATTAACTTCCCGAGCCCCTGGAAGCATGAAAATCACTTTAAACATGCTAATTTTAGCTCTAACACTGATGATCCACCTACAAATGTGAACTGACATTCAAAAATAAAACATTTGAAAACGGACCATTTTCCACATTTCTGGAGCATGACGTAATGGGGGGGTGTTATCTCTTTTGTCGAAAATCAGCCGTTTTTGCTCGAACATTAAATGCCTCCAAATGGTATTTAATTAACTTCCCGGGGTGAAGAAACCCTTTTTGAGAACTCAGAGTGAGTAAATTGGCCATTTTCATGCACTTTTAACCATTCCATAAATCTTGTGTTTTGGGCCCCTGGAAGCATGAAAATCACTTTAAACATGCTAATTTTAGCTCTAACACTGATGATCCACCTACAAATGTGAACTGACGTTCAAAAATAAAACATTTGAAAACGGACCATTTTCCACATTTCTGAAGCATGACGTAATGGGGGGTGTTATCTCTTTTGTCGAAAATCAGCCGTTTTTGCTCGAACATTAAATGCCTCCAAATGGTATTTATTTCACTTCCCGAGCCCCTGGAAGCATGAAAATCACTTTAAACATGCTAATTTTAGCTCTAACACTGATGATCCACCTACAAATGTGAACTGACGTTCAAAAATAAAACATTTGAAAACGGACCATTTTTCACATTTCTGAAGCATGACGTAATGGGGGGGTGTTATCTCTTTTGTCGAAAATCAGCCGTTTATGCTCGAACATTAAATGCCTCCAAATGGTATTTATTTCACTTCCTGGGGTGAAGAAACCCTTTTTGAGAACTCAGAGTGAGTAAATTGGCCATTTTCATGCACTTTTAACCATTCCATAAATCTTGTGTTTTGGGCCCCTGGAAGCATGAAAATCACTTTAAACATGCTAATTTTAGCTCTAACACTGATGATCCACCTACAAATGTGAACTGACGTTCAAAAATAAAACATTTGAAAACGGACCATTTTCCACATTTCTGAAGCATGACGTAATGGGGGGGTGTTATCTCTTTTGTCGAAAATCAGCCGTTTTTGCTCGAACATTAAATGCCTCCAAATGGTATTTAATTAACTTCCCGAGCCCCTGGAAGCATGAAAATCACTTTAAACATGCTAGTTTTAGCTCTAACACTGATGATCCACCTACAAATGTGAACTGATGTTCAAAAATAAAACATTTGAAAACGGACCATTTTCCACATTTCTGAAGCATGACGTAATGGGGGGGTGTTATCTCTTTTGTCGAAAATCAGCCGTTTTTGCTCGAACATTAAATGCCTCCAAATGGTATTTAATTAACTTCCCGGGGTGAAGAAACCCTTTTTGAGAACTCAGAGTGAGTAAATTGGCCATTTTCATGCACTTTTAACCATTCCATAAATCTTGTGTTTTGGGCCCCTGGAAGCATGAAAATCACTTTAAACATGCTAATTTTAGCTCTAACACTGATGATCCACCTACAAATGTGAACTGACGTTCAAAAATAAAACATTTGAAAACGGACCATTTTCCACATTTCTGAAGCATGACGTAATGGGGGGGTGTTATCTCTTTTGTCGAAAATCAGCCGTTTTTGCTCGAACATTAAATGCCTCCAAATGGTATTTAATTAACTTCCCGGGGTGAAGAAACCCTTTTTGAGAACTCAGAGTGAGTAAATTGGCCATTTTCATGCACTTTTAACCATTCCATAAATCTTGTGTTTTGGGCCCCTGGAAGCATGAAAATCACTTTAAACATGCTAATTTTAGCTCTAACACTGATGATCCACCTACAAATGTGAACTGACGTTCAAAAATAAAACATTTGAAAACGGACCATTTTCCACATTTCTGAAGCATGACGTAATGGGGGGGTGTTATCTCTTTTGTCGAAAATCAGCCGTTTTTGCTCGAACATTAAATGCCTCCAAATGGTATTTAATTAACTTCCCGAGCCCCTGGAAGCATGAAAATCACTTTAAACATGCTAATTTTAGCTCTAACACTGATGATCCACCTACAAATGTGAACTGACGTTCAAAAATAAAACATTTGAAAACGGACCATTTTCCACATTTCTGAAGCATGACGTAATGGGGGGGTGTTATATCTTTTGTGGAAAATCAGCCGTTTTTGCTCGAACATTAAATGCCTCCAAATGGTATTTAATTAACTTCCAGAGCCCCTGGAAGCATGAAAATCACTTTAAACATGCTAATTTTAGCTCTAACACTGATGATCCACCTACAAATGTGAACTGACGTTCAAAAATAAAACATTTGAAAACAGACCATTTTCCACATTTCTGAAGCATGACGTAATGGGGGGTGTTATCTCTTTTGTCGAAAATCAGCCGTTTTTGCTCGAACATTAAATGCCTCCAAATGGTATTTAATTAACTTCCCGGGGTGAAGAAACCCTTTTTGAGAACTCAGAGTGAGTAAATTGGCCATTTTCATGCACTTTTAACCATTCCATAAATCTTGTGTTTTGGGCCCCTGGAAGCATGAAAATCACTTTAAACATGCTAATTTTAGCTCTAACACTGATGATCGCCCTACAAATGTGAACTGACGTTCAAAAATAAAACATTTGAAAACGGACCATTTTCCACATTTCTGAAGCATGACGTAATGGGGGGGTGTTATCTCTTTTGTCGAAAATCAGCCGTTTTTGCTCGAACATTAAATGCCTCCAAATGGTATTTAATTAACTTCCCGGGGTGAAGAAACCCTTTTTGAGAACTCAGAGTGAGTAAATTGGCCATTTTCATGCACTTTTAACCATTCCATAAATCTTGTGTTTTGGGCCCCAAGAAGCATGAAAATCACTTTAAACATGCTAATTTTAGCTCTAACACTGATGATCCACCTACAAATGTGAACTGACGTTCAAAAATAAAACATTTGAAAACGGACCATTTTCCACATTTCTGGAGCATGACGTAATGGGGGGGTGTTATCTCTTTTGTCGAAAATCAGCCGTTTTTGCTCGAACATTAAATGCCTCCAAATGGTATTTAATTAACTTCCCGAGCCCCTGGAAGCATGAAAATCACTTTAAACATGCTAATTTTAGCTCTAACACTGATGATCCACCTACAAATGTGAACTGACGTTCAAAAATAAAACATTTGAAAACGGACCATTTTCCACATTTCTGAAGCATGACGTAATGGGGGGGTGTTATCTCTTTTGTGGAAAATCAGCCGTTTTTGCTCGAACATTAAATGCCTCCAAATGGTATTTAATTAACTTCCCGAGCCCCTGGAAGCATGAAAATCACTTTAAACATGCTAATTTTAGCTCTAACACTGATGATCCACCTACAAATGTGAACTGACGTTCAAAAATAAAACATTTGAAAACAGACCATTTTCCACATTTCTGAAGCATGACGTAATGGGGGGGTGTTATCTCTTTTGTCGAAAATCAGCCGTTTTTGCTCGAACATTAAATGCCTCCAAATGGTATTTAATTAACTTCCCGGGGTGAAGAAACCCTTTTTGAGAACTCAGAGTGAGTAAATTGGCCATTTTCATGCACTTTTAACCATTCCATAAATCTTGTGTTTTGGGCCCCTGGAAGCATGAAAATCACTTTAAGCATGCTAATTTTAGCTCTAACACTGATGATCCACCTACAAATGTGAACTGACGTTCAAAAATAAAACATTTGAAAACGGACCATTTTCCACATTTCTGAAGCATGACGTAATGGGGGGGTGTTATCTCTTTTGTCGAAAATCAGCCGTTTTTGCTCGAACATTAAATGCCTCCAAATGGTATTTAATTAACTTCCCGGGGTGAAGAAACCCTTTTTGAGAACTCAGAGTGAGTAAATTGGCCATTTTCATGCACTTTTAACCATTCCATAAATCTTGTGTTTTGGGCCACAAGAAGCATGAAAATCACTTTAAACATGCTAATTTTAGCTCTAACACTGATGATCCACCTACAAATGTGAACTGACGTTCAAAAATAAAACATTTGAAAACGGACCATTTTCCACATTTCTGAAGCATGACGTAATGGGGGGTGTTATCTCTTTTGTCGAAAATCAGCCGTTTTTGCTCGAACATTAAATGCCTCCAAATGGTATTTAATTAACTTCCCGAGCTCCTGGAAGCATGAAAATCACTTTAAACATGCTAATTTTAGCTCTAACACTGATGATCCACCTACAAATGTGAACTGACGTTCAAAAATAAAACATTTGAAAACGGACCATTTTCCACATTTCTGAAGCATGACGTAATGGGGGGGGTGTTATCTCTTTTGTCGAAAATCAGCCGTTTTTGCTCTAACATTAAATGCCTCCAAATGGTATTTAATTAACTTCCCGAGCCCCTGGAAGCATGAAAATCACTTTAAACATGCTAATTTTAGCTCTAACACTGATGATCCACCTACAAATGTGAACTGACGTTCAAAAATAAAACATTTGAAAACGGACCATTTTCCACATTTCTGAAGCATGACGTAATGGGGGGGTGTTATCTCTTTTGTCGAAAATCAGCCATTTTTGCTCGAACATTAAATGCCTCCAAATGGTATTTAATTAACTTCCCGAGCCCCTGGAAGCATGAAAATCACTTTAAACATGCTAATTTTAGCTCTAACACTGATGATCCACCTACAAATGTGAACTGACGTTCAAAAATAAAACATTTGAAAACGGACCATTTTCCACATTTCTGAAGCATGACGTAATGGGGGGGTGTTATCTCTTTTGTCGAAAATCAGCCGTTTTTGCTCGAACATTAAATGCCTCCAAATGGTATTTAATTAACTTCCCGGGGTGAAGAAACCCTTTTTGAGAACTCAGAGTGAGTAAATTGGCCATTTTCAGGCACTTTTAACCATTCCATGAATCTTGTGTTTTGGGCCCGTGGAAGCATGAAAATCACTTTAAACATGCTAATTTTAGCTCTAACACTGATGATCCACCTACAAATGTGAACTGACGTTCAAAAATAAAACATTTGAAAACGGACCATTTTCCACATTTCTGAAGCATGACGTAATGGGGGGGTGTTATCTCTTTTGTCGAAAATCAGCCGTTTTTGCTCGAACATTAAATGCCTCCAAATGGTATTTAATTAACTTCCCGAGCCCCTGGAAGCATGAAAATCACTTTAAACATGCTAATTTTAGCTCTAACACTGATGATCCACCTACAAATGTGAACTGACGTTCAAAAATAAAACATTTGAAAACGGACCATTTTCCACATTTCTGAAGCATGACGTAATGGGGGGGTGTTATCTCTTTTGTCGAAAATCAGCCGTTTTTGCTCGAACATTACATGCCTCCAAATGGTATTTAATTAACTTCCCGAGCCCCTGGAAGCATGAAAATCACTTTAAACATGCTAATTTTAGCTCTAACACTGATGATCCACCTACAAATGTGAACTGACGTTCAAAAATAAAACATTTGAAAACGGACCATTTTCCACATTTCTGAAGCATGACGTAATGGGGGGGTGTTATCTCTTTTGTCGAAAATCAGCCGTTTTTGCTCGAACATTAAATGCCTCCAAATGGTATTTAATTAACTTCCCGGGGTGAAGAAACCCTTTTTGAGAACTCAGAGTGAGTAAATTGGCCATTTTCATGCACTTTTAACCATTCCATAAATCTTGTGTTTTGGGCCCGTGGAAGCATGAAAATCACTTTAAACATGCTAATTTTAGCTCTAACACTGATGATCCACCTACAAATGTGAACTGACGTTCAAAAATAAAACATTTGAAAACGGACCATTTTCCACATTTCTCAAGCATGACGTAATGGGGGGTGTTATCTCTTTTGTCGAAAATCAGCCGTTTTTGCTCTAACATTAAATGCCTCCAAATGGTATTTAATTAACTTCCCGAGCCCCTGGAAGCATGAAAATCACTTTAAACCTGCTAATTTTAGCTCTAACACTGATGATCCACCTACAAATGTGAACTGACGTTCAAAAATAAAACATTTGAAAACGGACCATTTTCCACATTTCTGAAGCATGACGTAATGGGGGGGTGTTATCTCTTTTGTCGAAAATCAGCCGTTTTTGCTCGAACATTAAATGCCTCCAAATGGTATTTAATTAACTTCCCGAGCCCCTGGAAGCATGAAAATCACTTTAAACATGCTAATTTTAGCTCTAACACTGATGATCCACCTACAAATGTGAACTGACGTTCAAAAATAAAACATTTGAAAACGGACCATTTTCCACATTTCTGAAGCATGACGTAATGGGGGGTGTTATCTCTTTTGTCGAAAATCAGCCGTTTTTGCTCGAACATTAAATGCCTCCAAATGGTATTTAATTAACTTCCCGAGCCCCTGGAAGCATGAAAATCACTTTAAACATGCTAATTTTAGCTCTAACACTGATGATCCACCTACAAATGTGAACTGACGTTCAAAAATAAAACATTTGAAAACGGACCATTTTCCACATTTCTGAAGCATGACGTAATGGGGGGGTGTTATCTCTTTTGTCGAAAATCAGCCGTTTTTGCTCGAAAATTAAATGCCTCCAAATGGTATTTAATTAACTTCCCGAGCCCCTGGAAGCATGAAAATCACTTTAAACATGCTAATTTTAGCTCTAACACTGATGATCCACCTACAAATGTGAACTGACGTTCAAAAATAAAACATTTGAAAACGGACCATTTTCCACATTTCTGAAGCATGACGTAATGGGGGGGTGTTATCTCTTTTGTGGAAAATCAGCCGTTTTTGCTCGAACATTAAATGCCTCCAAATGGTATTTAATTAACTTCCCGAGCCCCTGGAAGCATGAAAATCACTTTAAACATGCTAATTTTAGCTCTAACACTGATGATCCACCTACAAATGTGAACTGACGTTCAAAAATAAAACATTTGAAAACAGACCATTTTCCACATTTCTGAAGCATGACGTAATGGGGGGGTGTTATCTCTTTTGTCGAAAATCAGCCGTTTTTGCTCGAACATTAAATGCCTCCAAATGGTATTTAATTAACTTCCCGGGGTGAAGAAACCCTTTTTGAGAACTCAGAGTGAGTAAATTGGCCATTTTCATGCACTTTTAACCATTCCATAAATCTTGTGTTTTGGGCCCCAAGAAGCATGAAAATCACTTTAAACATGCTAATTTTAGCTCTAACACTGATGATCCACCTACAAATGTGAACTGACGTTCAAAAATAAAACATTTGAAAACGGACCATTTTCCACATTTCTGAAGCATGACGTAATGGGGGGGTGTTATCTCTTTTGTCGAAAATCAGCCGTTTTTGCTCGAACATTAAATGCCTCCAAATGGTATTTAATTAAATTCCCGAGCCCCTGGAAGCATGAAAATCACTTTAAACATGCTAATTTTAGCTCTAACACTGATGATCCACCTACAAATGTGAACTGACGTTCAAAAATAAAACATTTGAAAACGGACCATTTTCCACATTTCTGAAGCATGACGTAATGGGGGGGTGTTATCTCTTTTGTCGAAAATCAGCCGTTTTTGCTCGAACATTAAATGCCTCCAAATGGTATTTAATTAACTTCCCGAGGTGAAGAAACCCTTTTTGAGAACTCAGAGTGAGTACATTGGCCATTTTCATGCACTTTTAACCATTCCATAAATCTTGTGTTTTGGGCCCCTGGAAGCATGAAAATCACTTTAAACATGCTAATTTTAGCTCTAACACTGATGATCCACCTACAAATGTGAACTGACGTTCAAAAATAAAACATTTGAAAACGGACCATTTTCCACATTTCTGAAGCATGACGTAATGGGGGGTGTTATCTCTTTTGTCGAAAATCAGCCGTTTTTGCTCGAACATTAAATGCCTCCAAATGGTATTTATTTCACTTCCCGAGCCCCTGGAAGCATGAAAATCACTTTAAACATGCTAATTTTAGCTCTAACACTGATGATCCACCTACAAATGTGAGCTGACGTTCAAAAATAAAACATTTGAAAACGGACCATTTTCCACATTTCTGAAGCATGACGTAATGGGGGGGTGTTATCTCTTTTGTCGAAAATCAGCCGTTTTTGCTCGAACATTAAATGCCTCCAAATGGTATTTATTTCACTTCCCGAGCCCCTGGAAGCATGAAAATCACTTTAAACATGCTAATTTTAGCTCTAACACTGATGATCCACCTACAAATGTGAACTGACGTTCAAAAATAAAACATTTGAAAACGGACCATTTTCCACATTTCTGAAGCATGACGTAATGGGGGGGTGTTATCTCTTTTGTCGAAAATCAGCCATTTTTGCTCGAACATTAAATGCCTCCAAATGGTATTTAATTAACTTCCCGGGGTGAAGAAACCCTTTTTGAGAACTCAGAGTGAGTAAATTGGCCATTTTCATGCACTTTTAACCATTCCATAAATCTTGTGTTTTGGGCCCCTGGAAGCATGAAAATCACTTTAAACATGCTAATTTTAGCTCTAACACTGATGATCCACCTACAAATGTGAACTGACGTTCAAAAATAAAACATTTGAAAACGGACCATTTTCCACATTTCTGAAGCATGACGTAATGGGGGGGGTGTTATCTCTTTTGTCGAAAATCAGCCGTTTTTGCTCGAACATTAAATGCCTCCAAATGGTATTTAATTAACTTCCCGAGCCACTGGAAGCATGAAAATCACTTTAAACATGCTAATTTTAGCTCTAACACTGATGTTCCACCTACAAATGTGAACTGACGTTCAAAAATAAAACATTTGAAAACGGACCATTTTCCACATTTCTGAAGCATGACGTAATGGGGGGGTGTTATCTCTTTTGTGGAAAATCAGCCGTTTTTGCTCGAACATTACATGCCTCCAAATGGTATTTAATTAACTTCCCGAGCCCCTGGAAGCATGAAAATCACTTTAAACATGCTAATTTTAGCTCTAACACTGATGATCCACCTACAAATGTGAACTGACGTTCAAAAATAAAACATTTGAAAACGGACCATTTTCCACATTTCTGAAGCATGACGTAATGGGGGGGTGTTATCTCTTTTGTCGAAAATCAGCCGTTTTTGCTCGAACATTAAATGCCTCCAAATGGTATTTAATTAACTTCCCGGGGTGAAGAAACCCTTTTTGAGAACTCAGAGTGAGTAAATTGGCCATTTTCATGCACTTTTAACCATTCCATAAATCTTGTGTTTTGGGCCCCTGGAAGCATGAAAATCACTTTAAACATGCTAATTTTAGCTCTAACACTGATGATCCACCTACAAATGTGAACTGACGTTCAAAAATAAAACATTTGAAAACGGACCATTTTCCACATTTCTGAAGCATGACGTAATGGGGGGGTGTTATCTCTTTTGTCGAAAATCAGCCGTTTTTGCTCGAACATTAAATGCCTCCAAATGGTATTTAATTAACTTCCCGAGCCCCTGGAAGCATGAAAATCACTTTAAACATGCTAATTTTAGCTCTAACACTGATGATCCACCTACAAATGTGAACTGACATTCAAAAATAAAACATTTGAAAACGGACCATTTTCCACATTTCTGAAGCATGACGTAATGGGGGGGTGTTATCTCTTTTGTCGAAAATCAGCCGTTTTTGCTCTAACATTAAATGCCTCCAAATGGTATTTAATTAACTTCCCGGGGTGAAGAAACCCTTTTTGAGAACTCAGAGTGAGTAAATTGGCCATTTTCATGCACTTTTAACCATTCCATAAATCTTGTGTTTTGGGCCCGTGGAAGCATGAAAATCACTTTAAACATGCTAATTTTAGCTCTAACACTGATGATCCACCTACAAATGTGAACTGACGTTCAAAAATAAAACATTTGAAAACGGACCATTTTCCACATTTCTGAAGCATGACGTAATGGGGGGGTGTTATCTCTTTTGTCGAAAATCAGCCGTTTTTGCTCGAACATTAAATGCCTCCAAATGGTATTTAATTAACTTCCCGAGCCCCTGGAAGCATGAAAATCACTTTAAACATGCTAATTTTAGCTCTAACACTGATGATCCACCTACAAATGTGAACTGACGTTCAAAAATAAAACATTTGAAAACGGACCATTTTCCACATTTCTGAAGCATGACGTAATGGGGGGGTGTTATCTCTTTTGTCGAAAATCAGCCGTTTTTGCTCGAACATTAAATGCCTCCAAATGGTATTTAATTAACTTCCCGAGCCCCTGGAAGCATGAAAATCACTTTAAACATGCTAATTTTAGCTCTAACACTGATGATCCACCTACAAATGTGAACTGACGTTCAAAAATAAAACATTTGAAAACGGACCATTTTCCACATTTCTGAAGCATGACGTAATGGGGGGGTGTTATCTCTTTTGTCGAAAATCAGCCGTTTTTGCTCGAACATTAAATGCCTCCAAATGGTATTTAATTAACTTCCCGGGATGAAGAAACCCTTTTTGAGAACTCAGAGTGAGTAAATTGGCCATTTTCATGCACTTTTAACCATTCCATAAATCTTGTGTTTTGGGCCCCTGGAAGCATGAAAATCACTTTAAACATGCTAATTTTAGCTCTAACACTGATGATCCACCTACAAATGTGAACTGACGTTCAAAAATAAAACATTTGAAAACGGACCATTTTCCACATTTCTGAAGCATGACGTAATGGGGGGGTGTTATCTCTTTTGTCGAAAATCAGCCGTTTATGCTCGAACATTAAATGCCTCCAAATGGTATTTATTTCACTTCCCGGGGTGAAGAAACCCTTTTTGAGAACTCAGAGTGAGTAAATTGGCCATTTTCATGCACTTTTAACCATTCCATAAATCTTGTGTTTTGGGCCCCTGGAAGCATGAAAATCACTTTAAACATGCTAATTTTAGCTCTAACACTGATGATCCACCTACAAATGTGAACTGACGTTCAAAAATAAAACATTTGAAAACGGACCATTTTCCACATTTCTGAAGCATGACGTAATGGGGGGGTGTTATCTCTTTTGTCGAAAATCAGCCGTTTTTGCTCGAACATTAAATGCCTCCAAATGGTATTTAATTAACTTCCCGAGCCCCTGGAAGCATGAAAATCACTTTAAACATGCTAATTTTAGCTCTAACACTGATGATCCACCTACAAATGTGAACTGACGTTCAAAAATAAAACATTTGAAAACGGACCATTTTCCACATTTCTGAAGCATGACGTAATGGGGGGGTGTTATCTCTTTTGTCGAAAATCAGCCGTTTTTGCTCGAACATTAAATGCCTCCAAATGGTATTTAATTAACTTCCCGGGGTGAAGAAACCCTTTTTGAGAACTCAGAGTGAGTAAATTGGCCATTTTCATGCACTTTTAACCATTCGATAAATCTTGTGTTTTGGGCCCCAAGAAGCATGAAAATCACTTTAAACATGCTAATTTTAGCTCTAACACTGATGATCCACCTACAAATGTGAACTGACGTTCAAAAATAAAACATTTGAAAACGGACCATTTTCCACATTTCTGAAGCATGACGTAATGGGGGGGTGTTATCTCTTTTGTCGAAAATCAGCCGTTTTTGCTCGAACATTAAATGCCTCCAAATGATATTTAATTTACTTCCCGAGCCCCTGGAAGCATGAAAATCACTTTAAACATGCTAATTTTAACTCTAACACTGATGATCCACCTACAAATGTGAACTGACGTTCAAAAATAAAACATTTGAAAACGGACCATTTTCCACATTTCTGAAGCATGACGTAATGGGGGGGTGTAATCTCTTTTGTCGAAAATCAGCCGTTTTTGCTCTAACATTAAATGCCTCCAAATGGTATTTAATTAACTTCCCGGGGTGAAGAAACCCTTTTTGAGAACTCAGAGTGAGTAAATTGGCCATTTTCATGCACTTTTAACCATTCCATAAATCTTGTGTTTTGGGCCCGTGGAAGCATGAAAATCACTTTAAACATGCTAATTTTAGCTCTAACACTGATGATCCACCTACAAATGTGAACTGACGTTCAAAAATAAAACATTTGAAAACGGACCATTTTCCACATTTCTGAAGCATGACGTAATGGGGGGGTGTTATCTCTTTTGTCGAAAATCAGCCGTTTTTGCTCTAACATTAAATGCCTCCAAATGGTATTTAATTAACTTCCCGAGCCCCTGGAAGCATGAAAATCACTTTAAACATGCTAATTTTAGCTCTAACACTGATGATCCACCTACAAATGTGAACTGACGTTCAAAAATAAAACATTTGAAAACGGACCATTTTCCACATTTCTGAAGCATGACGTAATGGGGGGGTGTTATCTCTTTTGTCGAAAATCAGCCGTTTTTGCTCGAACATTTAATGCCTCCAAATGGTATTTAATTAACTTCCCGAGCCCCTGGAAGCATGAAAATCACTTTAAACATGCTAATTTTAGCTCTAACACTGATGATCCACCTACAAATGTGAACTGACGTTCAAAAATAAAACATTTGAAAACGGACCATTTTCCACATTTCTGAAGCATGACGTAATGGGGGGGTGTTATCTCTTTTGTCGAAAATCAGCCGTTTTTGCTCGAATATTAAATGCCTCCAAATGGTATTTAATTAACTTCCCGAGCCCCTGGAAGCATGAAAATCACTTTAAACATGCTAATTTTAGCTCTAACACTGACGATCCACCTACAAATGTGAACTGACGTTCAAAAATAAAACATTTGAAAACGGACCATTTTCCACATTTCTGAAGCATGACGTAATGGGGGGGTGTTATCTCTTTTGTCGAAAATCAGCCGTTTTTGCTCGAACATTAAATGCCTCCAAATGGTATTTAATTAACTTCCCGAGCCCCTGGAAGCATGAAAATCACTTTAAACATGCTAATTTTAGCTCTAACACTGATGATCCACCTACAAATGTGAACTGACGTTCAAAAATAAAACATTTGAAAACGGACCATTTTCCACATTTCTGAAGCATGACGTAATGGGGGGGTGTTATCTCTTTTGTCGAAAATCAGCCATTTTTGCTCGAACATTAAATGCCTCCACATGGTATTTAATTAACTTCCCGAGCCCCTGGAAGCATGAAAATCACTTTAAACATGCTAATTTTAGCTCTAACACTGATGATCCACCTACAAATGTGAACTGACGTTCAAAAATAAAACATTTGAAAACGGACCATTTTCCACATTTCTGAAGCATGACGTAATGGGGGGGTGTTATCTCTTTTGTCGAAAATCAGCCGTTTTTGCTCGAACATTAAATGCCTCCAAATGGTATTTAATTAACTTCCCGAGCCCAAGGAAGCATGAAAATCACTTTAAACATGCTAATTTTAGCTCTAACACTGATGATCCACCTACAAATGTGAACTGACGTTCAAAAATAAAACATTTGAAAACGGACCATTTTCCACATTTCTGAAGCATGACGTAATGGGGGGGTGTTATCTCTTTTGTCGAAAATCAGCCGTTTTTGCTCGAACATTAAATGCCTCCAAATGGTATTTAATTAACTTCCCGAGCCCCTGGAAGCATGAAAATCACTTTAAACATGCTAATTTTAGCTCTAACACTGATGATCCACCTACAAATGTGAACTGACGTTCAAAAATAAAACATTTGAAAACGGACCATTTTCCACATTTCTGAAGCATGACGTAATGGGGGGGTGTTATCTCTTTTGTCGAAAATCAGCCGTTTTTGCTCGAACATTAAATGCCTCCAAATGGTATTTAATTAACTTCCCGAGCCCCTGGAAGCATGAAAATCACTTTAAACATGCTAATTTTAGCTCTAACACTGATGATCCACCTACAAATGTGAACTGACGTTCAAAAATAAAACATTTGAAAACGGACCATTTTCCACATTTCTGAAGCATGACGTAATGGGGGGGTGTTATCTCTTTTGTCGAAAATCAGCCGTTTTTGCTCGAACATTAAATGCCTCCAAATGGTATTTAATTAACTTCCCGGGGTGAAGAAACCCTTTTTGAGAACTCAGAGTGAGTAAATTGGCCATTTTCATGCACTTTTAACCATTCCATAAATCTTGTGTTTTGGGCCCCTGGAAGCATGAAAATCACTTTAAACATGCTAATTTTAGCTCTAACACTGATGATCCACCTACAAATGTGAACTGACGTTCAAAAATAAAACATTTGAAAACGGACCATTTTCCACATTTCTGAAGCATGACGTAATGGGGGGGTGTTATCTCTTTTGTCGAAAATCAGCCGTTTTTGCTCGAACATTAAATGCCTCCAAATGGTATTTATTTCACTTCCCGAGCCCCTGGAAGCATGAAAATCACTTTAAACATGCTAATTTTAGCTCTAACACTGATGATCCACCTACAAATGTGAACTGACGTTCAAAAATAAAACATTTGAAAACGGACCATTTTCCACATTTCTGAAGCATGACGTAATGGGGGGGGTGTTATCTCTTTTGTCGAAAATCAGCCGTTTATGCTCGAACATTAAATGCCTCCAAATGGTATTTATTTCACTTCCCGGGGTGAAGAAACCCTTTTTGAGAACTCAGAGTGAGTAAATTGGCCATTTTCATGCACTTTTAACCATTCCATAAATCTTGTGTTTTGGGCCCCTGGAAGCATGAAAATCACTTTAAACATGCTAATTTTAGCTCTAACACTGATGATCCACCTACAAATGTGAACTGACGTTCAAAAATAAAACATTTGAAAACGGACCATTTTCCACATTTCTGAAGCATGACGTAATGGGGGGGTGTTATCTCTTTTGTCGAAAATCAGCCGTTTTTGCTCGAACATTAAATGCCTCCAAATGGTATTTAATTAACTTCCCGAGCCCCTGGAAGCATGAAAATCACTTTAAACATGCTAATTTTAGCTCTAACACTGATGATCCACCTACAAATGTGAACTGACGTTCAAAAATAAAACATTTGAAAACGGACCATTTTCCACATTTCTGAAGCATGACGTAATGGGGGGGTGTTATCTCTTTTGTCGAAAATCAGCCGTTTTTGCTCGAACATTAAATGCCTCCAAATGGTATTTAATTAACTTCCCGGGGTGAAGAAACCCTTTTTGAGAACTCAGAGTGAGTAAATTGGCCATTTTCATGCACTTTTAACCATTCGATAAATCTTGTGTTTTGGGCCCCAAGAAGCATGAAAATCACTTTAAACATGCTAATTTTAGCTCTAACACTGATGATCCACCTACAAATGTGAACAGACGTTCAAAAATAAAACATTTGAAAACGGACCATTTTCCACATTTCTGAAGCATGACGTAATGGGGGGGTGTTATCTCTTTTGTCGAAAATCAGCCATTTTTGCTCGAACATTAAATGCCTCCAAATGGTATTTAATTAACTTCCCGAGCCCCTGGAAGCATGAAAATCACTTTAAACATGCTAATTTTAGCTCTAACACTGATGATCCACCTACAAATGTGAACTGACGTTCAAAAATAAAACATTTGAAAACGGACCATTTTCCACATTTCTGAAGCATGACGTAATGGGGGGGTGTTATCTCTTTTGTCGAAAATCAGCCGTTTTTGCTCGAACATTAAATGCCTCCAAATGGTATTTAATTAACTTCCCGAGCCCCTGGAAGCATGAAAATCACTTTAAACATGCTAATTTTAGCTCTAACACTGATGATCCACCTACAAATGTGAACTGACGTTCAAAAATAAAACATTTGAAAACGGACCATTTTCCACATTTCTGAAGCATGACGTAATGGGGGGGTGTTATCTCTTTTGTCGAAAATCAGCCGTTTTTGCTCGAACATTAAATGCCTCCAAATGGTATTTAATTAACTTCCCGGGGTGAAGAAACCCTTTTTGAGAACTCAGAGTGAGTAAATTGGCCATTTTCATGCACTTTTAACCATTCGATAAATCTTGTGTTTTGGGCCCCAAGAAGCATGAAAATCACTTTAAACATGCTAATTTTAGCTCTAACACTGATGATCCACCTACAAATGTGAACTGACGTTCAAAAATAAAACATTTGAAAACTGACCATTTTCCACATTTCTGAAGCATGACGTAATGGGGGGGTGTTATCTCTTTTGTCGAAAATCAGCCATTTTTGCTCGAACATTAAATGCCTCCAAATGGTATTTAATTAACTTCCCGAGCCCCTGGAAGCATGAAAATCACTTTAAACATGCTAATTTTAGCTCTAACACTGATGATCCACCTACAAATGTGAACTGACGTTCAAAAATAAAACATTTGAAAACGGACCATTTTCCACATTTCTGAAGCATGACGTAATGGGGGGGTGTTATCTCTTTTGTCGAAAATCAGCCGTTTTTGCTCGAACATTAAATGCCTCCAAATGGTATTTAATTAACTTCCCGGGGTGAAGAAACCCTTTTTGAGAACTCAGAGTGAGTAAATTGGCCATTTTCATGCACTTTCAACCATTCGATAAATCTTGTGTTTTGGGCCCCAAGAAGCATGAAAATCACTTTAAACATGCTAATTTCAGCTCTAACACTGATGATCCACCTACAAATGTGAACTGACGTTCAAAAATAAAACATTTGAAAACGGACCATTTTCCACATTTCTGAAGCATGACGTAATGGGGGGGTGTTATCTCTTTTGTCGAAAATCAGCCGTTTTTGCTCGAACATTAAATGCCTCCAAATGGTATTTAATTAACTTCCCGAGCCCCTGGAAGCATGAAAATCACTTTAAACATGCTAATTTTAGCTCTAACACTGATGATCCACCTACAAATGTGAACTGACGTTCAAAAATAAAACATTTGAAAACGGACCATTTTCCACATTTCTGAAGCATGACGTAATGGGGGGGTGTTATCTCTTTTGTCGAAAATCAGCCGTTTTGCTCTAACATTAAATGCCTCCAAATGGTATTTAATTAACTTCCCGGGGTGAAGAAACCCTTTTTGAGAACTCAGAGTGAGTAAATTGGCCATTTTCATGCACTTTTAACCATTCCATAAATCTTGTGTTTTGGGCCCGTGGAAGCATGAAAATCACTTTAAACATGCTAATTTTAGCTCTAACACTGATGATCCACCTACAAATGTGAACTGACGTTCAAAAATAAAACATTTGAAAACGGACCATTTTCCACATTTCTGAAGCATGACGTAATGGGGGGGTGTTATCTCTTTTGTCGAAAATCAGCCGTTTTTGCTCTAACATTAAATGCCTCCAAATGGTATTTAATTAACTTCCCGAGCCCCTGGAAGCATGAAAATCACTTTAAACATGCTAATTTTAGCTCTAACACTGATGATCCACCTACAAATGTGAACTGACGTTCAAAAATAAAACATTTGAAAACGGACCATTTTCCACATTTCTGAAGCATGACGTAATGGGGGGGTGTTATCTCTTTTGTCGAAAATCAGCCGTTTTTGCTCGAACATTAAATGCCTCCAAATGGTATTTAATTAACTTCCCGAGCCCCTGGAAGCATGAAAATCACTTTAAACATGCTAATTTTAGCTCTAACACTGATGATCCACCTACAAATGTGAACTGACGTTCAAAAATAAAACATTTGAAAACGGACCATTTTCCACATTTCTGAAGCATGACGTAATGGGGGGGGTGTTATCTCTTTTGTCGAAAATCAGCCGTTTTTGCTCGAACATTAAATGCCTCCAAATGGTATTTATTTCACTTCCCGAGCCCCTGGAAGCATGAAAAACACTTTAAACATGCTAATTTTAGCTCTAACACTGATGGTCCACCTACAAATGTGAACTGACGTTCAAAAATAAAACATTTGAAAACGGACCATTTTCCACATTTCTGAAGCATGACGTAATGGGGGGGTGTTATCTCTTTTGTCGAAAATCAGCCGTTTTTGCTCGAACATTAAATGCCTCCAAATGGTATTTAATTAACTTCCCGAGCCCCTGGAAGCATGAAAATCACTTTAAACATGCTAATTTTAGCTCTAACACTGATGATCCACCTACAAATGTGAACTGACGTTCAAAAATAAAACATTTGAAAATGGACCATTTTCCACATTTCTGAAGCATGACGTAATGGGGGGGTGTTATCTCTTTTGTCGAAAATCAGCCGTTTTTGCTCGAACATTAAATGCCTCCACATGGTATTTAATTAACTTCCCGAGCCCCTGGAAGCATGAAAATCACTTTAAACATGCTAATTTTAGCTCTAACACTGATGATCCACCTACAAATGTGAACTGACGTTCAAAAATAAAACATTTGAAAACGGACCATTTTCCACATTTCTGAAGCATGACGTAATGGGGGGGTGTTATCTCTTTTGTCGAAAATCAGCCGTTTTTGCTCGAACATTAAATGCCTCCAAATGGTATTTAATTAACTTCCCGAGCCCCTGGAAGCATGAAAATCACTTTAAACATGCTAATTTTAGCTCTAACACTGATGATCCACCTACAAATGTGAACTGACGTTCAAAAATAAAACATTTGAAAACGGACCATTTTCCACATTTCTGAAGCATGACGTAATGGGGGGGGTGTTATCTCTTTTGTCGAAAATCAGCCGTTTTTGCTCGAACATTAAATGCCTCCAAATGGTATTTAATTAACTTCCCGAGCCCCTGGAAGCATGAAAATCACTTTAAACATGCTAATTTTAGCTCTAACACTGATGATCCACCTACAAATGTGAACTGACGTTCAAAAATAAAACATTTGAAAACGGACCATTTTCCACATTTCTGAAGCATGACGTAATGGGGGGGTGTTATCTCTTTTGTCAAAAATCAGCCGTTTTTGCTCGAACATTAAATGCCTCCAAATGGTATTTAATTAACTTCCCGAGCCCCTGGAAGCATGAAAATCACTTTAAACATGCTAATTTTAGCTCTAACACTGATGATCCACCTACAAATGTGAACTGACGTTCAAAAATAAAACATTTGAAAACGGACCATTTTCCACATTTCTGAAGCATGACGTAATGGGGGGGTGTTATCTCTTTTGTCGAAAATCAGCCGTTTTTGCTCGAACATTAAATGCCTCCAAATGGTATTTAATTAACTTCCCGGGGTGAAGAAACCCTTTTTGAGAACTCAGAGTGAGTAAATTGGCCATTTTCATGCACTTTTAACCATTCCATAAATCTTGTGTTTTGGGCCCCTGGAAGCATGAAAATCACTTTAAACATGCTAATTTTAGCTCTAACACTGATGATCCACCTACAAATGTGAACTGACGTTCAAAAATAAAACATTTGAAAACGGACCATTTTCCACATTTCTGAAGCATGACGTAATGGGGGGGTGTTATCTCTTTTGTCGAAAATCAGCCGTTTATGCTCGAACATTAAATGCCTCCAAATGGTATTTATTTCACTTCCCGAGCCCCTGGAAGCATGAAAATCACTTTAAACATGCTAATTTTAGCTCTAACACTGATGATCCACCTACAAATGTGAACTGACGTTCAAAAATAAAACATTTGAAAACGGACCATTTTCCACATTTCTGAAGCATGACGTAATGGGGGGGGTGTTATCTCTTTTGTCGAAAATCAGCCGTTTTTGCTCGAACATTAAATGCCTCCAAATGGTATTTAATTAACTTCCCGAGCCCCTGGAAGCATGAAAATCACTTTAAACATGCTAATTTTAGCTCTAACACTGATGATCCACCTACAAATGTGAACTGACGTTCAAAAATAAAACATTTGAAAACGGACCATTTTCCACATTTCTGAAGCATGACGTAATGGGGGGGTGTTATCTCTTTTGTCAAAAATCAGCCGTTTTTGCTCGAACATTAAATGCCTCCAAATGGTATTTAATTAACTTCCCGAGCCCCTGGAAGCATGAAAATCACTTTAAACATGCTAATTTTAGCTCTAACACTGATGATCCACCTACAAATGTGAACTGACGTTCAAAAATAAAACATTTGAAAACGGACCATTTTCCACATTTCTGAAGCATGACGTAATGGGGGGGTGTTATCTCTTTTGTCGAAAATCAGCCGTTTTTGCTCGAACATTAAATGCCTCCAAATGGTATTTAATTAACTTCCCGGGGTGAAGAAACCCTTTTTGAGAACTCAGAGTGAGTAAATTGGCCATTTTCATGCACTTTTAACCATTCCATAAATCTTGTGTTTTGGGCCCCTGGAAGCATGAAAATCACTTTAAACATGCTAATTTTAGCTCTAACACTGATGATCCACCTACAAATGTGAACTGACGTTCAAAAATAAAACATTTGAAAACGGACCATTTTCCACATTTCTGAAGCATGACGTAATGGGGGGGTGTTATCTCTTTTGTCGAAAATCAGCCGTTTATGCTCGAACATTAAATGCCTCCAAATGGTATTTATTTCACTTCCCGGGGTGAAGAAACCCTTTTTGAGAACTCAGAGTGAGTAAATTGGCCATTTTCATGCACTTTTAACCATTCCATAAATCTTGTGTTTTGGGCCCCTGGAAGCATGAAAATCACTTTAAACATGCTAATTTTAGCTCTAACACTGATGATCCACCTACAAATGTGAACTGACGTTCAAAAATAAAACATTTGAAAACGGACCATTTTCCACATTTCTGAAGCATGACGTAATGGGGGGGTGTTATCTCTTTTGTCGAAAATCAGCCGTTTTTGCTCGAACATTAAATGCCTCCAAATGGTATTTAATTAACTTCCCGAGCCCCTGGAAGCATGAAAATCACTTTAAACATGCTAATTTTAGCTCTAACACTGATGATCCACCTACAAATGTGAACTGACTTTCAAAAATAAAACATTTGAAAACGGACCATTTTCCACATTTCTGAAGCATGACGTAATGGGGGGGTGTTATCTCTTTTGTCGAAAATCAGCCGTTTTTGCTCGAACATTAAATGCCTCCAAATGGTATTTAATTAACTTCCCGGGGTGAAGAAACCCTTTTTGAGAACTCAGAGTGAGTAAATTGGCCATTTTCATGCACTTTTAACCATTCCATAAATCTTGTGTTTTGGGCCCCTGGAAGCATGAAAATCACTTTAAACATGCTAATTTTAGCTCTAACACTGATGATCCACCTACAAATGTGAACTGACGTTCAAAAATAAAACATTTGAAAACGGACCATTTTCCACATTTCTGAAGCATGACGTAATGGGGGGGTGTTATCTCTTTTGTCTAAAATCAGCCGTTTTTGCTCGAACATTAAATGCCTCCAAATGGTATTTAATTAACTTCCCGAGCCCCTGGAAGCATGAAAATCACTTTAAACATGCTAATTTTAGCTCTAACACTGATGATCCACCTACAAATGTGAACTGACGTTCAAAAATAAAACATTTGAAAACGGACCATTTTCCACATTTCTGAAGCATGACGTAATGGGGGGGTGTTATCTCTTTTGTCGAAAATCAGCCGTTTTTGCTCGAACATTAAATGCCTCCAAATGGTATTTAATTAACTTCCCGGGGTGAAGAAACCCTTTTTGAGAACTCAGAGTGAGTAAATTGGCCATTTTCATGCACTTTTAACCATTCCATAAATCTTGTGTTTTGGGCCCCTGGAAGCATGAAAATCACTTTAAACATGCTAATTTTAGCTCTAACACTGATGATCCACCTACAAATGTGAACTGACGTTCAAAAATAAAACATTTGAAAACGGACCATTTTCCACATTTCTGAAGCATGACGTAATGGGGGGGTGTTATCTCTTTTGTCGAAAATCAGCCGTTTTTGCTCGAACATTAAATGCCTCCAAATGGTATTTATTTCACTTCCCGAGCCCCTGGAAGCATGAAAATCACTTTAAACATGCTAATTTTAGCTCTAACACTGATGATCCACCTACAAATGTGAACTGACGTTCAAAAATAAAACATTTGAAAACGGACCATTTTCCACATTTCTGAAGCATGACGTAATGGGGGGGTGTTATCTCTTTTGTCGAAAATCAGCCGTTTTTGCTCGAACATTAAATGCCTCCAAATGGTATTTATTTCACTTCCCGGGGTGAAGAAACCCTTTTTGAGAACTCAGAGTGAGTAAATTGGCCATTTTCATGCACTTTTAACCATTCCATAAATCTTGTGTTTTGGGCCCCTGGAAGCATGAAAATCACTTTAAACATGCTAATTTTAGCTCTAACACTGATGATCCACCTACAAATGTGAACTGACGTTCAAAAATAAAACATTTGAAAACGGACCATTTTCCACATTTCTGAAGCATGACGTAATGGGGGGGTGTTATCTCTTTTGTCGAAAATCAGCCGTTTTTGCTCGAACATTAACTGCCTCCAAATGGTATTTAATTAACTTCCCGAGCCCCTGGAAGCATGAAAATCACTTTAAACATGCTAATTTTAGCTCTAACACTGATGATCCACCTACAAATGTGAACTGACGTTCAAAAATAAAACATTTGAAAACGGACCATTTTCCACATTTCTGAAGCATGACGTAATGGGGGGGTGTTATCTCTTTTGTCGAAAATCAGCCGTTTTTGCTCGAACATTAAATGCCTCCAAATGGTATTTAATTAACTTCCCGGGGTGAAGAAACCCTTTTTGAGAACTCAGAGTGAGTAAATTGGCCATTTTCATGCACTTTTAACCATTCCATAAATCTTGTGTTTTGGGCCCCTGGAAGCATGAAAATCACTTTAAACATGCTAATTTTAGCTCTAACACTGATGATCCACCTACAAATGTGAACTGACGTTCAAAAATAAAACATTTGAAAACGGACCATTTTCCACATTTCTGAAGCATGACGTAATGGGGGGGTGTTATCTCTTTTGTCGAAAATCAGCCGTTTTTGCTCGAACATTAAATGCCTCCAAATGGTATTTAATTAACTTCCCGAGCCCCTGGAAGCATGAAAATCACTTTAAACATGCTAATTTTAGCTCTAACACTGATGATCCACCTACAAATGTGAACTGACGTTCAAAAATAAAACATTTGAAAACGGACCATTTTCCACATTTCTGAAGCATGACGTAATGGGGGGGTGTTATCTCTTTTGTCGAAAATCAGCCGTTTTTGCTCGAACATTAAATGCCTCCAAATGGTATTTAATTAACTTACCGGGGTGAAGAAACCCTTTTTGAGAACTCAGAGTGAGTAAATTGGCCATTTTCATGCACTTTTAACCATTCCATAAATCTTGTGTTTTGGGCCCCTGGAAGCATGAAAATCACTTTAAACATGCTAATTTTAGCTCTAACACTGATGATCCACCTACAAATGTGAACTGACGTTCAAAAATAAAACATTTGAAAACGGACCATTTTCCACATTTCTGAAGCATGACGTAATGGGGGGGTGTTATCTCTTTTGTCGAAAATCAGCCGTTTTTGCTCGAACATTAAATGCCTCCAAATGGTATTTAATTAACTTCCCGAGCCCCTGGAAGCATGAAAATCCCTTTAAACATGCTAATTTTAGCTCTAACACTGATGATCCACCTACAAATGTGAACTGACGTTCAAAAATAAAACATTTGAAAACGGACCATTTTCCACATTTCTGAAGCATGACGTAATGGGGGGGTGTTATCTCTTTTGTCGAAAATCAGCCGTTTTTGCTCGAACATTAAATGCCTCCAAATGGTATTTAATTAACTTCCCGAGCCCCTGGAAGCATGAAAATCACTTTAAACATGCTAATATTAGCTCTAACACTGATGATCCACCTACAAATGTGAACTGACGTTCAAAAATAAAACATTTGAAAACGGACCATTTTCCACATTTCTGAAGCATGACGTAATGGGGGGGTGTTATCTCTTTTGTCGAAAATCAGCCGTTTTTGCTCGAACATTAAATGCCTCCAAATGGTATTTAATTAACTTCCCGAGCCCCTGGAAGCATGAAAATCACTTTAAACATGCTAATTTTAGCTCTAACACTGATGATCCACCTACAAATGTGAACTGACGTTCAAAAATAAAACATTTGAAAACGGACCATTTTCCACATTTCTGAAGCATGACGTAATGGGGGGGTGTTATCTCTTTTGTCGAAAATCAGCCGTTTTTGCTCGAACATTAAATGCCTCCAAATGGTATTTAATTAACTTCCCGGGGTGAAGAAACCCTTTTTGAGAACTCAGAGTGAGTAAATTGGCCATTTTCATGCACTTTTAACCATTCCATAAATCTTGTGTTTTGGGCCCCTGGAAGCATGAAAATCACTTTAAACATGCTAATTTTAGCTCTAACACTGATGATCCACCTACAAATGTGAACTGACGTTCAAAAATAAAACATTTGAAAACGGACCATTTTCCACATTTCTGAAGCATGACGTAATGGGGGGGTGTTACCTCTTTTGTCGAAAATCAGCCGTTTTTGCTCGAACATTAAATGCCTCCAAATGGTATTTAATTAACTTCCCGAGCCCCTGGAAGCATGAAAATCCCTTTAAACATGCTAATTTTAGCTCTAACACTGATGATCCACCTACAAATGTGAACTGACGTTCAAAAATAAAACATTTGAAAACGGACCATTTTCCACATTTCTGAAGCATGACGTAATGAGGGGGTGTTATCTCTTTTGTCGAAAATCAGCCGTTTTTGCTCGAACATTAAATGCCTCCAAATGGTATTTATTTCACTTCCCGGGGTGAAGAAACCCTTTTTGAGAACTCAGAGTGAGTGAATTGGCCATTTTCATGCACTTTTAACCATTCCATAAATCTTGTGTTTTGGGCCCCTGGAAGCATGAAAATCACTTTAAACATGCTAATTTTAGCTCTAACAATGATGATCCACCTACAAATGTGAACTGACGTTCAAAAATAAAACATTTGAAAACGGACCATTTTCCACATTTCTGAAGCATGACGTAATGGGGGGGGTGTTATCTCTTTTGTCGAAAATCAGCCGTTTTTGCTCGAACATTAAATGCCTCCAAATGGTATTTATTTCACTTCCCGAGCCCCTGGAAGCATGAAAATCACTTTAAACATGCTAATTTTAGCTCTAACACTGATGATCCACCTACAAATGTGAACTTACGTTCAAAAATAAAACATTTGAAAACGGACCATTTTCCACATTTCTGAAGCATGACGTAATGGGGGGGTGTTATCTCTTTTGTCGAAAATCAGCCGTTTTTGCTCTAACATTAAATGCCTCCAAATGGTATTTAATTAACTTCCCGGGGTGAAGAAACCCTTTTTGAGAACTCAGAGTGAGTAAATTGGCCATTTTCATGCACTTTTAACCATTCCATAAATCTTGTGTTTTGGGCCCCTGGAAGCATGAAAATCACTTTAAACATGCTAATTTTAGCTCTAACACTGATGATCCACCTACAAATGTGAACTGACGTTCAAAAATAAAACATTTGAAAACGGACCATTTTCCACATTTCTGAAGCATGACGTAATGGGGGGGTGTTATCTCTTTTGTCGAAAATCAGCCGCTTTTGCTCGAACATTAAATGCCTCCAAATGGTATTTATTTCACTTCCCGAGCCCCTGGAAGCATGAAAATCACTTTAAACATGCTAATTTTAGCTCGAACACTGACGATCCACCTACAAATGTGAACTGACGTTCAAAAATAAAACATTTGAAAACGGACCATTTTCCACATTTCTGAAGCATGACGTAATGGGGGGGTGTTATCTCTTTTGTCGAAAATCAGCCGTTTTTGCTCGAACATTAAATGCCTCCAAATGGTATTTATTTCACTTCCCGGGGTGAAGAAACCCTTTTTGAGAACTCAGAGTGAGTAAATTGGCCATTTTCATGCACTTTTAACCATTCCATAAATCTTGTGTTTTTGGCCCCTGGAAGCATGAAAATCACTTTAAACATGCTAATTTTAGCTCTAACACTGATGATAAACCTACAAATGTGAACTGACGTTCAAAAATAAAACATTTGAAAACGGACCATTTTCCACATTTCTGAAGCATGACGTAATGGGGGGGTGTTATCTCTTTTGTCGAAAATCAGCCGTTTTTGCTCGAACATTAAATGCCTCCAAATGGTATTTAATTAACTTCCCGAGCCCCTGGAAACATGAAAATCACTTTAAACATGCTAATTTTAGCTCTAACACTGATGATCCACCTACAAATGTGAACTGACGTTCAAAAATAAAACATTTGAAAACGGACCATTTTCCACATTTCTGAAGCATGACGTAATGGGGGGGTGTTATCTCTTTTGTCGAAAATCAGCCGTTTTTGCTCGAACATTAAATGCCTCCAAATGGTATTTAATTAACTTCCCGAGCCCCTGGAAGCATGAAAATCACTTTAAACATGCTAATTTTAGCTCTAACACTGATGATCCACCTACAAATGTGAACTGACGTTCAAAAATAAAACATTTGAAAACGGACCATTTTCCACATTTCTGAAGCATGACGTAATGGGGGGTGTTATCTCTTTTGTCGAAAATCAGCCGCTTTTGCTCGAACATTAAATGCCTCCAAATGGTATTTATTTCACTTCCCGAGCCCCTGGAAGCATGAAAATCACTTTAAACATGCTAATTTTAGCTCGAACACTGACGATCCACCTACAAATGTGAACTGACGTTCAAAAATAAAACATTTGAAAACGGACCATTTTCCACATTTCTGAAGCATGACGTAATGGGGGGGTGTTATCTCTTTTGTCGAAAATCAGCCGTTTTTGCTCGAACATTAAATGCCTCCAAATGGTATTTATTTCACTTCCCGGGGTGAAGAAACCCTTTTTGAGAACTCAGAGTGAGTAAATTGGCCATTTTCATGCACTTTTAACCATTCCATAAATCTTGTGTTTTGGGCCCCTGGAAGCATGAAAATCACTTTAAACATGCTAATTTTAGCTCTAACACTGATGATAAACCTACAAATGTGAACTGACGTTCAAAAATAAAACATTTGAAAACGGACCATTTTCCACATTTCTGAAGCATGACGTAATGGGGGGGTGTTATCTCTTTTGTCGAAAATCAGCCGTTTTTGCTCGAACATTAAATGCCTCCAAATGGTATTTAATTAACTTCCCGAGCCCCTGGAAACATGAAAATCACTTTAAACATGCTAATTTTAGCTCTAACACTGATGATCCACCTACAAATGCGAACTGACGTTCAAAAATAAAACATTTGAAAACGGACCATTTTCCACATTTCTGAAGCATGACGTAATGGGGGGGTGTTATCTCTTTTGTCGAAAATCAGCCGTTTTTGCTCGAACATTAAATGCCTCCAAATGGTATTTAATTAACTTCCCGAGCCCCTGGAAGCATGAAAATCACTTTAAACATGCTAATTTTAGCTCTAACACTGATGATCCACCTACAAATGTGAACTGACGTTCAAAAATAAAACATTTGAAAACGGACCATTTTCCACATTTCTGAAGCATGACGTAATGGGGGGGTGTTATCTCTTTTGTCGAAAATCAGCCGTTTTTGCTCGAACATTAAATGCCTCCAAATGGTATTTAATTAACTTCCCGGGGTGAAGAAACCCTTTTTGAGAACTCAGAGTGAGTAAATTGGCCATTTTCATGCACTTTTAACCATTCCATAAATCTTGTGTTTTGGGCCCCAAGAAGCATGAAAATCACTTTAAACATGCTAATTTTAACTCTAACACTGATGATCCACCTACAAATGTGAACTGACGTTCAAAAATAAAACATTTGAAAATGGACCATTTTCCACATTTCTGAAGCATGACGTAATGGGGGGGTGTTATCTCTTTTGTCGAAAATCAGCCGTTTTTGCTCGAACATTAAATGCCTCCAAATGGTATTTAATTAACTTCCCGAGCCCCTGGAAGCATGAAAATCACTTTAAACATGCTAATTTTAGCTCTAACACTGATGATCCACCTACAAATGTGAACTGACGTTCAAAAATAAAACATTTGAAAACGGACTATTTTCCACATTTCTGAAGCATGACGTAATGGGGGGGTGTTATCTCTTTTGTCGAAAATCAGCCGTTTTTTGCTCGAACATTAAATGCCTCCAAATGGTATTTAATTAACTTCCCGAGCCCCTGGAAGCATGAAAATCACTTTAAACATGCTAATTTTAGCTCTAACACTGATGATCCACCTACAAATGTGAACTGACGTTAAAAAATAAAACATTTGAAAACGGACCATTTTCCACATTTCTGAAGCATGACGTAATGGGGTGTTATCTCTTTTGTCGAAAATCAGCCGTTTTTGCTCAAACATTAAATGCCTCCAAATGGTATTTAATTAACTTCCCGAGCCCATGGAAGCATGAAAATCACTTTAAACATGCTAATTTTAGCTCTAACACTGATGATCCACCTACAAATGTGAACTGACGTTTAAAAATAAAACATTTGAAAACGGACCATTTTCCACATTTCTGAAGCATGACGTAATGGGGGGGTGTTATCTCTTTTGTCGAAAATCAGCCGTTTTTGCTCGAACATTAAATGCCTCCAAATGGTATTTAATTAACTTCCCGAGCCCCTGGAAGCATGAAAATCACTTTAAACATGCTAATTTTAGCTCTAACACTGATGATCCACCTACAAATGTGAACTGACGTTCAAAAATAAAACATTTGAAAACGGACCATTTTCCACATTTCTGAAGCATGACGTAATGGGGGGGTGTTATCTCTTTTGTCGAAAATCAGCCGTTTTTGCTCTAACATTAAATGCCTCCAAATGGTATTTAATTAACTTCCCGGGGTGAAGAAACCCTTTTTGAGAACTCAGAGTGAGTAAATTGGCCATTTTCATGCACTTTTAACCATTCCATAAATCTTGTGTTTTGGGCCCCTGGAAGCATGAAAATCACTTTAAACATGCTAATTTTAGCTCTAACACTGATGATCCACCTACAAATGTGAACTGACGTTCAAAAATAAAACATTTGAAAACGGACCATTTTCCACATTTCTGAAGCATGACGTAATGGGGGGGTGTTATCTCTTTTGTCGAAAATCAGCCGTTTTTGCTCGAACATTAAATGCCTCCAAATGGTATTTAATTAACTTCCCGGGGTGAAGAAACCCTTTTTGAGAACTCAGAGTGAGTAAATTGGCCATTTTCATGCACTTTTAACCATTCCATAAATCTTGTGTTTTGGGCCCCTGGAAGCATGAAAATCACTTTAAACATGCTAATTTTAGCTCTAACACTGATGATCCACCTACAAATGTGAACTGACGTTCAAAAATAAAACATTTGAATACGGACCATTTTCCACATTTCTGAAGCATGACGTAATGGGGGGGTGTTATCTCTTTTGTCGAAAATCAGCCGTTTTTGCTCGAACATTAAATGCCTCCAAATGGTATTTAATTAACTTCCCGGGGTGAAGAAACCCTTTTTGAGAACTCAGAGTGAGTGAATTGGCCATTTTCATGCACTTTTAACCATTCCATAAATCTTGTGTTTTGGGCCCCTGGAAGCATGAAAATCACTTTAAACATGCTAATTTTAGCTCTAACAATGATGATCCACCTACAAATGTGAACTGACGTTCAAAAATAAAACATTTGAAAACGGACCATTTTCCACATTTCTGAAGCATGACGTAATGGGGGGGGTGTTATCTCTTTTGTCGAAAATCAGCCGTTTTTGCTCGAACATTAAATGCCTCCAAATGGTATTTATTTCACTTCCCGAGCCCCTGGAAGCATGAAAATCACTTTAAACATGCTAATTTTAGCTCTAACACTGATGATCCACCTACAAATGTGAACTTACGTTCAAAAATAAAACATTTGAAAACGGACCATTTTCCACATTTCTGAAGCATGACGTAATGGGGGGGTGTTATCTCTTTTGTCGAAAATCAGCCGTTTTTGCTCTAACATTAAATGCCTCCAAATGGTATTTAATTAACTTCCCGGGGTGAAGAAACCCTTTTTGAGAACTCAGAGTGAGTAAATTGGCCATTTTCATGCACTTTTAACCATTCCATAAATCTTGTGTTTTGGGCCCCTGGAAGCATGAAAATCACTTTAAACATGCTAATTTTAGCTCTAACACTGATGATCCACCTACAAATGTGAACTGACGTTCAAAAATAAAACATTTGAAAACGGACCATTTTCCACATTTCTGAAGCATGACGTAATGGGGGGGTGTTATCTCTTTTGTCGAAAATCAGCCGCTTTTGCTCGAACATTAAATGCCTCCAAATAGTATTTATTTCACTTCCCGAGCCCCTGGAAGCATGAAAATCACTTTAAACATGCTAATTTTAGCTCGAACACTGACGATCCACCTACAAATGTGAACTGACGTTCAAAAATAAAACATTTGAAAACGGACCATTTTCCACATTTCTGAAGCATGACGTAATGGGGGGGTGTTATCTCTTTTGTCGAAAATCAGCCGTTTTTGCTCGAACATTAAATGCCTCCAAATGTTATTTATTTCACTTCCCGGGGTGAAGAAACCCTTTTTGAGAACTCAGAGTGAGTAAATTGGCCATTTTCATGCACTTTTAACCATTCCATAAATCTTGTGTTTTGGGCCCCTGGAAGCATGAAAATCACTTTAAACATGCTAATTTTAGCTCTAACACTGATGATAAACCTACAAATGTGAACTGACGTTCAAAAATAAAACATTTGAAAACGGACCATTTTCCACATTTCTGAAGCATGACGTAATGGGGGGGTGTTATCTCTTTTGTCGAAAATCAGCCGTTTTTGCTCGAACATTAAATGCCTCCAAATGGTATTTAATTAACTTCCCGAGCCCCTGGAAACATGAAAATCACTTTAAACATGCTAATTTTAGCTCTAACACTGATGATCCACCTACAAATGTGAACTGACGTTCAAAAATAAAACATTTGAAAACGGACCATTTTCCACATTTCTGAAGCATGACGTAATGGGGGGGTGTTATCTCTTTTGTCGAAAATCAGCCGTTTTTGCTCGAACATTAAATGCCTCCAAATGGTATTTAATTAACTTCCCGAGCCCCTGGAAGCATGAAAATCACTTTAAACATGCTAATTTTAGCTCTAACACTGATGATCCACCTACAAATGTGAACTGACGTTCAAAAATAAAACATTTGAAAACGGACCATTTTCCACATTTCTGAAGCATGACGTAATGGGGGGGTGTTATCTCTTTTGTCGAAAATCAGCCGTTTTTGCTCGAACATTAAATGCCTCCAAATGGTATTTAATTAACTTCCCGGGGTGAAGAAACCCTTTTTGAGAACTCAGAGTGAGTAAATTGGCCATTTTCATGCACTTTTAACCATTCCATAAATCTTGTGTTTTGGGCCCCAAGAAGCATGAAAATCACTTTAAACATGCTAATTTTAACTCTAACACTGATGATCCACCTACAAATGTGAACTGACGTTCAAAAATAAAACATTTGAAAATGGACCATTTTCCACATTTCTGAAGCATGACGTAATGGGGGGGTGTTATCTCTTTTGTCGAAAATCAGCCGTTTTTGCTCGAACATTAAATGCCTCCAAATGGTATTTAATTAACTTCCCGAGCCCCTGGAAGCATGAAAATCACTTTAAACATGCTAATTTTAGCTCTAACACTGATGATCCACCTACAAATGTGAACTGACGTTCAAAAATAAAACATTTGAAAACGGACTATTTTCCACATTTCTGAAGCATGACGTAATGGGGGGGTGTTATCTCTTTTGTCGAAAATCAGCCGTTTTTTGCTCGAACATTAAATGCCTCCAAATGGTATTTAATTAACTTCCCGAGCCCCTGGAAGCATGAAAATCACTTTAAACATGCTAATTTTAGCTCTAACACTGATGATCCACCTACAAATGTGAACTGACGTTAAAAAATAAAACATTTGAAAACGGACCATTTTCCACATTTCTGAAGCATGACGTAATGGGGTGTTATCTCTTTTGTCGAAAATCAGCCGTTTTTGCTCGAACATTAAATGCCTCCAAATGGTATTTAATTAACTTCCCGAGCCCATGGAAGCATGAAAATCACTTTAAACATGCTAATTTTAGCTCTAACACTGATGATCCACCTACAAATGTGAACTGACGTTTAAAAATAAAACATTTGAAAACGGACCATTTTCCACATTTCTGAAGCATGACGTAATGGGGGGGTGTTATCTCTTTTGTCGAAAATCAGCCGTTTTTGCTCGAACATTAAATGCCTCCAAATGGTATTTAATTAACTTCCCGAGCCCCTGGAAGCATGAAAATCACTTTAAACATGCTAATTTTAGCTCTAACACTGATGATCCACCTACAAATGTGAACTGACGTTCAAAAATAAAACATTTGAAAACGGACCATTTTCCACATTTCTGAAGCATGACGTAATGGGGGGGTGTTATCTCTTTTGTCGAAAATCAGCCGTTTTTGCTCTAACATTAAATGCCTCCAAATGGTATTTAATTAACTTCCCGGGGTGAAGAAACCCTTTTTGAGAACTCAGAGTGAGTAAATTGGCCATTTTCATGCACTTTTAACCATTCCATAAATCTTGTGTTTTGGGCCCCTGGAAGCATGAAAATCACTTTAAACATGCTAATTTTAGCTCTAACACTGATGATCCAACTACAAATGTGAACTGACGTTCAAAAATAAAACATTTGAAAACGGACCATTTTCCACATTTCTGAAGCATGACGTAATGGGGGGGTGTTATCTCTTTTGTCGAAAATCAGCCGTTTTTGCTCGAACATTAAATGCCTCCAAATGGTATTTAATTAACTTCCTGGGGTGAAGAAACCCTTTTTGAGAACTCAGAGTGAGTAAATTGGCCATTTTCATGCACTTTTAACCATTCCATAAATCTTGTGTTTTGGGCCCCTGGAAGCATGAAAATCACTTTAAACATGCTAATTTTAGCTCTAACACTGATGATCCACCTACAAATGTGAACTGACGTTCAAAAATAAAACATTTGAATACGGACCATTTTCCACATTTCTGAAGCATGACGTAATGGGGGGGGTGTTATCTATTTTGTCGAAAATCAGCCGTTTTTGCTCGAACATTAAATGCCTCCAAATGGTATTTAATTAACTTCTCGAGCCCCTGGAAGCATGAAAATCACTTTAAACATGCTAATTTTAGCTCTAACAATGATGATCCACCTACAAATGTGAACTGACGTTCAAAAATAAAACATTTGAAAACGGACCATTTTCCACATTTCTGAAGCATGACGTAATGGGGGGGTGTTATCTCTTTTGTCGAAAATCAGCCGTTTTTGCTCGAACATTAAATGCCTCCAAATGGTATTTAATTAACTTCCCGAGCCCCTGGAAGCATGAAAATCACTTTAAACATGCTAATTTTAGCTCTAACACTGATGATCCACCTACAAATGTGAACTGACGTTCAAAAATAAAACATTTGAAAACGGACCATTTTCCACATTTCTGAAGCATGACGTAATGGGGGGGTGTTATCTCTTTTGTCGAAAATCAGCCGTTTTTGCTCGAACATTAAATGCCTCCAAATGGTATTTAATTAACTTCCCGAGCCCCTGGAAGCATGAAAATCACTTTAAACATGCTAATTTTAGCTCTAACACTGATGATCCACCTACAAATGTGAACTGACGTTCAAAAATAAAACATTTGAAAACGGACCATTTTCCACATTTCTGAAGCATGACGTAATGGGGGGGTGTTATATCTTTTGTCGAAAATCAGCCGTTTTTGCTCGAACATTAAATGCCTCCAAATGGTATTTAATTAACTTCCCGGGGTGAAGAAACCCTTTTTGAGAACTCAGAGTGAGTAAATTGGCCATTTTCATGCACTTTTAACCATTCCATAAATCTTGTGCTTTGGGCCCCTGGAAGCATGAAAATCACTTTAAACATGCTAATTTTAGCTCTAACACTGATGATCCACCTACAAATGTGAACTGACGTTCAAAAATAAAACATTTGAAAACGGACCATTTTCCACATTTCTGAAGCATGACGTAATGGGGGGGGTGTTATCTCTTTTGTCGAAAATCAGCCGTTTTTGCTCGAACATTAAATGCCTCCAAATGGTATTTAATTAACTTCCCGGGGTGAAGAAACCCTTTTTGAGAACTCAGAGTGAGTAAATTGGCCATTTTCATGCACTTTTAATCATTCCATAAATCTTGTGTTTTGGGCCCCAAGAAGCATGAAAATCACTTTAAACATGCTAATTTTAGCTCTAACACTGATGATCCACCTACAAATGTGAACTGACGTTCAAAAATAAAACATTTGAAAACGGACCATTTTCCACATTTCTGAAGCATGACGTAATGGGGGGGTGTTATCTCTTTTGTCGAAAATCAGCCGTTTTTGCTCGAACATTAAATGCCTCCAAATGGTATTTAATTAACTTCCCGAGCCCCTGGAAGCATGAAAATCACTTTAAACATGCTAATTTTAGCTCTAACACTGATGATCCACCTACAAATGTGAACTGACGTTCAAAAATAAAACATTTGAAAACGGACCATTTTCCACATTTCTGAAGCATGACGTAATGGGGGGGTGTTATCTCTTTTGTCGAAAATCAGCCGTTTTTGCTCTAACATTAAATGCCTCCAAATGGTATTTAATTAACTTCCTGGGGTGAAGAAACCCTTTTTGAGAACTCAGAGTGAGTAAATTGGCCATTTTCATGCACTTTTAACCATTCCATAAATCTTGTGTTTTGGTCCCCTGGAAGCATGAAAATCACTTTAAACATGCTAATTTTAGCTCTAACACTGATGATCCACCTACAAATGTGAACTGACGTTCAAAAATAAAACATTTGAAAACGGACCATTTTCCACATTTCTGAAGCATGACGTAATAGGGGGGTGTTATCTCTTTTGTCGAAAATCAGCCGTTTTTGCTCGAACATTAAATGCCTCCAAATGGTATTTAATTAACTTCCCGAGCCCCTGGAAGCATGAAAATCACTTTAAACATGCTAATTTTAGCTCTAACACTGATGATCCACTTACAAATGTGAACTGACGTTCAAAAATAAAACATTTGAAAACGGACCATTTTCCACATTTCTGAAGCATGACGTAATGGGGGGGTGTTATCTCTTTTGTCGAAAATCAGCCGTTTTTGCTCGAACATTAAATGCCTCCAAATGGTATTTAATTAACTTCCCGAGCCCCTGGAAGCATGAAAATCACTTTAAACATGCTAATTTTAGCTCTAACACTGATGATCCACCTACAAATGTGAACTGACGTTCAAAAATAAAACATTTGAAAACGGACCATTTTCCACATTTCTGAGGCATGACGTAATGGGGAGGTGTTATCTCTTTTGTCGAAAATCAGCCGTTTTTGCTCGAACATTAAATGCCTCCAAATGGTATTTAATTAACTTCCCGAGCCCCTGGAAGCATGAAAATCACTTTAAACATGCTAATTTTAGCTCTAACACTGATGATCCACCTACAAATGTGAACTGACGTTCAAAAATAAAACATTTGAAAACGGACCATTTTCCACATTTCTGAAGCATGACGTAATGGGGGGGTGTTATCTCTTTTGTCGAAAATCAGCCGTTTTTGCTCGAACATTAAATGCCTCCAAATGGTATTTAATTAACTTCCCGAGCCCCTGGAAGCATGAAAATCACTTTAAACATGCTAATTTTAGCTCTAACACTGATGATCCACCTACAAATGTGAACTGACGTTCAAAAATAAAACATTTGAAAACGGACCATTTTCCACATTTCTGAAGCATGACGTAATGGGGGGGTGTTATCTCTTTTGTCAAAAATCTGCCGTTTTTGCTCGAACATTAAATGCCTCCAAATGGTATTTAATTAACTTCCCGAGCCCCTGGAAGCATGAAAATCACTTTAAACATGCTAATTTTAGCTCTAACACTGATGATCCACCTACAAATGTGAACTGACGTTCAAAAATACAACATTTGAAAACGGACCATTTTCCACATTTCTGAAGCATGACGTAATGGGGGGGTGTTATCTCTTTTGTCGAAAATCAGCCGTTTTTGCTCGAACATTAAATGCCTCCAAATGGTATTTAATTAACTTCCCGAGCCCCTGGAAGTATGAAAATCACTTTAAACATGCTAATTTTAGCTCTAACACTGATGATCCACCTACAAATGTGAACTGACGTTCAAAAATAAAACATTTGAAAACGGACCATTTTCCACATTTCTGAAGCATGACGTAATGGGGGGGTGTTATCTCTTTTGTCGAAAATCAGCCGTTTTTGCTCGAACATTAAATGCCTCCAAATGGTATTTAATTAACTTCCTGAGCCCCTGGAAGCATGAAAATTACTTTAAACATGCTAATTTTAGCTCTAACACTGATGATCCACCTACAAATGTGAACTGACGTTCAAAAATAAAACATTTGAAAACGGACCATTTTCCACATTTCTGAAGCATGACGTAATGGGGGGGTGTTATCTCTTTTGTCGAAAATCTGCCGTTTTTGCTCGAACATTAAAGGCCTCCAAATGGTATTTAATTAACTTCCCGAGCCCCTGGAAGCATGAAAATCACTTTAAACATGCTAATTTTAGCTCTAACACTGATGATCCACCTACAAATGTGAACTGACGTTCAAAAATAAAACATTTGAAAACGGACCATTTTCCACATTTCTGAAGCATGACGTAATGGGGGGGTGTTATCTCTTTTGTCGAAAATCAGCCGTTTTTGCTCGAACATTAAATGCCTCCAAATGGTATTTAATTAACTTCCCGAGCCCCTGGAAGCATGAAAATCACTTTAAACATGCTAATTTTAGCTCTAACACTGATGATCCACCTACAAATGTGAACTGACGTTCAAAAATAAAACATTTGAAAACGGACCATTTTCCACATTTCTGAAGCATGACGTAATGAGGGGGTGTTATCTCTTTTGTCGAAAATCAGCCGTTTTTGCTCGAACATTAAATGCCTCCAAATGGTATTTATTTCACTTCCCGGGGTGAAGAAACCCTTTTTGAGAACTCAGAGTGAGTAAATTGGCCATTTTCATGCACTTTTAACCATTCCATAAATCTTGTGTTTTGGGCCCCTGGAAGCATGAAAATCACTTTAAACATGCTAATTTTAGCTCTAACAATGATGATCCACCTACAAATGTGAACTGACGTTCAAAAATAAAACATTTGAAAACGGACCATTTTCCACATTTCTGAAGCATGACGTAATGGGGGGGTGTTATCTCTTTTGTCGAAAATCAGCCGTTTTTGCTCGAACATTAAATGCCTCCAAATGGTATTTATTTCACTTCCCGAGCCCCTGGAAGCATGAAAATCACTTTAAACATGCTAATTTTAGCTCTAACACTGATGATCCACCTACAAATGTGAACTTACGTTCAAAAATAAAACATTTGAAAACGGACCATTTTCCACATTTCTGAAGCATGACGTAATGGGGGGGTGTTATCTCTTTTGTCGAAAATCAGCCGTTTTTGCTCTAACATTAAATGCCTCCAAATGGTATTTAATTAACTTCCCGGGGTGAAGAAACCCTTTTTGAGAACTCAGAGTGAGTAAATTGGCCATTTTCAAGCACTTTTAACCATTCCATAAATCTTGTGTTTTGGGCCCCTGGAAGCATGAAAATCACTTTAAACATGCTAATTTTAGCTCTAACACTGATGATCCACCTACAAATGTGAACTGACGTTCAAAAATAAAACATTTGAAAACGGACCATTTTCCACATTTCTGAAGCATGACGTAATGGGGGGGTGTTATCTCTTTTGTCGAAAATCAGCCGCTTTTGCTCGAACATTAAATGCCTCCAAATGGTATTTATTTCACTTCCCGAGCCCCTGGAAGCATGAAAATCACTTTAAACATGCTAATTTTAGCTCTAACACTGATGATCCACCTACAAATGTGAACTGACGTTCAAAAATAAAACATTTGAAAACGGACCATTTTCCACATTTCTGAAGCATGACGTAATGAGGGGGTGTTATCTCTTTTGTCGAAAATCAGCCGTTTTTGCTCGAACATTAAATGCCTCCAAATGGTATTTATTTCACTTCCCGGGGTGAAGAAACCCTTTTTGAGAACTCAGAGTGAGTAAATTGGCCATTTTCATGCACTTTTAACCATTCCATAAATCTTGTGTTTTGGGCCCCTGGAAGCATGAAAATCACTTTAAACATGCTAATTTTAGCTCTAACAATGATGATCCACCTACAAATGTGAACTGACGTTCAAAAATAAAACATTTGAAAACGGACCATTTTCCACATTTCTGAAGCATGACGTAATGGGGGGGGTGTTATCTCTTTTGTCGAAAATCAGCCGTTTTTGCTCGAACATTAAATGCCTCCAAATGGTATTTATTTCACTTCCCGAGCCCCTGGAAGCATGAAAATCACTTTAAACATGCTAATTTTAGCTCTAACACTGATGATCCACCTACAAATGTGAACTTACGTTCAAAAATAAAACATTTGAAAACGGACCATTTTCCACATTTCTGAAGCATGACGTAATGGGGGGGTGTTATCTCTTTTGTCGAAAATCAGCCGTTTTTGCTCTAACATTAAATGCCTCCAAATGGTATTTAATTAACTTCCCGGGGTGAAGAAACCCTTTTTGAGAACTCAGAGTGAGTAAATTGGCCATTTTCAAGCACTTTTAACCATTCCATAAATCTTGTGTTTTGGGCCCCTGGAAGCATGAAAATCACTTTAAACATGCTAATTTTAGCTCTAACACTGATGATCCACCTACAAATGTGAACTGACGTTCAAAAATAAAACATTTGAAAACGGACCATTTTCCACATTTCTGAAGCATGACGTAATGGGGGGGTGTTATCTCTTTTGTCGAAAATCAGCCGCTTTTGCTCGAACATTAAATGCCTCCAAATGGTATTTATTTCACTTCCCGAGCCCCTGGAAGCATGAAAATCACTTTAAACATGCTAATTTTAGCTCGAACACTGACGATCCACCTACAAATGTGAACTGACGTTCAAAAATAAAACATTTGAAAACGGACCATTTTCCACATTTCTGAAGCATGACGTAATGGGGGGGTGTTATCTCTTTTGTCGAAAATCAGCCGTTTTTGCTCGAACATTAAATGCCTCCAAATGGTATTTATTTCACTTCCCGGGGTGAAGAAACCCTTTTTGAGAACTCAGAGTGAGTAAATTGGCCATTTTCATGCACTTTTAACCATTCCATAAATCTTGTGTTTTGGGCCCCTGGAAGCATGAAAATCACTTTAAACATGCTAATTTTAGCTCTAACACTGATGATAAACCTACAAATGTGAACTGACGTTCAAAAATAAAACATTTGAAAACGGACCATTTTCCACATTTCTGAAGCATGACGTAATGGGGGGGTGTTATCTCTTTTGTCGAAAATCAGCCGTTTTTGCTCGAACATTAAATGCCTCCAAATGGTATTTAATTAACTTCCCGAGCCCCTGGAAAAATGAAAATCACTTTAAACATGCTAATTTTAGCTCTAACACTGATGATCCACCTACAAATGTGAACTGACGTTCAAAAATAAAACATTTGAAAACGGACCATTTTCCACATTTCTGAAGCATGACGTAATGGGGGGGTGTTATCTCTTTTGTCGAAAATCAGCCGTTTTTGCTCGAACATTAAATGCCTCCAAATGGTATTTAATTAACTTCCCGAGCCCCTGGAAGCATGAAAATCACTTTAAACATGCTAATTTTAGCTCTAACACTGATGATCCACCTACAAATGTGAACTGACGTTCAAAAATAAAACATTTGAAAACGGACCATTTTCCACATTTCTGAAGCATGACGTAATGGGGGGGTGTTATCTCTTTTGTCGAAAATCAGCCATTTTTGCTCGAACATTAAATGCCTCCAAATGGTATTTAATTAACTTCCCGGGGTGAAGAAACCCTTTTTGAGAACTCAGAGTGAGTAAATTGGCCATTTTCATGCACTTTTAACCATTCCATAAATCTTGTGTTTTGGGCCCCAAGAAGCATGAAAATCACTTTAAACATGCTAATTTTAACTCTAACACTGATGATCCACCTACAAATGTGAACTGACGTTCAAAAATAAAACATTTGAAAATGGACCATTTTCCACATTTCTGAAGCATGACGTAATGGGGGGGTGTTATCTCTTTTGTCGAAAATCAGCCGTTTTTGCTCGAACATTAAATGCCTCCAAATGGTATTAAATTAACTTCCCGAGCCCCTGGAAGCATGAAAATCACTTTAAACATGCTAATTTTAGCTTTAACACTGATGATCCACCTACAAATGTGAACTGACGTTCAAAAATAAAACATTTGAAAACTGACTATTTTCCACATTTCTGAAGCATGACGTAATGGGGGGGTGTTATCTCTTTTGTCGAAAATCAGCCGTTTTTTGCTCGAACATTAAATGCCTCCAAATGGTATTTAATTAACTTCCCGAGCCCCTGGAAGCATGAAAATCACTTTAAACATGCTAATTTTAGCTCTAACACTGATGATCCACCTACAAATGTGAACTGACGTTAAAAAATAAAACATTTGAAAACGGACCATTTTCCACATTTCTGAAGCATGACGTAATGGGGTGTTATCTCTTTTGTCGAAAATCAGCCGTTTTTGCTCGAACATTAAATGCCTCCAAATGGTATTTAATTAACTTCCCGAGTCCATGGAAGCATGAAAATCACTTTAAACATGCTAATTTTAGCTCTAACACTGGTGATCCACCTACAAATGTGAACTGACGTTTAAAAATAAAACATTTGAAAACGGACCATTTTCCACATTTCTGAAGCATGACGTAATGGGGGGGTGTTATCTCTTTTGTCGAAAATCAGCCGTTTTTGCTCGAACATTAAATGCCTCCAAATGGTATTTAATTAACTTCCCGAGCCCCTGGAAGCATGAAAATCACTTTAAACATGCTAATTTTAGCTCTAACACTGATGATCCACCTACAAATGTGAACTGACGTTCAAAAATAAAACATTTGAAAACGGACCATTTTCCACATTTCTGAAGCATGACGTAATGGGGGGGTGTTATCTCTTTTGTCGAAAATCAGCCGTTTTTGCTCTAACATTAAATGCCTCCAAATGGTATTTAATTAACTTCCCGGGGTGAAGAAACCCTTTTTGAGAACTCAGAGTGAGTAAATTGGCCATTTTCATGCACTTTTAACCATTCCATAAATCTTGTGTTTTGGGCCCCTGGAAGCATGAAAATCACTTTAAACATGCTAATTTTAGCTCTAACACTGATGATCCACCTACAAATGTGAACTGACGTTCAAAAATAAAACATTTGAAAACGGACCATTTTCCACATTTCTGAAGCATGACGTAATGGGGGGGTGTTATCTCTTTTGTCGAAAATCAGCCGTCTTTGCTCGAACATTAAATGCCTCCAAATGGTATTTAATTAACTTCCCGGGGTGAAGAAACCCTTTTTGAGAACTCAGAGTGAGTAAATTGGCCATTTTCATGCACTTTTAACCATTCCATAAATCTTGTGTTTTGGGCCCCTGGAAGCATGAAAATCACTTTAAACATGCTAATTTTAGCTCTAACACTGATGATCCACCTACAAATGTGAACTGACGTTCAAAAATAAAACATTTGAATACGGACCATTTTCCACATTTCTGAAGCATGACGTAATGGGGGGGTGTTATCTATTTTGTCGAAAATCAGCCGTTTTTGCTCGAACATTAAATGCCTCCAAATGGTATTTAATTAACTTCTCGAGCCCCTGGAAGCATGAAAATCACTTTAAACATGCTAATTTTAGCTCTAACAATGATGATCCACCTACAAATGTGAACTGACGTTCAAAAATAAAACATTTGAAAACGGACCATTTTCCACATTTCTGAAGCATGACGTAATGGGGGGGTGTTATCTCTTTTGTCGAAAATCAGCCGTTTTTGCTCGAACATTAAATGCCTCCAAATGGTATTTAATTAACTTCCCGAGCCCCTGGAAGCATGAAAATCACTTTAAACATGCTAATTTTAGCTCTAACACTGATGATCCACCTACAAATGTGAACTGACGTTCAAAAATAAAACATTTGAAAACGGACCATTTTCCACATTTCTGAAGCATGACGTAATGGGGGGGTGTTATCTCCTTTGTCGAAAATCAGCCGTTTTTGCTCGAACATTAAATGCCTCCAAATGGTATTTAATTAACTTCCCGAGCCCCTGGAAGCATGAAAATCACTTTAAACATGCTAATTTTAGCTCTAACACTGATGATCCACCTACAAATGTGAACTGACGTTCAAAAATAAAACATTTGAAAACGGACCATTTTCCACATTTCTGAAGCATGACGTAATGGGGGGGTGTTATCTCTTTTGTCGAAAATCAGCCGTTTTTGCTCGAACATTAAATGCCTCCAAATGGTATTTAATTAACTTCCCGGGGTGAAGAAACCCTTTTTGAGAACTCAGAGTGAGTAAATTGGCCATTTTCATGCACTTTTAACCATTCCATAAATCTTGTGCTTTGGGCCCCTGGAAGCATGAAAATCACTTTAAACATGCTAATTTTAGCTCTAACACTGATGATCCACCTACAAATGTGAACTGACGTTCAAAAATAAAACATTTGAAAACGGACCATTTTCCACATTTCTGAAGCATGACGTAATGGGGGGGTGTTATCTCTTTTGTCGAAAATCAGCCGTTTTTGCTCGAACATTAAATGCCTCCAAATGGTATTTAATTAACTTCCCGGGGTGAAGAAACCCTTTTTGAGAACTCAGAGTGAGTAAATTGGCCATTTTCATGCACTTTTAACCATTCCATAAATCTTGTGTTTTGGGCCCCAAGAAGCATGAAAATCACTTTAAACATGCTAATTTTAGCTCTAACACTGATGATCCACCTACAAATGTGAACTGACGTTCAAAAATAAAACATTTGAAAACGGACCATTTTCCACATTTCTGAAGCAAGACGTAATGGGGGGGTGTTATCTCTTTTGTCGAAAATCAGCCGTTTTTGCTCGAACATTAAATGCCTCCAAATGGTATTTAATTAACTTCCCGAGCCCCTGGAAGCATGAAAATCACTTTAAACATGCTAATTTTAGCTCTAACACTGATGATCCACCTACAAATGTGAACTGACGTTCAAAAATAAAACATTTGAAAACGGACCATTTTCCACATTTCTGAAGCATGACGTAATGGGGGGGTGTTATCTCTTTTGTCGAAAATCAGCCGTTTTTGCTCTAACATTAAATGCCTCCAAATGGTATTTAATTAACTTCCTGGGGTGAAGAAACCCTTTTTGAGAACTCAGAGTGAGTAAATTGGCCATTTTCATGCACTTTTAACCATTCCATAAATCTTGTGTTTTGGTCCCCTGGAAGCATGAAACTCACTTTAAACATGCTAATTTTAGCTCTAACACTGATGATCCACCTACAAATGTGAACTGACGTTCAAAAATAAAACATTTGAAAACGGACCATTTTCCACATTTCTGAAGCATGACGTAATAGGGGGGTGTTATCTCTTTTGTTGAAAATCAGCCGTTTTTGCTCGAACATTAAATGCCTCCAAATGGTATTTAATTAACTTCCCGAGCCCCTGGAAGCATGAAAATCACTTTAAACATGCTAATTGTAGCTCTAACACTGATGATCCACTTACAAATGTGAACTGACGTTCAAAAATAAAACATTTGAAAACGGACCATTTTCCACATTTCTGAAGCATGACGTAATGGGGGGGTGTTATCTCTTTTGTCGAAAATCAGCCGTTTTTGCTCGAACATTAAATGCCTCCAAATGGTATTTAATTAACTTCCCGAGCCCCTGGAAGCATGAAAATCACTTTAAACATGCTAATTTTAGCTCTAACACTGATGATCCACCTACAAATGTGAACTGACGTTCAAAAATAAAACATTTGAAAACGGACCATTTTCCACATTTCTGAAGCATGACGTAATGGGGAGGTGTTATCTCTTTTGTCGAAAATCAGCCGTTTTTGCTCGAACATTAAATGCCTCCAAATGGTATTTAATTAACTTCCCGAGCCCCTGGAAGCATGAAAATCACTTTAAACATGCTAATTTTAGCTCTAACACTGATGATCCACCTACAAATGTGAACTGACGTTCAAAAATAAAACATTTGAAAACGGACCATTTTCCACATTTCTGAAGCATGACGTAATGGGGGGGTGTTATCTCTTTTGTCGAAAATCAGCCGTTTTTGCTCGAACATTAAATGCCTCCAAATGGTATTTAATTAACTTCCCGGGGTGAAGAAACCCTTTTTGAGAACTCAGAGTGAGTAAATTGGCCATTTTCATGCACTTTTAACCATTCCATAAATCTTGTGTTTTGGGCCCCTGGAAGCATGAAAATCACTTTAAACATGCTAATTTTAGCTCTAACACTGATGATCCACCTACAAATGTGAACTGAAGTTCAAAAATAAAACATTTGAAAACGGACCATTTTCCACATTTCTGAAGCATGACGTAATGGGGGGGTGTTATCTCTTTTGTCGAAAATCTGCCGTTTTTGCTCTAACATTAAATGCCTCCAAATGGTATTTAATTAACTTCCCGGGGTGAAGAAACACTTTTTGAGAACTCAGAGTGAGTAAATTGGCCATTTTCATGCACTTTTAACCATTCCATAAATCTTGTGTTTTGGGCCCCTGGAAGCATGAAAATCACTTTAAACATGCTAATTTTAGCTCTAACACTGATGATCCACCTACAAATGTGAACTGACGTTCAAAAATAAAACATTTGAAAACGGACCATTTTCCACATTTCTGAAGCATGACGTAATGGGGGGGTGTTATCTCTTTTGTCGAAAATCAGCCGTTTTTGCTCGAACATTAAATGCCTCCAAATGGTATTTAATTAACTTCCCGAGCCCCTGGAAGCATGAAAATCACTTTAAACATGCTAATTTTAGCTCTAACACTGATGATCCACCTACAAATGTGAACTGACGTTCAAAAATAAAACATTTGAAAACGGACCATTTTCCACATTTCTGAAGCATGACGTAATGGGGGGTGTTATCTCTTTTGTCGAAAATCAGCCGTTTTTGCTCGAACATTAAATGCCTCCAAATGGTATTTAATTAACTTCCCGAGCCCCTGGAAGCATGAAAATCACTTTAAACATGCTAATTTTAGCTCTAACACTGATGATCCACCTACAAATGTGAACTGACGTTCAAAAATAAAACATTTGAAAACGGACCATTTTCCACATTTCTGAAGCATGACGTAATGGCGGGGTGTTATCTCTTTTGTCGAAAATCTGCCGTTTTTGCTCGAACATTAAAGGCCTCCAAATGGTATTTAATTAACTTCCCGAGCCCCTGGAAGCATGAAAATCACTTTAAACATGCTAATTTTAGCTCTAACACTGATGATCCACCTACAAATGTGAACTGACGTTCAAAAATAAAACATTTGAAAACGGACCATTTTCCACATTTCTGAAGCATGACGTAATGGGGGGGTGTTATCTCTTTTGTCGAAAATCAGCCGTTTTTGCTCAAACATTAAATGCCTCCAAATGGTATTTAATTAACTTCCCGAGCCCCTGGAAGCATGAAAATCACTTTAAACATGCTAATTTTAGCTCTAACACTGATGATCCACCTACAAATGTGAACTGACGTTCAAAAATAAAACATTTGAAAACGGACCATTTTCCACATTTCTGAAGCATGACGTAATGGGGGGGTGTTATCTCTTTTGTCAAAAATCAGCCGTTTTTGCTCTAACATTAAATGCCTCCAAATGGTATTTAATTAACTTCCCGGGGTGAAGAAACCCTTTTTGAGAACTCAGAGTGAGTAAATTGGCCATTTTCATGCACTTTTAACCATTCCATAAATCTTGTGTTTTGGGCCCCAAGAAGCATGAAAATCACTTTAAACATGCTAATTTTAGCTCTAACACTGATGATCCACCTACAAATGTGAACTGACGTTCAAAAATAAAACATTTGAAAACGGACCATTTTCCACATTTCTGAAGCATGACGTAATGGGGGGGTGTTATCTCTTTTGTCGAAAATCAGCCGTTTTTGCTCGAACATTAAATGCCTCCAAATGGTATTTAATTAACTTCCCGGGGAGAAGAAACCCTTTTTGAGAACTCAGAGTGTGTAAATTGGCCATTTTCATGCACTTTTAACCATTCCATAAATCTTGTGTTTTGGGCCCCTGGAAGCATGAAAATCACTTTAAACATGCTAATTTTAGCTCTAACACTGATGATCCACCTACAAATGTGAACTGATGTTCAAAAATAAAACATTTGAAAACGGACCATTTTCCACATTTCTGAAGCATGACGTAATGGGGGGGTGTTATCTCTTTTGTCGAAAATCAGCCGTTTTTGCTCTAACATTAAATGCCTCCAAATGGTATTTAATTAACTTCCCGAGCCCCTGGAAGCATGAAAATCACTTTAAACATGCTAATTTTAGCTCTAACACTGATGATCCACCTACAAATGTGAACTGACGTTCAAAAATAAAACATTTGAAAACGGACCATTTTCCACATTTCTGAAGCAGGACGTAATGGGGGGGTGTTATCTCTTTTGTCGAAAATCAGCCGTTTTTGCTCTAACATTAAATGCCTCCAAATGGTATTTAATTAACTTCCCGAGCCCCTGGAAGCATGAAAATCACTTTAAACATGCTAATTTTAGCTCTAACACTGATGATCCACCTACAAATGTGAACTGACGTTCAAAAATAAAACATTTGAAAACGGACCATTTTCCACATTTCTGAAGCATGACGTAATGGGGGGGTGTTATCTCTTTTGTCGAAAATCAGCCGTTTTTGCTCTAACATTAAATGCCTCCAAATGGTATTTAATTAACTTCCCGGGGTGAAGAAACCCTTTTTGAGAACTCAGAATGAGTAAATTGGCCATTTTCATGCACTTTTAACCATTCCATAAATCTTGTGTTTTGGGCCCCTGGAATCATGAAAATCACTTTAAACATGCTAATTTTAGCTCTAACACTGATGATCCACCTACAAATGTGAACTGACGTTCAAAAATAAAACATTTGAAAACGGACCATTTTCCACATTTCTGAAGCATGACGTAATGGGGGGGTGTTATCTCTTTTGTCGAAAATCAGCCGTTTTTGCTCGAACATTAAATGCCTCCAAATGGTATTTAATTAACTTCCCGGGGTGAAGAAACCCTTTTTGAGAACTCAGAGTGAGTAAATTGGCCATTTTCATGCACTTTTAACCATTCCATAAATCTTGTGTTTTGGGCCCCTGGAAGCATGAAAATCACTTTAAACATGCTAATTTTAGCTCTAACACTGATGATCCACCTACAAATGTGAACTGACGTTCAAAAATAAAACATTTGAAAATGGACCATTTTCCACATTTCTGAAGCATGACGTAATGGGGGGGGTGTTATCTCTTTTGTCGAAAATCAGCCGTTTTTGCTCTAACATTAAATGCCTCCAAATGGTATTTAATTAACTTCCCGAGCCCCTGGAAGCATGAAAATCACTTTAAACATGCTAATTTTAGCTCTAACACTGATGATCCACCTACAAATGTGAACTGACGTTCAAAAATAAAACATTTGAAAACGGACCATTTTCCACATTTCTGAAGCATGATGTAATGGGGGGGTGTTATCTCTTTTGTCGAAAATCAGCCGTTTTTGCTCTAACATTAAATGCCTCCAAATGGTATTTAATTAACTTCCCGGGGTGAAGAAACCCTTTTTGAGAACTCAGAGTGAGTAAATTGGCCATTTTCATGCACTTTTAACCATTCCATAAATCTTGTGTTTTGGGCCCCAAGAAGCATGAAAATCACTTTAAACATGCTAATTTTAGCTCTAACACTGATGATCCACCTACAAATGTGAACTGACGTTCAAAAATAAAACATTTGAAAACGGACCATTTTCCACATTTCTGAAGCATGACGTAATGGGGGGGTGTTATCTCTTTTGTCGAAAATCAGCCGTTTTTGCTCTAACATTAAATGCCTCCAAATGGTATTTAATTAACTTCCCGGGGTGAAGAAACCCTTTTTGAGAACTCAGAGTGAGTAAATTGGCCATTTTCATGCACTTTTAACCATTCCATAAGTCTTGTGTTTTGGGCCCCTGGAAGCATGAAAATCACTTTAAACATGCTAATTTTAGCTCTAACACTGATGATCCACCTACAATTTGTGAACTGACGTTCAAAAATAAAACATTTGAAAACGGACCATTTTCCACATTTCTGAAGCATGACGTAATGGGGGGGTGTTATCTCTTTTGTCGAAAATCAGCCGTTTTTGCTCGAACATTAAATGCCTCCAAATGGTATTTATTTCACTTCCCGAGCCCCTGGAAGCATGAAAATCACTTTAAACATGCTAATTTTAGCTCTAACACTGATGATCCACCTACAAATGTGAACTGACGTTCAAAAATAAAACATTTGAAAATGGACCATTTTCCACATTTCTGAAGCATGACGTAATGGGGGGGGTGTTATCTCTTTTGTCGAAAATCAGCCGTTTTTGCTCTAACATTAAATGCCTCCAAATGGTATTTAATTAACTTCCCGAGCCCCTGGAAGCATGAAAATCACTTTAAACATGCTAATTTTAGCTCTAACACTGATGATCCACCTACAAATGTGAACTGACGTTCAAAAATAAAACATTTGAAAACGGACCATTTTCCACATTTCTGAAGCATGACGTAATGGGGGGGTGTTATCTCTTTTGTCGAAAATCAGCCGTTTTTGCTCTAACATTAAATGCCTCCAAATGGTATTTAATTAACTTCCCGGGGTGAAGAAACCCTTTTTGAGAACTCAGAGTGAGTAAATTGGCCATTTTCATGCACTTTTAACCATTCCATAAATCTTGTGTTTTGGGCCCCTGGAAGCATGAAAATCACTTTAAACATGCTAATTTTAGCTCTAACACTGATGATCCACCTACAAATGTGAACTGACGTTCAAAAATACAACATTTGAAAACGGACCATTTTCCACATTTCTGAAGCATGACGTAATGGGGGGGTGTTATCTCTTTTGTCGAAAATCAGCCGTTTTTGCTCGAACATTAAATGCCTCCAAATGGTATTTATTTCACTTCCCGAGCCCCTGGAAGCATGAAAATCACTTTAAACATGCTAATTTTAGCTCTAACACTGATGATCCACCTACAAATGTGAACTGACGTTCAAAAATAAAACATTTGAAAACGGACCATTTTCCACATTTCTGAAGCATGACGTAATGGGGGGGTGTTATCTCTTTTGTCGAAAATCAGCCGTTTTTGCTCGAAAATTAAATGCCTCCAAATGGTATTTATTTCACTTCCCGAACCCCTGGAAGCATGAAAATCACTTTAAACATGCTAATTTTAGCTCTAACACTGATGATCCACCTACAAATGTGAACTGACGTTCAAAAATAAAACATTTGAAAACGGACCATTTTCCACATTTCTGAAGCATGACGTAATGGGGGGTGTTATCTCTTTTGTCGAAAATCAGCCGTTTTTGCTCTAACATTAAATGCCTCCAAATGGTATTTAATTAACTTCCCGGGGTGAAGAAACCCTTTTTGAGAACTCAGAGTGAGTAAATTGGCCATTTTCATGCACTTTTAACCATTCCATAAATCTTGTGTTTTGGGCCCCTGGAAGCATGAAAATCACTTTAAACATGCTAATTTTAGCTCTAACACTGATGATCCACCTACAAATGTGAACTGACGTTCAAAAATAAAACATTTGAAAACGGACCATTTTCCACATTTCTGAAGCATGACGTAATGGGGGGTGTTATCTCTTTTGTCGAAAATCAGCCGTTTTTGCTCTAACATTAAATGCCTCCAAATGGTATTTAATTAACTTCTCGGGGTGAAGAAACCCTTTTTGAGAACTCAGAGTGAGTAAATTGGCCATTTTCATGCACTATTAACCATTCCATAAATCTTGTGTTTTGGGCCCCTGGAAGCATGAAAATCACTTTAAACATGCTAATTTTAGCTCTAACACTGATGATCCACCTACAAATGTGAACTGACGTTCAAAAATAAAACATTTGAAAACGGACCATTTTCCACATTTCTGAAGCATGACGTAATGGGGGGGTGTTATCTCTTTTGTTGAAAATCAGCCGTTTTTGCTCGAACATTAAATGCCTCCAAATGGTATTTAATTAACTTCCCGAGCCCCTGGAAGCATGAAAATCACTTTAAACATGCTAATTTTAGCTCTAACACTGATGATCCACCTACAAATGTGAACTGACGTTCAAAAATAAAACATTTGAAAACAGACCATTTTCCACATTTCTGAAGCATGACGTAATGGGGGGGTGTTATCTCTTTTGTCGAAAATCAGCCGTTTTTGCTCGAACATTAAATGCCTCCAAATGGTATTTAATTAACTTCCCGGGGTGAAGAAACCCTTTTTGAGAACTCAGAGTGAGTAAATTGGCCATTTTCATGCACTTTTAACCATTCCATAAATCTTGTGTTTTGGGCCCCTGGAAGCATGAAAATCACTTTAAACATGCTAATTTTAGCTCTAACACTGATGATCCACCTACAAATGTGAACTGACGTTCAAAAATAAAACATTTGAAAACGGACCATTTTCCACATTTCTGAAGCATGACGTAATGGGGGGGTGTTTGCTCTTTTGTCGAAAATCAGCCGTTTTTGCTCGGACATTAAATGCCTCCAAATGGTATTTAATTAACTTCCCGAGCCCCTGGAAGCATGAAAATCACTTTAAACATGCTAATTTTAGCTCTAACACTGATGATCCACCTACAAATGTGAACTGACGTTCAAAAATAAAAAAAATGGAAAACGGACCATTTTCCACATTTCTGAAGCATGACGTAATGGGGGGGTGTTATCTCTTTTGTCGAAAATCAGCCGTTTTTGCTCGAACATTAAATGCCTCCAAATGGTATTTAATTAACTTCCCGAGTCCATGGAAGCATGAAAATCACTTTAAACATGCTAATTTTAGCTCTAACACTGATGATCCACCTACAAATGTGAACTGACGTTTAAAAATAAAACATTTGAAAACGGACCATTTTCCACATTTCTGAAGCATGACGTAATGGGGGGGTGTTATCTCTTTTGTCGAAAATCAGCCGTTTTTGCTCGAACATTAAATGCCTCCAAATGGTATTTAATTAACTTCCCGAGCCCATGGAAGCATGAAAATCACTTTAAACATGCTAATTTTAGCTCTAACACTGATGATCCACCTACAAATGTGAACTGACGTTCAAAAATAAAACATTTGAAAACGGACCATTTTCCACATTTCTGAAGCATGACGTAATGGGGGGGTGTTATCTCTTTTGTCGAAAATCAGCCGTTTTTGCTCTAACATTAAATGCCTCCAAATGGTATTTAATTAACTTCCCGGGGTGAAGAAACCCTTTTTGAGAACTCAGAGTGAGTAAATTGGCCATTTTCATGCACTTTTAACCATTCCATAAATCTTGTGTTTTGGGCCCCTGGAAGCATGAAAATCACTTTAAACATGCTAATTTTAGCTCTAACACTGATGATCCACCTACAAATGTGAACTGACGTTCAAAAATAAAACATTTGAAAACGGACCATTTTCCACATTTCTGAAGCATGACGTAATGGGGGGGTGTTATCTCTTTTGTCGAAAATCAGCCGTCTTTGCTCGAACATTAAATGCCTCCAAATGGTATTTAATTAACTTCCCGGGGTGAAGAAACCCTTTTTGAGAACTCAGAGTGAGTAAATTGGCCATTTTCATGCACTTTTAACCATTCCATAAATCTTGTGTTTTGGGCCCCTGGAAGCATGAAAATCACTTTAAACATGCTAATTTTAGCTCTAACACTGATGATCCACCTACAAATGTGAACTGACGTTCAAAAATAAAACATTTGAATACGGACCATTTTCCACATTTCTGAAGCATGACGTAATGGGGGGGTGTTATCTATTTTGTCGAAAATCAGCCGTTTTTGCTCGAACATTAAATGCCTCCAAATGGTATTTAATTAACTTCTCGAGCCCCTGGAAGCATGAAAATCACTTTAAACATGCTAATTTTAGCTCTAACAATGATGATCCACCTACAAATGTGAACTGACGTTCAAAAATAAAACATTTGAAAACGGACCATTTTCCACATTTCTGAAGCATGACGTAATGGGGGGGTGTTATCTCTTTTGTCGAAAATCAGCCGTTTTTGCTCGAACATTAAATGCCTCCAAATGGTATTTAATTAACTTCCCGAGCCCCTGGAAGCATGAAAATCACTTTAAACATGCTAATTTTAGCTCTAACACTGATGATCCACCTACAAATGTGAACTGACGTTCAAAAATAAAACATTTGAAAACGGACCATTTTCCACATTTCTGAAGCATGACGTAATGGGGGGGTGTTATCTCCTTTGTCGAAAATCAGCCGTTTTTGCTCGAACATTAAATGCCTCCAAATGGTATTTAATTAACTTCCCGAGCCCCTGGAAGCATGAAAATCACTTTAAACATGCTAATTTTAGCTCTAACACTGATGATCCACCTACAAATGTGAACTGACGTTCAAAAATAAAACATTTGAAAACGGACCATTTTCCACATTTCTGAAGCATGACGTAATGGGGGGGTGTTATCTCTTTTGTCGAAAATCAGCCGTTTTTGCTCGAACATTAAATGCCTCCAAATGGTATTTAATTAACTTCCCGGGGTGAAGAAACCCTTTTTGAGAACTCAGAGTGAGTAAATTGGCCATTTTCATGCACTTTTAACCATTCCATAAATCTTGTGCTTTGGGCCCCTGGAAGCATGAAAATCACTTTAAACATGCTAATTTTAGCTCTAACACTGATGATCCACCTACAAATGTGAACTGACGTTCAAAAATAAAACATTTGAAAACGGACCATTTTCCACATTTCTGAAGCATGACGTAATGGGGGGGTGTTATCTCTTTTGTCGAAAATCAGCCGTTTTTGCTCGAACATTAAATGCCTCCAAATGGTATTTAATTAACTTCCCGGGGTGAAGAAACCCTTTTTGAGAACTCAGAGTGAGTAAATTGGCCATTTTCATGCACTTTTAACCATTCCATAAATCTTGTGTTTTGGGCCCCAAGAAGCATGAAAATCACTTTAAACATGCTAATTTTAGCTCTAACACTGATGATCCACCTACAAATGTGAACTGACGTTCAAAAATACAACATTTGAAAACGGACCATTTTCCACATTTCTGAAGCATGACGTAATGGGGGGGTGTTATCTCTTTTGTCGAAAATCAGCCGTTTTTGCTCGAACATTAAATGCCTCCAAATGGTATTTATTTCACTTCCCGAGCCCCTGGAAGCATGAAAATCACTTTAAACATGCTAATTTTAGCTCTAACACTGATGATCCACCTACAAATGTGAACTGACGTTCAAAAATAAAACATTTGAAAACGGACCATTTTCCACATTTCTGAAGCATGACGTAATGGGGGGGTGTTATCTCTTTTGTCGAAAATCAGCCGTTTTTGCTCGAAAATTAAATGCCTCCAAATGGTATTTATTTCACTTCCCGAACCCCTGGAAGCATGAAAATCACTTTAAACATGCTAATTTTAGCTCTAACACTGATGATCCACCTACAAATGTGAACTGACGTTCAAAAATAAAACATTTGAAAACGGACCATTTTCCACATTTCTGAAGCATGACGTAATGGGGGGTGTTATCTCTTTTGTCGAAAATCAGCCGTTTTTGCTCTAACATTAAATGCCTCCAAATGGTATTTAATTAACTTCCCGGGGTGAAGAAACCCTTTTTGAGAACTCAGAGTGAGTAAATTGGCCATTTTCATGCACTTTTAACCATTCCATAAATCTTGTGTTTTGGGCCCCTGGAAGCATGAAAATCACTTTAAACATGCTAATTTTAGCTCTAACACTGATGATCCACCTACAAATGTGAACTGACGTTCAAAAATAAAACATTTGAAAACGGACCATTTTCCACATTTCTGAAGCATGACGTAATGGGGGGTGTTATCTCTTTTGTCGAAAATCAGCCGTTTTTGCTCTAACATTAAATGCCTCCAAATGGTATTTAATTAACTTCTCGGGGTGAAGAAACCCTTTTTGAGAACTCAGAGTGAGTAAATTGGCCATTTTCATGCACTATTAACCATTCCATAAATCTTGTGTTTTGGGCCCCTGGAAGCATGAAAATCACTTTAAACATGCTAATTTTAGCTCTAACACTGATGATCCACCTACAAATGTGAACTGACGTTCAAAAATAAAACATTTGAAAACGGACCATTTTCCACATTTCTGAAGCATGACGTAATGGGGGGGTGTTATCTCTTTTGTTGAAAATCAGCCGTTTTTGCTCGAACATTAAATGCCTCCAAATGGTATTTAATTAACTTCCCGAGCCCCTGGAAGCATGAAAATCACTTTAAACATGCTAATTTTAGCTCTAACACTGATGATCCACCTACAAATGTGAACTGACGTTCAAAAATAAAACATTTGAAAACAGACCATTTTCCACATTTCTGAAGCATGACGTAATGGGGGGGTGTTATCTCTTTTGTCGAAAATCAGCCGTTTTTGCTCGAACATTAAATGCCTCCAAATGGTATTTAATTAACTTCCCGGGGTGAAGAAACCCTTTTTGAGAACTCAGAGTGAGTAAATTGGCCATTTTCATGCACTTTTAACCATTCCATAAATCTTGTGTTTTGGGCCCCTGGAAGCATGAAAATCACTTTAAACATGCTAATTTTAGCTCTAACACTGATGATCCACCTACAAATGTGAACTGACGTTCAAAAATAAAACATTTGAAAACGGACCATTTTCCACATTTCTGAAGCATGACGTAATGGGGGGGTGTTTGCTCTTTTGTCGAAAATCAGCCGTTTTTGCTCGGACATTAAATGCCTCCAAATGGTATTTAATTAACTTCCCGAGCCCCTGGAAGCATGAAAATCACTTTAAACATGCTAATTTTAGCTCTAACACTGATGATCCACCTACAAATGTGAACTGACGTTCAAAAATAAAAAAAATGGAAAACGGACCATTTTCCACATTTCTGAAGCATGACGTAATGGGGGGGTGTTATCTCTTTTGTCGAAAATCAGCCGTTTTTGCTCGAACATTAAATGCCTCCAAATGGTATTTAATTAACTTCCCGAGTCCATGGAAGCATGAAAATCACTTTAAACATGCTAATTTTAGCTCTAACACTGATGATCCACCTACAAATGTGAACTGACGTTTAAAAATAAAACATTTGAAAACGGACCATTTTCCACATTTCTGAAGCATGACGTAATGGGGGGGTGTTATCTCTTTTGTCGAAAATCAGCCGTTTTTGCTCGAACATTAAATGCCTCCAAATGGTATTTAATTAACTTCCCGAGCCCCTGGAAGCATGAAAATCACTTTAAACATGCTAATTTTAGCTCTAACACTGATGATCCACCTACAAATGTGAACTGACGTTCAAAAATAAAACATTTGAAAACGGACCATTTTCCACATTTCTGAAGCATGACGTAATGGGGGGGTGTTATCTCTTTTGTCGAAAATCAGCCGTTTTTGCTCTAACATTAAATGCCTCCAAATGGTATTTAATTAACTTCCCGGGGTGAAGAAACCCTTTTTGAGAACTCAGAGTGAGTAAATTGGCCATTTTCATGCACTTTTAACCATTCCATAAATCTTGTGTTTTGGGCCCCTGGAAGCATGAAAATCACTTTAAACATGCTAATTTTAGCTCTAACACTGATGATCCACCTACAAATGTGAACTGACGTTCAAAAATAAAACATTTGAAAACGGACCATTTTCCACATTTCTGAAGCATGACGTAATGGGGGGGTGTTATCTCTTTTGTCGAAAATCAGCCGTCTTTGCTCGAACATTAAATGCCTCCAAATGGTATTTAATTAACTTCCCGGGGTGAAGAAACCCTTTTTGAGAACTCAGAGTGAGTAAATTGGCCATTTTCATGCACTTTTAACCATTCCATAAATCTTGTGTTTTGGGCCCCTGGAAGCATGAAAATCACTTTAAACATGCTAATTTTAGCTCTAACACTGATGATCCACCTACAAATGTGAACTGACGTTCAAAAATAAAACATTTGAATACGGACCATTTTCCACATTTCTGAAGCATGACGTAATGGGGGGGTGTTATCTATTTTGTCGAAAATCAGCCGTTTTTGCTCGAACATTAAATGCCTCCAAATGGTATTTAATTAACTTCTCGAGCCCCTGGAAGCATGAAAATCACTTTAAACATGCTAATTTTAGCTCTAACAATGATGATCCACCTACAAATGTGAACTGACGTTCAAAAATAAAACATTTGAAAACGGACCATTTTCCACATTTCTGAAGCATGACGTAATGGGGGGGTGTTATCTCTTTTGTCGAAAATCAGCCGTTTTTGCTCGAACATTAAATGCCTCCAAATGGTATTTAATTAACTTCCCGAGCCCCTGGAAGCATGAAAATCACTTTAAACATGCTAATTTTAGCTCTAACACTGATGATCCACCTACAAATGTGAACTGACGTTCAAAAATAAAACATTTGAAAACGGACCATTTTCCACATTTCTGAAGCATGACGTAATGGGGGGGTGTTATCTCCTTTGTCGAAAATCAGCCGTTTTTGCTCGAACATTAAATGCCTCCAAATGGTATTTAATTAACTTCCCGAGCCCCTGGAAGCATGAAAATCACTTTAAACATGCTAATTTTAGCTCTAACACTGATGATCCACCTACAAATGTGAACTGACGTTCAAAAATAAAACATTTGAAAACGGACCATTTTCCACATTTCTGAAGCATGACGTAATGGGGGGGTGTTATCTCTTTTGTCGAAAATCAGCCGTTTTTGCTCGAACATTAAATGCCTCCAAATGGTATTTAATTAACTTCCCGGGGTGAAGAAACCCTTTTTGAGAACTCAGAGTGAGTAAATTGGCCATTTTCATGCACTTTTAACCATTCCATAAATCTTGTGCTTTGGGCCCCTGGAAGCATGAAAATCACTTTAAACATGCTAATTTTAGCTCTAACACTGATGATCCACCTACAAATGTGAACTGACGTTCAAAAATAAAACATTTGAAAACGGACCATTTTCCACATTTCTGAAGCATGACGTAATGGGGGGGTGTTATCTCTTTTGTCGAAAATCAGCCGTTTTTGCTCGAACATTAAATGCCTCCAAATGGTATTTAATTAACTTCCCGGGGTGAAGAAACCCTTTTTGAGAACTCAGAGTGAGTAAATTGGCCATTTTCATGCACTTTTAACCATTCCATAAATCTTGTGTTTTGGGCCCCAAGAAGCATGAAAATCACTTTAAACATGCTAATTTTAGCTCTAACACTGATGATCCACCTACAAATGTGAACTGACGTTCAAAAATAAAACATTTGAAAACGGACCATTTTCCACATTTCTGAAGCAAGACGTAATGGGGGGGTGTTATCTCTTTTGTCGAAAATCAGCCGTTTTTGCTCGAACATTAAATGCCTCCAAATGGTATTTAATTAACTTCCCGAGCCCCTGGAAGCATGAAAATCACTTTAAACATGCTAATTTTAGCTCTAACACTGATGATCCACCTACAAATGTGAACTGACGTTCAAAAATAAAACATTTGAAAACGGACCATTTTCCACATTTCTGAAGCATGACGTAATGGGGGGGTGTTATCTCTTTTGTCGAAAATCAGCCGTTTTTGCTCTAACATTAAATGCCTCCAAATGGTATTTAATTAACTTCCTGGGGTGAAGAAACCCTTTTTGAGAACTCAGAGTGAGTAAATTGGCCATTTTCATGCACTTTTAACCATTCCATAAATCTTGTGTTTTGGTCCCCTGGAAGCATGAAACTCACTTTAAACATGCTAATTTTAGCTCTAACACTGATGATCCACCTACAAATGTGAACTGACGTTCAAAAATAAAACATTTGAAAACGGACCATTTTCCACATTTCTGAAGCATGACGTAATAGGGGGGTGTTATCTCTTTTGTTGAAAATCAGCCGTTTTTGCTCGAACATTAAATGCCTCCAAATGGTATTTAATTAACTTCCCGAGCCCCTGGAAGCATGAAAATCACTTTAAACATGCTAATTGTAGCTCTAACACTGATGATCCACTTACAAATGTGAACTGACGTTCAAAAATAAAACATTTGAAAACGGACCATTTTCCACATTTCTGAAGCATGACGTAATGGGGGGGTGTTATCTCTTTTGTCGAAAATCAGCCGTTTTTGCTCGAACATTAAATGCCTCCAAATGGTATTTAATTAACTTCCCGAGCCCCTGGAAGCATGAAAATCACTTTAAACATGCTAATTTTAGCTCTAACACTGATGATCCACCTACAAATGTGAACTGACGTTCAAAAATAAAACATTTGAAAACGGACCATTTTCCACATTTCTGAAGCATGACGTAATGGGGAGGTGTTATCTCTTTTGTCGAAAATCAGCCGTTTTTGCTCGAACATTAAATGCCTCCAAATGGTATTTAATTAACTTCCCGAGCCCCTGGAAGCATGAAAATCACTTTAAACATGCTAATTTTAGCTCTAACACTGATGATCCACCTACAAATGTGAACTGACGTTCAAAAATAAAACATTTGAAAACGGACCATTTTCCACATTTCTGAAGCATGACGTAATGGGGGGGTGTTATCTCTTTTGTCGAAAATCAGCCGTTTTTGCTCGAACATTAAATGCCTCCAAATGGTATTTAATTAACTTCCCGGGGTGAAGAAACCCTTTTTGAGAACTCAGAGTGAGTAAATTGGCCATTTTCATGCACTTTTAACCATTCCATAAATCTTGTGTTTTGGGCCCCTGGAAGCATGAAAATCACTTTAAACATGCTAATTTTAGCTCTAACACTGATGATCCACCTACAAATGTGAACTGAAGTTCAAAAATAAAACATTTGAAAACGGACCATTTTCCACATTTCTGAAGCATGACGTAATGGGGGGGTGTTATCTCTTTTGTCGAAAATCTGCCGTTTTTGCTCTAACATTAAATGCCTCCAAATGGTATTTAATTAACTTCCCGGGGTGAAGAAACACTTTTTGAGAACTCAGAGTGAGTAAATTGGCCATTTTCATGCACTTTTAACCATTCCATAAATCTTGTGTTTTGGGCCCCTGGAAGCATGAAAATCACTTTAAACATGCTAATTTTAGCTCTAACACTGATGATCCACCTACAAATGTGAACTGACGTTCAAAAATAAAACATTTGAAAACGGACCATTTTCCACATTTCTGAAGCATGACGTAATGGGGGGGTGTTATCTCTTTTGTCGAAAATCAGCCGTTTTTGCTCGAACATTAAATGCCTCCAAATGGTATTTAATTAACTTCCCGAGCCCCTGGAAGCATGAAAATCACTTTAAACATGCTAATTTTAGCTCTAACACTGATGATCCACCTACAAATGTGAACTGACGTTCAAAAATAAAACATTTGAAAACGGACCATTTTCCACATTTCTGAAGCATGACGTAATGGGGGGTGTTATCTCTTTTGTCGAAAATCAGCCGTTTTTGCTCGAACATTAAATGCCTCCAAATGGTATTTAATTAACTTCCCGAGCCCCTGGAAGCATGAAAATCACTTTAAACATGCTAATTTTAGCTCTAACACTGATGATCCACCTACAAATGTGAACTGACGTTCAAAAATAAAACATTTGAAAACGGACCATTTTCCACATTTCTGAAGCATGACGTAATGGGGGGGTGTTATCTCTTTTGTCGAAAATCTGCCGTTTTTGCTCGAACATTAAAGGCCTCCAAATGGTATTTAATTAACTTCCCGAGCCCCTGGAAGCATGAAAATCACTTTAAACATGCTAATTTTAGCTCTAACACTGATGATCCACCTACAAATGTGAACTGACGTTCAAAAATAAAACATTTGAAAACGGACCATTTTCCACATTTCTGAAGCATGACGTAATGGGGGGGTGTTATCTCTTTTGTCGAAAATCAGCCGTTTTTGCTCAAACATTAAATGCCTCCAAATGGTATTTAATTAACTTCCCGAGCCCCTGGAAGCATGAAAATCACTTTAAACATGCTAATTTTAGCTCTAACACTGATGATCCACCTACAAATGTGAACTGACGTTCAAAAATAAAACATTTGAAAACGGACCATTTTCCACATTTCTGAAGCATGACGTAATGGGGGGGTGTTATCTCTTTTGTCAAAAATCAGCCGTTTTTGCTCTAACATTAAATGCCTCCAAATGGTATTTAATTAACTTCCCGGGGTGAAGAAACCCTTTTTGAGAACTCAGAGTGAGTAAATTGGCCATTTTCATGCACTTTTAACCATTCCATAAATCTTGTGTTTTGGGCCCCAAGAAGCATGAAAATCACTTTAAACATGCTAATTTTAGCTCTAACACTGATGATCCACCTACAAATGTGAACTGACGTTCAAAAATAAAACATTTGAAAACGGACCATTTTCCACATTTCTGAAGCATGACGTAATGGGGGGGTGTTATCTCTTTTGTCGAAAATCAGCCGTTTTTGCTCGAACATTAAATGCCTCCAAATGGTATTTAATTAACTTCCCGGGGAGAAGAAACCCTTTTTGAGAACTCAGAGTGTGTAAATTGGCCATTTTCATGCACTTTTAACCATTCCATAAATCTTGTGTTTTGGGCCCCTGGAAGCATGAAAATCACTTTAAACATGCTAATTTTAGCTCTAACACTGATGATCCACCTACAAATGTGAACTGATGTTCAAAAATAAAACATTTGAAAACGGACCATTTTCCACATTTCTGAAGCATGACGTAATGGGGGGGTGTTATCTCTTTTGTCGAAAATCAGCCGTTTTTGCTCTAACATTAAATGCCTCCAAATGGTATTTAATTAACTTCCCGAGCCCCTGGAAGCATGAAAATCACTTTAAACATGCTAATTTTAGCTCTAACACTGATGATCCACCTACAAATGTGAACTGACGTTCAAAAATAAAACATTTGAAAACGGACCATTTTCCACATTTCTGAAGCAGGACGTAATGGGGGGGTGTTATCTCTTTTGTCGAAAATCAGCCGTTTTTGCTCTAACATTAAATGCCTCCAAATGGTATTTAATTAACTTCCCGAGCCCCTGGAAGCATGAAAATCACTTTAAACATGCTAATTTTAGCTCTAACACTGATGATCCACCTACAAATGTGAACTGACGTTCAAAAATAAAACATTTGAAAACGGACCATTTTCCACATTTCTGAAGCATGACGTAATGGGGGGGTGTTATCTCTTTTGTCGAAAATCAGCCGTTTTTGCTCTAACATTAAATGCCTCCAAATGGTATTTAATTAACTTCCCGGGGTGAAGAAACCCTTTTTGAGAACTCAGAATGAGTAAATTGGCCATTTTCATGCACTTTTAACCATTCCATAAATCTTGTGTTTTGGGCCCCTGGAATCATGAAAATCACTTTAAACATGCTAATTTTAGCTCTAACACTGATGATCCACCTACAAATGTGAACTGACGTTCAAAAATAAAACATTTGAAAACGGACCATTTTCCACATTTCTGAAGCATGACGTAATGGGGGGGTGTTATCTCTTTTGTCGAAAATCAGCCGTTTTTGCTCGAACATTAAATGCCTCCAAATGGTATTTAATTAACTTCCCGGGGTGAAGAAACCCTTTTTGAGAACTCAGAGTGAGTAAATTGGCCATTTTCATGCACTTTTAACCATTCCATAAATCTTGTGTTTTGGGCCCCTGGAAGCATGAAAATCACTTTAAACATGCTAATTTTAGCTCTAACACTGATGATCCACCTACAAATGTGAACTGACGTTCAAAAATAAAACATTTGAAAATGGACCATTTTCCACATTTCTGAAGCATGACGTAATGGGGGGGGTGTTATCTCTTTTGTCGAAAATCAGCCGTTTTTGCTCTAACATTAAATGCCTCCAAATGGTATTTAATTAACTTCCCGAGCCCCTGGAAGCATGAAAATCACTTTAAACATGCTAATTTTAGCTCTAACACTGATGATCCACCTACAAATGTGAACTGACGTTCAAAAATAAAACATTTGAAAACGGACCATTTTCCACATTTCTGAAGCATGATGTAATGGGGGGGTGTTATCTCTTTTGTCGAAAATCAGCCGTTTTTGCTCTAACATTAAATGCCTCCAAATGGTATTTAATTAACTTCCCGGGGTGAAGAAACCCTTTTTGAGAACTCAGAGTGAGTAAATTGGCCATTTTCATGCACTTTTAACCATTCCATAAATCTTGTGTTTTGGGCCCCAAGAAGCATGAAAATCACTTTAAACATGCTAATTTTAGCTCTAACACTGATGATCCACCTACAAATGTGAACTGACGTTCAAAAATAAAACATTTGAAAACGGACCATTTTCCACATTTCTGAAGCATGACGTAATGGGGGGGTGTTATCTCTTTTGTCGAAAATCAGCCGTTTTTGCTCTAACATTAAATGCCTCCAAATGGTATTTAATTAACTTCCCGGGGTGAAGAAACCCTTTTTGAGAACTCAGAGTGAGTAAATTGGCCATTTTCATGCACTTTTAACCATTCCATAAGTCTTGTGTTTTGGGCCCCTGGAAGCATGAAAATCACTTTAAACATGCTAATTTTAGCTCTAACACTGATGATCCACCTACAATTTGTGAACTGACGTTCAAAAATAAAACATTTGAAAACGGACCATTTTCCACATTTCTGAAGCATGACGTAATGGGGGGGTGTTATCTCTTTTGTCGAAAATCAGCCGTTTTTGCTCGAACATTAAATGCCTCCAAATGGTATTTATTTCACTTCCCGAGCCCCTGGAAGCATGAAAATCACTTTAAACATGCTAATTTTAGCTCTAACACTGATGATCCACCTACAAATGTGAACTGACGTTCAAAAATAAAACATTTGAAAATGGACCATTTTCCACATTTCTGAAGCATGACGTAATGGGGGGGGTGTTATCTCTTTTGTCGAAAATCAGCCGTTTTTGCTCTAACATTAAATGCCTCCAAATGGTATTTAATTAACTTCCCGAGCCCCTGGAAGCATGAAAATCACTTTAAACATGCTAATTTTAGCTCTAACACTGATGATCCACCTACAAATGTGAACTGACGTTCAAAAATAAAACATTTGAAAACGGACCATTTTCCACATTTCTGAAGCATGACGTAATGGGGGGGTGTTATCTCTTTTGTCGAAAATCAGCCGTTTTTGCTCTAACATTAAATGCCTCCAAATGGTATTTAATTAACTTCCCGGGGTGAAGAAACCCTTTTTGAGAACTCAGAGTGAGTAAATTGGCCATTTTCATGCACTTTTAACCATTCCATAAATCTTGTGTTTTGGGCCCCTGGAAGCATGAAAATCACTTTAAACATGCTAATTTTAGCTCTAACACTGATGATCCACCTACAAATGTGAACTGACGTTCAAAAATACAACATTTGAAAACGGACCATTTTCCACATTTCTGAAGCATGACGTAATGGGGGGGTGTTATCTCTTTTGTCGAAAATCAGCCGTTTTTGCTCGAACATTAAATGCCTCCAAATGGTATTTATTTCACTTCCCGAGCCCCTGGAAGCATGAAAATCACTTTAAACATGCTAATTTTAGCTCTAACACTGATGATCCACCTACAAATGTGAACTGACGTTCAAAAATAAAACATTTGAAAACGGACCATTTTCCACATTTCTGAAGCATGACGTAATGGGGGGGGTGTTATCTCTTTTGTCGAAAATCAGCCGTTTTTGCTCGAAAATTAAATGCCTCCAAATGGTATTTATTTCACTTCCCGAACCCCTGGAAGCATGAAAATCACTTTAAACATGCTAATTTTAGCTCTAACACTGATGATCCACCTACAAATGTGAACTGACGTTCAAAAATAAAACATTTGAAAACGGACCATTTTCCACATTTCTGAAGCATGACGTAATGGGGGGGTGTTATCTCTTTTGTCGAAAATCAGCCGTTTTTGCTCTAACATTAAATGCCTCCAAATGGTATTTAATTAACTTCCCGGGGTGAAGAAACCCTTTTTGAGAACTCAGAGTGAGTAAATTGGCCATTTTCATGCACTTTTAACCATTCCATAAATCTTGTGTTTTGGGCCCCTGGAAGCATGAAAATCACTTTAAACATGCTAATTTTAGCTCTAACACTGATGATCCACCTACAAATGTGAACTGACGTTCAAAAATAAAACATTTGAAAACGGACCATTTTCCACATTTCTGAAGCATGACGTAATGGGGGGTGTTATCTCTTTTGTCGAAAATCAGCCGTTTTTGCTCTAACATTAAATGCCTCCAAATGGTATTTAATTAACTTCTCGGGGTGAAGAAACCCTTTTTGAGAACTCAGAGTGAGTAAATTGGCCATTTTCATGCACTATTAACCATTCCATAAATCTTGTGTTTTGGGCCCCTGGAAGCATGAAAATCACTTTAAACATGCTAATTTTAGCTCTAACACTGATGATCCACCTACAAATGTGAACTGACGTTCAAAAATAAAACATTTGAAAACGGACCATTTTCCACATTTCTGAAGCATGACGTAATGGGGGGGTGTTATCTCTTTTGTTGAAAATCAGCCGTTTTTGCTCGAACATTAAATGCCTCCAAATGGTATTTAATTAACTTCCCGAGCCCCTGGAAGCATGAAAATCACTTTAAACATGCTAATTTTAGCTCTAACACTGATGATCCACCTACAAATGTGAACTGACGTTCAAAAATAAAACATTTGAAAACAGACCATTTTCCACATTTCTGAAGCATGACGTAATGGGGGGGTGTTATCTCTTTTGTCGAAAATCAGCCGTTTTTGCTCGAACATTAAATGCCTCCAAATGGTATTTAATTAACTTCCCGGGGTGAAGAAACCCTTTTTGAGAACTCAGAGTGAGTAAATTGGCCATTTTCATGCACTTTTAACCATTCCATAAATCTTGTGTTTTGGGCCCCTGGAAGCATGAAAATCACTTTAAACATGCTAATTTTAGCTCTAACACTGATGATCCACCTACAAATGTGAACTGACGTTCAAAAATAAAACATTTGAAAACGGACCATTTTCCACATTTCTGAAGCATGACGTAATGGGGGGGTGTTTGCTCTTTTGTCGAAAATCAGCCGTTTTTGCTCGGACATTAAATGCCTCCAAATGGTATTTAATTAACTTCCCGAGCCCCTGGAAGCATGAAAATCACTTTAAACATGCTAATTTTAGCTCTAACACTGATGATCCACCTACAAATGTGAACTGACGTTCAAAAATAAAAAAAATGGAAAACGGACCATTTTCCACATTTCTGAAGCATGACGTAATGGGGGGGTGTTATCTCTTTTGTCGAAAATCAGCCGTTTTTGCTCTAACATTAAATGCCTCCAAATGGTATTTAATTAACTTCCCGGGGTGAAGAAACCCTTTTTGAGAACTCAGAGTGAGTAAATTGGCCATTTTCATGCACTTTTAACCATTCCATAAATCTTGTGTTTTGGGCCCCAAGAAGCATGAAAATCACTTTAAACATGCTAATTTTAGCTCTAACACTGATGATCCACCTACAAATGTGAACTGACGTTCAAAAATAAAACATTTGAAAACGGACCATTTTCCACATTTCTGAAGCATGACGTAATGGGGGGGGTGTTATCTCTTTTGTCGAAAATCAGCCGTTTTTGCTCTAACATTAAATGCCTCCAAATGGTATTTAATTAACTTCCCGGGGTGAAGAAACCCTTTTTGAGAACTCAGAGTGAGTAAATTGGCCATTTTCATGCACTTTTAACCATTCCATAAATCTTGTGTTTTGGGCCCCAAGAAGCATGAAAATCACTTTAAACATGCTAATTTTAGCTCTAACACTGATGATCCACCTACAAATGTGAACTGACGTTCAAAAATAAAACATTTGAAAACGGACCATTTTCCACATTTCTGAAGCATGACGTAATGGGGGGGTGTTATCTCTTTTGTCGAAAATCAGCCGTTTTTGCTCGAACATTAAATGCCTACAAATGGTATTTAATTAACTTCCCGGGGTGAAGAAACCCTTTTTGAGAACTCAGAGTGAGTAAATTGGCCATTTTCATGCACTTTTAACCATTCCATAAATCTTGTGTTTTGGGCCCCTGGAAGCATGAAAATCACTTTAAACATGCTAATTTTAGCTCTAACACTGATGATCCACCTACAAATGTGAACTGATGTTCAAAAATAAAACATTTGAAAACGGACCATTTTCCACATTTCTGAAGCATGACGTAATGGGGGGGTGTTATCTCTTTTGTCGAAAATCAGCCGTTTTTGCTCTAACATTAAATGCCTCCAAATGGTATTTAATTAACTTCCCGAGCCCCTGGAAGCATGAAAATCACTTTAAACATGCTAATTTTAGCTCTAACACTGATGATCCACCTACAAATGTGAACTGACGTTCAAAAATAAAACATTTGAAAACGGACCATTTTCCACATTTCTGAAGCATGACGTAATGGGGAGGTGTTATCTCTTTTGTCGAAAATCAGCCGTTTTTGCTCTAACATTAAATGCCTCCAAATGGTATTTAATTAACTTCCCGAGCCCCTGGAAGCATGAAAATCACTTTAAACATGCTAATTTTAGCTCTAACACTGATGATCCACCTACAAATGTGAACTGACGTTCAAAAATAAAACATTTGAAAACGGACCATTTTCCACATTTCTGAAGCATGACGTAATGGGGGGGTGTTATCTCTTTTGTCGAAAATCAGCCGTTTTTGCTCGAACATTAAATGCCTCCAAATGGTATTAAATTAACTTCCCGAGCCCCTGGAAGCATGAAAATCACTTTAAACATGCTAATTTTAGCTCTAACACTGATGATCCACCTACAAATGTGAACTGACGTTCAAAAATAAAACATTTGAAAACGGACTATTTTCCACATTTCTGAAGCATGACGTAATGGGGGGGTGTTATCTCTTTTGTCGAAAATCAGCCGTTTTTTGCTCGAACATTAAATGCCTCCAAATGGTATTTAATTAACTTCCCGAGCCCCTGGAAGCATGAAAATCACTTTAAACATGCTAATTTTAGCTCTAACACTGATGATCCACCTACAAATGTGAACTGACGTTAAAAAATAAAACATTTGAAAACGGACCATTTTCCACATTTCTGAAGCATGACGTAATGGGGTGTTATCTCTTTTGTCGAAAATCAGCCGTTTTTGCTCGAACATTAAATGCCTCCAAATGGTATTTAATTAACTTCCCGAGTCCATGGAAGCATGAAAATCACTTTAAACATGCTAATTTTAGCTCTAACACTGATGATCCACCTACAAATGTGAACTGACGTTTAAAAATAAAACATTTGAAAACGGACCATTTTCCACATTTCTGAAGCATGACGTAATGGGGGGGTGTTATCTCTTTTGTCGAAAATCAGCCGTTTTTGCTCGAACATTAAATGCCTCCAAATGGTATTTAATTAACTTCCCGAGCCCCTGGAAGCATGAAAATCACTTTAAACATGCTAATTTTAGCTCTAACACTGATGATCCACCTACAAATGTGAACTGACGTTCAAAAATAAAACATTTGAAAACGGACCATTTTCCACATTTCTGAAGCATGACGTAATGGGGGGGTGTTATCTCTTTTGTCGAAAATCAGCCGTTTTTGCTCTAACATTAAATGCCTCCAAATGGTATTTAATTAACTTCCCGGGGTGAAGAAACCCTTTTTGAGAACTCAGAGTGAGTAAATTGGCCATTTTCATGCACTTTTAACCATTCCATAAATCTTGTGTTTTGGGCCCCTGGAAGCATGAAAATCACTTTAAACATGCTAATTTTAGCTCTAACACTGATGATCCACCTACAAATGTGAACTGACGTTCAAAAATAAAACATTTGAAAACGGACCATTTTCCACATTTCTGAAGCATGACGTAATGGGGGGGTGTTATCTCTTTTGTCGAAAATCAGCCGTCTTTGCTCGAACATTAAATGCCTCCAAATGGTATTTAATTAACTTCCCGGGGTGAAGAAACCCTTTTTGAGAACTCAGAGTGAGTAAATTGGCCATTTTCATGCACTTTTAACCATTCCATAAATCTTGTGTTTTGGGCCCCTGGAAGCATGAAAATCACTTTAAACATGCTAATTTTAGCTCTAACACTGATGATCCACCTACAAATGTGAACTGACGTTCAAAAATAAAACATTTGAATACGGACCATTTTCCACATTTCTGAAGCATGACGTAATGGGGGGGTGTTATCTATTTTGTCGAAAATCAGCCGTTTTTGCTCGAACATTAAATGCCTCCAAATGGTATTTAATTAACTTCTCGAGCCCCTGGAAGCATGAAAATCACTTTAAACATGCTAATTTTAGCTCTAACAATGATGATCCACCTACAAATGTGAACTGACGTTCAAAAATAAAACATTTGAAAACGGACCATTTTCCACATTTCTGAAGCATGACGTAATGGGGGGGTGTTATCTCTTTTGTCGAAAATCAGCCGTTTTTGCTCGAACATTAAATGCCTCCAAATGGTATTTAATTAACTTCCCGAGCCCCTGGAAGCATGAAAATCACTTTAAACATGCTAATTTTAGCTCTAACACTGATGATCCACCTACAAATGTGAACTGACGTTCAAAAATAAAACATTTGAAAACGGACCATTTTCCACATTTCTGAAGCATGACGTAATGGGGGGGTGTTATCTCCTTTGTCGAAAATCAGCCGTTTTTGCTCGAACATTAAATGCCTCCAAATGGTATTTAATTAACTTCCCGAGCCCCTGGAAGCATGAAAATCACTTTAAACATGCTAATTTTAGCTCTAACACTGATGATCCACCTACAAATGTGAACTGACGTTCAAAAATAAAACATTTGAAAACGGACATTTTCCACATTTCTGAAGCATGACGTAATGGGGGGGTGTTATCTCTTTTGTCGAAAATCAGCCGTTTTTGCTCGAACATTAAATGCCTCCAAATGGTATTTAATTAACTTCCCGGGGTGAAGAAACCCTTTTTGAGAACTCAGAGTGAGTAAATTGGCCATTTTCATGCACTTTTAACCATTCCATAAATCTTGTGCTTTGGGCCCCTGGAAGCATGAAAATCACTTTAAACATGCTAATTTTAGCTCTAACACTGATGATCCACCTACAAATGTGAACTGACGTTCAAAAATAAAACATTTGAAAACGGACCATTTTCCACATTTCTGAAGCATGACGTAATGGGGGGGTGTTATCTCTTTTGTCGAAAATCAGCCGTTTTTGCTCGAACATTAAATGCCTCCAAATGGTATTTAATTAACTTCCCGGGGTGAAGAAACCCTTTTTGAGAACTCAGAGTGAGTAAATTGGCCATTTTCATGCACTTTTAACCATTCCATAAATCTTGTGTTTTGGGCCCCAAGAAGCATGAAAATCACTTTAAACATGCTAATTTTAGCTCTAACACTGATGATCCACCTACAAATGTGAACTGACGTTCAAAAATAAAACATTTGAAAACGGACCATTTTCCACATTTCTGAAGCAAGACGTAATGGGGGGGTGTTATCTCTTTTGTCGAAAATCAGCCGTTTTTGCTCGAACATTAAATGCCTCCAAATGGTATTTAATTAACTTCCCGAGCCCCTGGAAGCATGAAAATCACTTTAAACATGCTAATTTTAGCTCTAACACTGATGATCCACCTACAAATGTGAACTGACGTTCAAAAATAAAACATTTGAAAACGGACCATTTTCCACATTTCTGAAGCATGACGTAATGGGGGGGTGTTATCTCTTTTGTCGAAAATCAGCCGTTTTTGCTCTAACATTAAATGCCTCCAAATGGTATTTAATTAACTTCCTGGGGTGAAGAAACCCTTTTTGAGAACTCAGAGTGAGTAAATTGGCCATTTTCATGCACTTTTAACCATTCCATAAATCTTGTGTTTTGGTCCCCTGGAAGCATGAAACTCACTTTAAACATGCTAATTTTAGCTCTAACACTGATGATCCACCTACAAATGTGAACTGACGTTCAAAAATAAAACATTTGAAAACGGACCATTTTCCACATTTCTGAAGCATGACGTAATAGGGGGGTGTTATCTCTTTTGTTGAAAATCAGCCGTTTTTGCTCGAACATTAAATGCCTCCAAATGGTATTTAATTAACTTCCCGAGCCCCTGGAAGCATGAAAATCACTTTAAACATGCTAATTGTAGCTCTAACACTGATGATCCACTTACAAATGTGAACTGACGTTCAAAAATAAAACATTTGAAAACGGACCATTTTCCACATTTCTGAAGCATGACGTAATGGGGGGGTGTTATCTCTTTTGTCAAAAATCAGCCGTTTTTGCTCGAACATTAAATGCCTCCAAATGGTATTTAATTAACTTCCCGAGCCCCTGGAAGCATGAAAATCACTTTAAACATGCTAATTTTAGCTCTAACACTGATGATCCACCTACAAATGTGAACTGACGTTCAAAAATAAAACATTTGAAAACGGACCATTTTCCACATTTCTGAAGCATGACGTAATGGGGAGGTGTTATCTCTTTTGTCGAAAATCAGCCGTTTTTGCTCGAACATTAAATGCCTCCAAATGGTATTTAATTAACTTCCCGAGCCCCTGGAAGCATGAAAATCACTTTAAACATGCTAATTTTAGCTCTAACACTGATGATCCACCTACAAATGTGAACTGACGTTCAAAAATAAAACATTTGAAAACGGACCATTTTCCACATTTCTGAAGCATGACGTAATGGGGGGGTGTTATCTCTTTTGTCGAAAATCAGCCGTTTTTGCTCGAACATTAAATGCCTCCAAATGGTATTTAATTAACTTCCCGGGGTGAAGAAACCCTTTTTGAGAACTCAGAGTGAGTAAATTGGCCATTTTCATGCACTTTTAACCATTCCATAAATCTTGTGTTTTGGGCCCCTGGAAGCATGAAAATCACTTTAAACATGCTAATTTTAGCTCTAACACTGATGATCCACCTACAAATGTGAACTGAAGTTCAAAAATAAAACATTTGAAAACGGACCATTTTCCACATTTCTGAAGCATGACGTAATGGGGGGGTGTTATCTCTTTTGTCGAAAATCTGCCGTTTTTGCTCTAACATTAAATGCCTCCAAATGGTATTTAATTAACTTCCCGGGGTGAAGAAACACTTTTTGAGAACTCAGAGTGAGTAAATTGGCCATTTTCATGCACTTTTAACCATTCCATAAATCTTGTGTTTTGGGCCCCTGGAAGCATGAAAATCACTTTAAACATGCTAATTTTAGCTCTAACACTGATGATCCACCTACAAATGTGAACTGACGTTCAAAAATAAAACATTTGAAAACGGACCATTTTCCACATTTCTGAAGCATGACGTAATGGGGGGGTGTTATCTCTTTTGTCGAAAATCAGCCGTTTTTGCTCGAACATTAAATGCCTCCAAATGGTATTTAATTAACTTCCCGAGCCCCTGGAAGCATGAAAATCACTTTAAACATGCTAATTTTAGCTCTAACACTGATGATCCACCTACAAATGTGAACTGACGTTCAAAAATAAAACATTTGAAAACGGACCATTTTCCACATTTCTGAAGCATGACGTAATGGGGGGTGTTATCTCTTTTGTCGAAAATCAGCCGTTTTTGCTCGAACATTAAATGCCTCCAAATGGTATTTAATTAACTTCCCGAGCCCCTGGAAGCATGAAAATCACTTTAAACATGCTAATTTTAGCTCTAACACTGATGATCCACCTACAAATGTGAACTGACGTTCAAAAATAAAACATTTGAAAACGGACCATTTTCCACATTTCTGAAGCATGACGTAATGGGGGGGTGTTATCTCTTTTGTCGAAAATCTGCCGTTTTTGCTCGAACATTAAAGGCCTCCAAATGGTATTTAATTAACTTCCCGAGCCCCTGGAAGCATGAAAATCACTTTAAACATGCTAATTTTAGCTCTAACACTGATGATCCACCTACAAATGTGAACTGACGTTCAAAAATAAAACATTTGAAAACGGACCATTTTCCACATTTCTGAAGCATGACGTAATGGGGGGGTGTTATCTCTTTTGTCGAAAATCAGCCGTTTTTGCTCGAACATTAAATGCCTCCAAATGGTATTTAATTAACTTCCCGAGCCCCTGGAAGCATGAAAATCACTTTAAACATGCTAATTTTAGCTCTAACACTGATGATCCACCTACAAATGTGAACTGACGTTCAAAAATAAAACATTTGAAAACCCACCATTTTCCACATTTCTGAAGCATGACGTAATGGGGGGGTGTTATCTCTTTTGTCAAAAATCAGCCGTTTTTGCTCTAACATTAAATGCCTCCAAATGGTATTTAATTAACTTCCCGGGGTGAAGAAACCCTTTTTGAGAACTCAGAGTGAGTAAATTGGCCATTTTCATGCACTTTTAACCATTCCATAAATCTTGTGTTTTGGGCCCCAAGAAGCATGAAAATCACTTTAAACATGCTAATTTTAGCTCTAACACTGATGATCCACCTACAAATGTGAACTGACGTTCAAAAATAAAACATTTGAAAACGGACCATTTTCCACATTTCTGAAGCATGACGTAATGGGGGGGTGTTATCTCTTTTGTCGAAAATCAGCCGTTTTTGCTCGAACATTAAATGCCTCCAAATGGTATTTAATTAACTTCCCGGGGAGAAGAAACCCTTTTTGAGAACTCAGAGTGTGTAAATTGGCCATTTTCATGCACTTTTAACCATTCCATAAATCTTGTGTTTTGGGCCCCTGGAAGCATGAAAATCACTTTAAACATGCTAATTTTAGCTCTAACACTGATGATCCACCTACAAATGTGAACTGATGTTCAAAAATAAAACATTTGAAAACGGACCATTTTCCACATTTCTGAAGCATGACGTAATGGGGGGGTGTTATCTCTTTTGTCGAAAATCAGCCGTTTTTGCTCTAACATTAAATGCCTCCAAATGGTATTTAATTAACTTCCCGAGCCCCTGGAAGCATGAAAATCACTTTAAACATGCTAATTTTAGCTCTAACACTGATGATCCACCTACAAATGTGAACTGACGTTCAAAAATAAAACATTTGAAAACGGACCATTTTCCACATTTCTGAAGCAGGACGTAATGGGGGGGTGTTATCTCTTTTGTCGAAAATCAGCCGTTTTTGCTCTAACATTAAATGCCTCCAAATGGTATTTAATTAACTTCCCGAGCCCCTGGAAGCATGAAAATCACTTTAAACATGCTAATTTTAGCTCTAACACTGATGATCCACCTACAAATGTGAACTGACGTTCAAAAATAAAACATTTGAAAACGGACCATTTTCCACATTTCTGAAGCATGACGTAATGGGGGGGTGTTATCTCTTTTGTCGAAAATCAGCCGTTTTTGCTCTAACATTAAATGCCTCCAAATGGTATTTAATTAACTTCCCGGGGTGAAGAAACCCTTTTTGAGAACTCAGAATGAGTAAATTGGCCATTTTCATGCACTTTTAACCATTCCATAAATCTTGTGTTTTGGGCCCCTGGAATCATGAAAATCACTTTAAACATGCTAATTTTAGCTCTAACACTGATGATCCACCTACAAATGTGAACTGACGTTCAAAAATAAAACATTTGAAAACGGACCATTTTCCACATTTCTGAAGCATGACGTAATGGGGGGGTGTTATCTCTTTTGTCGAAAATCAGCCGTTTTTGCTCGAACATTAAATGCCTCCAAATGGTATTTAATTAACTTCCCGGGGTGAAGAAACCCTTTTTGAGAACTCAGAGTGAGTAAATTGGCCATTTTCATGCACTTTTAACCATTCCATAAATCTTGTGTTTTGGGCCCCTGGAAGCATGAAAATCACTTTAAACATGCTAATTTTAGCTCTAACACTGATGATCCACCTACAAATGTGAACTGACGTTCAAAAATAAAACATTTGAAAATGGACCATTTTCCACATTTCTGAAGCATGACGTAATGGGGGGGGTGTTATCTCTTTTGTCGAAAATCAGCCGTTTTTGCTCTAACATTAAATGCCTCCAAATGGTATTTAATTAACTTCCCGAGCCCCTGGAAGCATGAAAATCACTTTAAACATGCTAATTTTAGCTCTAACACTGATGATCCACCTACAAATGTGAACTGACGTTCAAAAATAAAACATTTGAAAACGGACCATTTTCCACATTTCTGAAGCATGATGTAATGGGGGGGTGTTATCTCTTTTGTCGAAAATCAGCCGTTTTTGCTCTAACATTAAATGCCTCCAAATGGTATTTAATTAACTTCCCGGGGTGAAGAAACCCTTTTTGAGAACTCAGAGTGAGTAAATTGGCCATTTTCATGCACTTTTAACCATTCCATAAATCTTGTGTTTTGGGCCCCAAGAAGCATGAAAATCACTTTAAACATGCTAATTTTAGCTCTAACACTGATGATCCACCTACAAATGTGAACTGACGTTCAAAAATAAAACATTTGAAAACGGACCATTTTCCACATTTCTGAAGCATGACGTAATGGGGGGGTGTTATCTCTTTTGTCGAAAATCAGCCGTTTTTGCTCTAACATTAAATGCCTCCAAATGGTATTTAATTAACTTCCCGGGGTGAAGAAACCCTTTTTGAGAACTCAGAGTGAGTAAATTGGCCATTTTCATGCACTTTTAACCATTCCATAAGTCTTGTGTTTTGGGCCCCTGGAAGCATGAAAATCACTTTAAACATGCTAATTTTAGCTCTAACACTGATGATCCACCTACAATTTGTGAACTGACGTTCAAAAATAAAACATTTGAAAACGGACCATTTTCCACATTTCTGAAGCATGACGTAATGGGGGGGTGTTATCTCTTTTGTCGAAAATCAGCCGTTTTTGCTCGAACATTAAATGCCTCCAAATGGTATTTATTTCACTTCCCGAGCCCCTGGAAGCATGAAAATCACTTTAAACATGCTAATTTTAGCTCTAACACTGATGATCCACCTACAAATGTGAACTGACGTTCAAAAATAAAACATTTGAAAATGGACCATTTTCCACATTTCTGAAGCATGACGTAATGGGGGGGGTGTTATCTCTTTTGTCGAAAATCAGCCGTTTTTGCTCTAACATTAAATGCCTCCAAATGGTATTTAATTAACTTCCCGAGCCCCTGGAAGCATGAAAATCACTTTAAACATGCTAATTTTAGCTCTAACACTGATGATCCACCTACAAATGTGAACTGACGTTCAAAAATAAAACATTTGAAAACGGACCATTTTCCACATTTCTGAAGCATGACGTAATGGGGGGGTGTTATCTCTTTTGTCGAAAATCAGCCGTTTTTGCTCTAACATTAAATGCCTCCAAATGGTATTTAATTAACTTCCCGGGGTGAAGAAACCCTTTTTGAGAACTCAGAGTGAGTAAATTGGCCATTTTCATGCACTTTTAACCATTCCATAAATCTTGTGTTTTGGGCCCCTGGAAGCATGAAAATCACTTTAAACATGCTAATTTTAGCTCTAACACTGATGATCCACCTACAAATGTGAACTGACGTTCAAAAATACAACATTTGAAAACGGACCATTTTCCACATTTCTGAAGCATGACGTAATGGGGGGGTGTTATCTCTTTTGTCGAAAATCAGCCGTTTTTGCTCGAACATTAAATGCCTCCAAATGGTATTTATTTCACTTCCCGAGCCCCTGGAAGCATGAAAATCACTTTAAACATGCTAATTTTAGCTCTAACACTGATGATCCACCTACAAATGTGAACTGACGTTCAAAAATAAAACATTTGAAAACGGACCATTTTCCACATTTCTGAAGCATGACGTAATGGGGGGGGTGTTATCTCTTTTGTCGAAAATCAGCCGTTTTTGCTCGAAAATTAAATGCCTCCAAATGGTATTTATTTCACTTCCCGAACCCCTGGAAGCATGAAAATCACTTTAAACATGCTAATTTTAGCTCTAACACTGATGATCCACCTACAAATGTGAACTGACGTTCAAAAATAAAACATTTGAAAACGGACCATTTTCCACATTTCTGAAGCATGACGTAATGGGGGGTGTTATCTCTTTTGTCGAAAATCAGCCGTTTTTGCTCTAACATTAAATGCCTCCAAATGGTATTTAATTAACTTCTCGGGGTGAAGAAACCCTTTTTGAGAACTCAGAGTGAGTAAATTGGCCATTTTCATGCACTATTAACCATTCCATAAATCTTGTGTTTTGGGCCCCTGGAAGCATGAAAATCACTTTAAACATGCTAATTTTAGCTCTAACACTGATGATCCACCTACAAATGTGAACTGACGTTCAAAAATAAAACATTTGAAAACGGACCATTTTCCACATTTCTGAAGCATGACGTAATGGGGGGGTGTTATCTCTTTTGTTGAAAATCAGCCGTTTTTGCTCGAACATTAAATGCCTCCAAATGGTATTTAATTAACTTCCCGAGCCCCTGGAAGCATGAAAATCACTTTAAACATGCTAATTTTAGCTCTAACACTGATGATCCACCTACAAATGTGAACTGACGTTCAAAAATAAAACATTTGAAAACGGACCATTTTCCACATTTCTGAAGCATGACGTAATGGGGGGGTGTTATCTCTTTTGTCGAAAATCAGCCGTTTTTGCTCGAACATTAAATGCCTCCAAATGGTATTTAATTAACTTCCCGGGGTGAAGAAACCCTTTTTGAGAACTCAGAGTGAGTAAATTGGCCATTTTCATGCACTTTTAACCATTCCATAAATCTTGTGTTTTGGGCCCCTGGAAGCATGAAAATCACTTTAAACATGCTAATTTTAGCTCTAACACTGATGATCCACCTACAAATGTGAACTGAAGTTCAAAAATAAAACATTTGAAAACGGACCATTTTCCACATTTCTGAAGCATGACGTAATGGGGGGGTGTTATCTCTTTTGTCGAAAATCTGCCGTTTTTGCTCTAACATTAAATGCCTCCAAATGGTATTTAATTAACTTCCCGGGGTGAAGAAACACTTTTTGAGAACTCAGAGTGAGTAAATTGGCCATTTTCATGCACTTTTAACCATTCCATAAATCTTGTGTTTTGGGCCCCTGGAAGCATGAAAATCACTTTAAACATGCTAATTTTAGCTCTAACACTGATGATCCACCTACAAATGTGAACTGACGTTCAAAAATAAAACATTTGAAAACGGACCATTTTCCACATTTCTGAAGCATGACGTAATGGGGGGGTGTTATCTCTTTTGTCGAAAATCAGCCGTTTTTGCTCGAACATTAAATGCCTCCAAATGGTATTTAATTAACTTCCCGAGCCCCTGGAAGCATGAAAATCACTTTAAACATGCTAATTTTAGCTCTAACACTGATGATCCACCTACAAATGTGAACTGACGTTCAAAAATAAAACATTTGAAAACGGACCATTTTCCACATTTCTGAAGCATGACGTAATGGGGGGTGTTATCTCTTTTGTCGAAAATCAGCCGTTTTTGCTCGAACATTAAATGCCTCCAAATGGTATTTAATTAACTTCCCGAGCCCCTGGAAGCATGAAAATCACTTTAAACATGCTAATTTTAGCTCTAACACTGATGATCCACCTACAAATGTGAACTGACGTTCAAAAATAAAACATTTGAAAACGGACCATTTTCCACATTTCTGAAGCATGACGTAATGGGGGGGTGTTATCTCTTTTGTCGAAAATCTGCCGTTTTTGCTCGAACATTAAAGGCCTCCAAATGGTATTTAATTAACTTCCCGAGCCCCTGGAAGCATGAAAATCACTTTAAACATGCTAATTTTAGCTCTAACACTGATGATCCACCTACAAATGTGAACTGACGTTCAAAAATAAAACATTTGAAAACGGACCATTTTCCACATTTCTGAAGCATGACGTAATGGGGGGGTGTTATCTCTTTTGTCGAAAATCAGCCGTTTTTGCTCGAACATTAAATGCCTCCAAATGGTATTTAATTAACTTCCCGAGCCCCTGGAAGCATGAAAATCACTTTAAACATGCTAATTTTAGCTCTAACACTGATGATCCACCTACAAATGTGAACTGACGTTCAAAAATAAAACATTTGAAAACCCACCATTTTCCACATTTCTGAAGCATGACGTAATGGGGGGGTGTTATCTCTTTTGTCAAAAATCAGCCGTTTTTGCTCTAACATTAAATGCCTCCAAATGGTATTTAATTAACTTCCCGGGGTGAAGAAACCCTTTTTGAGAACTCAGAGTGAGTAAATTGGCCATTTTCATGCACTTTTAACCATTCCATAAATCTTGTGTTTTGGGCCCCAAGAAGCATGAAAATCACTTTAAACATGCTAATTTTAGCTCTAACACTGATGATCCACCTACAAATGTGAACTGACGTTCAAAAATAAAACATTTGAAAACGGACCATTTTCCACATTTCTGAAGCATGACGTAATGGGGGGGTGTTATCTCTTTTGTCGAAAATCAGCCGTTTTTGCTCGAACATTAAATGCCTCCAAATGGTATTTAATTAACTTCCCGGGGAGAAGAAACCCTTTTTGAGAACTCAGAGTGTGTAAATTGGCCATTTTCATGCACTTTTAACCATTCCATAAATCTTGTGTTTTGGGCCCCTGGAAGCATGAAAATCACTTTAAACATGCTAATTTTAGCTCTAACACTGATGATCCACCTACAAATGTGAACTGATGTTCAAAAATAAAACATTTGAAAACGGACCATTTTCCACATTTCTGAAGCATGACGTAATGGGGGGGTGTTATCTCTTTTGTCGAAAATCAGCCGTTTTTGCTCTAACATTAAATGCCTCCAAATGGTATTTAATTAACTTCCCGAGCCCCTGGAAGCATGAAAATCACTTTAAACATGCTAATTTTAGCTCTAACACTGATGATCCACCTACAAATGTGAACTGACGTTCAAAAATAAAACATTTGAAAACGGACCATTTTCCACATTTCTGAAGCAGGACGTAATGGGGGGGTGTTATCTCTTTTGTCGAAAATCAGCCGTTTTTGCTCTAACATTAAATGCCTCCAAATGGTATTTAATTAACTTCCCGAGCCCCTGGAAGCATGAAAATCACTTTAAACATGCTAATTTTAGCTCTAACACTGATGATCCACCTACAAATGTGAACTGACGTTCAAAAATAAAACATTTGAAAACGGACCATTTTCCACATTTCTGAAGCATGACGTAATGGGGGGGTGTTATCTCTTTTGTCGAAAATCAGCCGTTTTTGCTCTAACATTAAATGCCTCCAAATGGTATTTAATTAACTTCCCGGGGTGAAGAAACCCTTTTTGAGAACTCAGAATGAGTAAATTGGCCATTTTCATGCACTTTTAACCATTCCATAAATCTTGTGTTTTGGGCCCCTGGAATCATGAAAATCACTTTAAACATGCTAATTTTAGCTCTAACACTGATGATCCACCTACAAATGTGAACTGACGTTCAAAAATAAAACATTTGAAAACGGACCATTTTCCACATTTCTGAAGCATGACGTAATGGGGGGGTGTTATCTCTTTTGTCGAAAATCAGCCGTTTTTGCTCGAACATTAAATGCCTCCAAATGGTATTTAATTAACTTCCCGGGGTGAAGAAACCCTTTTTGAGAACTCAGAGTGAGTAAATTGGCCATTTTCATGCACTTTTAACCATTCCATAAATCTTGTGTTTTGGGCCCCTGGAAGCATGAAAATCACTTTAAACATGCTAATTTTAGCTCTAACACTGATGATCCACCTACAAATGTGAACTGACGTTCAAAAATAAAACATTTGAAAATGGACCATTTTCCACATTTCTGAAGCATGACGTAATGGGGGGGGTGTTATCTCTTTTGTCGAAAATCAGCCGTTTTTGCTCTAACATTAAATGCCTCCAAATGGTATTTAATTAACTTCCCGAGCCCCTGGAAGCATGAAAATCACTTTAAACATGCTAATTTTAGCTCTAACACTGATGATCCACCTACAAATGTGAACTGACGTTCAAAAATAAAACATTTGAAAACGGACCATTTTCCACATTTCTGAAGCATGATGTAATGGGGGGGTGTTATCTCTTTTGTCGAAAATCAGCCGTTTTTGCTCTAACATTAAATGCCTCCAAATGGTATTTAATTAACTTCCCGGGGTGAAGAAACCCTTTTTGAGAACTCAGAGTGAGTAAATTGGCCATTTTCATGCACTTTTAACCATTCCATAAATCTTGTGTTTTGGGCCCCAAGAAGCATGAAAATCACTTTAAACATGCTAATTTTAGCTCTAACACTGATGATCCACCTACAAATGTGAACTGACGTTCAAAAATAAAACATTTGAAAACGGACCATTTTCCACATTTCTGAAGCATGACGTAATGGGGGGGTGTTATCTCTTTTGTCGAAAATCAGCCGTTTTTGCTCTAACATTAAATGCCTCCAAATGGTATTTAATTAACTTCCCGGGGTGAAGAAACCCTTTTTGAGAACTCAGAGTGAGTAAATTGGCCATTTTCATGCACTTTTAACCATTCCATAAGTCTTGTGTTTTGGGCCCCTGGAAGCATGAAAATCACTTTAAACATGCTAATTTTAGCTCTAACACTGATGATCCACCTACAATTTGTGAACTGACGTTCAAAAATAAAACATTTGAAAACGGACCATTTTCCACATTTCTGAAGCATGACGTAATGGGGGGGTGTTATCTCTTTTGTCGAAAATCAGCCGTTTTTGCTCGAACATTAAATGCCTCCAAATGGTATTTATTTCACTTCCCGAGCCCCTGGAAGCATGAAAATCACTTTAAACATGCTAATTTTAGCTCTAACACTGATGATCCACCTACAAATGTGAACTGACGTTCAAAAATAAAACATTTGAAAATGGACCATTTTCCACATTTCTGAAGCATGACGTAATGGGGGGGGTGTTATCTCTTTTGTCGAAAATCAGCCGTTTTTGCTCTAACATTAAATGCCTCCAAATGGTATTTAATTAACTTCCCGAGCCCCTGGAAGCATGAAAATCACTTTAAACATGCTAATTTTAGCTCTAACACTGATGATCCACCTACAAATGTGAACTGACGTTCAAAAATAAAACATTTGAAAACGGACCATTTTCCACATTTCTGAAGCATGACGTAATGGGGGGGTGTTATCTCTTTTGTCGAAAATCAGCCGTTTTTGCTCTAACATTAAATGCCTCCAAATGGTATTTAATTAACTTCCCGGGGTGAAGAAACCCTTTTTGAGAACTCAGAGTGAGTAAATTGGCCATTTTCATGCACTTTTAACCATTCCATAAATCTTGTGTTTTGGGCCCCTGGAAGCATGAAAATCACTTTAAACATGCTAATTTTAGCTCTAACACTGATGATCCACCTACAAATGTGAACTGACGTTCAAAAATACAACATTTGAAAACGGACCATTTTCCACATTTCTGAAGCATGACGTAATGGGGGGGTGTTATCTCTTTTGTCGAAAATCAGCCGTTTTTGCTCGAACATTAAATGCCTCCAAATGGTATTTATTTCACTTCCCGAGCCCCTGGAAGCATGAAAATCACTTTAAACATGCTAATTTTAGCTCTAACACTGATGATCCACCTACAAATGTGAACTGACGTTCAAAAATAAAACATTTGAAAACGGACCATTTTCCACATTTCTGAAGCATGACGTAATGGGGGGGGTGTTATCTCTTTTGTCGAAAATCAGCCGTTTTTGCTCGAAAATTAAATGCCTCCAAATGGTATTTATTTCACTTCCCGAACCCCTGGAAGCATGAAAATCACTTTAAACATGCTAATTTTAGCTCTAACACTGATGATCCACCTACAAATGTGAACTGACGTTCAAAAATAAAACATTTGAAAACGGACCATTTTCCACATTTCTGAAGCATGACGTAATGGGGGGTGTTATCTCTTTTGTCGAAAATCAGCCGTTTTTGCTCTAACATTAAATGCCTCCAAATGGTATTTAATTAACTTCTCGGGGTGAAGAAACCCTTTTTGAGAACTCAGAGTGAGTAAATTGGCCATTTTCATGCACTATTAACCATTCCATAAATCTTGTGTTTTGGGCCCCTGGAAGCATGAAAATCACTTTAAACATGCTAATTTTAGCTCTAACACTGATGATCCACCTACAAATGTGAACTGACGTTCAAAAATAAAACATTTGAAAACGGACCATTTTCCACATTTCTGAAGCATGACGTAATGGGGGGGTGTTATCTCTTTTGTTGAAAATCAGCCGTTTTTGCTCGAACATTAAATGCCTCCAAATGGTATTTAATTAACTTCCCGAGCCCCTGGAAGCATGAAAATCACTTTAAACATGCTAATTTTAGCTCTAACACTGATGATCCACCTACAAATGTGAACTGACGTTCAAAAATAAAACATTTGAAAACAGACCATTTTCCACATTTCTGAAGCATGACGTAATGGGGGGGTGTTATCTCTTTTGTCGAAAATCAGCCGTTTTTGCTCGAACATTAAATGCCTCCAAATGGTATTTAATTAACTTCCCGGGGTGAAGAAACCCTTTTTGAGAACTCAGAGTGAGTAAATTGGCCATTTTCATGCACTTTTAACCATTCCATAAATCTTGTGTTTTGGGCCCCTGGAAGCATGAAAATCACTTTAAACATGCTAATTTTAGCTCTAACACTGATGATCCACCTACAAATGTGAACTGACGTTCAAAAATAAAACATTTGAAAACGGACCATTTTCCACATTTCTGAAGCATGACGTAATGGGGGGGTGTTTGCTCTTTTGTCGAAAATCAGCCGTTTTTGCTCGGACATTAAATGCCTCCAAATGGTATTTAATTAACTTCCCGAGCCCCTGGAAGCATGAAAATCACTTTAAACATGCTAATTTTAGCTCTAACACTGATGATCCACCTACAAATGTGAACTGACGTTCAAAAATAAAAAAAATGGAAAACGGACCATTTTCCACATTTCTGAAGCATGACGTAATGGGGGGGTGTTATCTCTTTTGTCGAAAATCAGCCGTTTTTGCTCTAACATTAAATGCCTCCAAATGGTATTTAATTAACTTCCCGGGGTGAAGAAACCCTTTTTGAGAACTCAGAGTGAGTAAATTGGCCATTTTCATGCACTTTTAACCATTCCATAAATCTTGTGTTTTGGGCCCCAAGAAGCATGAAAATCACTTTAAACATGCTAATTTTAGCTCTAACACTGATGATCCACCTACAAATGTGAACTGACGTTCAAAAATAAAACATTTGAAAACGGACCATTTTCCACATTTCTGAAGCATGACGTAATGGGGGGGTGTTATCTCTTTTGTCGAAAATCAGCCGTTTTTGCTCGAACATTAAATGCCTACAAATGGTATTTAATTAACTTCCCGGGGTGAAGAAACCCTTTTTGAGAACTCAGAGTGAGTAAATTGGCCATTTTCATGCACTTTTAACCATTCCATAAATCTTGTGTTTTGGGCCCCTGGAAGCATGAAAATCACTTTAAACATGCTAATTTTAGCTCTAACACTGATGATCCACCTACAAATGTGAACTGATGTTCAAAAATAAAACATTTGAAAACGGACCATTTTCCACATTTCTGAAGCATGACGTAATGGGGGGGTGTTATCTCTTTTGTCGAAAATCAGCCGTTTTTGCTCTAACATTAAATGCCTCCAAATGGTATTTAATTAACTTCCCGAGCCCCTGGAAGCATGAAAATCACTTTAAACATGCTAATTTTAGCTCTAACACTGATGATCCACCTACAAATGTGAACTGACGTTCAAAAATAAAACATTTGAAAACGGACCATTTTCCACATTTCTGAAGCATGACGTAATGGGGAGGTGTTATCTCTTTTGTCGAAAATCAGCCGTTTTTGCTCTAACATTAAATGCCTCCAAATGGTATTTAATTAACTTCCCGAGCCCCTGGAAGCATGAAAATCACTTTAAACATGCTAATTTTAGCTCTAACACTGATGATCCACCTACAAATGTGAACTGACGTTCAAAAATAAAACATTTGAAAACGGACCATTTTCCACATTTCTGAAGCATGACGTAATGGGGGGGGTGTTATCTCTTTTGTCGAAAATCAGCCGTTTTTGCTCTAACATTAAATGCCTCCAAATGGTATTTAATTAACTTCCCGGGGTGAAGAAACCCTTTTTGAGAACTCAGAATGAGTAAATTGGCCATTTTCATGCACTTTTAACCATTCCATAAATCTTGTGTTTTGGGCCCCTGGAATCATGAAAATCACTTTCAACATGCTAATTTTAGCTCTAACACTGATGATCCACCTACAAATGTGAACTGACGTTCAAAAATAAAACATTTGAAAACGGACCATTTTCCACATTTCTGAAGCATGACGTAATGGGGGGGTGTTATCTCTTTTGTCGAAAATCAGCCGTTTTTGCTCGAACATTAAATGCCTCCAAATGGTATTTAATTAACTTCCCGGGGTGAAGAAACCCTTTTTGAGAACTCAGAGTGAGTAAATTGGCCATTTTCATGCACTTTTAACCATTCCATAAATCTTGTGTTTTGGGCCCCTGGAAGCATGAAAATCACTTTAAACATGCTAATTTTAGCTCTAACACTGATGATCCACCTACAAATGTGAACTGACGTTCAAAAATAAAACATTTGAAAATGGACCATTTTCCACATTTCTGAAGCATGACGTAATGGGGGGGTGTTATCTCTTTTGTCGAAAATCAGCCGTTTTTGCTCTAACATTAAATGCCTCCAAATGGTATTTAATTAACTTCCCGAGCCCCTGGAAGCATGAAAATCACTTTAAACATGCTAATTTTAGCTCTAACACTGATGATCCACCTACAAATGTGAACTGACGTTCAAAAATAAAACATTTGAAAACGGACCATTTTCCACATTTCTGAAGCATGATGTAATGGGGGGGTGTTATCTCTTTTGTCGAAAATCAGCCGTTTTTGCTCTAACAATTAATGCCTCCAAATGGTATTTAATTAACTTCACGGGGTGAAGAAACCCTTTTTGAGAACTCAGAGTGAGTAAATTGGCCATTTTCATGCACTTTTAACCATTCCATAAATCTTGTGTTTTGGGCCCCAAGAAGCATGAAAATCACTTTAAACATGCTAATTTTAGCTCTAACACTGATGATCCACCTACAAATATGAACTGACGTTCAAAAATAAAACATTTGAAAACGGACCATTTTCCACATTTCTGAAGCATGACGTAATGGGGGGGTGTTATCTCTTTTGTCGAAAATCAGCCGTTTTTGCTCTAACATTAAATGCCTCCAAATGGTATTTAATTAACTTCCCGGGGTGAAGAAACCCTTTTTGAGAACTCAGAGTGAGTAAATTGGCCATTTTCATGCACTTTTAACCATTCCATAAATCTTGTGTTTTGGGCCCCTGGAAGCATGAAAATCACTTTAAACATGCTAATTTTAGCTCTAACACTGATGATCCACCTACAAATGTGAACTGACGTTCAAAAATAAAACATTTGAAAACGGACCATTTTCCACATTTCTGAAGCATGACGTAATGGGGGGGTGTTATCTCTTTTGTCGAAAATCAGCCGTTTTTGCTCGAACATTAAATGCCTCCAAATGGTATTTATTTCACTTCCCGAGCCCCTGGAAGCATGAAAATCACTTTAAACATGCTAATTTTAGCTCTAACACTGATGATCCACCTACAAATGTGAACTGACGTTCAAAAATAAAACATTTGAAAACGGACCATTTTCCACATTTCTGAAGCATGACGTAATGGGGGGGTGTTATCTCTTTTGTCGAAAATCAGCCGTTTTTGCTCGAACATTAAATGCCTCCAAATGGTATTTAATTAACTTCCCGAGCCCCTGGAAGCATGAAAATCACTTTAAACATGCTAATTTTAGCTCTAACACTGATGATCCACCTACAAATGTGAACTTACGTTCAAAAATAAAACATTTGAAAACGGACCATTTTCCACATTTCTGAAGCATGACGTAATGGGGGGGTGTTATCTCTTTTGTCGAAAATCAGCCGTTTTTGCTCGAACATTAAATGCCTCCAAATGGTATTTAATTAACTTCCCGGGGTGAAGAAACCCTTTTTGAGAACTCAGAGTGAGTAAATTGGCCATTTTCATGCACTTTTAACCATTCCATAAATCTTGTGTTTTGGGCCCCTGGAAGCATGAAAATCACTTTAAACATGCTAATTTTAGCTCTAACACTGATGATCCACCTACAAATGTGAACTGACGTTCAAAAATAAAACATTTGAAAACGGACGATTTTCCACATTTCTGAAGCATGACGTAATGGGGGGGTGTTATCTCTTTTGTGGAAAATCAGCCGTTTTTGCTCGAACATTAAATGCCTCCAAATGGTATTTATTTCACTTCCCGAGCCCCTGGAAGCATGAAAATCACTTTAAACATGCTAATTTTAGCTCTAACACTGATGATCCACCTACAAATGTGAACTGACGTTCAAAAATAAAACATTTGAAAACGGACCATTTTCCACATTTCTGAAGCATGACGTAATGGGGGGGGTGTTATCTCTTTTTTCGAAAATCAGCCGTTTTTGCTCTAACATTAAATGCCTCCAAATGGTATTTAATTAACTTCCCGGGGTGAAGAAACCCCTTTTGAGAACTCAGAGTGAGTAAATTGGCCATTTTCATGCACTTTTAACCATTCCATAAATCTTGTGTTTTGGGCCCCTGGAAGCATGAAAATCACTTTAAACATGCTAATTTTAGCTCTAACACTGATGATCCACCTACAAATGTGAACTGACGTTCAAAAATAAAACATTTGAAAACGGACCATTTTCCACATTTCTGAAGCATGACGTAATGGGGGGGTGTTATCTCTTTTGTCGAAAATCAGCCGTTTTTGCTCGAACATTAAATGCCTCCAAATGGTATTTATTTCACTTCCCGAGCCCCTGGAAGCATGAAAATCACTTTAAACATGCTAATTTTAGCTCTAACACTGATGATCCACCTACAAATGTGAACTGACGTTCAAAAATAAAACATTTGAAAACGGACCTTTTTCCACATTTCTGAAGCATGACGTAATGGGGGGGTGTTATCTCTTTTGTCGAAAATCAGCCGTTTTTGCTCGAACATTAAATGCCTCCAAATGGTATTTATTTCACTTCCCGAACCCCTGGAAGCATGAAAATCACTTTAAACATGCTAATTTTAGCTTTAACACTGATGATCCACCTACAAATGTGAACTGACGTTCAAAAATAAAACATTTGAAAACGGACCATTTTCCACATTTCTGAAGCATGACGTAATGGGGGGGTGTTATCTCTTTTGTCGAAAATCAGCCGTTTTTGCTCGAACATTAAATGCCTCCAAATGGTATTTAATTAACTTCCCGAGCCCCTGGAAACATGAAAATCACTTTAAACATGCTAATTTTAGCTCTAACACTGATGATCCACCTACAAATGTGAACTGACGTTCAAAAATAAAACATTTGAAAACTGACCATTTTCCACATTTCTGATGCATGACGTAATGGGGGGGTGTTATCTCTTTTGTCGAAAATCAGCCGTTTTTGCTCGAACATTAAATGCCTCCAAATGGTATTTAATTAACTTCCTGAGCCCCTGGAAGCATGAAAATCACTTTAAACATGCTAATTTTAGCTCTAACACTGATGATCCACCTACAAATGTGAACTGACGTTCAAAAATAAAACATTTGAAAACTGACCATTTTCCACATTTCTGAAGCATGATGTAATGGGGGGGTGTTATCTCTTTTGTCGAAAATCAGCCGTTTTTGCTCGAACATTAAATGCCTCCAAATGGTATTTAATTAACTTCCCGGGGTGAAGAAACCCTTTTTGAGAACTCAGAGTGAGTAAATTGGCCATTTTCATGCACTTTTAACCATTCCATAAATCTTGTGTTTTGGGCCCCTGGAAGCATGAAAATCACTTTAAACATGCTAATTTTAGCTCTAACACTGATGATCCACCTACAAATGTGAACTGACGTTCAAAAATAAAACATTTGAAAACGGACCATTTTCCACATTTCTGAAGCATAACGTAATGGGGGGGTGTTTGCTCTTTTGTCGAAAATCAGCCGTTTTTGCTCGAACATTAAATGCCTCCAAATGGTATTTAATTAACTTCCCGGGGTGAAGAAACCCTTTTTGAGAACTCAGAGTGAGTAAATTGGCCATTTTCATGCACTTTTAACCATTCCATAAATCTTGTGTTTTGGGCCCCAAGAAGCATGAAAATCACTTTAAACATGCTAATTTTAGCTCTAACACTGATGATCCACCTACAAATGTGAACTGACGTTCAAAAATAAAACATTTGAAAACGGACCATTTTCCACATTTCTGAAGCATGACGTAATGGGGGGGTGTTATCTCTTTTGTCGAAAATCAGCCGTTTTTGCTCGAACATTAAATGCCTCCAAATGGTATTTAATTAACTTCCCGAGCCCCTGGAAGCATGAAAATCACTTTAAACATGCTAATTTTAGCTCTAACACTGATGATACACCTACAAATGTGAACTGACGTTCAAAAATAAAACATTTGAAAACGGACCATTTTCCACATTTCTGAAGCATGACGTAATGGGGGGGTGTTATCTCTTTTGTCGAAAATCAGCCGTTTTTGCTCTAACATTAAATGCCTCCAAATGGTATTTAATTAACTTCCCGGGGTGAAGAAACCCTTTTTGAGAACTCAGAGTGAGTAAATTGGCCATTTTCATGCACTTTTAACCATTCCATAAATCTTGTGTTTTGGGCCCCTGGAAGCATGAAAATCACTTTAAACATGCTAATTTTAGCTCTAACACTGATGATCCACCTACAAATGTGAACTGACGTTCAAAAATAAAACATTTGAAAACGGACCATTTTCCACATTTCTGAAGCATGACGTAATGGGGCGTGTTATCTCTTTTGTCGAAAATCAGCCGTTTTTGCTCGAACATTAAATGCCTCCAAATGGTATTTAATTAACTTCCCGAGCCCCTGGAAGCATGATAATCACTTTAAACATGCTAATTTTAGCTCTAACACTGATGATCCACCTACAAATGTGAACTGACGTTCAAAAATAAAACATTTGAAAACGGACCATTTTCCACATTTCTGAAGCATGACGTAATAGGGGGGTGTTATCTCTTTTGTGGAAAATCAGCCGTTTTTGCTCGAACATTAAATGCCTCCAAATGGTATTTAATTAACTTCCCGAGCCCCTGGAAGCATGAAAATCACTTTAAACATGCTAATTTTAGCTCTAACACTGATGATCCACCTACAAATGTGAACTGACGTTAAAAAACTAAAACATTTGAAAACGGACCATTTTCCACATTTCTGAAGCATGACGTAATGGGGGGGTGTTATCTCTTTTGTCGAAAATCAGCCGTTTTTGCTCGAACATTAAATGCCTCCAAATGGTATTTAATTAACTTCCCGAGCCCCTGGAAGCATGAAAATCACTTTAAACATGCTAATTTTAGCTCTAACACTGATGATCCACCTACAAATGTGAACTGACGTTCAAAAATAAAACATTTGAAAACGGACTATTTTCCACATTTCTGAAGCATGACGTAATGGGGGGGTGTTATCTCTTTTGTCGAAAATCAGCCGTTTTTGCTCGAACATTAAATGCCTCCAAATGGTATTTAATTAACTTCCCGAGCCCCTGGAAGCATGAAAATCACTTTAAACATGTTAATTTTAGCTCTAACACTGATGATCCACCTACAAATGTGAACTGACGTTCAAAAATAAAACATTTGAAAACGGACCATTTTCCACATTTCTGAAGCATGATGTAATGGGGGGGTGTTATCTCTTTTGTCAAAAATCAGCCGTTTTTGCTTGAACATTAAATGACTACAAATGGTATTTAATTCACTTCCCGAGCCCCTGGAAGCATGAAAATCACTTTAAACATGCTAATTTTAGCTCAAACACTGATGATCCACCTACAAATGTGAACTGACGTTCAAAAATAAAACATTTGAAAACGGACCATTTTCTACATTTCTGAAGCATGACGTAATGGGGGGGTGTTATCTCTTTTGTCGAATATCAGCCGTTTTTGCTTGAACATTAAATGCCTCCAAATGGTATTTAATTAACTTCCCGGGGTCAAGAAACCCTTTTTGAGAACTCAGAGTGAGTAAATTGGCCCTTTTCATGCACTTTTAACCATTCCATAAATCTTGTGTTTAGGGCCCCTGGAAGCATGAAAATCACTTTAAACATGCTAATTTTAGCTCTAACACTGATGATCAACCTACAAATGTGAACTGACGTTCAAAAATAAAACATTTGAAAACGGACCATTTTCCACATTTCTGAAGCATGACGTAATGGGGGGGTGTTATCTCTTTTGTCAAAAATCAGCCATTTTTGCTTGAACATTAAATGCCTCCAAATGGTATTTAATTCACTTCCCGAGTCCCTGGAAGCATGAAAATCACTTTAAAAATGCTAATTTTAGCTCTAACACTGATGATCCACCTACAAATGTGAACTGACGTTCAAAAATAAAACATTTGAAAACGGACCATTTTCCACATTTCTGAAGCATGACGTAATGGGGGGTGTTATCTCTTTTGTCAAAAATCAGCCGTTTTTGCTTGAACATTAAATGCCTCCAAATGGTATTTAATTAACTTCCCGGGGTGAAGAAACCCTTTTTGAGAACTCAGAGTGAGTAAATTGGCCCTTTTCATGCACTTTTAACCATTCCATAAATCTTGTGTTTAGGGCCCCTGGAAGCATGAAAATCACTTTAAACATGTTAATTTTAGCTCTAACACTGACGATCAACCTACAAATGTGAACTGACGTTCAAAAATAAAACATTTGAAAACGGACCATTTTCCACATTTCTGAAGCATGACGTAATGGGGGGGTGTTATCTCTTTTGTCAAAAATCAGCCGTTTTTGCTTGAACATTAAATGCCTCCAAATGGTATTTAATTAACTTCCCGAGCCCCTGGAAGCATGAAAATAACTTTAAACATTCTAATTTTAGCTCTAACACTGACGATCAACCTACAAATGTGAACTGACGTTCAAAAATAAAACATTTGAAAACGGACCATTTTCCACATTTCTGAAGCATGACGTAATGGGGGGGTGTTATCTCTTTTGTCAAAAATCAGCCGTTTTTGCTTGAACACTAAATGCCTCCAAATGGTATTTAATTAACTTCCCGGGGTGAAAAACCTGTTTTGAGAACTCAGAGTGAGTAAATTGGCCCTTTTCATGCACTTTTAACCATTCCACAAATCTTGTGTTTAGGGCCCCTGGAAGCATGAAAATCACTTTAAACATGCTAATTTTAGCTCTAACACTGATGATCCACCTACAAATGTGAACTGACGTTCAAAAATAAAACATTTGAAAACGGACCATTTTCCACATTTCTGAAGCATGACGTAATGGGGGGGTGTTATCTCTTTTGTCAAAAATCAGCCGTTTTTGCTTGAACATTAAATGCCTCCAAATGGTATTTAATTAACTTCCCGAGCCCCTGGAAGCATGAAAATCACTTTAAACATTCTAATTTTAGCTCTAACACTGATGATCGACCTACAAATGTGAACTGACGTTCAAAAATAAAACATTTGAAAACGGACCATTTTCCACATTTCTGAAGCATGACGTAATGGGGGGGTGTTATCTCTTTTGTCAAAAATCAACCATTTTTGCTTGAACATTAAATGCCTCCAAATGGTATTTAATTAACTTCCCGGGGTGAAGAAACCCTTTTTGAGAACTCAGAGTGAGTAAATTGGCCCTTTTCATGCACTTTTAACCATTCCATAAATCTTGTGTTTAGGGCCCCTGGAAGAATGAAAATCACTTTAAACATGCTAATTTTAGCTCTAACACTGATGATCAACCTACAAATGTGAACTGACGTTCAAAAATAAAACATTTGAAAACGGACCATTTTCCACATTTCTGAACCATGACGTAATGGGGGGTGTTATCTCTTTTGTCGAAAATCAGCCGTTTTTGCTTGAACATTAAATGCCTCCAAATGGTATTTAATTAACTTACCGGGGTGAAGAAACCCTTTTTGAGAACTCAGAGTGAGTAAATTGGCCCTTTTCATGCACTTTTAACCATTCCACAAATCTTGTGTTTAGGGCCCCTGGAAGCATGAAAATCACTTTAAACATGCTAATTTTAGCTCTAACACTGATGATCCACCTACAAATGTGAATTGACGTTCAAAAATAAAACATTTGAAAACGGACCATTTTCCACATTTCTGAAGCATGACGTAATGGGGGGGTGTTATCTCTTTTGTCGAAAATCAGCCGTTTTTGTTTGAACATTAAATGCCTCCAAATGGTATTTAATTAACTTCCCGGGGTGAAGAAACCCTTTTTGAGAACTCAGAGTGAGTAAATTTGCCCTTTTCATGCACTTTTAACCATTCCACAAATCTTGTGTTTAGGCCCCCCGGAAGCATGAAAATCACTTTAAACATGTTAATTTTAGCTCTAACACTGATGATCAACCTACAAATGTGAACTGACGTTCAAAAATAAAACATTTGAAAACGGACCATTTTCCACATTTCTGAAGCATGATGTAATGGGGGGGTGTTATCTCTTTTGTCAAAAATCAGCCGTTTTTGCTTGAACATTAAATGACTACAAATGGTATTTAATTCACTTCCCGAGCCCCTGGAAGCATGAAAATCACTTTAAACATGCTAATTTTAGCTCAAACACTGATGATCCACCTACAAATGTGAACTGACGTTCAAAAATAAAACATTTGAAAACGGACCATTTTCTACATTTCTGAAGCATGACGTAATGGGGGGGTGTTATCTCTTTTGTCGAATATCAGCCGTTTTTGCTTGAACATTAAATACCTCCAAATGGTATTTAATTAACTTCCCGGGGTGAAGAAACCCTTTTTGAGAACTCAGAGTGAGTAAATTGGCCATTTTCATGCACTTTTAACCATTCCATAAATCTTGTGTTTTGGGCCCCTGGAAGCATGAAAATCACTTTAAACATGCTAATTTTAGCTCTAACACTGATGATCCACCTACAAATGTGAACTGACGTTCAAAAATAAAACATTTGAAAACGGACCATTTTCCACATTTCTGAAGCATGACGTAATGGGGGGGTGTTATCTCTTTTGTCGAAAATCAGCCGTTTTTGCTCGAACATTAAATGCCTCCAAATGGTATTTATTTCACTTCCCGAGCCCCTGGAAGCATGAAAATCACTTTAAACATGCTAATTTTAGCTCTAACACTGATGATCCACCTACAAATGTGAACTGACGTTCAAAAATAAAACATTTGAAAACGGACCATTTTCCACATTTCTGAAGCATGACGTAATGGGGGGGTGTTATCTCTTTTGTCGAAAATCAGCCGTTTTTGCTCGAACATTAAATGCCTCCAAATGGTATTTAATTAACTTCCCGAGCCCCTGGAAGCATGAAAATCACTTTAAACATGCTAATTTTAGCTCTAACACTGATGATCCACCTACAAATGTGAACTTACGTTCAAAAATAAAACATTTGAAAACGGACCATTTTCCACATTTCTGAAGCATGACGTAATGGGGGGGTGTTATCTCTTTTGTCGAAAATCAGCCGTTTTTGCTCGAACATTAAATGCCTCCAAATGGTATTTAATTAACTTCCCGGGGTGAAGAAACCCTTTTTGAGAACTCAGAGTGAGTAAATTGGCCATTTTCATGCACTTTTAACCATTCCATAAATCTTGTGTTTTGGGCCCCTGGAAGCATGAAAATCACTTTAAACATGCTAATTTTAGCTCTAACACTGATGATCCACCTACAAATGTGAACTGACGTTCAAAAATAAAACATTTGAAAACGGACGATTTTCCACATTTCTGAAGCATGACGTAATGGGGGGGTGTTATCTCTTTTGTGGAAAATCAGCCGTTTTTGCTCGAACATTAAATGCCTCCAAATGGTATTTATTTCACTTCCCGAGCCCCTGGAAGCATGAAAATCACTTTAAACATGCTAATTTTAGCTCTAACACTGATGATCCACCTACAAATGTGAACTGACGTTCAAAAATAAAACATTTGAAAACGGACCATTTTCCACATTTCTGAAGCATGACGTAATGGGGGGGGTGTTATCTCTTTTTTCGAAAATCAGCCGTTTTTGCTCTAACATTAAATGCCTCCAAATGGTATTTAATTAACTTCCCGGGGTGAAGAAACCCCTTTTGAGAACTCAGAGTGAGTAAATTGGCCATTTTCATGCACTTTTAACCATTCCATAAATCTTGTGTTTTGGGCCCCTGGAAGCATGAAAATCACTTTAAACATGCTAATTTTAGCTCTAACACTGATGATCCACCTACAAATGTGAACTGACGTTCAAAAATAAAACATTTGAAAACGGACCATTTTCCACATTTCTGAAGCATGACGTAATGGGGGGGTGTTATCTCTTTTGTCGAAAATCAGCCGTTTTTGCTCGAACATTAAATGCCTCCAAATGGTATTTATTTCACTTCCCGAGCCCCTGGAAGCATGAAAATCACTTTAAACATGCTAATTTTAGCTCTAACACTGATGATCCACCTACAAATGTGAACTGACGTTCAAAAATAAAACATTTGAAAACGGACCTTTTTCCACATTTCTGAAGCATGACGTAATGGGGGGGTGTTATCTCTTTTGTCGAAAATCAGCCGTTTTTGCTCGAACATTAAATGCCTCCAAATGGTATTTATTTCACTTCCCGAACCCCTGGAAGCATGAAAATCACTTTAAACATGCTAATTTTAGCTTTAACACTGATGATCCACCTACAAATGTGAACTGACGTTCAAAAATAAAACATTTGAAAACGGACCATTTTCCACATTTCTGAAGCATGACGTAATGGGGGGGTGTTATCTCTTTTGTCGAAAATCAGCCGTTTTTGCTCGAACATTAAATGCCTCCAAATGGTATTTAATTAACTTCCCGAGCCCCTGGAAACATGAAAATCACTTTAAACATGCTAATTTTAGCTCTAACACTGATGATCCACCTACAAATGTGAACTGACGTTCAAAAATAAAACATTTGAAAACTGACCATTTTCCACATTTCTGAAGCATGACGTAATGGGGGGGTGTTATCTCTTTTGTCGAAAATCAGCCGTTTTTGCTCGAACATTAAATGCCTCCAAATGGTATTTAATTAACTTCCCGAGCCCCTGGAAGCATGATAATCACTTTAAACATGCTAATTTTAGCTCTAACACTGATGATCCACCTACAAATGTGAACTGACGTTCAAAAATAAAACATTTGAAAACGGACCATTTTCCACATTTCTGAAGCATGACGTAATAGGGGGGTGTTATCTCTTTTGTGGAAAATCAGCCCTTTTTGCTCGAACATTAAATGCCTCCAAATGGTATTTAATTAACTTCCCGAGCCCCTGGAAGCATGAAAATCACTTTAAACATGCTAATTTTAGCTCTAACACTGATGATCCACCTACAAATGTGAACTGACGTTAAAAAACTAAAACATTTGAAAACGGACCATTTTCCACATTTCTGAAGCATGACGTAATGGGGGGGTGTTATCTCTTTTGTCGAAAATCAGCCGTTTTTGCTCGAACATTAAATGCCTCCAAATGGTATTTAATTAACTTCCCGAGCCCCTGGAAGCATGAAAATCACTTTAAACATGCTAATTTTAGCTCTAACACTGATGATCCACCTACAAATGTGAACTGACGTTCAAAAATAAAACATTTGAAAACGGACTATTTTCCACATTTCTGAAGCATGACGTAATGGGGGGGTGTTATCTCTTTTGTCGAAAATCAGCCGTTTTTGCTCGAACATTAAATGCCTCCAAATGGTATTTAATTAACTTCCCGAGCCCCTGGAAGCATGAAAATCACTTTAAACATGTTAATTTTAGCTCTAACACTGATGATCCACCTACAAATGTGAACTGACGTTCAAAAATAAAACATTTGAAAACGGACCATTTTCCACATTTCTGAAGCATGATGTAATGGGGGGGTGTTATCTCTTTTGTCAAAAATCAGCCGTTTTTGCTTGAACATTAAATGACTACAAATGGTATTTAATTCACTTCCCGAGCCCCTGGAAGCATGAAAATCACTTTAAACATGCTAATTTTAGCTCAAACACTGATGATCCACCTACAAATGTGAACTGACGTTCAAAAATAAAACATTTGAAAACGGACCATTTTCTACATTTCTGAAGCATGACGTAATGGGGGGGTGTTATCTCTTTTGTCGAATATCAGCCGTTTTTGCTTGAACATTAAATGCCTCCAAATGGTATTTAATTAACTTCCCGGGGTCAAGAAACCCTTTTTGAGAACTCAGAGTGAGTAAATTGGCCCTTTTCATGCACTTTTAACCATTCCATAAATCTTGTGTTTAGGGCCCCTGGAAGCATGAAAATCACTTTAAACATGCTAATTTTAGCTCTAACACTGATGATCAACCTACAAATGTGAACTGACGTTCAAAAATAAAACATTTGAAAACGGACCATTTTCCACATTTCTGAAGCATGACGTAATGGGGGGGTGTTATCTCTTTTGTCAAAAATCAGCCATTTTTGCTTGAACATTAAATGCCTCCAAATGGTATTTAATTCACTTCCCGAGTCCCTGGAAGCATGAAAATCACTTTAAAAATGCTAATTTTAGCTCTAACACTGATGATCCACCTACAAATGTGAACTGACGTTCAAAAATAAAACATTTGAAAACGGACCATTTTCCACATTTCTGAAGCATGACGTAATGGGGGGTGTTATCTCTTTTGTCAAAAATCAGCCGTTTTTGCTTGAACATTAAATGCCTCCAAATGGTATTTAATTAACTTCCCGGGGTGAAGAAACCCTTTTTGAGAACTCAGAGTGAGTAAATTGGCCCTTTTCATGCACTTTTAACCATTCCATAAATCTTGTGTTTAGGGCCCCTGGAAGCATGAAAATCACTTTAAACATGTTAATTTTAGCTCTAACACTGACGATCAACCTACAAATGTGAACTGACGTTCAAAAATAAAACATTTGAAAACGGACCATTTTCCACATTTCTGAAGCATGACGTAATGGGGGGGTGTTATCTCTATTGTCAAAAATCAGCCGTTTTTGCTTGAACATTAAATGCCTCCAAATGGTATTTAATTAACTTCCCGAGCCCCTGGAAGCATGAAAATAACTTTAAACATTCTAATTTTAGCTCTAACACTGACGATCAACCTACAAATGTGAACTGACGTTCAAAAATAAAACATTTGAAAACGGACCATTTTCCACATTTCTGAAGCATGACGTAATGGGGGGGTGTTATCTCTTTTGTCAAAAATCAGCCGTTTTTGCTTGAACATTAAATGCCTCCAAATGGTATTTAATTAACTTCCCGGGGTGAAAAACCTGTTTTGAGAACTCAGAGTGAGTAAATTGGCCCTTTTCATGCACTTTTAACCATTCCACAAATCTTGTGTTTAGGGCCCCTGGAAGCATGAAAATCACTTTAAACATGCTAATTTTAGCTCTAACACTGATGATCCACCTACAAATGTGAACTGACGTTCAAAAATAAAACATTTGAAAACGGACCATTTTCCACATTTCTGAAGCATGACGTAATGGGGGGGTGTTATCTCTTTTGTCAAAAATCAGCCGTTTTTGCTTGAACATTAAATGCCTCCAAATGGTATTTAATTAACTTCCCGAGCCCCTGGAAGCATGAAAATCACTTTAAACATTCTAATTTTAGCTCTAACACTGATGATCAACCTACAAATGTGAACTGACGTTCAAAAATAAAACATTTGAAAACGGACCATTTTCCACATTTCTGAAGCATGACGTAATGGGGGGGTGTTATCTCTTTTGTCAAAAATCAACCATTTTTGCTTGAACATTAAATGCCTCCAAATGGTATTTAATTAACTTCCCGGGGTGAAGAAACCCTTTTTGAGAACTCAGAGTGAGTAAATTGGCCCTTTTCATGCACTTTTAACCATTCCATAAATCTTGTGTTTAGGGCCCCTGGAAGAATGAAAATCACTTTAAACATGCTAATTTTAGCTCTAACACTGATGATCAACCTACAAATGTGAACTGACGTTCAAAAATAAAACATTTGAAAACGGACCATTTTCCACATTTCTGAACCATGACGTAATGGGGGGTGTTATCTCTTTTGTCGAAAATCAGCCGTTTTTGCTTGAACATTAAATGCCTCCAAATGGTATTTAATTAACTTACCGGGGTGAAGAAACCCTTTTTGAGAACTCAGAGTGAGTAAATTGGCCCTTTTCATGCACTTTTAACCATTCCACAAATCTTGTGTTTAGGGCCCCTGGAAGCATGAAAATCACTTTAAACATGCTAATTTTAGCTCTAACACTGATGATCCACCTACAAATGTGAATTGACGTTCAAAAATAAAACATTTGAAAACGGACCATTTTCCACATTTCTGAAGCATGACGTAATGGGGGGGTGTTATCTCTTTTGTCGAAAATCAGCCGTTTTTGTTTGAACATTAAATGCCTCCAAATGGTATTTAATTAACTTCCCGGGGTGAAGAAACCCTTTTTGAGAACTCAGAGTGAGTAAATTTGCCCTTTTCATGCACTTTTAACCATTCCACAAATCTTGTGTTTAGGCCCCCCGGAAGCATGAAAATCACTTTAAACATGTTAATTTTAGCTCTAACACTGATGATCAACCTACAAATGTGAACTGACGTTCAAAAATAAAACATTTGAAAACGGACCATTTTCCACATTTCTGAAGCATGATGTAATGGGGGGGTGTTATCTCTTTTGTCAAAAATCAGCCGTTTTTGCTTGAACATTAAATGACTACAAATGGTATTTAATTCACTTCCCGAGCCCCTGGAAGCATGAAAATCACTTTAAACATGCTAATTTTAGCTCAAACACTGATGATCCACCTACAAATGTGAACTGACGTTCAAAAATAAAACATTTGAAAACGGACCATTTTCTACATTTCTGAAGCATGACGTAATGGGGGGGTGTTATCTCTTTTGTCGAATATCAGCCGTTTTTGCTTGAACATTAAATACCTCCAAATGGTATTTAATTAACTTCCCGGGGTGAAGAAACCCTTTTTGAGAACTCAGAGTGAGTAAATTGGCCATTTTCATGCACTTTTAACCATTCCATAAATCTTGTGTTTTGGGCCCCTGGAAGCATGAAAATCACTTTAAACATGCTAATTTTAGCTCTAACACTGATGATCCACCTACAAATGTGAACTGACGTTCAAAAATAAAACATTTGAAAACGGACCATTTTCCACATTTCTGAAGCATGACGTAATGGGGGGGTGTTATCTCTTTTGTCGAAAATCAGCCGTTTTTGCTCGAACATTAAATGCCTCCAAATGGTATTTATTTCACTTCCCGAGCCCCTGGAAGCATGAAAATCACTTTAAACATGCTAATTTTAGCTCTAACACTGATGATCCACCTACAAATGTGAACTGACGTTCAAAAATAAAACATTTGAAAACGGACCATTTTCCACATTTCTGAAGCATGACGTAATGGGGGGGTGTTATCTCTTTTGTCGAAAATCAGCCGTTTTTGCTCGAACATTAAATGCCTCCAAATGGTATTTAATTAACTTCCCGAGCCCCTGGAAGCATGAAAATCACTTTAAACATGCTAATTTTAGCTCTAACACTGATGATCCACCTACAAATGTGAACTTACGTTCAAAAATAAAACATTTGAAAACGGACCATTTTCCACATTTCTGAAGCATGACGTAATGGGGGGGTGTTATCTCTTTTGTCGAAAATCAGCCGTTTTTGCTCGAACATTAAATGCCTCCAAATGGTATTTAATTAACTTCCCGGGGTGAAGAAACCCTTTTTGAGAACTCAGAGTGAGTAAATTGGCCATTTTCATGCACTTTTAACCATTCCATAAATCTTGTGTTTTGGGCCCCTGGAAGCATGAAAATCACTTTAAACATGCTAATTTTAGCTCTAACACTGATGATCCACCTACAAATGTGAACTGACATTCAAAAATAAAACATTTGAAAACGGACGATTTTCCACATTTCTGAAGCATGACGTAATGGGGGGGTGTTATCTCTTTTGTGGAAAATCAGCCGTTTTTGCTCGAACATTAAATGCCTCCAAATGGTATTTATTTCACTTCCCGAGCCCCTGGAAGCATGAAAATCACTTTAAACATGCTAATTTTAGCTCTAACACTGATGATCCACCTACAAATGTGAACTGACGTTCAAAAATAAAACATTTGAAAACGGACCATTTTCCACATTTCTGAAGCATGACGTAATGGGGGGGGTGTTATCTCTTTTTTCGAAAATCAGCCGTTTTTGCTCTAACATTAAATGCCTCCAAATGGTATTTAATTAACTTCCCGGGGTGAAGAAACCCCTTTTGAGAACTCAGAGTGAGTAAATTGGCCATTTTCATGCACTTTTAACCATTCCATAAATCTTGTGTTTTGGGCCCCTGGAAGCATGAAAATCACTTTAAACATGCTAATTTTAGCTCTAACACTGATGATCCACCTACAAATGTGAACTGACGTTCAAAAATAAAACATTTGAAAACGGACCATTTTCCACATTTCTGAAGCATGACGTAATGGGGGGGTGTTATCTCTTTTGTCGAAAATCAGCCGTTTTTGCTCGAACATTAAATGCCTCCAAATGGTATTTATTTCACTTCCCGAGCCCCTGGAAGCATGAAAATCACTTTAAACATGCTAATTTTAGCTCTAACACTGATGATCCACCTACAAATGTGAACTGACGTTCAAAAATAAAACATTTGAAAACGGACCTTTTTCCACATTTCTGAAGCATGACGTAATGGGGGGGTGTTATCTCTTTTGTCGAAAATCAGCCGTTTTTGCTCGAACATTAAATGCCTCCAAATGGTATTTATTTCACTTCCCGAACCCCTGGAAGCATGAAAATCACTTTAAACATGCTAATTTTAGCTTTAACACTGATGATCCACCTACAAATGTGAACTGACGTTCAAAAATAAAACATTTGAAAACGGACCATTTTCCACATTTCTGAAGCATGACGTAATGGGGGGGTGTTATCTCTTTTGTCGAAAATCAGCCGTTTTTGCTCGAACATTAAATGCCTCCAAATGGTATTTAATTAACTTCCCGAGCCCCTGGAAACATGAAAATCACTTTAAACATGCTAATTTTAGCTCTAACACTGATGATCCACCTACAAATGTGAACTGACGTTCAAAAATAAAACATTTGAAAACTGACCATTTTCCACATTTCTGAAGCATGACGTAATGGGGGGGTGTTATCTCTTTTGTCGAAAATCAGCCGTTTTTGCTCGAACATTAAATGCCTCCAAATGGTATTTAATTAACTTCCCGAGCCCCTGGAAGCATGATAATCACTTTAAACATGCTAATTTTAGCTCTAACACTGATGATCCACCTACAAATGTGAACTGACGTTCAAAAATAAAACATTTGAAAACGGACCATTTTCCACATTTCTGAAGCATGACGTAATAGGGGGGTGTTATCTCTTTTGTGGAAAATCAGCCGTTTTTGCTCGAACATTAAATGCCTCCAAATGGTATTTAATTAACTTCCCGAGCCCCTGGAAGCATGAAAATCACTTTAAACATGCTAATTTTAGCTCTAACACTGATGATCCACCTACAAATGTGAACTGACGTTAAAAAACTAAAACATTTGAAAACGGACCATTTTCCACATTTCTGAAGCATGACGTAATGGGGGGGTGTTATCTCTTTTGTCGAAAATCAGCCGTTTTTGCTCGAACATTAAATGCCTCCAAATGGTATTTAATTAACTTCCCGAGCCCCTGGAAGCATGAAAATCACTTTAAACATGCTAATTTTAGCTCTAACACTGATGATCCACCTACAAATGTGAACTGACGTTCAAAAATAAAACATTTGAAAACGGACTATTTTCCACATTTCTGAAGCATGACGTAATGGGGGGGTGTTATCTCTTTTGTCGAAAATCAGCCGTTTTTGCTTGAACGTTAAATGCCTCCAAATGGTATTTAATTCACTTCCCGAGTCCCTGGAAGCATGAAAATCACTTTAAAAATGCTAATTTTAGCTCTAACACTGATGATCCACCTACAAATGTGAACTGACGTTCAAAAATAAAACATTTGAAAACGGACCATTTTCCACATTTCTGAAGCATGACGTAATGGGGGGTGTTATCTCTTTTGTCAAAAATCAGCCGTTTTTGCTTGAACATTAAATGCCTCCAAATGGTATTTAATTAACTTCCCGGGGTGAAGAAACCCTTTATGAGAACTCAGAGTGAGTAAATTGGCCCTTTTCATGCACTTTTAACCATTCCATAAATCTTGTGTTTAGGGCCCCTGGAAGCATGAAAATCACTTTAAACATGTTAATTTTAGCTCTAACACTGACGATCAACCTACAAATGTGAACTGACGTTCAAAAATAAAACATTTGAAAACGGACCATTTTCCACATTTCTGAAGCATGACGTAATGGGGGGGTGTTATCTCTTTTGTCAAAAATCAGCCGTTTTTGCTTGAACATTAAATGCCTCCAAATGGTATTTAATTAACTTCCCGAGCCCCTGGAAGCATGAAAATAACTTTAAACATTCTAATTTTAGCTCTAACACTGACGATCAACCTACAAATGTGAACTGACGTTCAAAAATAAAACATTTGAAAACGGACCATTTTCCACATTTCTGAAGCATGACGTAATGGGGGGGTGTTATCTCTTTTGTCAAAAATCAGCCGTTTTTGCTTGAACATTAAATGCCTCCAAATGGTATTTAATTAACTTCCCGGGGTGAAAAACCTGTTTTGAGAACTCAGAGTGAGTAAATTGGCCCTTTTCATGCACTTTTAACCATTCCACAAATCTTGTGTTTAGGGCCCCTGGAAGCATGAAAATCACTTTAAACATGCTAATTTTAGCTCTAACACTGATGATCCACCTACAAATGTGAACTGACGTTCAAAAATAAAACATTTGAAAACGGACCATTTTCCACATTTCTGAAGCATGACGTAATGGGGGGGTGTTATCTCTTTTGTCAAAAATCAGCCGTTTTTGCTTGAACATTAAATGCCTCCAAATGGTATTTAATTAACTTCCCGAGCCCCTGGAAGCATGAAAATCACTTTAAACATTCTAATTTTAGCTCTAACACTGATGATCAACCTACAAATGTGAACTGACGTTCAAAAATAAAACATTTGAAAACGGACCATTTTCCACATTTCTGAAGCATGACGTAATGGGGGGGTGTTATCTCTTTTGTGGAAAATCAGCCGTTTTTGCTCGAACATTAAATGCCTCCAAATGGTATTTATTTCACTTCCCGAGCCCCTGGAAGCATGAAAATCACTTTAAACATGCTAATTTTAGCTCTAACACTGATGATCCACCTACAAATGTGAACTGACGTTCAAAAATAAAACATTTGAAAACGGACCATTTTCCACATTTCTGAAGCATGACGTAATGGGGTGGGTGTTATCTCTTTTTTCGAAAATCAGCCGTTTTTGCTCTAACATTAAATGCCTCCAAATGGTATTTAATTAACTTCCCGGGGTGAAGAAACCCCTTTTGAGAACTCAGAGTGAGTAAATTGGCCATTTTCATGCACTTTTAACCATTCCATAAATCTTGTGTTTTGGGCCCCTGGAAGCATGAAAATCACTTTAAACATGCTAATTTTAGCTCTAACACTGATGATCCACCTACAAATGTGAACTGACGTTCAAAAATAAAACATTTGAAAACGGACCATTTTCCACATTTCTGAAGCATGACGTAATGGGGGGGTGTTATCTCTTTTGTCGAAAATCAGCCGTTTTTGCTCGAACATTAAATGCCTCCAAATGGTATTTATTTCACTTCCCGAGCCCCTGGAAGCATGAAAATCACTTTAAACATGCTAATTTTAGCTCTAACACTGATGATCCACCTACAAATGTGAACTGACGTTCAAAAATAAAACATTTGAAAACGGACCTTTTTCCACATTTCTGAAGCATGACGTAATGGGGGGGTGTTATCTCTTTTGTCGAAAATCAGCCGTTTTTGCTCGAACATTAAATGCCTCCAAATGGTATTTATTTCACTTCCCGAACCCCTGGAAGCATGAAAATCACTTTAAACATGCTAATTTTAGCTTTAACACTGATGATCCACCTACAAATGTGAACTGACGTTCAAAAATAAAACATTTGAAAACGGACCATTTTCCACATTTCTGAAGCATGACGTAATGGGGGGGTGTTATCTCTTTTGTCGAAAATCAGCCGTTTTTGCTCGAACATTAAATGCCTCCAAATGGTATTTAATTAACTTCCCGAGCCCCTGGAAACATGAAAATCACTTTAAACATGCTAATTTTAGCTCTAACACTGATGATCCACCTACAAATGTGAACTGACGTTCAAAAATAAAACATTTGAAAACTGACCATTTTCCACATTTCTGAAGCATGACGTAATGGGGGGGTGTTATCTCTTTTGTCGAAAATCAGCCGTTTTTGCTCGAACATTAAATGCCTCCAAATGGTATTTAATTAACTTCCCGAGCCCCTGGAAGCATGATAATCACTTTAAACATGCTAATTTTAGCTCTAACACTGATGATCCACCTACAAATGTGAACTGACGTTCAAAAATAAAACATTTGAAAACGGACCATTTTCCACATTTCTGAAGCATGACGTAATAGGGGGGTGTTATCTCTTTTGTGGAAAATCAGCCGTTTTTGCTCGAACATTAAATGCCTCCAAATGGTATTTAATTAACTTCCCGAGCCCCTGGAAGCATGAAAATCACTTTAAACATGCTAATTTTAGCTCTAACACTGATGATCCACCTACAAATGTGAACTGACGTTAAAAAACTAAAACATTTGAAAACGGACCATTTTCCACATTTCTGAAGCATGACGTAATGGGGGGGTGTTATCTCTTTTGTCGAAAATCAGCCGTTTTTGCTCGAACATTAAATGCCTCCAAATGGTATTTAATTAACTTCCCGAGCCCCTGGAAGCATGAAAATCACTTTAAACATGCTAATTTTAGCTCTAACACTGATGATCCACCTACAAATGTGAACTGACGTTCAAAAATAAAACATTTGAAAACGGACTATTTTCCACATTTCTGAAGCATGACGTAATGGGGGGGTGTTATCTCTTTTGTCGAAAATCAGCCGTTTTTGCTTGAACGTTAAATGCCTCCAAATGGTATTTAATTCACTTCCCGAGTCCCTGGAAGCATGAAAATCACTTTAAAAATGCTAATTTTAGCTCTAACACTGATGATCCACCTACAAATGTGAACTGACGTTCAAAAATAAAACATTTGAAAACGGACCATTTTCCACATTTCTGAAGCATGACGTAATGGGGGGTGTTATCTCTTTTGTCAAAAATCAGCCGTTTTTGCTTGAACATTAAATGCCTCCAAATGGTATTTAATTAACTTCCCGGGGTGAAGAAACCCTTTATGAGAACTCAGAGTGAGTAAATTGGCCCTTTTCATGCACTTTTAACCATTCCATAAATCTTGTGTTTAGGGCCCCTGGAAGCATGAAAATCACTTTAAACATGTTAATTTTAGCTCTAACACTGACGATCAACCTACAAATGTGAACTGACGTTCAAAAATAAAACATTTGAAAACGGACCATTTTCCACATTTCTGAAGCATGACGTAATGGGGGGGTGTTATCTCTTTTGTCAAAAATCAGCCGTTTTTGCTTGAACATTAAATGCCTCCAAATGGTATTTAATTAACTTCCCGAGCCCCTGGAAGCATGAAAATAACTTTAAACATTCTAATTTTAGCTCTAACACTGACGATCAACCTACAAATGTGAACTGACGTTCAAAAATAAAACATTTGAAAACGGACCATTTTCCACATTTCTGAAGCATGACGTAATGGGGGGGTGTTATCTCTTTTGTCAAAAATCAGCCGTTTTTGCTTGAACATTAAATGCCTCCAAATGGTATTTAATTAACTTCCCGGGGTGAAAAACCTGTTTTGAGAACTCAGAGTGAGTAAATTGGCCCTTTTCATGCACTTTTAACCATTCCACAAATCTTGTGTTTAGGGCCCCTGGAAGCATGAAAATCACTTTAAACATGCTAATTTTAGCTCTAACACTGATGATCCACCTACAAATGTGAACTGACGTTCAAAAATAAAACATTTGAAAACGGACCATTTTCCACATTTCTGAAGCATGACGTAATGGGGGGGTGTTATCTCTTTTGTCAAAAATCAGCCGTTTTTGCTTGAACATTAAATGCCTCCAAATGGTATTTAATTAACTTCCCGAGCCCCTGGAAGCATGAAAATCACTTTAAACATTCTAATTTTAGCTCTAACACTGATGATCAACCTACAAATGTGAACTGACGTTCAAAAATAAAACATTTGAAAACGGACCATTTTCCACATTTCTGAAGCATGACGTAATGGGGGGGTGTTATCTCTTTTGTCAAAAATCAACCATTTTTGCTTGAACATTAAATGCCTCCAAATGGTATTTAATTAACTTCCCGAGCCCCTGGAAGCATGAAAATCACTTTAAACATGCTAATTTTAGCTCTAACACTGATGATCCACCTACAAATGTGAACTGACGTTCAAAAATAAAACATTTGAAAACGGACCATTTTCCACATTTCTGAAGCATGACGTAATGGGGGGGTGTTATCTCTTTTGTCGAAAATCAGCCATTTTTGCTTGAACATTAAATGCCTCCAAATGGTATTTAATTAACTTACCGGGGTGAAGAAACCCTTTTTGAGAACTCAGAGTGAGTAAATTGGCCCTTTTCATGCACTTTTAACCATTCCAAAAATCTTGTGTTTAGGGCCCCTGGAAGCATGAAAATCACTTTAAACATGCTAATTTTAGCTCTAACACTGATGATCCACCTACAAATGTGAACTGACGTTCAAAAATAAAACATTTGAAAACGGACCATTTTCCACATTTCTGAAGCATGACGTAATGGGGGGGTGTTATCTCTTTTGTCGAAAATCAGCCGTTTTTGTTTGAACATTAAATGCCTCCAAATGGTATTTAATTAACTTCCCGGGGTGAAGAAACCCTTTTTGAGAACTCAGAGTGAGTAAATTGTCCCTTTTCATGCACTTTTAACCATTCCACAAATCTTGTGTTTAGGCCCCCTGGAAGCATGAAAATCACTTTAAACATGTTAATTTTAGCTCTAACACTGATGATCAACCTACAAATGTGAACTGACGTTCAAAAATAAAACATTTGAAAACGGACCATTTTCCACATTTCTGAAGCATGATGTAATGGGGGGGTGTTATCTCTTTTGTCAAAAATCAGCCGTTTTTGCTTGAACATTAAATGCCTCCAAATGGTATTTAATTCACTTCCCGAGCCCCTGGAAGCATGAAAATCACTTTAAACATGCTAATTTTAGCTCTAACACTGATGATCCACCTACAAATGTGAACTGACGTTCAAAAATAAAACATTTGAAAACGGACCATTTTCCACATTTCTGAAGCATGACATAATGGGGGGGTGTTATCTCTTTTGTCGAATATCAGCCGTTTTTGCTTGAACATTAAATGCCTCCAAATGGTATTTAATTAACTTCCCGGGGTCAAGAAACCCTTTTTGAGAACTCAGAGTGAATAAATTGGCCCTTTTCATGCACTTTTAACCATTCCATAAATCTTGTGTTTAGGGCCCCTGGAAGCATGAAAATCACTTTAAACATGCTAATTTTAGCTCTAACACTGATGATCAACCTACAAATGTGAACTGACGTTCAAAAATAAAACATTTGAAAACGGACCATTTTCCACATTTCTGAAGCATGACGTAATGGGTGGGGTGTTATCTCTTTTGTCAAAAATCAGCCATTTTTGCTTGAACATTAAATGCCTCCAAATGGTATTTAATTCACTTCCCGAGTCCCTGGAAGCATGAAAATCACTTTAAACATGCTAATTTTAGCTCTAACACTGATGATCCACCTACAAATGTGAACTGACGTTCAAAAATAAAACATTTGAAAACGGACCATTTTCCACATTTCTGAAGCATGACGTAATGGGGGGGTGCTATCTCTTTTGTCAAAAATCAGCCGTTTTTGCTTGAACTTTAAATGCCTCCAAATGGTATTTAATTAACTTCCCGAGCCCCTGGAAGCATGAAAATCACTTTAAACATGCTAATTTTAGCTCTAACACTGATGATCCACCTACAAATGTGAACTGACGTTCAAAAATAAAACATTTGAAAACGGACCATTTTCTACATTTCTGAAGCATGACGTAATGGGGGGGTGTTATCTCTTTTGTCAAAAATCAGCCGTTTTTGCTTGAACATTAAATGCCTCCAAATGGTATTTAATTAACTTCCCGGGGTGAAGAAACCCTTTTTGAGAACTCAGAGTGAGTAAATTGGCCCTTTTCATGCACTTTTAACCATTCCATAAATCTTGTGTTTAGGGCCCCTGGAAGCATGAAAATCACTTTAAACATGCTAATTTTAGCTCTAACACTGATGATCCACCTACAAATGTGAACTGACGTTCAAAAATAAAACATTTGAAAACGGACCATTTTCCACATTTCTGAAGCATGACGAAATGGGGGGTGTTATCTCTTTTGTCAAAATCAGCCGTTTTTGCTTGAACATTAAATGCCTCCAAATGGTATTTAATTAACTTCCCGGGGTGTAGAAACCCTTTTTGAGAACTCAGAGTGAGTAAATTGGCCCTTTTCATGCACTTTTAACCATTCCATAAATCTTGTGTTTAGGGCCCCTGGAAGCATGAAAATCACTTTAAACATGCTAATTTTAGCTCTAACACTGATGATCCACCTACAAATGTGAACTGACGTTCAAAAATAAAACATTTGAAAACGGACCATTTTCCACATTTCTGAAGCATGACGTAATGGGGGGGTGTTATCTCTTTTGTCAAAAATCAGCCGTTTTTGCTTGAACATTAAATGCCTCCAAATAGTATTTAATTAACTTCCCGGGGTGAAGAAACCCTTTTTGAGATCTCAGAGTGAGTAAATTGGCCCTTTTCATGCACTTTTAACCATTCCACAAATCTTGTGTTTAGGGCCCCTGGAAGCATGAAAATCACTTTAAACGTGTTAATTTTAGCTCTAACACTGATGATCAACCTACAAATGTGAACTGACGTTCAAAAATAAAACATTTGAAAACGGACCATTTTCCACATTTCTGAAGCATGACGTAATGGGGGGTGTTATCTCTTTTGTCAAAAATCAGCTGTTTTTGCTTGAACTTTAAATGCCTCCAAATAGTATTTAATTCACTTCCCGAGCCCCTGGAAGCATGAAAATCACTTTAAACATACTAATTTTAGCTCTAACACTGATGATCCACCTACAAATGTGAACTGACGTTCAAAAATAAAACATTTGAAAACGGACCATTTTCCACATTTCTGAAGCATGACGTAATGGGGGGGTGTTATCTCTTTTGTCAAAAATCAGCCGTTTTTGCTTGAACATTAAATGCCTCCAAATGGTATTTAATTAACTTCCCGAGCCCCTGGAAGCATGAAAATCACTTTAAACATTCTAATTTTAGCTCTAACACTGATGATCAACCTACAAATGTGAACTGACGTTCAAAAATAAAACATTTGAAAACGGACCATTTTCCACATTTCTGAAGCATGACGTAATGGGGGGGTGTTATCTCTTTTGTCAAAAATCAGCCGTTTTTGCTTGAACATGAAATGCCTCCAAATGGTATTTAATTAACTTCCTGGGGTGAAGAAACACTTTTTGAGAACTCAGAGTGAGTAAATTGGCCCTTTTCATGCACTTTTAACCATTCCATAAATCTTGTGTTTAGGGCCCCTGGAAGCATGAAAATCACTTTAAACATGTTAATTTTAGCTCTAACACTGACGATCAACCTACAAATGTGAACTGACGTTCAAAAATAAAACATTTGAAAACGGACCATTTTCCACATTTCTGAAGCATGACGTAATGGGGGGGTGTTATCTCTTTTGTCAAAAATCAGCCGTTTTTGCTTGAACATTAAATGCCTCCAAATGGTATTTAATGAACTTCCCGGGGTGAAGAAACCCGTTTTGAGAACTCAGAGTGAGTAAATTGGCCCTTTTCATGCACTTTTAACCATTCCACAAATCTTGTGTTTAGGGCCCCTGGAAGCATGAAAATCACTTTAAACATGCTAATTTTTGCTCTAACACGGATGATCCACCTACAAATGTGAACTGACGTTCAAAAATAAAACATTTGAAAACGGACCATTTTCCACATGTCTGAAGCATGACGTAATGGGGGGGTGTTATCTCTTTTGTCAAAAATCAGCCGTTTTTGCTTGAACATTAAATGCCTCCAAATGGTATTTAATTAACTTCCCGAGCCCCTGGAAGCATGAAAATCACTTTAAACATTCTAATTTTAGCTCTAACACTGATGATCAACCTACAAATGTGAACTGACGTTCAAAAATAAAACATTTGAAAACGGACCATTTTCCACATTTCTGAAGCATGACGTAATGGGGAGGTGTTATCTCTTTTGTCAAAAATCAGCCGTTTTTGCTTGAACATTAAATGCCTCCAAATGGTATTTAATTAACTTCCCGGGGTGAAGAAACCCTTTTTGAGAACTCAGAGTGAGTAAATTGGCCCTTTTCATGCACTTTTAACCATTCCATAAATCTTGTGTTTAGGGCCCCTGGAAGCATGAAAATCACTTTAAACATGTTAATTTTAGCTCTAACACTGACGATCAACCTACAAATGTGAACTGACGTTCAAAAATAAAACATTTGAAAACGGACCATTTTCCACATTTCTGAAGCATGACGTAATGGGGGGGTGTTATCTCTTTTGTCAAAAATCAACCATTTTTGCTTGAACATTAAATGCCTCCAAATGGTATTTAATTAACTTCCCGAGCCCCTGGAAGCATGAAAATCACTTTAAACATGCTAATTTTAGCTCTAACACTGATGATCCACCTACAAATGTGAACTGACGTTCAAAAATAAAACATTTGAAAACGGACCATTTTCCACATTTCTGAAGCATGACGTAATGGGGGGGTGTTATCTCTTTTGTCGAAAATCAGCCGTTTTTGTTTGAACATTAAATGCCTCCAAATGGTATTTAATTAACTTCCCGGGGTGAAGAAACCCTTTTTGAGAACTCAGAGTGAGTAAATTGGCCCTTTTCATGCACTTTTAACCATCCCACAAATCTTGTGTTTAGGCCCCCTGGAAGCATGAAAATCACTTTAAACATGTTAATTTTAGCTCTAACACTGATGATCAACCTACAAATGTGAAATGACGTTCAAAAATAAAACATTTGAAAACGGACCATTTTCCACATTTCTGAAGCATGATGTAATGGGGGGGTGTTATCTCTTTTGTCAAAAATCTGCAGTTTTTGCTTGAACATTAAATGCCTCCAAATGGTATTTAATTCACTTCCCGAGCCCCTGGAAGCATGAAAATCACTTTAAACATGCTAACTTTAGCTCTAACACTGATGATCCACCTACAAATGTGAACTGACGTTCAAAAATAAAACATTTGAAAACGGACCATTTTCCACATTTCTGAAGCATGACGTAATGGGGGGGTGCTATCTCTTTTGTCAAAAATCAGCCGTTTTTGCTTGAACTTTAAATGCCTCCAAATGGTATTTAATTAACTTCCCGAGCCCCTGGAAGCATGAAAATCACTTTAAACATGCTAATTTTAGCTCTAACACTGATGATCCACCTACAAATGTGAACTGACGTTCAAAAATAAAACATTTGAAAACGGACCATTTTCCACATTTCTGAAGCATGACGTAATGGGGGGGTGTTATCTCTTTTGTCAAAAATCAGCCGTTTTTGCTTGAACATTAAATGCCTCCAAATGGTATTTAATTAACTTCCCGGGGTGAAGAAACCCTTTTTGAGAACTCAGAGTGAGTAAATTGGCCCTTTTCATGCACTTTTAACCATTCCATAAATCTTGTGTTTAGGGCCCCTGGAAGCATGAAAATCACTTTAAACATGCTAATTTTAGCTCTAACACTGATGATCCACCTACAAATGTGAACTGACGTTCAAAAATAAAACATTTGAAAACGGACCATTTTCCACATTTCTGAAGCATGACGTAATGGGGGGTGTTATCTCTTTTGTCAAAATCAGCCGTTTTTGCTTGAACATTAAATGCCTCCAAATGGTATTTAATTAACTTCCCGGGGTGTAGAAACCCTTTTTGAGAACTCAGAGTGAGTAAATTGGCCCTTTTCATGCACTTTTAACCATTCCATAAATCTTGTGTTTAGGGCCCCTGGAAGCATGAAAATCACTTTAAACATGCTAATTTTAGCTCTAACACTGATGATCCACCTACAAATGTGAACTGACGTTCAAAAATAAAACATTTGAAAACGGACCATTTTCCACATTTCTGAAGCATGACGTAATGTGGGGGTGTTATCTCTTTTGTCAAAAATCAGCCGTTTTTGCTTGAACATTAAATGCCTCCAAATAGTCTTTAATTAACTTCCCGGGGTGAAGAAACCCTTTTTGAGATCTCAGAGTGAGTAAATTGGCCCTTTTCATGCACTTTTAACCATTCCACAAATCTTGTGTTTAGGGCCCCTGGAAGCATGAAAATCACTTTAAACGTGTTAATTTTAGCTCTAACACTGATGATCAACCTACAAATGTGAACTGACGTTCAAAAATAAAACATTTGAAAACGGACCATTTTCCACATTTCTGAAGCATGACGTAATGGGGGGTGTTATCTCTTTTGTCAAAAATCAGCCGTTTTTGGTTGAACTTTAAATGCCTCCAAATAGTATTTAATTCACTTCCCGAGCCCCTGGAAGCATGAAAATCACTTTAAACATACTAATTTTAGCTCTAACACTGATGATCCACCTACAAATGTGAACTGACGTTCAAAAATAAAACATTTGAAAACGGACCATTTTCCACATTTCTGAAGCATGACGTAATGGGGGGGTGTTATCTCTTTTGTCAAAAATCAGCCGTTTTTGCTTGAACATTAAATGCCTCCAAATGGTATTTAATTAACTTCCCGAGCCCCTGGAAGCATGAAAATCACTTTAAACATTCTAATTTTAGCTCTAACACTGATGATCAACCTACAAATGTGAACTGACGTTCAAAAATAAAACATTTGAAAACGGACCATTTTCTACATTTCTGAAGCATGACGTAATGGGGGGGTGTTATCTCTTTTGTCAAAAATCAGCCGTTTTTGCTTGAACATTAAATGCCTCCAAATGGTATTTAATTAACTTCCCGGGGTGAAGAAACCCTTTTTGAGAACTCAGAGTGAGTAAATTGGCCCTTTTCATGCACTTTTAACCATTCCATAAATCTTGTGTTTAGGGCCCCTGGAAGCATGAAAATCACTTTAAACATGTTAATTTTAGCTCTAACACTGACGATCAACCTACAAATGTGAACTGACGTTCAAAAATAAAACATTTGAAAACGGACCATTTTCCACATTTCTGAAGCATGACGTAATGGGGGGGTGTTATCTCTTTTGTCAAAAATCAGCCGTTTTTGCTTGAACATTAAATGCCTCCAAATGGTATTTAATTAACTTCCCGGGGTGAAGAAACCCGTTTTGAGAACTCAGAGTGAGTAAATTGGCCCTTTTCATGCACTTTTAACCATTCCACAAATCTTGTGTTTAGGGCCCCTGGAAGCATGAAAATCACTTTAAACATGCTAATTTTAGCTCTAACACTGATGATCCACCTACAAATGTGAACTGACGTTCAAAAATAAAACATTTGAAAACGGACCATTTTCCACATTTCTGAAGCATGACGTAATGGGGGGGTGTTATCTCTTTTGTCAAAAATCAGCCGTTTTTGCTTGAACATTAAATGCCTCCAAATGGTATTTAATTAACTTCCCGAGCCCCTGGAAGCATGAAAATCACTTTAAACATTCTAATTTTAGCTCTAACACTGATGATCAACCTACAAATGTGAACTGACGTTCAAAAATAAAACATTTGAAAACGGACCATTTTCCACATTTCTGAAGCATGACGTAATGGGGGGGTGTTATCTCTTTTGTCAAAAATCAGCCGTTTTTGCTTGAACATTAAATGCCTCCAAATGGTATTTAATTAACTTCCCAGGGTGAAGAAACCCTTTTTGAGAACTCAGAGTGAGTAAATTGGCCCTTTTCATGCACTTTTAACCATTCCACAAATCTTGTGTTTAGGGCCCCTGGAAGCATGAAAATCACTTTAAACATGCTAATTTTAGCTCTAACACTGATGATCCACCTACAAATGTGAACTGACGTTCAAAAATAAAACATTTGAAAACGGACCATTTTCCACATTTCTGAAGCATGACGTAATGGGGGGGTGTTATCTCTTTTGTCGAAAAATCAGCCGTTTTTGTTTGAACATTAAATGCCTCCAAATGGTATTTAATTAACTTCCCGGGGTGAAGAAACCCTTTTTGAGAACTCAGAGTGAGTAAATTGGCCCTTTTCATGCACTTTTAACCATTCCACAAATCTTGTGTTTAGGCCCCCTGGAAGCATGAAAATCACTTTAAACATGTTAATTTTAGCTCTAACACTGATGATCAACCTACAAATGTGAACTGACGTTCAAAAATAAAACATTTGAAAACGGACCATTTTCCACATTTCTGAAGCATGATGTAATGGGGGGGTGTTATCTCTTTTGTCAAAAATCAGCCGTTTTTGATTGAACATTAAATGCCTCCAAATGGTATTTAATTCACTTCCCGAGCCCCTGGAAGCATGAAAATCACTTTAAACATGCTAATTTTAGCTCTAACACTGATGATCCACCTACAAATGTGAACTGACGTTCAAAAATAAAACATTTGAAAACGGACCATTTTCCACATTTCTGAAGCATGACGTAATGGGGGGTGTTATCTCTTTTGTCAAAATCAGCCGTTTTTGCTTGAACATTAAATGCCTCCAAATGGTATTTAATTAACTTCCCGGGGTGTAGAAACCCTTTTTGAGAACTCAGAGTGAGTAAATTGGCCCTTTTCATGCACTTTTAACCATGCCATAAATCTTGTGTTTAGGGCCCCTGGAAGCATGAAAATCACTTTAAACATGCTAATTTTAGCTCTAACACTGATGATCCACCTACAAATGTGAACTGACGTTCAAAAATAAAACATTTGAAAACGGACCATTTTCCACATTTCTGAAGCATGATGTAATGGGGGGGTGTTATCTCTTTTGTCAAAAATCAGCCGTTTTTGCTTGAACATTAAATGCCTCCAAATGGTATTTAATTAACTTCCCGGGGTGAAGAAACCCTTTTTGAGAACTCAGAGTGAGTAAATTGGCCCTTTTCATGCACTTTTAACCATTCCATAAATCTTGTGTTTAGGGCCCCTGGAAGCATGAAAATCACTTTAAACATGCTAATTTTAGCTCTAACACTGATGATCAACCTACAAATGTGAACTGACGTTCAAAAATAAAACATTTGAAAACGGACCATTTTCCACATTTCTGAACCATGACGTAATGGGGGGGTGTTATCTCTTTTGTCGAAAATCAGCCGTTTTTGCTTGAACATTAAATGCCTCTAAATGGTATTTAATTAACTTACCGGGGTGAAGAAACTCTTTTTGAGAACTCAGAGTGAGTAAATTGGCCCTTTTCATGCACTTTTAACCATTCCACAAATCTTGTGTTTAGGGCCCCTGGAAGCATGAAAATCACTTTAAACATGCTAATTTTAGCTCTAACACTGATGATCCACCTACAAATGTGAATTGACGTTCAAAAATAAAACATTTGAAAACGGACCATTTTCCACATTTCTGAAGCATGACGTAATGGGGGGGTGTTATCTCTTTTGTCGAAAATCAGCCGTTTTTGTTTGAACATTAAATGCCTCCAAATGGTATTTAATTAACTTCCCGGGGTGAAGAAACCCTTTTTGAGAACTCAGAGTGAGTAAATTGGCCCTTTTCATGCACTTTAAACCACTCCACAAATCTTGTGTTTAGGCCCCCTGGAAGCATGAAAATCACTTTAAACATGTTAATTTTAGCTCTAACACTGATGATCAACCTACAAATGTGAACTGACGTTCAAAAATAAAACATTTGAAAACGGACCATTTTCCACATTTCTGAAGCATGATGTAATGGGGGGGTGTTATCTCTTTTGTCAAAAATCAGCCGTTTTTGCTTGAACATTAAATGACTACAAATGGTATTTAATTAACTTCCCGAGCCCCTGGAAGCATGAAAATCACTTTAAACATGCTAATTTTAGCTCTAACACTGATGATCCACCTACAAATGTGAACTGACGTTCAAAAATAAAACATTTGAAAACGGACCATTTTCCACATTTCTGAAGCATGACGTAATGGGGGGGTGTTATCTCTTTTGTCAAAAATCAGCCGTTTTTGCTTGAACATTAAATGCCTCCAAATGGTATTTAATTAACTTCCCGGGGTGAAGAAACCCTTTTTGAGAACTCAGAGTGAGTAAAATGGCCCTTTTCATGCACTTTTAACCATTCCATAAATCTTGTGTTTAGGGCCCCTGGAAGCATGAAAATCACTTTAAACATGCTAATTTTAGCTCTAACACTGATGATCAACCTACAAATGTGAACTGACGTTCAAAAATAAAACATTTGAAAACGGACCATTTTCCACATTTCTGAACCATGACGTAATGGGGGGGTGTTATCTCTTTTGTCGAATATCAGCCGTTTTTGCTTGAACATTAAATGACTACAAATGGTATTTAATTCACTTCCCGAGCCCCTGGAAGCATGAAAATCACTTTAAACATGCTAATTTTAGCTCAAACACTGATGATCCACCTACAAATGTGAACTGACGTTCAAAAATAAAACATTTGAAAACGGACCATTTTCTACATTTCTGAAGCATGACGTAATGGGGGGTGTTATCTCTTTTGTCGAATATCAGCCGTTTTTGCTTGAACATTAAATGCCTCCAAATGGTATTTAATTAACTTCCCGGGTTCAAGAAACCCTTTTTGAGAACTCAGAGTGAGTAAATTGGCCCTTTTCATGCACTTTTAACCATTCCATAAATCTTGTGTTTAGGGCCCCTGGAAGCATGAAAATCACTTTAAACATGCTAATTTTAGCTCTAACACTGATGATCAACCTACAAATGTGAACTGACGTTCAAAAATAAAACATTTGAAAACGGACCATTTTTCACATTTCTGAAGCATGACGTAATGGGGGGGTGTTATCTCTTTTGTCAAAAATCTGCCATTTTTGCTTGAACATTAAATGTCTCCAAATGGTATTTAATTCACTTCCCGAGTCCCTGGAAGCATGAAAATCACTTTAAAAATGCTAATTTTAGCTCTAACACTGATGATCCACCTACAAATGTGAACTGACGTTCAAAAATAAAACATTTGAAAACGGACCATTTTCCACATTTCTGAAGCATGACGTAATGGGGGGGTGTTATCTCTTTTGTCAAAAATCAGCCATTTTTGCTTGAACTTTAAATGCCTCCAAATGGTATTTAATTAACTTCCCGAGCCCCTGGAAGCATGAAAATCACTTTAAACATGCTAATTTTAGCTCTAACACTGATGATCCACCTACAAATGTGAACTGACGTTCAAAAATAAAACATTTGAAAACGGACCATTTTCCACATTTCTGAAGCATGACGTAATGGGGGGTGTTATCTCTTTTGTCAAAAATCAGCCGTTTTTGCTTGAACATTAAATGCCTCCAAATGGTATTTAATTAACTTCCCGGGGTGAAGAAACCCTTTTTGAGAACTCAGAGTGAGTAAATTGGCCCTTTTCATGCACTTTTAACCATTCCATAAATCTTGTGTTTAGGGCCCCTGGAAGCATGAAAATCACTTTAAACATGCTAATTTTAGCTCTAACACTGATGATCCACCTACAAATGTGAACTGACGTTCAAAAATAAAACATTTGAAAACGGACCATTTTCCACATTTCTGAAGCATGACGTAATGGGGGTGTTATCTCTTTTGTCAAAATCAGCCGTTTTTGCTTGAACATTAAATGCCTCCAAATGGTATTTAATTAACTTCCCGGGGTGTAGAACCCCTTTTTGAGAACTCAGAGTGAGTAAATTGGCCCTTTTCATGCACTTTTAACCATTCCATAAATCTTGTGTTTAGGGCCCCTGGAAGCATGAAAATCACTTTAAACATGCTAATTTTAGCTCTAACACTGATGATCCACCTACAAATGTGAACTGACGTTCAAAAATAAAACATTTGAAAACGGACCATTTTCCACATTTCTGAAGCATGACGTAATGGGGGGGTGTTATCTCTTTTGTCAAAAATCAGCCGTTTTTGCTTGAACATTAAATGCCTCCAAATGGTATTTAATTAACTTCCCGGGGTGAAGAAACCCTTTTTGAGAACTCAGAGTGAGTAAATTGGCCCTTTTCATGCACTTTTAACCATTCCATAAATCTTGTGTTTAGGGCCCCTGGAAGCATGAAAATCACTTTAAACATGCTAATTTTAGCTCTAACACTGATGATCAACCTACAAATGTGAACTGACGTTCAAAAATAAAACATTTGAAAACGGACCATTTTCCACATTTCTGAACCATGACGTAATGGGGGGGTGTTATCTCTTTTGTCGAAAATCAGACGTTTTTGCTTGAACATTAAATGCCTCCAAATGGTATTTAATTAACTTACCGGGGTGAAGAAACCCTTTTTGAGAACTCAGAGTGAGTAAATTGGCCCTTTTCATGCACTTTTAACCATTCCACAAATCTTGTGTTTAGGGCCCCTGGAAGCATGAAAATCACTTTAAACATGCTAATTTTAGCTCTAACACTGATGATCCACCTACAAATGTGAATTGACGTTCAAAAATAAAACATTTGAAAACGGACCATTTTCCACATTTCTGAAGCATGACGTAATGGGGGGGTGTTATCTCTTTTGTCGAAAATCAGCCGTTTTTGTTTGAACATTAAATGCCTCCAAATGGTATTTAATTAACTTCCCAGGGTGAAGAAACCCTTTTTGAGAACTCAGAGTGAGTAAATTGGCCCTTTTCATGCACTTTTAACCATTCCACAAATCTTGTGTTTAGGCCCCCTGGAAGCATGAAAATCACTTTAAACATGTTAATTTTAGCTCTAACACTGATGATCAACCTACAAATGTGAACTGACGTTCAAAAATAAAACATTTGAAAACGGACCATTTTCCACATTTCTGAAGCATGATGTAATGGGGGGGTGTTATCTCTTTTGTCAAAAATCAGCCGTTTTTGCTTGAACATTAAATGACTACAAATGGTATTTAATTAACTTCCCGAGCCCCTGGAAGCATGAAAATCACTTTAAACATGCTAATTTTAGCTCTAACACTGATGATCCACCTACAAATGTGAACTGACGTTCAAAAATAAAACATTTGAAAACGGACCATTTTCCACATTTCTGAAGCATGACGTAATGGGGGGGTGTTATCTCTTTTGTCAAAAATCAGCCGTTTTTGCTTGAACATTAAATGCCTCCAAATGGTATTTAATTAACTTCCCGGGGTGAAGAAACCCTTTTTGAAAACTCAGAGTGAGTAAATTGGCCCTTTTCATGCACTTTTAACCATTCCATAAATCTTGTGTTTAGGGCCCCTGGAAGCATGAAAATCACTTTAAACATGCTAATTTTAGCTCTAACACTGATGATCAACCTACAAATGTGAACTGACGTTCAAAAATAAAACATTTGAAAACGGACCATTTTCCACATTTCTGAACCATGACGTAATGGGGGGGTGTTATCTCTTTTGTCGAAAATCAGCCGTTTTTGCTTGAACATTAAATGCCTCTAAATGGTATTTAATTAACTTACCGGGGTGAAGAAACCCTTTTTGAGAACTCAGAGTGAGTAAATTGGCCCTTTTCATGCACTTTTAACCATTCCACAAATCTTGTGTTTAGGGCCCCTGGAAGCATGAAAATCACTTTAAACATGCTAATTTTAGCTCTAACACTGATGATCCACCTACAAATGTGAATTGACGTTCAAAAATAAAACATTTGAAAACGGACCATTTTCCACATTTCTGAAGCATGACGTAATGGGGGGGTGTTATCTCTTTTGTCGAAAATCAGCCGTTTTTGTTTGAACATTAAATGCCTCCAAATGGTATTTAATTAACTTCCCGGGGTGAAGAAACCCTTTTTGAGAACTCAGAGTGAGTAAATTGGCCCTTTTCATGCACTTTTAACCATTCCACAAATCTTGTGTTTAGGCCCCCTGGAAGCATGAAAATCACTTTAAACATGCTAATTTTAGCTCTAACACTGATGATCAACCTACAAATGTGAACTGACGTTCAAAAATAAAACATTTGAAAACGGACCATTTTCCACATTTCTGAACCATGACGTAATGGGGGGGGTGTTATCTCTTTTGTCGAATATCAGCCGTTTTTGCTTGAACATTAAATGACTACAAATGGTATTTAATTCACTTCCCGAGCCCCTGGAAGCATGAAAATCACTTTAAACATGCTAATTTTAGCTCAAACACTGATGATCCACCTACAAATGTGAACTGACGTTCAAAAATAAAACATTTGAAAACGGACCATTTTCTACATTTCTGAAGCATGACGTAATGGGGGGGGTGTTATCTCTTTTGTCGAATATCAGCCGTTTTTGCTTGAACATTAAATGCCTCCAAATGGTATTTAATTAACTTCCCGGGTTCAAGAAACCCTTTTTGAGAACTCAGAGTGAGTAAATTGGCCCTTTTCATGCACTTTTAACCATTCCATAAATCTTGTGTTTAGGGCCCCTGGAAGCATGAAAATCACTTTAAACATGCAAATTTTAGCTCTAACACTGATGATCAACCTACAAATGTGAACTGACGTTCAAAAATAAAACGTTTGAAAACGGACCATTTTCCACATTTCTGAAGCATGACGTAATGGGAGGGTGTTATCTCTTTTGTCAAAAATCAGCCATTTTTGCTTGAACATTAAATGTCTCCAAATGGTATTTAATTCACTTCCCGAGTCCCTGGAAGCATGAAAATCACTTTAAAAATGCTAATTTTAGCTCTAACACTGATGATCCACCTACAAATGTGAACTGACGTTCAAAAATAAAACATTTGAAAACGGACCATTTTCCACATTTCTGAAGCATGACGTAATGGGGGGGTGTTATCTCTTTTGTCAAAAATCAGCCGTTTTTGCTTGAACTTTAAATGCCTCCAAATGGTATTTAATTAACTTCCCGAGCCCCTGGAAGCATGAAAATCACTTTAAACATGCTAATTTTAGCTCTAACACTGATGATCCACCTACAAATGTGAACTGACGTTCAAAAATAAAACATTTGAAAACGGACCATTTTCCACATTTCTGAAGCATGACGTAATGGGGGGGTGTTATCTCTTTTGTCGAAAATCAGCCGTTTTTGTTTGAACATTAAATGCCTCCAAATGGTATTTAATTAACTTCCCGGGGTGAAGAAACCCTTTTTGAGAACTCAGAGTGAGTAAATTGGCTTTTTCATGCACTTTTAACCATTCCATAAATCTTGTGTTTAGGGCCCCTGGAAGCATGAAAATCACTTTAAACATGCTAATTTTAGCTCTAACACTGATGATCCACCTACAAATGTGAACTGACGTTCAAAAATAAAACATTTGAAAACGGACCATTTTCCACATTTCTGAAGCATGACGTAATGGGGGTGTTATCTCTTTTGTCAAAATCAGCCGTTTTTGCTTGAACATTAAATGCCTCCAAATGGTATTTAATTAACTTCCCGGGGTGTAGAAACCCTTTTTGAGAACTCAGAGTGAGTAAATTGGCCCTTTTCATGCACTTTTAACCATTCCATAAATCTTGTGTTTAGGGCCCCTGGAAGCATGAAAATCACTTTAAACATGCAAATTTTAGCTCTAACACTGATGATCAACCTACAAATGTGAACTGACGTTCAAAAATAAAACGTTTGAAAACGGACCATTTTCCACATTTCTGAAGCATGACGTAATGGGAGGGTGTTATCTCTTTTGTCAAAAATCAGCCATTTTTGCTTGAACATTAAATGTCTCCAAATGGTATTTAATTCACTTCCCGAGTCCCTGGAAGCATGAAAATCACTTTAAAAATGCTAATTTTAGCTCTAACACTGATGATCCACCTACAAATGTGAACTGACGTTCAAAAATAAAACATTTGAAAACGGACCATTTTCCACATTTCTGAAGCATGACGTAATGGGGGGGTGTTATCTCTTTTGTCAAAAATCAGCCGTTTTTGCTTGAACTTTAAATGCCTCCAAATGGTATTTAATTAACTTCCCGAGCCCCTGGAAGCATGAAAATCACTTTAAACATGCTAATTTTAGCTCTAACACTGATGATCCACCTACAAATGTGAACTGACGTTCAAAAATAAAACATTTGAAAACGGACCATTTTCCACATTTCTGAAGCATGACGTAATGGGGGGGTGTTATCTCTTTTGTCGAAAATCAGCCGTTTTTGTTTGAACATTAAATGCCTCCAAATGGTATTTAATTAACTTCCCGGGGTGAAGAAACCCTTTTTGAGAACTCAGAGTGAGTAAATTGGCTTTTTCATGCACTTTTACCCATTCCATAAATCTTGTGTTTAGGGCCCCTGGAAGCATGAAAATCACTTTAAACATGCTAATTTTAGCTCTAACACTGATGATCCACCTACAAATGTGAACTGACATTCAAAAATAAAACATTTGAAAACGGACCATTTTCCACATTTCTGAAGCATGACGTAATGGGGGTGTTATCTCTTTTGTCAAAATCAGCCGTTTTTGCTTGAACATTAAATGCCTCCAAATGGTATTTAATTAACTTCCCGGGGTGTAGAAACCCTTTTTGAGAACTCAGAGTGAGTAAATTGGCCCTTTTCATGCACTTTTAACCATTCCATAAATCTTGTGTTTAGGGCCCCTGGAAGCATGAAAATCACTTTAAACATGCTAATTTTAGCTCTAACACTGATGATCCACCTACAAATGTGAACTGACGTTCAAAAATAAAACATTTGAAAACGGACCATTTTCCACATTTCTGAAGCATGACGTAATGGGGGGGTGTTATCTCTTTTGTCAAAAATCAGCCGTTTTTGCTTGAACATTAAATGCCTCCAAATGGTATTTAATTAACTTCCCGGGGTGAAGAAACCCTTTTTAAAAACTCAGAGTGAGTAAATTGGCCCTTTTCATGCACTTTTAACCATTCCATAAATCTTGTGTTTAGGGCCCCTGGAAGCATGAAAATCACTTTAAACATGCTAATTTTAGCTCTAACACTGATGATCAACCTACAAATGTGAACTGACGTTCAAAAATAAAACATTTGAAAACGGACCATTTTCCACATTTCTGAACCATGACGTAATGGGGGGGTGTTATCTCTTTTGTCGAAAATCAGCCGTTTTTGCTTGAACATTAAATGCCTCTAAATGGTATTTAATTAACTTACCGGGGTGAAGAAACCCTTTTTGAGAACTCAGAGTGAGTAAATTGGCCCTTTTCATGCACTTTTAACCATTCCACAAATCTTGTGTTTAGGGCCCCTGGAAGCATGAAAATCACTTTAAACATGCTAATTTTAGCTCTAACACTGATGATCCACCTACAAATGTGAATTGACGTTCAAAAATAAAACATTTGAAAACGGACCATTTTCCACATTTCTGAAGCATGACGTAATGGGGGGGTGTTATCTCTTTTGTCGAAAATCAGCCGTTTTTGTTTGAACATTAAATGCCTCCAAATGGTATTTAATTAACTTCCCGGGGTGAAGAAACCCTTTTTGAGAACTCAGAGTGAGTAAATTGGCCCTTTTCATGCACTTTTAACCATTCCACAAATCTTGTGTTTAGGCCCCCTGGAAGCATGAAAATCACTTTAAACATGCTAATTTTAGCTCTAACACTGATGATCAACCTACAAATGTGAACTGACGTTCAAAAATAAAACATTTGAAAACGGACCATTTTCCACATTTCTGAACCATGACGTAATGGGGGGGGTGTTATCTCTTTTGTCGAATATCAGCCGTTTTTGCTTGAACATTAAATGACTACAAATGGTATTTAATTCACTTCCCGAGCCCCTGGAAGCATGAAAATCACTTTAAACATGCTAATTTTAGCTCAAACACTGATGTTCCACCTACAAATGTGAACTGACGTTCAAAAATAAAACATTTGAAAACGGACCATTTTCCACATTTCTGAAGCATGACGTAATGGGGGGGTGTTATCTCTTTTGTCAAAAATCAGCCGTTTTTGCTTGAACTTTAAATGCCTCCAAATGGTATTTAATTCACTTCCCGAGTCCCTGGAAGCATGAAAATCACTTTAAAAATGCTAATTTTAGCTCTAACACTGATGATCCACCTACAAATGTGAACTGACGTTCAAAAATAAAACATTTGAAAACGGACCATTTTCCACATTTCTGAAGCATGACGTAATGGGGGGGTGTTATCTCTTTTGTCGAAAATCAGCCGTTTTTGTTTGAACATTAAATGCCTCCAAATGGTATTTAATTAACTTCCCGGGGTGAAGAAACCCTTTTTGAGAACTCAGAGTGAGTAAATTGGCTTTTTCATGCACTTTTAACCATTCCATAAATCTTGTGTTTAGGGCCCCTGGAAGCATGAAAATCACTTTAAACATGCTAATTTTAGCTCTAACACTGATGATCCACCTACAAATGTGAACTGACGTTCAAAAATAAAACATTTGAAAACGGACCATTTTCCACATTTCTGAAGCATGACGTAATGGGGGTGTTATCTCTTTTGTCAAAATCAGCCGTTTTTGCTTGAACATTAAATGCCTCCAAATGGTATTTAATTAACTTCCCGGGGTGTAGAAACCCTTTTTGAGAACTCAGAGTGAGTAAATTGGCCCTTTTCATGCACTTTTAACCATTCCATAAATCTTGTGTTTAGGGCCCCTGGAAGCATGAAAATCACTTTAAACATGCTAATTTTAGCTCTAACACTGATGATCCACCTACAAATGTGAACTGACATTCAAAAATAAAACATTTGAAAACGGACCATTTTCCACATTTCTGAAGCATGACGTAATGGGGGGGTGTTATCTCTTTTGTCAAAAATCAGCCGTTTTTGCTTGAACATTAAATGCCTCCAAATGGTATTTAATTAACTTCCCGGGGTGAAGAAACCCTTTTTAAAAACTCAGAGTGAGTAAATTGGCCCTTTTCATGCACTTTTAACCATTCCATAAATCTTGTGTTTAGGGCCCCTGGAAGCATGAAAATCACTTTAAACATGCTAATTTTAGCTCTAACACTGATGATCAACCTACAAATGTGAACTGACGTTCAAAAATAAAACATTTGAAAACGGACCATTTTCCACATTTCTGAACCATGACGTAATGGGGGGGTGTTATCTCTTTTGTCGAAAATCAGCCGTTTTTGCTTGAACATTAAATGCCTCTAAATGGTATTTAATTAACTTACCGGGGTGAAGAAACCCTTTTTGAGAACTCAGAGTGAGTAAATTGGCCCTTTTCATGCACTTTTAACCATTCCACAAATCTTGTGTTTAGGGCCCCTGGAAGCATGAAAATCACTTTAAACATGCTAATTTTAGCTCTAACACTGATGATCCACCTACAAATGTGAATTGACGTTCAAAAATAAAACATTTGAAAACGGACCATTTTCCACATTTCTGAAGCATGACGTAATGGGGGGGTGTTATCTCTTTTGTCGAAAATCAGCCGTTTTTGTTTGAACATTAAATGCCTCCAAATGGTATTTAATTAACTTCCCGGGGTGAAGAAACCCTTTTTGAGAACTCAGAGTGAGTAAATTGGCCCTTTTCATGCACTTTTAACCATTCCACAAATCTTGTGTTTAGGCCCCCTGGAAGCATGAAAATCACTTTAAACATGCTAATTTTAGCTCTAACACTGATGATCAACCTACAAATGTGAACTGACGTTCAAAAATAAAACATTTGAAAACGGACCATTTTCCACATTTCTGAACCATGACGTAATGGGGGGGGTGTTATCTCTTTTGTCGAATATCAGCCGTTTTTGCTTGAACATTAAATGACTACAAATGGTATTTAATTCACTTCCCGAGCCCCTGGAAGCATGAAAATCACTTTAAACATGCTAATTTTAGCTCAAACACTGATGTTCCACCTACAAATGTGAACTGACGTTCAAAAATAAAACATTTGAAAACGGACCATTTTCTACATTTCTGAAGCATGACGTAATGGGGGGGGTGTTATCTCTTTTGTCGAATATCAGCCGTTTTTGCTTGAACATTAAATGCCTCCAAATGGTATTTAATTAACTTCCCGGGTTCAAGAAACCCTTTTTGAGAACTCAGAGTGAGTAAATTGGCCCTTTTCATGCACTTTTAACCATTCCATAAATCTTGTGTTTAGGGCCCCTGGAAGCATGAAAATCACTTTAAACATGCAAATTTTAGCTCTAACACTGATGATCAACCTACAAATGTGAACTGACGTTCAAAAATAAAACGTTTGAAAACGGACCATTTTCCACATTTCTGAAGCATGACGTAATGGGGGGGTGTTATCTCTTTTGTCAAAAATCAGCCATTTTTGCTTGAACATTAAATGTCTCCAAATGGTATTTAATTCACTTCCCGAGTCCCTGGAAGCATGAAAATCACTTTAAAAATGCTAATTTTAGCTCTAACACTGATGATCCACCTACAAATGTGAACTGACGTTCAAAAATAAAACATTTGAAAACGGACCATTTTCCACATTTCTGAAGCATGACGTAATGGGGGGGTGTTATCTCTTTTGTCAAAAATCAGCCGTTTTTGCTTGAACTTTAAATGCCTCCAAATGGTATTTAATTAACTTCCCGAGCCCCTGGAAGCATGAAAATCACTTTAAACATGCTAATTTTAGCTCTAACACTGATGATCCACCTACAAATGTGAACTGACGTTCAAAAATAAAACATTTGAAAACGGACCATTTTCCACATTTCTGAAGCATGACGTAATGGGGGGGTGTTATCTCTTTTGTCGAAAATCAGCCGTTTTTGTTTGAACATTAAATGCCTCCAAATGGTATTTAATTAACTTCCCGGGGTGAAGAAACCCTTTTTGAGAACTCAGAGTGAGTAAATTGGCTTTTTCATGCACTTTTAACCATTCCATAAATCTTGTGTTTAGGGCCCCTGGAAGCATGAAAATCACTTTAAACATGCTAATTTTAGCTCTAACACTGATGATCCACCTACAAATGTGAACTGACGTTCAAAAATAAAACATTTGAAAACGGACCATTTTCCACATTTCTGAAGCATGACGTAATGGGGGTGTTATCTCTTTTGTCAAAATCAGCCGTTTTTGCTTGAACATTAAATGCCTCCAAATGGTATTTAATTAACTTCCCGGGGTGTAGAAACCCTTTTTGAGAACTCAGAGTGAGTAAATTGGCCCTTTTCATGCACTTTTAACCATTCCATAAATCTTGTGTTTAGGGCCCCTGGAAGCATGAAAATCACTTTAAACATGCTAATTTTAGCTCTAACACTGATGATCCACCTACAAATGTGAACTGACGTTCAAAAATAAAACATTTGAAAACGGACCATTTTCCACATTTCTGAAGCATGACGTAATGGGGGGGTGTTATCTCTTTTGTCAAAAATCAGCCGTTTTTGCTTGAACATTAAATGCCTCCAAATGGTATTTAATTAACTTCCCGGGGTGAAGAAACCCTTTTTGAGAACTCAGAGTGAGTAAATTGGCCCTTTTCATGCACTTTTAACCATTCCATAAATCTTGTGTTTAGGGCCCCTGGAAGCATGAAAATCACTTTAAACATGCTAATTTTAGCTCTAACACTGATGATCAACCTACAAATGTGAACTGACGTTCAAAAATAAAACATTTGAAAACGGACCATTTTCCACATTTCTGAACCATGACGTAATGGGGGGGTGTTATCTCTTTTGTCGAAAATCAGACGTTTTTGCTTGAACATTAAATGCCTCCAAATGGTATTTAATTAACTTACCGGGGTGAAGAAACCCTTTTTGAGAACTCAGAGTGAGTAAATTGGCCCTTTTCATGCACTTTTAACCATTCCACAAATCTTGTGTTTAGGGCCCCTGGAAGCATGAAAATCACTTTAAACATGCTAATTTTAGCTCTAACACTGATGATCCACCTACAAATGTGAATTGACGTTCAAAAATAAAACATTTGAAAACGGACCATTTTCCACATTTCTGAAGCATGACGTAATGGGGGGGTGTTATCTCTTTTGTCGAAAATCAGCCGTTTTTGTTTGAACATTAAATGCCTCCAAATGGTATTTAATTAACTTCCCAGGGTGAAGAAACCCTTTTTGAGAACTCAGAGTGAGTAAATTGGCCCTTTTCATGCACTTTTAACCATTCCACAAATCTTGTGTTTAGGCCCCCTGGAAGCATGAAAATCACTTTAAACATGTTAATTTTAGCTCTAACACTGATGATCAACCTACAAATGTGAACTGACGTTCAAAAATAAAACATTTGAAAACGGACCATTTTCCACATTTCTGAAGCATGATGTAATGGGGGGGTGTTATCTCTTTTGTCAAAAATCAGCCGTTTTTGCTTGAACATTAAATGACTACAAATGGTATTTAATTAACTTCCCGAGCCCCTGGAAGCATGAAAATCACTTTAAACATGCTAATTTTAGCTCTAACACTGATGATCCACCTACAAATGTGAACTGACGTTCAAAAATAAAACATTTGAAAACGGACCATTTTCCACATTTCTGAAGCATGACGTAATGGGGGGGTGTTATCTCTTTTGTCGAAAATCAGCCGTTTTTGTTTGAACATTAAATGCCTCCAAATGGTATTTAATTAACTTCCCGGGGTGAAGAAACCCTTTTTGAGAACTCAGAGTGAGTAAATTGGCTTTTTCATGCACTTTTAACCATTCCATAAATCTTGTGTTTAGGGCCCCTGGAAGCATGAAAATCACTTTAAACATGCTAATTTTAGCTCTAACACTGATGATCAACCTACAAATGTGAACTGACGTTCAAAAATAAAACATTTGAAAACGGACCATTTTCCACATTTCTGAACCATGACGTAATGGGGGGGTGTTATCTCTTATGTCGAAAATCAGCCGTTTTTGCTTGAACATTAAATGCCTCCAAATGGTATTTAATTAACTTACCGGGGTGAAGAAACCCTTTTTGAGAACTCAGAGTGAGTAAATTGGCCCTTTTCATGCACTTTTAACCATTCCACAAATCTTGTGTTTAGGGCCCCTGGAAGCATGAAAATCACTTTAAACATGCTAATTTTAGCTCTAACACTGATGATCCACCTACAAATGTGAATTGACGTTCAAAAATAAAACATTTGAAAACGGACCATTTTCCACATTTCTGAAGCATGACGTAATGGGGGGGTGTTATCTCTTTTGTCGAAAATCAGCCGTTTTTGTTTGAACATTAAATGCCTCCAAATGGTATTTAATTAACTTCCCGGGGTGAAGAAACCCTTTTTGAGAACTCAGAGTGAGTAAATTGGCCCTTTCATGTACTTTTAACCATTCCACAAATCTTGTGTTTAGGCCCCCTGGAAGCATGAAAATCACTTTAAACATGTTAATTTTAGCTCTAACACTGATGATCAACCTACAAATGTGAACTGACGTTCAAAAATAAAACATTTGAAAACGGACCATTTTCCACATTTCTGAAGCATGATGTAATGGGGGGGTGTTATCTCTTTTGTCAAAAATCAGCCGTTTTTGCTTGAACATTAAATGACTACAAATGGTATTTAATTCACTTCCCGAGCCCCTGGAAGCATGAAAATCACTTTAAACATGCTAATTTTAGCTCAAACACTGATGATCCACCTACAAATGTGAACTGACATTCAAAAATAAAACATTTGAAAACGGACCATTTTCCACATTTCTGAAGCATGACGTAATGGGGGGGTGTTATCTCTTTTGTCGAAAATCAGCCGTTTTTGTTTGAACATTAAATGCCTCCAAATGGTATTTAATTAACTTCCCAGGGTGAAGAAACCCTTTTTGAGAACTCAGAGTGAGTAAATTGGCCCTTTTCATGCACTTTTAACCATTCCACAAATCTTGTGTTTAGGCCCCCTGGAAGCATGAAAATCACTTTAAACATGTTAATTTTAGCTCTAACACTGATGATCAACCTACAAATGTGAACTGACGTTCAAAAATAAAACATTTGAAAACGGACCATTTTCCACATTTCTGAAGCATGATGTAATGGGGGGGTGTTATCTCTTTTGTCAAAAATCAGCCGTTTTTGCTTGAACATTAAATGACTACAAATGGTATTTAATTAACTTCCCGAGCCCCTGGAAGCATGAAAATCACTTTAAACATGCTAATTTTAGCTCTAACACTGATGATCCACCTACAAATGTGAACTGACGTTCAAAAATAAAACATTTGAAAACGGACCATTTTCCACATTTCTGAAGCATGACGTAATGGGGGGGTGTTATCTCTTTTGTCAAAAATCAGCCGTTTTTGCTTGAACATTAAATGCCTCCAAATGGTATTTAATTAACTTCCCGGGGTGAAGAAACCCTTTTTGAAAACTCAGAGTGAGTAAATTGGCCCTTTTCATGCACTTTTAACCATTCCATAAATCTTGTGTTTAGGGCCCCTGGAAGCATGAAAATCACTTTAAACATGCTAATTTTAGCTCTAACACTGATGATCAACCTACAAATGTGAACTGACGTTCAAAAATAAAACATTTGAAAACGGACCATTTTCCACATTTCTGAACCATGACGTAATGGGGGGGTGTTATCTCTTTTGTCGAAAATCAGCCGTTTTTGCTTGAACATTAAATGCCTCCAAATGGTATTTAATTAACTTACCGGGGTGAAGAAACCCTTTTTGAGAACTCAGAGTGAGTAAATTGGCCCTTTTCATGCACTTTTAACCATTCCACAAATCTTGTGTTTAGGGCCCCTGGAAGCATGAAAATCACTTTAAACATGCTAATTTTAGCTCTAACACTGATGATCCACCTACAAATGTGAATTGACGTTCAAAAATAAAACATTTGAAAACGGACCATTTTCCACATTTCTGAAGCATGACGTAATGGGGGGGTGTTATCTCTTTTGTCGAAAATCAGCCGTTTTTGTTTGAACATTAAATGCCTCCAAATGGTATTTAATTAACTTCCCGGGTGAAGAAACCCTTTTTGAGAACTCAGAGTGAGTAAATTGGCCCTTTCATGTACTTTTAACCATTCCACAAATCTTGTGTTTAGGCCCCCTGGAAGCATGAAAATCACTTTAAACATGTTAATTTTAGCTCTAACACTGATGATCAACCTACAAATGTGAACTGACGTTCAAAAATAAAACATTTGAAAACGGACCATTTTCCACATTTCTGAAGCATGATGTAATGGGGGGGTGTTATCTCTTTTGTCAAAAATCAGCCGTTTTTGCTTGAACATTAAATGACTACAAATGGTATTTAATTCACTTCCCGAGCCCCTGGAAGCATGAAAATCACTTTAAACATGCTAATTTTAGCTCAAACACTGATGATCCACCTACAAATGTGAACTGACGTTCAAAAATAAAACATTTGAAAACGGACCATTTTCTACATTTCTGAAGCATGACGTAATGGGGGGGTGTTATCTCTTTTGTCGAATATCAGCCGTTTTTGCTTGAACATTAAATGCCTCCAAATGGTATTTAATTAACTTCCCGGGGTCAAGAAACCCTTTTTGAGAACTCAGAGTGAGTAAATTGGCCCTTTTCATGCACTTTTAACCATTCCATAAATCTTGTGTTTAGGGCCCCTGGAAGCATGAAAATCACTTTAAACATGCTAATTTTAGCTCTAACACTGATGATCAACCTACAAATGTGAACTGACATTCAAAAATAAAACATTTGAAAACGGACCATTTTCCACATTTCTGAAGCATGACGTAATGGGGGGTGTTATCTCTTTTGTCAAAAATCAGCCATTTTTGCTTGAACATTAAATGCCTCCAAATGGTATTTAATTCACTTCCCGAGTCCCTGGAAGCATGAAAATCACTTTAAAAATGCTAATTTTAGCTCTAACACTGATGATCCACCTACAAATGTGAACTGACGTTCAAAAATAAAACATTTGAAAACTGACTATTTTCCACATTTCTGAAGCATGACGTAATGGGGGGTGTTATCTCTTTTGTCAAAAATCAGCCGTTTTTGCTTGAACTTTAAATGCCTCCAAATGGTATTTAATTCACTTCCCGAGCCCCTGGAAGCATGAAAATCACTTTAAACATGCTAATTTTAGCTCAAACACTGATGATCCACCTACAAATGTGAACTGACGTTCAAAAATAAAACATTTGAAAACGGACCATTTTCTACATTTCTGAAGCATGACCTAATGGGGGGGTGTTATCTCTTTTGTCGAATATCAGCCGTTTTTGCTTGAACATTAAATGCCTCCAAATGGTATTTAATTAACTTCCCGGGGTCAAGAAACCCTTTTTGAGAACTCAGAGTGAGTAAATTGGCCCTTTTCATGCACTTTTAACCATTCCATAAATCTTGTGTTTAGGGCCCCTGGAAGCATGAAAATCACTTTAAACATGCTAATTTTAGCTCTAACACTGATGATCAACCTACAAATGTGAACTGACATTCAAAAATAAAACATTTGAAAACGGACCATTTTCCACATTTCTGAAGCATGACGTAATGGGGGGTGTTATCTCTTTTGTCAAAAATCAGCCATTTTTGCTTGAACATTAAATGCCTCCAAATGGTATTTAATTCACTTCCCGAGTCCCTGGAAGCATGAAAATCACTTTAAAAATGCTAATTTTAGCTCTAACACTGATGATCCACCTACAAATGTGAACTGACGTTCAAAAATAAAACATTTGAAAACTGACTATTTTCCACATTTCTGAAGCATGACGTAATGGGGGGGTGTTATCTCTTTTGTCAAAAATCAGCCGTTTTTGCTTGAACTTTAAATGCCTCCAAATGGTATTTAATTAACTTCCCGAGCCCCTGGAAGCATGAAAATCACTTTAAACATGCTAATTTTAGCTCTAACACTGATGATCCACCTACAAATGTGAACTGACGTTCAAAAATAAAACATTTGAAAACGGACCATTTTCCACATTTCTGAAGCATGACGTAATGGGGGGGTGTTATCTCTTTTGTCAAAAATAAGCCGTTTTTGCTTGAACATTAAATGCCTCCAAATGGTATTTAATTAACTTCCCGGGGTGAAGAAACCCTTTTTGAGAACTCAGAGTGAGTAAATTGGCCCTTTTCATGCACTTTTAACCATTCCATAAATCTTGTGTTTAGGGCCCCTGGAAGCATGAAAATCACTTTAAACATGTTAATTTTAGCTCTAACACTGACGATCAACCTACAAATGTGAACTGACGTTCAAAAATAAAACATTTGAAAACGGACCATTTTCCACATTTCTGAAGCATGAAGTAATGGGGGGGTGTTATCTCTTTTGTCAAAAATCAGCCATTTTTGCTTGAACATTAAATGCCTCCAAATGGTATTTAATTAACTTCCCGAGCCCCTGGAAGCATGAAAATCACTTTAAACATGCTAATTTTAGCTCTAACACTGATGATCCACCTACAAATGTGAACTGACGTTCAAAAATAAAACATTTGAAAACGGACCATTTTCCACATTTCTGAAGCATGACGTAATGGGGGGGTGTTATCTCTTTTGTCAAAAATCAGCCGTTTTTGCTTGAACATTAAATGCCTCCAAATAGTATTTAATTAACTTCCCGGGGTGAAGAAACCCTTTTTGAGATCTCAGAGTGAGTAAATTGGCCCTTTTCATGCACTTTTAACCATTCCACAAATCTTGTGTTTAGGGCCCCTGGAAGCATGAAAATCACTTTAAACGTGTTAATTTTAGCTCTAACACTGATGATCAACCTACAAATGTGAACTGACGTTCAAAAATAAAACATTTGAAAACGGACCATTTTCCACATTTCTGAAGCATGACGTAATGGGGGGTGTTATCTCTTTTGTCAAAAATCAGCCGTTTTTGCTTGAACTTTAAATGCCTCCAAATAGTATTTAATTCACTTCCCGAGCCCCTGGAAGCATGAAAATCACTTTAAACATACTAATTTTAGCTCTAACACTGATGATCCACCTACAAATGTGAACTGACGTTCAAAAATAAAACATTTGAAAACGGACCATTTTCCACATTTCTGAAGCATGACGTAATGGGGGGGTGTTATCTCTTTTGTCAAAAATCAGCCGTTTTTGCTTGAACATTAAATGCCTCCAAATGGTATTTAATTAACTTCCCGAGCCCCTGGAAGCATGAAAATCACTTTAAACATTCTAATTTTAGCTCTAACACTGAAGATCAACCTACAAATGTGAACTGACGTTCAAAAATAAAACATTTGAAAACGGACCATTTTCTACATTTCTGAAGCATGACGTAATGGGGGGGTGTTATCTCTTTTGTCAAAAATCAGCCGTTTTTGCTTGAACATTAAATGCCTCCAAATGGTATTTAATTAACTTCCCGGGGTGAAGAAACCCTTTTTGAGAACTCAGAGTGAGTAAATTGGCCCTTTTCATGCACTTTTAACCATTCCATAAATCTTGTGTTTAGGGCCCCTGGAAGCATGAAAATCACTTTAAACATGTTAATTTTAGCTCTAACACTGACGATCAACCTACAAATGTGAACTGACGTTCAAAAATAAAACATTTGAAAACGGACCATTTTCCACATTTCTGAAGCATGACGTAAAGGGGGGGTGTTATCTCTTTTGTCAAAAATCAGCCGTTTTTGCTTGAACATTAAATGCCTCCAAATGGTATTTAATTAACTTCCCGGGGTGAAGAAACCCGTTTTGAGAACTCAGAGTGAGTAAATTGGCCCTTTTCATGCACTTTTAACCATTCCACAAATCTTGTGTTTAGGGCCCCTGGAAGCATGAAAATCACTTTAAACATGCTAATTTTAGCTCTAACACTGATGATCCACCTACAAATGTGAACTGACGTTCAAAAATAAAACATTTGAAAACGGACCATTTTCCACATTTCTGAAGCATGACGTAATGGGGGGATGTTATCTCTTTTGTCAAAAATCAGCCGTTTTTGCTTGAACATTAAATGCCTCCAAATGGTATTTAATTAACTTCCCGAGCCCCTGGAAGCATGAAAATCACTTTAAACATGCTAATTTTTGCTCTAACACTGATGATCCACCTACAAATGTGAACTGACGTTCAAAAATAAAACATTTGAAAACGGACCATTTTCCACATTTCTGAAGCATGACGTAATGGGGGGGTGTTATCTCTTTTGTCAAAAATCAGCCATTTTTGCTTGAACATTAAATGCCTCCAAATGGTATTTAATTAACTTCCCGAGCCCCTGGAAGCATGAAAATCACTTTAAACATGCTCATTTTAACTCTAACACTGATGATCCACCTACAAATGTGAACTGACGTTCAAAAATAAAACCTTTGAAAACGGACCATTTTCCACATTTCTGAAGCATGACGTAATGGGGGGGTGTTATCTCTTTTGTCGAAAATCAGCCATTTTTGCTTGAACATTAAATGCCTCCAAATGGTATTTAATTAACTTACCGGGGTGAAGAAACCCTTTTTGAGAACTCAGAGTGAGTAAATTGGCCCTTTTCATGCACTTTTAACCATTCCACAAATCTTGTGTTTAGGGCCCCTGGAAGCATGAAAATCACTTTAAACATGCTAATTTTAGCTCTAACACTGATGATCCACCTACAAATGTGAACTGACGTTCAAAAATAAAACATTTGAAAACGGACCATTTTCCACATTTCTGAAGCATGACGTAATGGGGGGGTGTTATCTCTTTTGTCGAAAAATCAGCCGTTTTTGTTTGAACATTAAATGCCTCCAAATGGTATTTAATTAACTTCCCGGGGTGAAGAAACCCATTTTGAGAACTCAGAGTGAGTAAATTGGCCCTTTTCATGCACTTTTAACCATTCCACAAATCTTGTGTTTAGGGCCCCTGGAAGCATGAAAATCACTTTAAACATGCTAATTTTAGCTCTAACACTGATGATCCACCTACAAATGTGAACTGACGTTCAAAAATAAAACATTTGAAAACGGACCATTTTCCACATTTCTGAAGCATGACGTAATGGGGGGGTGTTATCTCTTTTGTCAAAAATCAGCCATTTTTGCTTGAACATTAAATGCCTCCAAATGGTATTTAATTAACTTCCCGAGCCCCTGGAAGCATGAAAATCACTTTAAACATGCTCATTTTAACTCTAACACTGATGATCCACCTACAAATGTGAACTGACGTTCAAAAATAAAACCTTTGAAAACGGACCATTTTCCACATTTCTGAAGCATGACGTAATGGGGGGGTGTTATCTCTTTTGTCGAAAATCAGCCATTTTTGCTTGAACATTAAATGCCTCCAAATGGTATTTAATTAACTTACCGGGGTGAAGAAACCCTTTTTGAGAACTCAGAGTGAGTAAATTGGCCCTTTTCATGCACTTTTAACCATTCCACAAATCTTGTGTTTAGGGCCCCTGGAAGCATGAAAATCACTTTAAACATGCTAATTTTAGCTCTAACACTGATGATCCACCTACAAATGTGAACTGACGTTCAAAAATAAAACATTTGAAAACGGACCATTTTCCACATTTCTGAAGCATGACGTAATGGGGGGGTGTTATCTCTTTTGTCGAAAAATCAGCCGTTTTTGTTTGAACATTAAATGCCTCCAAATGGTATTTAATTAACTTCCCGGGGTGAAGAAACCCTTTTTGAGAACTCAGAGTGAGTAAATTGGCCCTTTTCATGCACTTTTAACCATTCCACAAATCTTGTGTTTAGGCCCCCTGGAAGCATGAAAATCACTTTAAACATGTTAATTTTAGCTCTAACACTGATGATCAACCTACAAATGTGAACTGACGTTCAAAAATAAAACATTTGAAAACGGACCATTTTCCACATTTCTGAAGCATGACGTAATGGGGGGGTGTTATCTCTTTTGTCAAAAATCAGCCGTTTTTGCTTGAACATTAAATGCCTCCAAATGGTATTTAATTCACTTCCCGAGCCCCTGGAAGCATGAAAATCACTTTAAACATGCTAATTTTAGCTCTAACACTGATGATCCACCTACAAATGTGAACTGACGTTCAAAAATAAAACATTTGAAAACGGACCATTTTCCACATTTCTGAAGCATGACATAATGGGGGGGTGTTATCTCTTTTGTCGAATATCAGCCGTTTTTGCTTGAACATTAAATGCCTCCAAATGGTATTTAATTAACTTCCCGGGGTCAAGAAACCCTTTTTGAGAACTCAGAGTGAGTAAATTGACCCTTTTCATGCACTTTTAACCATTCCATAAATCTTGTGTTTAGGGCCCCTGGAAGCATGAAAATCACTTTAAACATGCTAATTTTAGCTCTAACACTGATGATCAACCTACAAATGTGAACTGACGTTCAAAAATAAAACATTTGAAAACGGACCATTTTCCACATTTCTGAAGCATGACGTAATGGGGGGTGTTATCTCTTTTGTCAAAATCAGCCGTTTTTGCTTGAACATTAAATGCCTCCAAATGGTATTTAATTAACTTCCCGGGGTGTAGAAACCCTTTTTGAGAACTCAGAGTGAGTAAATTGGCCCTTTTCATGCACTTTTAACCATTCCATAAATCTTGTGTTTAGGGCCCCTGGAAGCATGAAAATCACTTTAAACATGCTAATTTTAGCTCTAACACTGATGATCCACCTACAAATGTGAACTGACGTTCAAAAATAAAACATTTGAAAACGGACCATTTTCCACATTTCTGAAGCATGACGTAATGGGGGGGTGTTATCTCTTTTGTCAAAAATCAGCCGTTTTTGCTTGAACATTAAATGCCTCCAAATGGTATTTAATTAACTTCCCGGGGTGAAGAAACCCTTTTTGAGAACTCAGAGTGAGTAAATTGGCCCTTTTCATGCACTTTTAACCATTCCATAAATCTTGTGTTTAGGGCCCCTGGAAGCATGATAATCACTTTAAACATGCTAATTTTAGCTCTAACACTGATGATCAACCTACAAATGTGAACTGACGTTCAAAAATAAAACATTTGAAAACGGACCATTTTCCACATTTCTGAACCATGACGTAATGGGGGGGTGTTATCTCTTTTGTCGAAAATCAGCCGTTTTTGCTTGAACATTAAATGCCTCCAAATGGTATTTAATTAACTTACCGGGGTGAAGAAACCCTTTTTGAGAACTCAGAGTGAGTAAATTGGCCCTTTTCATGCACTTTCAACCATTCCACAAATCTTGTGTTTAGGGCCCCTGGAAGCATGAAAATCACTTTAAACATGCTAATTTTAGCTCTAACACTGATGATCCACCTACAAATGTGAATTGACGTTCAAAAATAAAACATTTGAAAACGGACCATTTTCCACATTTCTGAAGCATGACGTAATGGGGGGGTGTTATCTCTTTTGTCGAAAATCAGCCGTTTTTGTTTGAGCATTAAATGCCTCCAAATGGTATTTAATTAACTTCCCGGGGTGAAGAAACCCTTTTTGAGAACTCAGAGTGAGTAAATTGGCCCTTTTCATGCACTTTTAACCATTCCACAAATCTTGTGTTTAGGCCCCCTGGAAGCATGAAAATCACTTTAAACATGTTAATTTTAGCTCTAACACTGATGATCAACCTACAAATGTGAACTGACGTTCAAAAATAAAACATTTGAAAACGGACCATTTTCCACATTTCTGAAGCATGATGTAATGGGGGGGTGTTATCTCTTTTGTCAAAAATCAGCCGTTTTTGCTTGAACATTAAATGACTACAAATGGTATTTAATTCACTTCCCGAGCCCCTGGAAGCATGAAAATCACTTTAAACATGCTAATTTTAGCTCAAACACTGATGATCCACCTACAAATGTGAACTGACGTTCAAAAATAAAACATTTGAAAACGGACCATTTTCTACATTTCTGAAGCATGACGTAATGGGGGGGGTGTTATCTCTTTTGTCGAATATCAGCCGTTTTTGCTTGAACATTAAATGCCTCCAAATGGTATTTAATTAACTTCCCGGGTTCAAGAAACCCTTTTTGAGAACTCAGAGTGAGTAAATTGGCCCTTTTCATGCACTTTTAACCATTCCATAAATCTTGTGTTTAGGGCCCCTGGAAGCATGAAAATCACTTTAAACATGCTAATTTTAGCTCTAACACTGATGATCAACCTACAAATGTGAACTGACGTTCAAAAATAAAACATTTGAAAACGGACCATTTTCCACATTTCTGAAGCATGACGTAATGGGGGGGTGTTATCTCTTTTGTCAAAAATCAGCCATTTTTGCTTGAACATTAAATGCCTCCAAATGGTATTTAATTCACTTCCCGAGTCCCTGGAAGCATGAAAATCACTTTAAAAATGCTAATTTTAGCTCTAACACTGATGATCCACCTACAAATGTGAACTGACGTTCAAAAATAAAACATTTGAAAACGGACCATTTTCCACATTTCTGAAGCATGACGTAATGGGGGGGTGTTATCTCTTTTGTCAAAAATCAGCCGTTTTTGCTTGAACTTTAAATGCCTCCAAATGGTATTTAATTAACTTCCCGAGCCCCTGGAAGCATGAAAATCACTTTAAACATGCTAATTTTAGCTCTAACACTGATGATCCACCTACAAATGTGAACTGACGTTCAAAAATAAAACATTTGAAAACGGACCATTTTCCACATTTCTGAAGCATGACGTAATGGGGGGTGTTATCTCTTTTGTCAAAAATCAGCCGTTTTTGCTTGAACATTAAATGCCTCCAAATGGTATTTAATTAACTTCCCGGGGTGAAGAAACCCTTTTTGAGAACTCAGAGTGAGTAAATTGGCCCTTTTCATGCACTTTTAACCATTCCATAAATCTTGTGTTTAGGGCCCCTGGAAGCATGAAAATCACTTTAAACATGCTAATTTTAGCTCTAACACTGATGATCAACCTACAAATGTGAACTGACGTTCAAAAATAAAACATTTGAAAACGGACCATTTTCCACATTTCTGAAGCATGACGTAATGGGGGGGTGTTATCTCTTTTGTCAAAAATCAGCCATTTTTGCTTGAACATTAAATGCCTCCAAATGGTATTTAATTCACTTCCCGAGTCCCTGGAAGCATGAAAATCACTTTAAAATGCTAATTTTAGCTCTAACACTGATGATCCACCTACAAATGTGAACTGACGTTCAAAAATAAAACATTTGAAAACGGACCATTTTCCACATTTCTGAAGCATGACGTAATGGGGGGGTGTTATCTCTTTTGTCAAAAATCAGCCGTTTTTGCTTGAACTTTAAATGCCTCCAAATGGTATTTAATTAACTTCCCGAGCCCCTGGAAGCATGAAAATCACTTTAAACATGCTAATTTTAGCTCTAACACTGATGATCCACCTACAAATGTGAACTGACGTTCAAAAATAAAACATTTGAAAACGGACCATTTTCCACATTTCTGAAGCATGACGTAATGGGGGGGTGTTATCTCTTTTGTCAAAAATCAGCCGTTTTTGCTTGAACATTAAATGCCTCCAAATGGTATTTAATTAACTTCCCGGGGTGAAGAAACCCTTTTTGAGAACTCAGAGTGAGTAAATTGGCCCTTTTCATGCACTTTTAACCATTCCATAAATCTTGTGTTTAGGGCCCCTGGGAGCATGAAAATCACTTTAAACATGCTAATTTTAGCTCTAACACTGATGATCCACCTACAAATGTGAACTGACGTTCAAAAATAAAACATTTGAAAACGGACCATTTTCCACATTTCTGAAGCATGACGTAATGGGCGGTGTTATCTCTTTTGTCAAAATCAGCCGTTTTTGCTTGAACATTAAATGCCTCCCAATGGTATTTAATTAACTTCCCGGGGTGTAGAAACCCTTTTTGAGAACTCAGAGTGAGTAAATTGGCCCTTTTCATGCACTTTTAACCATTCCATAAATCTTGTGTTTAGGGCCCCTGGAAGCATGAAAATCACTTTAAACATGCTAATTTTAGCTCTAACACTGATGATCAACCTACAAATGTGAACTGACGTTCAAAAATAAAACATTTGAAAACGGACCATTTTCCACATTTCTGAACCATGACGTAATGGGGGGATGTTATCTCTTTTGTCGAAAATCAGCCGTTTTTGCTTGAACATTAAATGCCTCCAAATGGTATTTAATTAACTTACCGGGGTGAAGAAACCCTTTTTGAGAACTCAGAGTGAGTAAATTGGCCCTTTTCATGCACTTTTAACCATTCCACAAATCTTGTGTTTAGGGCCCCTGGAAGCATGAAAATCACTTTAAACATGCTAATTTTAGCTCTAACACTGATGATCCACCTACAAATGTGAATTGACGTTCAAAAATAAAACATTTGAAAACGGACCATTTTCCACATTTCTGAAGCATGACGTAATGGGGGGGTGTTATCTCTTTTGTCGAAAATGAGCCGTTTTTGTTTGAACATTAAATGCCTCCAAATGGTATTTAATTAACTTCCCGGGGTGAAGAAACCCTTTTTGAGAACTCAGAGTGAGTAAATTGGCCCTTTTCATGCACTTTTAACCATTCCACAAATCTTGTGTTTAGGCCCCCTGGAAGCATGAAAATCACTTTAAACATGTTAATTTTAGCTCTAACACTGATGATCAACCTACAAATGTGAACTGACGTTCAAAAATAAAACATTTGAAAACGGACCATTTTCCACATTTCTGAAGCATGATGTAATGGGGGGGTGTTATCTCTTTTGTCAAAAATCAGCCGTTTTTGCTTGAACATTAAATGACTACAAATGGTATTTAATTCACTTCCCGAGCCCCTGGAAGCATGAAAATCACTTTAAACATGCAAATTTTAGCTCAAACACTGATGATCCACCTACAAATGTGAACTGACGTTCAAAAATAAAACATTTGAAAACGGACCATTTTCTACATTTCTGAAGCATGACGTAATGGGGGGGGGGTTATCTCTTTTGTCGAATATCAGCCATTTTTGCTTGAACATTAAATGCCTCCAAATGGTATTTAATTAACTTCCCGGGTTCAAGAAACCCTTTTTGAGAACTCAGAGTGAGTAAATTGGCCCTTTTCATGCACTTTTAACCATTCCATAAATCTTGTGTTTAGGGCCCCTGGAAGCATGAAAATCACTTTAAACATGCTAATTTTAGCTCTAACACTGATGATCAACCTACAAATGTGAACTGACGTTCAAAAATAAAACATTTGAAAACGGACCATTTTCCACATTTCTGAAGCATGACGTAATGGGGGGGTGTTATCTCTTTTGTCAAAAATCAGCCATTTTTGCTTGAACATTAAATGCCTCCAAATGGTATTTAATTCACTTCCCGAGTCCCTGGAAGCATGAAAATCACTTTAAAAATGCTAATTTTAGCTCTAACACTGATGATCCACCTACAAATGTGAACTGACGTTCAAAAATAAAACATTTGAAAACGGACCATTTTCCACATTTCTGAAGCATGACGTAATGGGGGGGTGTTATCTCTTTTGTCAAAAATCAGCCGTTTTTGCTTGAACTTTAAATGCCTCCAAATGGTATTTAATTAACTTCCCGAGCCCCTGGAAGCATGAAAATCACTTTAAACATGCTAATTTTAGCTCTAACACTGATGATCCACCTACAAATGTGAACTGACGTTCAAAAATAAAACATTTGAAAACGGACCATTTTCCACATTTCTGAAGCATGACGTAATGGGGGGGTGTTATCTCTTTTGTCAAAAATCAGCCGTTTTTGCTTGAACATTAAATGCCTCCAAATGGTATTTAATTAACTTCCCGGGGTGAAGAAACCCTTTTTGAGAACTCAGAGTGAGTAAATTGGCCCTTTTCATGCACTTTTAACCATTCCATAAATCTTGTGTTTAGGGCCCCTGGAAGCATGAAAATCACTTTAAACATGCTAATTTTAGCTCTAACACTGATGATCAACCTACAAATGTGAACTGACGTTCAAAAATAAAACATTTGAAAACGGACCATTTTCCACATTTCTGAAGCATGACGTAATGGGGGGGGTGTTATCTCTTTTGTCAAAAATCAGCCATTTTTGCTTGAACATTAAATGCCTCCAAATGGTATTTAATTCACTTCCCGAGTCCCTGGAAGCATGAAAATCACTTTAAAAATGCTAATTTTAGCTCTAACACTGATGATCCACCTACAAATGTGAACTGATGTTCAAAAATAAAACATTTGAAAACGGACCATTTTCCACATTTCTGAAGCATGACGTAATGGGGGGGGTGTTATCTCTTTTGTCAAAAATCAGCCGTTTTTGCTTGAACATTAAATGCCTCCAAATGGTATTTAATTAACTTACCGGGGTGAAGAAACCCTTTTTGAGAACTCAGAGTGAGTAAATTGGCCCTTTTCATGCACTTTTAACCATTCCACAAATCTTGTGTTTAGGGCCCCTGGAAGCATGAAAATCACTTTAAACATGCTAATTTTAGCTCTAACACTGATGATCCACCTACAAATGTGAATTGACGTTCAAAAATAAAACATTTGAAAACGGACCATTTTCCACATTTCTGAAGCATGACGTAATGGGGGGGTGTTATCTCTTTTGTCGAAAATGAGCCGTTTTTGTTTGAACATTAAATGCCTCCAAATGGCATTTAATTAACTTCCCGGGGTGAAGAAACCCTTTTTGAGAACTCAGAGTGAGTAAATTGGCCCTTTTCATGCACTTTTAACCATTCCACAAATCTTGTGTTTAGGCCCCCTGGAAGCATGAAAATCACTTTAAACATGTTAATTTTAGCTCTAACACTGATGATCAACCTACAAATGTGAACTGACGTTCAAAAATAAAACATTTGAAAACGGACCATTTTCCACATTTCTGAAGCATGATGTAATGGGGGGGTGTTATCTCTTTTGTCAAAAATCAGCCGTTTTTGCTTGAACATTAAATGACTACAAATGGTATTTAATTCACTTCCCGAGCCCCTGGAAGCATGAAAATCACTTTAAACATGCAAATTTTAGCTCAAACACTGATGATCCACCTACAAATGTGAACTGACGTTCAAAAATAAAACATTTGAAAACGGACCATTTTCTACATTTCTGAAGCATGACGTAATGGGGGGGGGGGTTATCTCTTTTGTCGAATATCAGCCATTTTTGCTTGAACATTAAATGCCTCCAAATGGTATTTAATTAACTTCCCGGGTTCAAGAAACCCTTTTTGAGAACTCAGAGTGAGTAAATTGGCCCTTTTCATGCACTTTTAACCATTCCATAAATCTTGTGTTTAGGGCCCCTGGAAGCATGAAAATCACTTTAAACATGCTAATTTTAGCTCTAACACTGATGATCAACCTACAAATGTGAACTGACGTTCAAAAATAAAACATTTGAAAACGGACCATTTTCCACATTTCTGAAGCATGACGTAATGGGGGGGTGTTATCTCTTTTGTCAAAAATCAGCCATTTTTGCTTGAACATTAAATGCCTCCAAATGGTATTTAATTCACTTCCCGAGTCCCTGGAAGCATGAAAATCACTTTAAAAATGCTAATTTTAGCTCTAACACTGATGATCCACCTACAAATGTGAACTGACGTTCAAAAATAAAACATTTGAAAACGGACCATTTTCCACATTTCTGAAGCATGACGTAATGGGGGGGTGTTATCTCTTTTGTCAAAAATCAGCCGTTTTTGCTTGAACATTAAATGCCTCCAAATGGTATTTAATTAACTTACCGGGGTGAAGAAACCCTTTTTGAGAACTCAGAGTGAGTAAATTGGCCCTTTTCATGCACTTTTAACCATTCCACAAATCGTGTGTTTAGGGCCCCTGGAAGCATGAAAATCACTTTAAACATGCTAATTTTAGCTCTAACACTGATGATCCACCTACAAATGTGAACTGACGTTCAAAAATAAAACATTTGAAAACGGACCATTTGCCACATTTCTGAAGCATGACGTAATGGGGGGGTGTTATCTCTTTTGTCGAAAATCAGCCGTTTTTGTTTGAACATTAAATGCCTCCAAATGGTATTTAATTAACTTCCCGGGGTGAAGAAACCCTTTTTGAGAACTCAGAGTGAGTAAATTGGCCCTTTTCATGCACTTTTAACCATTCCATAAATCTTGTGTTTAGGGCCCCTGGAAGCATGAAAATCACTTTAAACATGCTAATTTTAGCTCTAACACTGATGATCCACCTACAAATGTGAACTGACGTTCAAAAATAAAACATTTGAAAACGGACCATTTTCCACATTTCTGAAGCATGACGTAATGGGGGTGTTATCTCTTTTGTCAAAATCAGCCGTTTTTGCTTGAACATTAAATGCCTCCAAATGGTATTTAATTAACTTCCCGGGGTGTAGAAACCCTTTTTGAGAACTCAGAGTGAGTAAATTGGCCCTTTTCATGCACTTTTAACCATTCCATAAATCTTGTGTTTAGGGCCCCTGGAAGCATGAAAATCACTTTAAACATGCTAATTTTAGCTCTAACACTGATGATCCACCTACAAATGTGAACTGACGTTCAAAAATAAAACATTTGAAAACGGACCATTTTCCACATTTCTGAAGCATGACGTAATGGGGGGTGTTATCTCTTTTGTCAAAAATCAGCCGTTTTTGCTTGAACATTAAATGCCTCCAAATGGTATTCAATTAACTTCCCGGGGTGAAGAAACCCTTTTTGAGAACTCCGAGTGAGTAAATTGGCCCTTTTCATGCACTTTTAACCATTCCATAAATCTTGTGTTTAGGGCCCCTGGAAGCATGAAAATCACTTTAAACATGCTAATTTTAGCTCTAACACTGATGATCAACCTACAAATGTGAACTGACGTTCAAAAATAAAACATTTGAAAACGGACCATTTTCCACATTTCTGAACCATGACGTAATGGGGGGGTGTTATCTCTTTTGTCGAAAATCAGCCGTTTTTGCTTGAACATTAAATGCCTCCAAATGGTATTTAATTAACTTCCCGGGGTGAAGAAACCCTTTTTGAGAACTCAGAGTGAGTAAATTGGCCCTTTTCATGCACTTTTAACCATTCCACAAATCTTGTGTTTATGCCCCCTGGAAGCATGAAAATCACTTTAAACATGTTAATTTTAGCTCTAACACTGATGATCAACCTACAAATGTGAACTGACGTTCAAAAATAAAACATTTGAAAACGGACCATTTTCCACATTTCTGAAGCATGATGTAATGGGGGGGTGTTATCTCTTTTGTCAAAAATCAGCCGTTTTTGCTTGAACATTAAATGACTACAAATGGTATTTAATTAACTTCCCGAGCCCCTGGAAGCATGAAAATCACTTTAAACATGCTAATTTTAGCTCTAACACTGATGATCCACCTACAAATGTGAACTGACGTTTAAAAATAAAACATTTGAAAACGGACCATTTTCCACATTTCTGAAGCATGACGTAATGGGGGGGTGTTATCTCTTTTGTCAAAAATCAGCCGTTTTTGCTTGAACATTAAATGCCTCCAAATGGTATTTAATTAACTTCCCGGGGTGAAGAAACCCTTTTTGAGAACTCAGAGTGAGTAAAATGGCCCTTTTCATGCACTTTTAACCATTCCATAAATCTTGTGTTTAGGGCCCCTGGAAGCATGAAAATCACTTTAAACATGCTAATTTTAGCTCTAACACTGATGATCAACCTACAAATGTGAACTGACGTTCAAAAATAAAACATTTGAAAACGGACCATTTTCCACATTTCTGAACCATGACGTAATGGGGGGGTGTTATCTCTTTTGTCGAAAATCAGCCGTTTTTGCTTGAACATTAAATGCCTCCAAATGGTATTTAATTAACTTACCGGGGTGAAGAAACCCTTTTTGAGAACTCAGAGTGAGTAAATTGGCCCTTTTCATGCACTTTTAACCATTCCACAAATCTTGTGTTTAGGGCCCCTGGAAGCATGAAAATCACTTTAAACATGCTAATTTTAGCTCTAACACTGATGATCCACCTACAAATGTGAATTGACGTTCAAAAATAAAACATTTGAAAACGGACCATTTTCCACAATTCTGAAGCATGACGTAATGGGGGGGTGTTATCTCTTTTGTCGAAAATCAGCCGTTTTTGTTTGAACATTAAATGCCTCCAAATGGTATTTAATTAACTTCCCGGGGTGAAGAAACCCTTTTTGAGAACTCAGAGTGAGTAAATTGGCCCTTTTCATGCACTTTTAACCATTCCACAAATCTTGTGTTTAGGCCCCCTGGAAGCATGAAAATCACTTTAAACATGTTAATTTTAGCTCTAACACTGATGATCAACCTACAAATGTGAACTGACGTTCAAAAATAAAACATTTGAAAACGGACCATTTTCCACATTTCTGAAGCATGATGTAATGGGGGGGTGTTATCTCTTTTGTCAAAAATCAGCCGTTTTTGCTTGAACATTAAATGACTACAAATGGTATTTAATTCACTTCCCGAGCCCCTGGAAGCATGAAAATCACTTTAAACATGCTAATTTTAGCTCAAACACTGATGATCCACCTACAAATGTGAACTGACGTTCAAAAATAAAACATTTGAAAACGGACCATTTTCCACATTTCTGAAGCATGACGTAATTGGGGGGTGTTATCTCTTTTGTCAAAAATCAGCCGTTTTTGCTTGAACTTTAAATGCCTCCAAATGGTATTTAATTAACTTCCCGAGCCCCTGGAAGCATGAAAATCACTTTAAACATGCTAATTTTAGCTCTAACACTGATGATCCACCTACAAATGTGAACTGACGTTCAAAAATAAAACATTTGAAAACGGACCATTTTCCACATTTCTGAAGCATGACGTAATGGGGGGGTGTTATCTCTTTTGTCAAAAATCTGCCGTTTTTGCTTGAACATTAAATGCCTCCAAATGGTATTTAATTAACTTCCCGGGGTGAAGAAACCCTTTTTGAGAACTCAGAGTGAGTAAATTGGCCCTTTTCATGCACTTTTAACCATTCCATAAATCTTGTGTTTAGGGCCCCTGGAAGCATGAAAATCACTTTAAACATGTTAATTTTAGCTCTAACACTGACGATCAACCTACAAATGTGAACTGATGTTCAAAAATAAAACATTTGAAAACGGACCATATTCCACATTTCTGAAGCATGACGTAATGGGGGGGTGTTATCTCTTTTGTCAAAAATCAGCCATTTTTGCTTGAACATTAAATGCCTCCAAATGGTATTTAATTAACTTCCCGAGCCCCTGGAAGCATGAAAATCACTTTAAACATGCTAATTTTAGCTCTAACACTGATGATCCACCTACAAATGTGAACTGACGTTCAAAAATAAAACATTTGAAAACGGACCATTTTCCACATTTCTGAAGCATGACGTAATGGGGGGGTGTTATCTCTTTTGTCGAAAATCAGCCATTTTTGCTTGAACATTAAATGCCTCCAAATGGTATTTAATTAACTTACCGGGGTGAAGAAACCCTTTTTGAGAACTCAGAGTGAGTAAATTGGCCCTTTTCATGCACTTTTAACCATTCCACAAATCTTGTGTTTAGGGCCCCTGGAAGCATGAAAATCACTTTAAACATGCTAATTTTAGCTCTAACACTGATGATCCACCTACAAATGTGAACTGACGTTCAAAAATAAAACATTTGAAAACGGACCATTTTCCACATTTCTGAAGCATGACGTAATGGGGGGGTGTTATCTCTTTTGTCGAAAATCAGCCGTTTTTGTTTGAACATTAAATGCCTCCAAATGGTATTTAATTAACTTCCCGGGGTGAAGAAACCCTTTTTGAGAACTCAGAGTGAGTAAATTGGCCCTTTTCATGCACTTTTAACCATTCCACAAATCTTGTGTTTAGGCCCCCTGGAAGCATGAAAATCACTTTAAACATGTTAATTTTAGCTCTAACACTGATGATCAACCTACAAATGTGAACTGACGTTCAAAAATAAAACATTTGAAAACGGACCATTTTCCACATTTCTGAAGCATGATGTAATGGGGGGGTGTTATCTCTTTTGTCAAAAATCAGCCGTTTTTGCTTGAACATTAAATGCCTCCAAATGGTATTTAATTCACTTCCCGAGCCCCTGGAAGCATGAAAATAACTTTAAACATGCTAATTTTAGCTCTAACACTGATGATCCACCTACAAATGTGAACTGACGTTCAAAAATAAAACATTTGAAAACGGACCATTTTCCACATTTCTGAAGCATGACATAATGGGGGGGTGTTATCTCTTTTGTCGAATATCAGCCGTTTTTGCTTGAACATTAAATGCTTCCAAATGGTATTTAATTAACTTCCCGGGGTCAAGAAACCCTTTTTGAGAACTCAGAGTGAGTAAATTGGCCCTTTTCATGCACTTTTAACCATTCCATAAATCTTGCGTTTAGGGCCCCTGGAAGCATGAAAATCACTTTAAACATGCTAATTTTAGCTCTAACACTGATGATCAACCTACAAATGTGAACTGACGTTCAAAAATAAAACATTTGAAAACGGACCATTTTCCACATTTCTGAAGCATGACGTAATGGGGGGGGTGTTATCTCTTTTGTCAAAAATCAGCCATTTTTGCTTGAACATTAAATGCCTCCAAATGGTATTTAATTCACTTCCCGAGTCCCTGGAAGCATGAAAATCACTTTAAACATGCTAATTTTAGCTCTAACACTGATGATCCACCTACAAATGTGAACTGACGTTCAAAAATAAAACATTTGAAAACGGACCATTTTCCACATTTCTGAAGCATGACGTAATGGGGGGGTGCTATCTCTTTTGTCAAAAATCAGCCGTTTTTGCTTGAACTTTAAATGCCTCCAAATGGTATTTAATTAACTTCCCGAGCCCCTGGAAGCATGAAAATCACTTTAAACATGCTAATTTTAGCTCTAACACATATGATCCACCTACAAATGTGAACTGACGTTCAAAAATAAAACATTTGAAAACGGACCATTTTCCACATTTCTGAACCATGACGTAATGGGGGGGTGTTATCTCTTTTGTCGAAAATCAGCCGTTTTTGCTTGAACATTAAATGCCTCCAAATGGTATTTAATTAACTTACCGGGGTGAAGAAACCCTTTTTGAGAACTCAGAGTGAGTAAATTGGCCCTTTTCATGCACTTTTAACCATTCCACAAATCTTGTGTTTAGGGCCCCTGGAAGCATGAAAATCACTTTAAACATGCTAATTTTAGCTCTAACACTGATGATCCACCTACAAATGTGAATTGACGTTCAAAAATAAAACATTTGAAAACGGACCATTTTCCACAATTCTGAAGCATGACGTAATGGGGGGGTGTTATCTCTTTTGTCGAAAATCAGCCGTTTTTGTTTGAACATTAAATGCCTCCAAATGGTATTTAATTAACTTCCCGGGGTGAAGAAACCCTTTTTGAGAACTCAGAGTGAGTAAATTGGCCCTTTTCATGCACTTTTAACCATTCCACAAATCTTGTGTTTAGGCCCCCTGGAAGCATGAAAATCACTTTAAACATGTTAATTTTAGCTCTAACACTGATGATCAACCTACAAATGTGAACTGACGTTCAAAAATAAAACATTTGAAAACGGACCATTTTCCACATTTCTGAAGCATGATGTAATGGGGGGGTGTTATCTCTTTTGTCAAAAATCAGCCGTTTTTGCTTGAACATTAAATGACTACAAATGGTATTTAATTTACTTCCCGAGCCCCTGGAAGCATGAAAATCACTTTAAACATGCTAATTTTAGCTCAAACACTGATGATCCACCTACAAATGTGAACTGACGTTCAAAAATAAAACATTTGAAAACGGACCATTTTCTACATTTCTGAAGCATGACGTAATGGGGGGGTGTTATCTCTTTTGTCGAATATCAGCCGTTTTTGCTTGAACATTAAATGCCTCCAAATGGTATTTAATTAACTTCCCGGGGTCAAGAAACCCTTTTTGAGAACTCAGAGTGAGTAAATTGGCCCTTTTCATGCACTTTTAACCATTCCATAAATCTTGTGTTTAGGGCCCCTGGAAGCATGAAAATCACTTTAAACATGCTAATTTTAGCTCTAACACTGATGATCAACCTACAAATGTGAACTGACGTTCAAAAATAAAACATTTGAAAACGGACCATTTTCCACATTTCTGAAGCATGACGTAATGGGGGGGTGTTATCTCTTTTGTCAAAAATCAGCCATTTTTGCTTGAACATTAAATGCCTTCAAATGGTATTTAATTCACTTCCCGAGTCCCTGGAAGCATGAAAATCACTTTAAAAATGCTAATTTTTGCTCTAACACTGATGATCCACCTACAAATGTGAACTGACGTTCAAAAATAAAACATTTGAAAACGGACCATTTTCCACATTTCTGAAGCATGACGTAATTGGGGGGTGTTATCTCTTTTGTCAAAAATCAGCCGTTTTTGCTTGAACTTTAAATGCCTCCAAATGGTATTTAATTAACTTCCCGAGCCCCTGGAAGCATGAAAATCACTTTAAACATGCTAATTTTAGCTCTAACACTGATGATCCACCTACAAATGTGAACTGACGTTCAAAAATAAAACATTTGAAAACGGACCATTTTCCACATTTCTGAAGCATGACGTAATGGGGGGGGTGTTATCTCTTTTGTCAAAAATCTGCCGTTTTTGCTTGAACATTAAATGCCTCCAAATGGTATTTAATTAACTTCCCGGGGTGAAGAAACCCTTTTTGAGAACTCAGAGTGAGTAAATTGGCCCTTTTCATGCACTTTTAACCATTCCATAAATCTTGTGTTTAGGGCCCCTGGAAGCATGAAAATCACTTTAAACATGTTAATTTTAGCTCTAACACTGACGATCAACCTACAAATGTGAACTGACGTTCAAAAATAAAACATTTGAAAACGGACCATATTCCACATTTCTGAAGCATGACGTAATGGGGGGGTGTTATCTCTTTTGTCAAAAATCAGCCATTTTTGCTTGAACATTAAATGCCTCCAAATGGTATTTAATTAACTTCCCGAGCCCCTGGAAGCATGAAAATCACTTTAAACATGCTAATTTTAGCTCTAACACTGATGATCCACCTACAAATGTGAACTGACGTTCAAAAATAAAACATTTGAAAACGGACCATTTTCCACATTTCTGAAGCATGACGTAATGGGGGGGTGTTATCTCTTTTGTCGAAAATCAGCCATTTTTGCTTGAACATTAAATGCCTCCAAATGGTATTTAATTAACTTACCGGGGTGAAGAAACCCTTTTTGAGAACTCAGAGTGAGTAAATTGGCCCTTTTCATGCACTTTTAACCATTCCACAAATCTTGTGTTTAGGGCCCCTGGAAGCATGAAAATCACTTTAAACATGCTAATTTTAGCTCTAACACTGATGATCCACCTACAAATGTGAACTGACGTTCAAAAATAAAACATTTGAAAACGGACCATTTTCCACATTTCTGAAGCATGACGTAATGGGGGGGTGTTATCTCTTTTGTCGAAAATCAGCCGTTTTTGTTTGAACATTAAATGCCTCCAAATGGTATTTAATTAACTTCCCGGGGTGAAGAAACCCTTTTTGAGAACTCAGAGTGAGTAAATTGGCCCTTTTCATGCACTTTTAACCATTCCACAAATCTTGTGTTTAGGCCCCCTGGAAGCATGAAAATCACTTTAAACATGTTAATTTTAGCTCTAACACTGATGATCAACCTACAAATGTGAACTGACGTTCAAAAATAAAACATTTGAAAACGGACCATTTTCCACATTTCTGAAGCATGATGTAATGGGGGGGTGTTATCTCTTTTGTCAAAAATCAGCCGTTTTTGCTTGAACATTAAATGCCTCCAAATGGTATTTAATTCACTTCCCGAGCCCCTGGAAGCATGAAAATAACTTTAAACATGCTAATTTTAGCTCTAACACTGATGATCCACCTACAAATGTGAACTGACGTTCAAAAATAAAACATTTGAAAACGGACCATTTTCCACATTTCTGAAGCATGACATAATGGGGGGGTGTTATCTCTTTTGTCGAATATCAGCCGTTTTTGCTTGAACATTAAATGCTTCCAAATGGTATTTAATTAACTTCCCGGGGTCAAGAAACCCTTTTTGAGAACTCAGAGTGAGTAAATTGGCCCTTTTCATGCACTTTTAACCATTCCATAAATCTTGCGTTTAGGGCCCCTGGAAGCATGAAAATCACTTTAAACATGCTAATTTTAGCTCTAACACTGATGATCAACCTACAAATGTGAACTGACGTTCAAAAATAAAACATTTGAAAACGGACCATTTTCCACATTTCTGAAGCATGACGTAATGGGGGGGGTGTTATCTCTTTTGTCAAAAATCAGCCATTTTTGCTTGAACATTAAATGCCTCCAAATGGTATTTAATTCACTTCCCGAGTCCCTGGAAGCATGAAAATCACTTTAAACATGCTAATTTTAGCTCTAACACTGATGATCCACCTACAAATGTGAACTGACGTTCAAAAATAAAACATTTGAAAACGGACCATTTTCCACATTTCTGAAGCATGACGTAATGGGGGGGTGCTATCTCTTTTGTCAAAAATCAGCCGTTTTTGCTTGAACTTTAAATGCCTCCAAATGGTATTTAATTAACTTCCCGAGCCCCTGGAAGCATGAAAATCACTTTAAACATGCTAATTTTAGCTCTAACACATATGATCCACCTACAAATGTGAACTGACGTTCAAAAATAAAACATTTGAAAACGGACCATTTTCCACATTTCTGAAGCATGACGTAATGGGGGGGTGTTATCTCTTTTGTCAAAAATCAGCCGTTTTTGCTTGAACATTAAATGCCTCCAAATGGTATTTAATTAACTTCCCGGGGTGAAGAAACCCTTTTTGAGAACTCAGAGTGAGTAAATTGGCCCTTTTCATGCACTTTTAACCATTCCATAAATCTTGTGTTTAGGGCCCCTGGAAGCATGAAAATCACTTTAAACATGCTAATTTTAGCTCTAACACTGATGATCCACCTACAAATGTGAACTGACGTTCAAAAATAAAACATTTGAAAACGGACCATTTTCCACATTTCTGAAGCATGACGTAATGGGGGGTGTTATCTCTTTTGTCAAAATCAGCCGTTTTTGCTTGAACATTAAATGCCTCCAAATGGTATTTAATTAACTTCCCGGGGTGAAGAAACCCTTTTTGAGAACTCAGAGTGAGTAAATTGGCCCTTTTCATGCACTTTTAACCATTCCATAAATCTTGTGTTTAGGGTCCCTGGAAGCATGAAAATCACTTTAAACATGCTAATTTTAGCTCTAACACTGATGATCAACCTACAAATGTGAACTGACGTTCAAAAATAAAACATTTGAAAACGGACCATTTTCCACATTTCTGAACCATGACGTAATGGGGGGGTGTTATCTCTTTTGTCGAAAATCAGCCGTTTTTGCTTGAACATTAAATGCCTCCAAATGGTATTTAATTAACTTACCGGGGTGAAGAAACCCTTTTTGAGAACTCAGAGTGAGTAAATTGGCCCTTTTCATGCACTTTTAACCATTCCACAAATCTTGTGTTTAGGGCCCCTGGAAGCATGAAAATCACTTTAAACATGCTAATTTTAGCTCTAACACTGATGATCCACCTACAAATGTGAATTGACGTTTAAAAATAAACCATTTGAAAACGGACCATTTTCCACATTTCTGAAGCATGACGTAATGGGGGGGTGTTATCTCTTTTGTCGAAAATCAGCCGTTTTTGTTTGAACATTAAATGCCTCCAAATGGTATTTAATTAACTTCCCGGGGTGAAGAAACCCTTTTTGAGAACTCAGAGTGAGTAAATTGGCCCTTTTCATGCACTTTTAACCATTCCACAAATCTTGTGTTTAGGCCCCCTGGAAGCATGAAAATAACTTTAAACATGTTAATTTTAGCTCTAACACTGATGATCAACCTACAAATGTGAACTGACGTTCAAAAATAAAACATTTGAAAACGGACCATTTTCCACATTTCTGAAGCATGATGTAATGGGGGGGTGTTATCTCTTTTGTCAAAAATCAGCCGTTTTTGCTTGAACATTAAATGACTACAAATGGTATTTAATTCACTTCCCGAGCCACTGGAAGCTTGAAAATCACTTTAAACATGCTAATTTTAGCTCAAACACTGATGATCCACCTACAAATGTGAACTGACTTTCAAAAATAAAACATTTGAAAACGGACCATTTTCTACATTTCTGAAGCATGACGTAATGGGGGGGGTGTTATCTCTTTTGTTGAATATCAGCCGTTTTTGCTTGAACATCAAATGCCTCCAAATGGTATTTAATTAACTTCCCGGGGTGAAGAAACCCTTTTTGAGAACTCAGAGTGAGTAAATTGGCCCTTTTCATGCACTTTTAACCATTCCACAAATCTTGTGTTTAGGGCCCCTGGAAGCATGAAAATCACTTTAAACATGTTAATTTTAGCTCTAACACTGACGATCAACCTACAAATGTGAACTGACGTTCAAAAATAAAACATTTGAAAACGGACCATATTCCACATTTCTGAAGCATGACGTAATGGGGGGGTGTTATCTCTTTTGTCAAAAATCAGCCATTTTTGCTTGAACATTAAATGCCTCCAAATGGTATTTAATTAACTTCCCGAGCCCCTGGAAGCATGAAAATCACTTTAAACATGCTAATTTTAGCTCTAACACTGATGATCCACCTACAAATGTGAACTGACGTTCAAAAATAAAACATTTGAAAACGGACCATTTTCCACATTTCTGAAGCATGACGTAATGGGGGGGTGTTATCTCTTTTGTCGAAAATCAGCCATTTTTGCTTGAACATTAAATGCCTCCAAATGGTATTTAATTAACTTACCGGGGTGAAGAAACCCTTTTTGAGAACTCAGAGTGAGTAAATTGGCCCTTTTCATGCACTTTTAACCATTCCACAAATCTTGTGTTTAGGGCCCCTGGAAGCATGAAAATCACTTTAAACATGCTAATTTTAGCTCTAACACTGATGATCCACCTACAAATGTGAACTGACGTTCAAAAATAAAACATTTGAAAACGGACCATTTACCACATTTCTGAAGCATGACGTAATGGGGGGGTGTTATCTCTTTTGTCGAAAATCAGCCGTTTTTGTTTGAACATTAAATGCCTCCAAATGGTATTTAATTAACTTCCCGGGGTGAAGAAACCCTTTTTGAGAACTCAGAGTGAGTAAATTGGCCCTTTTCATGCACTTTTAACCATTCCACAAATCTTGTGTTTAGGCCCCCTGGAAGCATGAAAATCACTTTAAACATGTTAATTTTAGCTCTAACACTGATGATCAACCTACAAATGTGAACTGACGTTCAAAAATAAAACATTTGAAAACGGACCATTTTCCACATTTCTGAAGCATGATGTAATGGGGGGGTGTTATCTCTTTTGTCAAAAATCAGCCGTTTTTGCTTGAACATTAAATGCCTCCAAATGGTATTTAATTCACTTCCCGAGCCCCTGGAAGCATGAAAATAACTTTAAACATGCTAATTTTAGCTCTAACACTGATGATCCACCTACAAATGTGAACTGACGTTCAAAAATAAAACATTTGAAAACGGACCATTTTCCACATTTCTGAAGCATGACATAATGGGGGGGTGTTATCTCTTTTGTCGAATATCAGCCGTTTTTGCTTGAACATTAAATGCTTCCAAATGGTATTTAATTAACTTCCCGGGGTCAAGAAACCCTTTTTGAGAACTCAGAGTGAGTAAATTGGCCCTTTTCATGCACTTTTAACCATTCCATAAATCTTGCGTTTAGGGCCCCTGGAAGCATGAAAATCACTTTAAACATGCTAATTTTAGCTCTAACACTGATGATCAACCTACAAATGTGAACTGACGTTCAAAAATAAAACATTTGAAAACGGACCATTTTCCACATTTCTGAAGCATGACGTAATGGGGGGGGTGTTATCTCTTTTGTCAAAAATCAGCCATTTTTGCTTGAACATTAAATGCCTCCAAATGGTATTTAATTCACTTCCCGAGTCCCTGGAAGCATGAAAATCACTTTAAACATGCTAATTTTAGCTCTAACACTGATGATCCACCTACAAATGTGAACTGACGTTCAAAAATAAAACATTTGAAAACGGACCATTTTCCACATTTCTGAAGCATGACGTAATGGGGGGGTGCTATCTCTTTTGTCAAAAATCAGCCGTTTTTGCTTGAACTTTAAATGCCTCCAAATGGTATTTAATTAACTTCCCGAGCCCCTGGAAGCATGAAAATCACTTTAAACATGCTAATTTTAGCTCTAACACATATGATCCACCTACAAATGTGAACTGACGTTCAAAAATAAAACATTTGAAAACGGACCATTTTCCACATTTCTGAAGCATGATGTAATGGGGGGGTGTTATCTCTTTTGTCAAAAATCAGCCGTTTTTGCTTGAACATTAAATGCCTCCAAATGGTATTTAATTCACTTCCCGAGCCCCTGGAAGCATGAAAATAACTTTAAACATGCTAATTTTAGCTCTAACACTGATGATCCACCTACAAATGTGAACTGACGTTCAAAAATAAAACATTTGAAAACGGACCATTTTCCACATTTCTGAAGCATGACATAATGGGGGGGTGTTATCTCTTTTGTCGAATATCAGCCGTTTTTGCTTGAACATTAAATGCTTCCAAATGGTATTTAATTAACTTCCCGGGGTCAAGAAACCCTTTTTGAGAACTCAGAGTGAGTAAATTGGCCCTTTTCATGCACTTTTAACCATTCCATAAATCTTGCGTTTAGGGCCCCTGGAAGCATGAAAATCACTTTAAACATGCTAATTTTAGCTCTAACACTGATGATCAACCTACAAATGTGAACTGACGTTCAAAAATAAAACATTTGAAAACGGACCATTTTCCACATTTCTGAAGCATGACGTAATGGGGGGGGTGTTATCTCTTTTGTCAAAAATCAGCCATTTTTGCTTGAACATTAAATGCCTCCAAATGGTATTTAATTCACTTCCCGAGTCCCTGGAAGCATGAAAATCACTTTAAACATGCTAATTTTAGCTCTAACACTGATGATCCACCTACAAATGTGAACTGACGTTCAAAAATAAAACATTTGAAAACGGACCATTTTCCACATTTCTGAAGCATGACGTAATGGGGGGGTGCTATCTCTTTTGTCAAAAATCAGCCGTTTTTGCTTGAACTTTAAATGCCTCCAAATGGTATTTAATTAACTTCCCGAGCCCCTGGAAGCATGAAAATCACTTTAAACATGCTAATTTTAGCTCTAACACATATGATCCACCTACAAATGTGAACTGACGTTCAAAAATAAAACATTTGAAAACGGACCATTTTCCACATTTCTGAAGCATGACGTAATGGGGGGTGTTATCTCTTTTGTCAAAAATCAGCCGTTTTTGCTTGAACATTAAATGCCTCCAAATGGTATTTAATTAACTTCCCGGGGTGAAGAAACCCTTTTTGAGAACTCAGAGTGAGTAAATTGGCCCTTTTCATGCACTTTTAATCATTCCATAAATCTTGTGTTTAGGGCCCCTGGAAGCATGAAAATCACTTTAAACATGCTAATTTTAGCTCTAACACTGATGATCCACCTACAAATGTGAACTGACGTTCAAAAATAAAACATTTGAAAACGGACCATTTTCCACATTTCTGAAGCATGACGTAATGGGGGGTGTTATCTCTTTTGTCAAAATCAGCCGTTTTTGCTTGAACATTAAATGCCTCCAAATGGTATTTAATTAACTTCCCGGGGTGAAGAAACCCTTTTTGAGAACTCAGAGTGAGTAAATTGGCCCTTTTCATGCACTTTTAACCATTCCACAAATCTTGTGTTTAGGGCCCCTGGAAGCATGAAAATCACTTTAAACATGCTAATTTTAGCTCTAACACTGATGATCCACCTACAAATGTGAACTGACGTTCAAAAATAAAACATTTGAAAACGGACCATTTTCCACATTTCTGAAGCATGACGTAATGGGGGGGTGTTATCTCTTTTGTCGAAAATCAGCCGTTTTTGTTTGAACATTAAATGCCTCCAAATGGTATTTAATTAACTTCCCGGGGTGAAGAAACCCTTTTTGAGAACTCAGAGTGAGTAAATTGGCCCTTTTCATGCACTTTTAACCATTCCACAAATCTTGTGTTTAGGCCCCCTGGAAGCATGAAAATCACTTTAAACATGTTAATTTTAGCTCTAACACTGATGATCAACCTACAAATGTGAACTGACGTTCAAAAATAAAACATTTGAAAACGGACCATTTTCCACATTTCTGAAGCATGATGTAATGGGGGGGTGTTATCTCTTTTGTCAAAAATCAGCCGTTTTTGCTTGAACATTAAATGCCTCCAAATGGTATTTAATTCACTTCCCGAGCCCCTGGAAGCATGAAAATAACTTTAAACATGCTAATTTTAGCTCTAACACTGATGATCCACCTACAAATGTGAACTGACGTTCAAAAATAAAACATTTGAAAACGGACCATTTTCCACATTTCTGAAGCATGACATAATGGGGGGGTGTTATCTCTTTTGTCGAATATCAGCCGTTTTTGCTTGAACATTAAATGCTTCCAAATGGTATTTAATTAACTTCCCGGGGTCAAGAAACCCTTTTTGAGAACTCAGAGTGAGTAAATTGGCCCTTTTCATGCACTTTTAACCATTCCATAAATCTTGCGTTTAGGGCCCCTGGAAGCATGAAAATCACTTTAAACATGCTAATTTTAATTCTAACACTGATGATCAACCTACAAATGTGAACTGACGTTCAAAAATAAAACATTTGAAAACGGACCATTTTCCACATTTCTGAAGCATGACGTAATGGGGGGGGTGTTATCTCTTTTGTCAAAAATCAGCCATTTTTGCTTGAACATTAAATGCCTCCAAATGGTATTTAATTCACTTCCCGAGTCCCTGGAAGCATGAAAATCACTTTAAACATGCTAATTTTAGCTCTAACACTGATGATCCACCTACAAATGTGAACTGACGTTCAAAAATAAAACATTTGAAAACGGACCATTTTCCACATTTCTGAAGCATGACGTAATGGGGGGGTGCTATCTCTTTTGTCAAAAATCAGCCGTTTTTGCTTGAACATTAAATGCCTCCAAATGGTATTTAATTAACTTCCCGGGGTGAAGAAACCCTTTTTGAGAACTCAGAGTGAGTAAATTGGCCCTTTTCATGCACTTTTAACCATTCCATAAATCTTGTGTTTAGGGCCCCTGGAAGCATGAAAATCACTTTAAACATGCTAATTTTAGCTCTAACACTGATGATCCACCTACAAATGTGAACTGACGTTCAAAAATAAAACATTTGAAAACGGACCATTTTCCACATTTCTGAAGCATGACGTAATGGGGGGTGTTATCTCTTTTGTCAAAATCAGCCGTTTTTGCTTGAACATTAAATGCCTCCAAATGGTATTTAATTAACTTCCCGGGGTGAAGAAACCCTTTTTGAGAACTCAGAGTGAGTAAATTGGCCCTTTTCATGCACTTTTAACCATTCCATAAATCTTGTGTTTAGGGTCCCTGGAAGCATGAAAATCACTTTAAACATGCTAATTTTAGCTCTAACACTGATGATCAACCTACAAATGTGAACTGACGTTCAAAAATAAAACATTTGAAAACGGACCATTTTCCACATTTCTGAACCATGACGTAATGGGGGGGTGTTATCTCTTTTGTCGAAAATCAGCCGTTTTTGCTTGAACATTAAATGCCTCCAAATGGTATTTAATTAACTTACCGGGGTGAAGAAACCCTTTTTGAGAACTCAGAGTGAGTAAATTGGCCCTTTTCATGCACTTTTAACCATTCCACAAATCTTGTGTTTAGGGCCCCTGGAAGCATGAAAATCACTTTAAACATGCTAATTTTAGCTCTAACACTGATGATCAACCTACAAATGTGAACTGACGTTCAAAAATAAAACATTTGAAAACGGACCATTTTCCACATTTCTGAAGCATGATGTAATGGGGGGGTGTTATCTCTTTTGTCAAAAATCAGCCGTTTTTGCTTGAACATTAAATGACTACAAATGGTATTTAATTCACTTCCCGAGCCCCTGGAAGCATGAAAATCACTTTAAACATGCAAATTTTAGCTCAAACACTGATGATCCACCTACAAATGTGAACTGACGTTCAAAAATAAAACATTTGAAAACGGACCATTTTCTACATTTCTGAAGCATGACGTAATGGGGGGGGGTTATCTCTTTTGTCGAATATCAGCCATTTTTGCTTGAACATTAAATGCCTCCAAATGGTATTTAATTAACTTCCCGGGTTCAAGAAACCCTTTTTGAGAACTCAGAGTGAGTAAATTGGCCCTTTTCATGCACTTTTAACCATTCCATAAATCTTGTGTTTAGGGCCCCTGGAAGCATGAAAATCACTTTAAACATGCTAATTTTAGCTCTAACACTGATGATCAACCTACAAATGTGAACTGACGTTCAAAAATAAAACATTTGAAAACGGACCATTTTCCACATTTCTGAAGCATGACGTAATGGGGGGGTGTTATCTCTTTTGTCAAAAATCAGCCATTTTTGCTTGAACATTAAATGCCTCCAAATGGTATTTAATTCACTTCCCGAGTCCCTGGAAGCATGAAAATCACTTTAAAAATGCTAATTTTAGCTCTAACACTGATGATCCACCTACAAATGTGAACTGACGTTCAAAAATAAAACATTTGAAAACGGACCATTTTCCACATTTCTGAAGCATGACGTAATGGGGGGGTGTTATCTCTTTTGTCAAAAATCAGCCGTTTTTGCTTGAACTTTAAATGCCTCCAAATGGTATTTAATTAACTTCCCGAGCCCCTGGAAGCATGAAAATCACTTTAAACATGCTAATTTTAGCTCTAACACTGATGATCCACCTACAAATGTGAACTGACGTTCAAAAATAAAACATTTGAAAACGGACCATTTTCCACATTTCTGAAGCATGACGTAATGGGGGGGTGTTATCTCTTTTGTCAAAAATCAGCCGTTTTTGCTTGAACATTAAATGCCTCCAAATGGTATTTAATTAACTTCCCGGGGTGAAGAAACCCTTTTTGAGAACTCAGAGTGAGTAAATTGGCCCTTTTCATGCACTTTTAACCATTCCATAAATCTTGTGTTTAGGGCCCCTGGAAGCATGAAAATCACTTTAAACATGCTAATTTTAGCTCTAACACTGATGATCAACCTACAAATGTGAACTGACGTTCAAAAATAAAACATTTGAAAACGGACCATTTTCCACATTTCTGAAGCATGACGTAATGGGGGGGTGTTATCTCTTTTGTCAAAAATCAGCCATTTTTGCTTGAACATTAAATGCCTCCAAATGGTATTTAATTCACTTCCCGAGTCCCTGGAAGCATGAAAATCACTTTAAAAATGCTAATTTTAGCTCTAACACTGATGATCCACCTACAAATGTGAACTGATGTTCAAAAATAAAACATTTGAAAACGGACCATTTTCCACATTTCTGAAGCATGACGTAATGGGGGGGTGTTATCTCTTTTGTCAAAAATCAGCCGTTTTTGCTTGAACTTTAAATGCCTCCAAATGGTATTTAATTAACTTCCCGAGCCCCTGGAAGCATGAAAATCACTTTAAACATGCTAATTTTAGCTCTAACACTGATGATCCACCTACAAATGTGAACTGACGTTCAAAAATAAAACATTTGAAAACGGACCATTTTCCACATTTCTGAAGCATGACGTAATGGGCGGTGTTATCTCTTTTGTCAAAATCAGCCGTTTTTGCTTGAACATTAAATGCCTCCAAATGGTATTTAATTAACTTCCCGGGGTGTAGAAACCCTTTTTGAGAACTCAGAGTGAGTAAATTGGCCCTTTTCATGCACTTTTAACCATTCCATAAATCTTGTGTTTAGGGCCCCTGGAAGCATGAAAATCACTTTAAACATGCTAATTTTAGCTCTAACACTGATGATCAACCTACAAATGTGAACTGACGTTCAAAAATAAAACATTTGAAAACGGACCATTTTCCACATTTCTGAACCATGACGTAATGGGGGGGTGTTATCTCTTTTGTCGAAAATCAGCCGTTTTTGCTTGAACATTAAATGCCTCCAAATGGTATTTAATTAACTTACCGGGGTGAAGAAACCCTTTTTGAGAACTCAGAGTGAGTAAATTGGCCCTTTTCATGCACTTTTAACCATTCCACAAATCTTGTGTTTAGGGCCCCTGGAAGCATGAAAATCACTTTAAACATGCTAATTTTAGCTCTAACACTGATGATCCACCTACAAATGTGAATTGACGTTCAAAAATAAAACATTTGAAAACGGACCATTTTCCACATTTCTGAAGCATGACGTAATGGGGGGGTGTTATCTCTTTTGTCGAAAATGAGCCGTTTTTGTTTGAACATTAAATGCCTCCAAATGGCATTTAATTAACTTCCCGGGGTGAAGAAACCCTTTTTGAGAACTCAGAGTGAGTAAATTGGCCCTTTTCATGCACTTTTAACCATTCCACAAATCTTGTGTTTAGGCCCCCTGGAAGCATGAAAATCACTTTAAACATGTTAATTTTAGCTCTAACACTGATGATCAACCTACAAATGTGAACTGACGTTCAAAAATAAAACATTTGAAAACGGACCATTTTCCACATTTCTGAAGCATGATGTAATGGGGGGGTGTTATCTCTTTTGTCAAAAATCAGCCGTTTTTGCTTGAACATTAAATGACTACAAATGGTATTTAATTCACTTCCCGAGCCCCTGGAAGCATGAAAATCACTTTAAACATGCAAATTTTAGCTCAAACACTGATGATCCACCTACAAATGTGAACTGACGTTCAAAAATAAAACATTTGAAAACGGACCATTTTCTACATTTCTGAAGCATGACGTAATGGGGGGGGGGGTTATCTCTTTTGTCGAATATCAGCCATTTTTGCTTGAACATTAAATGCCTCCAAATGGTATTTAATTAACTTCCCGGGTTCAAGAAACCCTTTTTGAGAACTCAGAGTGAGTAAATTGGCCCTTTTCATGCACTTTTAACCATTCCATAAATCTTGTGTTTAGGGCCCCTGGAAGCATGAAAATCACTTTAAACATGCTAATTTTAGCTCTAACACTGATGATCAACCTACAAATGTGAACTGACGTTCAAAAATAAAACATTTGAAAACGGACCATTTTCCACATTTCTGAAGCATGACGTAATGGGGGGGTGTTATCTCTTTTGTCAAAAATCAGCCATTTTTGCTTGAACATTAAATGCCTCCAAATGGTATTTAATTCACTTCCCGAGTCCCTGGAAGCATGAAAATCACTTTAAAAATGCTAATTTTAGCTCTAACACTGATGATCCACCTACAAATGTGAACTGACGTTCAAAAATAAAACATTTGAAAACGGACCATTTTCCACATTTCTGAAGCATGACGTAATGGGGGGGTGTTATCTCTTTTGTCAAAAATCAGCCGTTTTTGCTTGAACATTAAATGCCTCCAAATGGTATTTAATTAACTTACCGGGGTGAAGAAACCCTTTTTGAGAACTCAGAGTGAGTAAATTGGCCCTTTTCATGCACTTTTAACCATTCCACAAATCGTGTGTTTAGGGCCCCTGGAAGCATGAAAATCACTTTAAACATGCTAATTTTAGCTCTAACACTGATGATCCACCTACAAATGTGAACTGACGTTCAAAAATAAAACATTTGAAAACGGACCATTTGCCACATTTCTGAAGCATGACGTAATGGGGGGGTGTTATCTCTTTTGTCGAAAATCAGCCGTTTTTGTTTGAACATTAAATGCCTCCAAATGGTATTTAATTAACTTCCCGGGGTGAAGAAACCCTTTTTGAGAACTCAGAGTGAGTAAATTGGCCCTTTTCATGCACTTTTAACCATTCCATAAATCTTGTGTTTAGGGCCCCTGGAAGCATGAAAATCACTTTAAACATGCTAATTTTAGCTCTAACACTGATGATCCACCTACAAATGTGAACTGACGTTCAAAAATAAAACATTTGAAAACGGACCATTTTCCACATTTCTGAAGCATGACGTAATGGGGGTGTTATCTCTTTTGTCAAAATCAGCCGTTTTTGCTTGAACATTAAATGCCTCCAAATGGTATTTAATTAACTTCCCGGGGTGTAGAAACCCTTTTTGAGAACTCAGAGTGAGTAAATTGGCCCTTTTCATGCACTTTTAACCATTCCATAAATCTTGTGTTTAGGGCCCCTGGAAGCATGAAAATCACTTTAAACATGCTAATTTTAGCTCTAACACTGATGATCCACCTACAAATGTGAACTGACGTTCAAAAATAAAACATTTGAAAACGGACCATTTTCCACATTTCTGAAGCATGACGTAATGGGGGGTGTTATCTCTTTTGTCAAAAATCAGCCGTTTTTGCTTGAACATTAAATGCCTCCAAATGGTATTCAATTAACTTCCCGGGGTGAAGAAACCCTTTTTGAGAACTCAGAGTGAGTAAATTGGCCCTTTTCATGCACTTTTAACCATTCCATAAATCTTGTGTTTAGGGCCCCTGGAAGCATGAAAATCACTTTAAACATGCTAATTTTAGCTCTAACACTGATGATCAACCTACAAATGTGAACTGACGTTCAAAAATAAAACATTTGAAAACGGACCATTTTCCACATTTCTGAACCATGACGTAATGGGGGGGTGTTATCTCTTTTGTCGAAAATCAGCCGTTTTTGCTTGAACATTAAATGCCTCCAAATGGTATTTAATTAACTTCCCGGGGTGAAGAAACCCTTTTTGAGAACTCAGAGTGAGTAAATTGGCCCTTTTCATGCACTTTTAACCATTCCACAAATCTTGTGTTTATGCCCCCTGGAAGCATGAAAATCACTTTAAACATGTTAATTTTAGCTCTAACACTGATGATCAACCTACAAATGTGAACTGACGTTCAAAAATAAAACATTTGAAAACGGACCATTTTCCACATTTCTGAAGCATGATGTAATGGGGGGGTGTTATCTCTTTTGTCAAAAATCAGCCGTTTTTGCTTGAACATTAAATGACTACAAATGGTATTTAATTAACTTCCCGAGCCCCTGGAAGCATGAAAATCACTTTAAACATGCTAATTTTAGCTCTAACACTGATGATCCACCTACAAATGTGAACTGACGTTTAAAAATAAAACATTTGAAAACGGACCATTTTCCACATTTCTGAAGCATGACGTAATGGGGGGGTGTTATCTCTTTTGTCAAAAATCAGCCGTTTTTGCTTGAACATTAAATGCCTCCAAATGGTATTTAATTAACTTCCCGGTGTGAAGAAACCCTTTTTGAGAACTCAGAGTGAGTAAAATGGCCCTTTTCATGCACTTTTAACCATTCCATAAATCTTGTGTTTAGGGCCCCTGGAAGCATGAAAATCACTTTAAACATGCTAATTTTAGCTCTAACACTGATGATCAACCTACAAATGTGAACTGACGTTCAAAAATAAAACATTTGAAAACGGACCATTTTCCACATTTCTGAACCATGACGTAATGGGGGGGTGTTATCTCTTTTGTCGAAAATCAGCCGTTTTTGCTTGAACATTAAATGCCTCCAAATGGTATTTAATTAACTTACCGGGTGAAGAAACCCTTTTTGAGAACTCAGAGTGAGTAAATTGGCCCTTTTCATGCACTTTTAACCATTCCACAAATCTTGTGTTTAGGGCCCCTGGAAGCATGAAAATCACTTTAAACATGCTAATTTTAGCTCTAACACTGATGATCCACCTACAAATGTGAATTGACGTTCAAAAATAAAACATTTGAAAACGGACCATTTTCCACAATTCTGAAGCATGACGTAATGGGGGGGTGTTATCTCTTTTGTCGAAAATCAGCCGTTTTTGTTTGAACATTAAATGCCTCCAAATGGTATTTAATTAACTTCCCGGGGTGAAGAAACCCTTTTTGAGAACTCAGAGTGAGTAAATTGGCCCTTTTCATGCACTTTTAACCATTCCACAAATCTTGTGTTTAGGCCCCCTGGAAGCATGAAAATCACTTTAAACATGTTAATTTTAGCTCTAACACTGATGATCAACCTACAAATGTGAACTGACGTTCAAAAATAAAACATTTGAAAACGGACCATTTTCCACATTTCTGAAGCATGATGTAATGGGGGGGTGTTATCTCTTTTGTCAAAAATCAGCCGTTTTTGCTTGAACATTAAATGACTACAAATGGTATTTAATTCACTTCCCGAGCCCCTGGAAGCATGAAAATCACTTTAAACATGCTAATTTTAGCTCAAACACTGATGATCCACCTACAAATGTGAACTGACGTTCAAAAATAAAACATTTGAAAACGGACCATTTTCTACATTTCTGAAGCATGACGTAATGGGGGGGTGTTATCTCTTTTGTCGAATATCAGCCGTTTTTGCTTGAACATTAAATGCCTCCAAATGGTATTTAATTAACTTCCCGGGGTCAAGAAACCCTTTTTGAGAACTCAGAGTGAGTAAATTGGCCCTTTTCATGCACTTTTAACCATTCCATAAATCTTGTGTTTAGGGCCCCTGGAAGCATGAAAATCACTTTAAACATGCTAATTTTAGCTCTAACACTGATGATCAACCTACAAATGTGAACTGACGTTCAAAAATAAAACATTTGAAAACGGACCATTTTCCACATTTCTGAAGCATGACGTAATGGGGGGGTGTTATCTCTTTTGTCAAAAATCAGCCATTTTTGCTTGAACATTAAATGCCTTCAAATGGTATTTAATTCACTTCCCGAGTCCCTGGAAGCATGAAAATCACTTTAAAAATGCTAATTTTTGCTCTAACACTGATGATCCACCTACAAATGTGAACTGACGTTCAAAAATAAAACATTTGAAAACGGACCATTTTCCACATTTCTGAAGCATGACGTAATTGGGGGTGTTATCTCTTTTGTCAAAAATCAGCCGTTTTTGCTTGAACTTTAAATGCCTCCAAATGGTATTTAATTAACTTCCCGAGCCCCTGGAAGCATGAAAATCACTTTAAACATGCTAATTTTAGCTCTAACACTGATGATCCACCTACAAATGTGAACTGACGTTCAAAAATAAAACATTTGAAAACGGACCATTTTCCACATTTCTGAAGCATGACGTAATGGGGGGGTGTTATCTCTTTTGTCAAAAATCTGCCGTTTTTGCTTGAACATTAAATGCCTCCAAATGGTATTTAATTAACTTCCCGGGGTGAAGAAACCCTTTTTGAGAACTCAGAGTGAGTAAATTGGCCCTTTTCATGCACTTTTAACCATTCCATAAATCTTGTGTTTAGGGCCCCTGGAAGCATGAAAATCACTTTAAACATGTTAATTTTAGCTCTAACACTGACGATCAACCTACAAATGTGAACTGACGTTCAAAAATAAAACATTTGAAAACGGACCATATTCCACATTTCTGAAGCATGACGTAATGGGGGGGTGTTATCTCTTTTGTCGAAAATCAGCCATTTTTGCTTGAACATTAAATGCCTCCAAATGGTATTTAATTAACTTCCCGAGCCCCTGGAAGCATGAAAATCACTTTAAACATGCTAATTTTAGCTCTAACACTGATGATCCACCTACAAATGTGAACTGACGTTCAAAAATAAAACATTTGAAAACGGACCATTTTCCACATTTCTGAAGCATGACGTAATGGGGGGGTGTTATCTCTTTTGTCGAAAATCAGCCATTTTTGCTTGAACATTAAATGCCTCCAAATGGTATTTAATTAACTTACCGGGGTGAAGAAACCCTTTTTGAGAACTCAGAGTGAGTAAATTGGCCCTTTTCATGCACTTTTAACCATTCCACAAATCTTGTGTTTAGGGCCCCTGGAAGCATGAAAATCACTTTAAACATGCTAATTTTAGCTCTAACACTGATGATCCACCTACAAATGTGAACTGACGTTCAAAAATAAAACATTTGAAAACGGACCATTTTCCACATTTCTGAAGCATGACGTAATGGGGGGGTGTTATCTCTTTTGTCGAAAATCAGCCGTTTTTGTTTGAACATTAAATGCCTCCAAATGGTATTTAATTAACTTCCCGGGGTGAAGAAACCCTTTTTGAGAACTCAGAGTGAGTAAATTGGCCCTTTTCATGCACTTTTAACCATTCCACAAATCTTGTGTTTAGGCCCCCTGGAAGCATGAAAATCACTTTAAACATGTTAATTTTAGCTCTAACACTGATGATCAACCTACAAATGTGAACTGACGTTCAAAAATAAAACATTTGAAAACGGACCATTTTCCACATTTCTGAAGCATGATGTAATGGGGGGGTGTTATCTCTTTTGTCAAAAATCAGCCGTTTTTGCTTGAACATTAAATGCCTCCAAATGGTATTTAATTCACTTCCCGAGCCCCTGGAAGCATGAAAATAACTTTAAACATGCTAATTTTAGCTCTAACACTGATGATCCACCTACAAATGTGAACTGACGTTCAAAAATAAAACATTTGAAAACGGACCATTTTCCACATTTCTGAAGCATGACATAATGGGGGGGTGTTATCTCTTTTGTCGAATATCAGCCGTTTTTGCTTGAACATTAAATGCTTCCAAATGGTATTTAATTAACTTCCCGGGGTCAAGAAACCCTTTTTGAGAACTCAGAGTGAGTAAATTGGCCCTTTTCATGCACTTTTAACCATTCCATAAATCTTGCGTTTAGGGCCCCTGGAAGCATGAAAATCACTTTAAACATGCTAATTTTAGCTCTAACACTGATGATCAACCTACAAATGTGAACTGACGTTCAAAAATAAAACATTTGAAAACGGACCATTTTCCACATTTCTGAAGCATGACGTAATGGGGGGGGTGTTATCTCTTTTGTCAAAAATCAGCCATTTTTGCTTGAACATTAAATGCCTCCAAATGGTATTTAATTCACTTCCCGAGTCCCTGGAAGCATGAAAATCACTTTAAACATGCTAATTTTAGCTCTAACACTGATGATCCACCTACAAATGTGAACTGACGTTCAAAAATAAAACATTTGAAAACGGACCATTTTCCACATTTCTGAAGCATGACGTAATGGGGGGGTGCTATCTCTTTTGTCAAAAATCAGCCGTTTTTGCTTGAACTTTAAATGCCTCCAAATGGTATTTAATTAACTTCCCGAGCCCCTGGAAGCATGAAAATCACTTTAAACATGCTAATTTTAGCTCTAACACATATGATCCACCTACAAATGTGAACTGACGTTCAAAAATAAAACATTTGAAAACGGACCATTTTCCACATTTCTGAACCATGACGTAATGGGGGGGTGTTATCTCTTTTGTCGAAAATCAGCCGTTTTTGCTTGAACATTAAATGCCTCCAAATGGTATTTAATTAACTTACCGGGGTGAAGAAACCCTTTTTGAGAACTCAGAGTGAGTAAATTGGCCCTTTTCATGCACTTTTAACCATTCCACAAATCTTGTGTTTAGGGCCCCTGGAAGCATGAAAATCACTTTAAACATGCTAATTTTAGCTCTAACACTGATGATCCACCTACAAATGTGAATTGACGTTCAAAAATAAAACATTTGAAAACGGACCATTTTCCACAATTCTGAAGCATGACGTAATGGGGGGGTGTTATCTCTTTTGTCGAAAATCAGCCGTTTTTGTTTGAACATTAAATGCCTCCAAATGGTATTTAATTAACTTCCCGGGGTGAAGAAACCCTTTTTGAGAACTCAGAGTGAGTAAATTGGCCCTTTTCATGCACTTTTAACCATTCCACAAATCTTGTGTTTAGGCCCCCTGGAAGCATGAAAATCACTTTAAACATGTTAATTTTAGCTCTAACACTGATGATCAACCTACAAATGTGAACTGACGTTCAAAAATAAAACATTTGAAAACGGACCATTTTCCACATTTCTGAAGCATGATGTAATGGGGGGGTGTTATCTCTTTTGTCAAAAATCAGCCGTTTTTGCTTGAACATTAAATGACTACAAATGGTATTTAATTTACTTCCCGAGCCCCTGGAAGCATGAAAATCACTTTAAACATGCTAATTTTAGCTCAAACACTGATGATCCACCTACAAATGTGAACTGACGTTCAAAAATAAAACATTTGAAAACGGACCATTTTCTACATTTCTGAAGCATGACGTAATGGGGGGGTGTTATCTCTTTTGTCGAATATCAGCCGTTTTTGCTTGAACATTAAATGCCTCCAAATGGTATTTAATTAACTTCCCGGGGTCAAGAAACCCTTTTTGAGAACTCAGAGTGAGTAAATTGGCCCTTTTCATGCACTTTTAACCATTCCATAAATCTTGTGTTTAGGGCCCCTGGAAGCATGAAAATCACTTTAAACATGCTAATTTTAGCTCTAACACTGATGATCAACCTACAAATGTGAACTGACGTTCAAAAATAAAACATTTGAAAACGGACCATTTTCCACATTTCTGAACCATGACGTAATGGGGGGGTGTTATCTCTTTTGTCGAAAATCAGCCGTTTTTGCTTGAACATTAAATGCCTCCAAATGGTATTTAATTAACTTCCCGGGGTGAAGAAACCCTTTTTGAGAACTCAGAGTGAGTAAATTGGCCCTTTTCATGCACTTTTAACCATTCCACAAATCTTGTGTTTATGCCCCCTGGAAGCATGAAAATCACTTTAAACATGTTAATTTTAGCTCTAACACTGATGATCAACCTACAAATGTGAACTGACGTTCAAAAATAAAACATTTGAAAACGGACCATTTTCCACATTTCTGAAGCATGATGTAATGGGGGGGTGTTATCTCTTTTGTCAAAAATCAGCCGTTTTTGCTTGAACATTAAATGACTACAAATGGTATTTAATTAACTTCCCGAGCCCCTGGAAGCATGAAAATCACTTTAAACATGCTAATTTTAGCTCTAACACTGATGATCCACCTACAAATGTGAACTGACGTTTAAAAATAAAACATTTGAAAACGGACCATTTTCCACATTTCTGAAGCATGACGTAATGGGGGGGTGTTATCTCTTTTGTCAAAAATCAGCCGTTTTTGCTTGAACATTAAATGCCTCCAAATGGTATTTAATTAACTTCCCGGTGTGAAGAAACCCTTTTTGAGAACTCAGAGTGAGTAAAATGGCCCTTTTCATGCACTTTTAACCATTCCATAAATCTTGTGTTTAGGGCCCCTGGAAGCATGAAAATCACTTTAAACATGCTAATTTTAGCTCTAACACTGATGATCAACCTACAAATGTGAACTGACGTTCAAAAATAAAACATTTGAAAACGGACCATTTTCCACATTTCTGAACCATGACGTAATGGGGGGGTGTTATCTCTTTTGTCGAAAATCAGCCGTTTTTGCTTGAACATTAAATGCCTCCAAATGGTATTTAATTAACTTACCGGGTGAAGAAACCCTTTTTGAGAACTCAGAGTGAGTAAATTGGCCCTTTTCATGCACTTTTAACCATTCCACAAATCTTGTGTTTAGGGCCCCTGGAAGCATGAAAATCACTTTAAACATGCTAATTTTAGCTCTAACACTGATGATCCACCTACAAATGTGAATTGACGTTCAAAAATAAAACATTTGAAAACGGACCATTTTCCACAATTCTGAAGCATGACGTAATGGGGGGGTGTTATCTCTTTTGTCGAAAATCAGCCGTTTTTGTTTGAACATTAAATGCCTCCAAATGGTATTTAATTAACTTCCCGGGGTGAAGAAACCCTTTTTGAGAACTCAGAGTGAGTAAATTGGCCCTTTTCATGCACTTTTAACCATTCCACAAATCTTGTGTTTAGGCCCCCTGGAAGCATGAAAATCACTTTAAACATGTTAATTTTAGCTCTAACACTGATGATCAACCTACAAATGTGAACTGACGTTCAAAAATAAAACATTTGAAAACGGACCATTTTCCACATTTCTGAAGCATGATGTAATGGGGGGGTGTTATCTCTTTTGTCAAAAATCAGCCGTTTTTGCTTGAACATTAAATGACTACAAATGGTATTTAATTCACTTCCCGAGCCCCTGGAAGCATGAAAATCACTTTAAACATGCTAATTTTAGCTCAAACACTGATGATCCACCTACAAATGTGAACTGACGTTCAAAAATAAAACATTTGAAAACGGACCATTTTCTACATTTCTGAAGCATGACGTAATGGGGGGGTGTTATCTCTTTTGTCGAATATCAGCCGTTTTTGCTTGAACATTAAATGCCTCCAAATGGTATTTAATTAACTTCCCGGGGTCAAGAAACCCTTTTTGAGAACTCAGAGTGAGTAAATTGGCCCTTTTCATGCACTTTTAACCATTCCATAAATCTTGTGTTTAGGGCCCCTGGAAGCATGAAAATCACTTTAAACATGCTAATTTTAGCTCTAACACTGATGATCAACCTACAAATGTGAACTGACGTTCAAAAATAAAACATTTGAAAACGGACCATTTTCCACATTTCTGAAGCATGACGTAATGGGGGGGTGTTATCTCTTTTGTCAAAAATCAGCCATTTTTGCTTGAACATTAAATGCCTTCAAATGGTATTTAATTCACTTCCCGAGTCCCTGGAAGCATGAAAATCACTTTAAAAATGCTAATTTTTGCTCTAACACTGATGATCCACCTACAAATGTGAACTGACGTTCAAAAATAAAACATTTGAAAACGGACCATTTTCCACATTTCTGAAGCATGACGTAATTGGGGGGTGTTATCTCTTTTGTCAAAAATCAGCCGTTTTTGCTTGAACTTTAAATGCCTCCAAATGGTATTTAATTAACTTCCCGAGCCCCTGGAAGCATGAAAATCACTTTAAACATGCTAATTTTAGCTCTAACACTGATGATCCACCTACAAATGTGAACTGACGTTCAAAAATAAAACATTTGAAAACGGACCATTTTCCACATTTCTGAAGCATGACGTAATGGGGGGGTGTTATCTCTTTTGTCAAAAATCTGCCGTTTTTGCTTGAACATTAAATGCCTCCAAATGGTATTTAATTAACTTCCCGGGGTGAAGAAACCCTTTTTGAGAACTCAGAGTGAGTAAATTGGCCCTTTTCATGCACTTTTAACCATTCCATAAATCTTGTGTTTAGGGCCCCTGGAAGCATGAAAATCACTTTAAACATGTTAATTTTAGCTCTAACACTGACGATCAACCTACAAATGTGAACTGACGTTCAAAAATAAAACATTTGAAAACGGACCATATTCCACATTTCTGAAGCATGACGTAATGGGGGGGTGTTATCTCTTTTGTCGAAAATCAGCCATTTTTGCTTGAACATTAAATGCCTCCAAATGGTATTTAATTAACTTCCCGAGCCCCTGGAAGCATGAAAATCACTTTAAACATGCTAATTTTAGCTCTAACACTGATGATCCACCTACAAATGTGAACTGACGTTCAAAAATAAAACATTTGAAAACGGACCATTTTCCACATTTCTGAAGCATGACGTAATGGGGGGGTGTTATCTCTTTTGTCGAAAATCAGCCATTTTTGCTTGAACATTAAATGCCTCCAAATGGTATTTAATTAACTTACCGGGGTGAAGAAACCCTTTTTGAGAACTCAGAGTGAGTAAATTGGCCCTTTTCATGCACTTTTAACCATTCCACAAATCTTGTGTTTAGGGCCCCTGGAAGCATGAAAATCACTTTAAACATGCTAATTTTAGCTCTAACACTGATGATCCACCTACAAATGTGAACTGACGTTCAAAAATAAAACATTTGAAAACGGACCATTTTCCACATTTCTGAAGCATGACGTAATGGGGGGGTGTTATCTCTTTTGTCGAAAATCAGCCGTTTTTGTTTGAACATTAAATGCCTCCAAATGGTATTTAATTAACTTCCCGGGGTGAAGAAACCCTTTTTGAGAACTCAGAGTGAGTAAATTGGCCCTTTTCATGCACTTTTAACCATTCCACAAATCTTGTGTTTAGGCCCCCTGGAAGCATGAAAATCACTTTAAACATGTTAATTTTAGCTCTAACACTGATGATCAACCTACAAATGTGAACTGACGTTCAAAAATAAAACATTTGAAAACGGACCATTTTCCACATTTCTGAAGCATGATGTAATGGGGGGGTGTTATCTCTTTTGTCAAAAATCAGCCGTTTTTGCTTGAACATTAAATGCCTCCAAATGGTATTTAATTCACTTCCCGAGCCCCTGGAAGCATGAAAATAACTTTAAACATGCTAATTTTAGCTCTAACACTGATGATCCACCTACAAATGTGAACTGACGTTCAAAAATAAAACATTTGAAAACGGACCATTTTCCACATTTCTGAAGCATGACATAATGGGGGGGTGTTATCTCTTTTGTCGAATATCAGCCGTTTTTGCTTGAACATTAAATGCTTCCAAATGGTATTTAATTAACTTCCCGGGGTCAAGAAACCCTTTTTGAGAACTCAGAGTGAGTAAATTGGCCCTTTTCATGCACTTTTAACCATTCCATAAATCTTGCGTTTAGGGCCCCTGGAAGCATGAAAATCACTTTAAACATGCTAATTTTAGCTCTAACACTGATGATCAACCTACAAATGTGAACTGACGTTCAAAAATAAAACATTTGAAAACGGACCATTTTCCACATTTCTGAAGCATGACGTAATGGGGGGGGTGTTATCTCTTTTGTCAAAAATCAGCCATTTTTGCTTGAACATTAAATGCCTCCAAATGGTATTTAATTCACTTCCCGAGTCCCTGGAAGCATGAAAATCACTTTAAACATGCTAATTTTAGCTCTAACACTGATGATCCACCTACAAATGTGAACTGACGTTCAAAAATAAAACATTTGAAAACGGACCATTTTCCACATTTCTGAAGCATGACGTAATGGGGGGGTGCTATCTCTTTTGTCAAAAATCAGCCGTTTTTGCTTGAACTTTAAATGCCTCCAAATGGTATTTAATTAACTTCCCGAGCCCCTGGAAGCATGAAAATCACTTTAAACATGCTAATTTTAGCTCTAACACATATGATCCACCTACAAATGTGAACTGACGTTCAAAAATAAAACATTTGAAAACGGACCATTTTCCACATTTCTGAACCATGACGTAATGGGGGGGTGTTATCTCTTTTGTCGAAAATCAGCCGTTTTTGCTTGAACATTAAATGCCTCCAAATGGTATTTAATTAACTTACCGGGGTGAAGAAACCCTTTTTGAGAACTCAGAGTGAGTAAATTGGCCCTTTTCATGCACTTTTAACCATTCCACAAATCTTGTGTTTAGGGCCCCTGGAAGCATGAAAATCACTTTAAACATGCTAATTTTAGCTCTAACACTGATGATCCACCTACAAATGTGAATTGACGTTCAAAAATAAAACATTTGAAAACGGACCATTTTCCACAATTCTGAAGCATGACGTAATGGGGGGGTGTTATCTCTTTTGTCGAAAATCAGCCGTTTTTGTTTGAACATTAAATGCCTCCAAATGGTATTTAATTAACTTCCCGGGGTGAAGAAACCCTTTTTGAGAACTCAGAGTGAGTAAATTGGCCCTTTTCATGCACTTTTAACCATTCCACAAATCTTGTGTTTAGGCCCCCTGGAAGCATGAAAATCACTTTAAACATGTTAATTTTAGCTCTAACACTGATGATCAACCTACAAATGTGAACTGACGTTCAAAAATAAAACATTTGAAAACGGACCATTTTCCACATTTCTGAAGCATGATGTAATGGGGGGGTGTTATCTCTTTTGTCAAAAATCAGCCGTTTTTGCTTGAACATTAAATGACTACAAATGGTATTTAATTTACTTCCCGAGCCCCTGGAAGCATGAAAATCACTTTAAACATGCTAATTTTAGCTCAAACACTGATGATCCACCTACAAATGTGAACTGACGTTCAAAAATAAAACATTTGAAAACGGACCATTTTCTACATTTCTGAAGCATGACGTAATGGGGGGGTGTTATCTCTTTTGTCGAATATCAGCCGTTTTTGCTTGAACATTAAATGCCTCCAAATGGTATTTAATTAACTTCCCGGGGTCAAGAAACCCTTTTTGAGAACTCAGAGTGAGTAAATTGGCCCTTTTCATGCACTTTTAACCATTCCATAAATCTTGTGTTTAGGGCCCCTGGAAGCATGAAAATCACTTTAAACATGCTAATTTTAGCTCTAACACTGATGATCAACCTACAAATGTGAACTGACGTTCAAAAATAAAACATTTGAAAACGGACCATTTTCCACATTTCTGAAGCATGACGTAATGGGGGGGTGTTATCTCTTTTGTCAAAAATCAGCCATTTTTGCTTGAACATTAAATGCCTTCAAATGGTATTTAATTCACTTCCCGAGTCCCTGGAAGCATGAAAATCACTTTAAAAATGCTAATTTTTGCTCTAACACTGATGATCCACCTACAAATGTGAACTGACGTTCAAAAATAAAACATTTGAAAACGGACCATTTTCCACATTTCTGAAGCATGACGTAATTGGGGGGTGTTATCTCTTTTGTCAAAAATCAGCCGTTTTTGCTTGAACTTTAAATGCCTCCAAATGGTATTTAATTAACTTCCCGAGCCCCTGGAAGCATGAAAATCACTTTAAACATGCTAATTTTAGCTCTAACACTGATGATCCACCTACAAATGTGAACTGACGTTCAAAAATAAAACATTTGAAAACGGACCATTTTCCACATTTCTGAAGCATGACGTAATGGGGGGGGTGTTATCTCTTTTGTCAAAAATCTGCCGTTTTTGCTTGAACATTAAATGCCTCCAAATGGTATTTAATTAACTTCCCGGGGTGAAGAAACCCTTTTTGAGAACTCAGAGTGAGTAAATTGGCCCTTTTCATGCACTTTTAACCATTCCATAAATCTTGTGTTTAGGGCCCCTGGAAGCATGAAAATCACTTTAAACATGTTAATTTTAGCTCTAACACTGACGATCAACCTACAAATGTGAACTGACGTTCAAAAATAAAACATTTGAAAACGGACCATATTCCACATTTCTGAAGCATGACGTAATGGGGGGGTGTTATCTCTTTTGTCAAAAATCAGCCATTTTTGCTTGAACATTAAATGCCTCCAAATGGTATTTAATTAACTTCCCGAGCCCCTGGAAGCATGAAAATCACTTTAAACATGCTAATTTTAGCTCTAACACTGATGATCCACCTACAAATGTGAACTGACGTTCAAAAATAAAACATTTGAAAACGGACCATTTTCCACATTTCTGAAGCATGACGTAATGGGGGGGTGTTATCTCTTTTGTCGAAAATCAGCCATTTTTGCTTGAACATTAAATGCCTCCAAATGGTATTTAATTAACTTACCGGGGTGAAGAAACCCTTTTTGAGAACTCAGAGTGAGTAAATTGGCCCTTTTCATGCACTTTTAACCATTCCACAAATCTTGTGTTTAGGGCCCCTGGAAGCATGAAAATCACTTTAAACATGCTAATTTTAGCTCTAACACTGATGATCCACCTACAAATGTGAACTGACGTTCAAAAATAAAACATTTGAAAACGGACCATTTTCCACATTTCTGAAGCATGACGTAATGGGGGGGTGTTATCTCTTTTGTCGAAAATCAGCCGTTTTTGTTTGAACATTAAATGCCTCCAAATGGTATTTAATTAACTTCCCGGGGTGAAGAAACCCTTTTTGAGAACTCAGAGTGAGTAAATTGGCCCTTTTCATGCACTTTTAACCATTCCACAAATCTTGTGTTTAGGCCCCCTGGAAGCATGAAAATCACTTTAAACATGTTAATTTTAGCTCTAACACTGATGATCAACCTACAAATGTGAACTGACGTTCAAAAATAAAACATTTGAAAACGGACCATTTTCCACATTTCTGAAGCATGATGTAATGGGGGGGTGTTATCTCTTTTGTCAAAAATCAGCCGTTTTTGCTTGAACATTAAATGCCTCCAAATGGTATTTAATTCACTTCCCGAGCCCCTGGAAGCATGAAAATAACTTTAAACATGCTAATTTTAGCTCTAACACTGATGATCCACCTACAAATGTGAACTGACGTTCAAAAATAAAACATTTGAAAACGGACCATTTTCCACATTTCTGAAGCATGACATAATGGGGGGGTGTTATCTCTTTTGTCGAATATCAGCCGTTTTTGCTTGAACATTAAATGCTTCCAAATGGTATTTAATTAACTTCCCGGGGTCAAGAAACCCTTTTTGAGAACTCAGAGTGAGTAAATTGGCCCTTTTCATGCACTTTTAACCATTCCATAAATCTTGCGTTTAGGGCCCCTGGAAGCATGAAAATCACTTTAAACATGCTAATTTTAGCTCTAACACTGATGATCAACCTACAAATGTGAACTGACGTTCAAAAATAAAACATTTGAAAACGGACCATTTTCCACATTTCTGAAGCATGACGTAATGGGGGGGGTGTTATCTCTTTTGTCAAAAATCAGCCATTTTTGCTTGAACATTAAATGCCTCCAAATGGTATTTAATTCACTTCCCGAGTCCCTGGAAGCATGAAAATCACTTTAAACATGCTAATTTTAGCTCTAACACTGATGATCCACCTACAAATGTGAACTGACGTTCAAAAATAAAACATTTGAAAACGGACCATTTTCCACATTTCTGAAGCATGACGTAATGGGGGGGTGCTATCTCTTTTGTCAAAAATCAGCCGTTTTTGCTTGAACTTTAAATGCCTCCAAATGGTATTTAATTAACTTCCCGAGCCCCTGGAAGCATGAAAATCACTTTAAACATGCTAATTTTAGCTCTAACACATATGATCCACCTACAAATGTGAACTGACGTTCAAAAATAAAACATTTGAAAACGGACCATTTTCCACATTTCTGAAGCATGACGTAATGGGGGGGTGTTATCTCTTTTGTCAAAAATCAGCCGTTTTTGCTTGAACATTAAATGCCTCCAAATGGTATTTAATTAACTTCCCGGGGTGAAGAAACCCTTTTTGAGAACTCAGAGTGAGTAAATTGGCCCTTTTCATGCACTTTTAACCATTCCATAAATCTTGTGTTTAGGGCCCCTGGAAGCATGAAAATCACTTTAAACATGCTAATTTTAGCTCTAACACTGATGATCCACCTACAAATGTGAACTGACGTTCAAAAATAAAACATTTGAAAACGGACCATTTTCCACATTTCTGAAGCATGACGTAATGGGGGGTGTTATCTCTTTTGTCAAAATCAGCCGTTTTTGCTTGAACATTAAATGCCTCCAAATGGTATTTAATTAACTTCCCGGGGTGAAGAAACCCTTTTTGAGAACTCAGAGTGAGTAAATTGGCCCTTTTCATGCACTTTTAACCATTCCATAAATCTTGTGTTTAGGGTCCCTGGAAGCATGAAAATCACTTTAAACATGCTAATTTTAGCTCTAACACTGATGATCAACCTACAAATGTGAACTGACGTTCAAAAATAAAACATTTGAAAACGGACCATTTTCCACATTTCTGAACCATGACGTAATGGGGGGGTGTTATCTCTTTTGTCGAAAATCAGCCGTTTTTGCTTGAACATTAAATGCCTCCAAATGGTATTTAATTAACTTACCGGGGTGAAGAAGCCCTTTTTGAGAACTCAGAGTGAGTAAATTGGCCCTTTTCATGCACTTTTAACCATTCCACAAATCTTGTGTTTAGGGCCCCTGGAAGCATGAAAATCACTTTAAACATGCTAATTTTAGCTCTAACACTGATGATCCACCTACAAATGTGAATTGACGTTTAAAAATAAACCATTTGAAAACGGACCATTTTCCACATTTCTGAAGCATGACGTAATGGGGGGGTGTTATCTCTTTTGTCGAAAATCAGCCGTTTTTGTTTGAACATTAAATGCCTCCAAATGGTATTTAATTAACTTCCCGGGGTGAAGAAACCCTTTTTGAGAACTCAGAGTGAGTAAATTGGCCCTTTTCATGCACTTTTAACCATTCCACAAATCTTGTGTTTAGGCCCCCTGGAAGCATGAAAATAACTTTAAACATGTTAATTTTAGCTCTAACACTGATGATCAACCTACAAATGTGAACTGACGTTCAAAAATAAAACATTTGAAAACGGACCATTTTCCACATTTCTGAAGCATGATGTAATGGGGGGGTGTTATCTCTTTTGTCAAAAATCAGCCGTTTTTGCTTGAACATTAAATGACTACAAATGGTATTTAATTCACTTCCCGAGCCACTGGAAGCTTGAAAATCACTTTAAACATGCTAATTTTAGCTCAAACACTGATGATCCACCTACAAATGTGAACTGACTTTCAAAAATAAAACATTTGAAAACGGACCATTTTCTACATTTCTGAAGCATGACGTAATGGGGGGGGTGTTATCTCTTTTGTTGAATATCAGCCGTTTTTGCTTGAACATCAAATGCCTCCAAATGGTATTTAATTAACTTCCCGGGGTGAAGAAACCCTTTTTGAGAACTCAGAGTGAGTAAATTGGCCCTTTTCATGCACTTTTAACCATTCCACAAATCTTGTGTTTAGGGCCCCTGGAAGCATGAAAATCACTTTAAACATGCTAATTTTAGCTCTAACACTGATGATCCACCTACAAATGTGAACTGACGTTCAAAAATAAAACATTTGAAAACGGACCATTTTCCACATTTCTGAAGCATGACGTAATGGGGGGGTGTTATCTCTTTTGTCAAAAATCTGCAGTTTTTGCTTGAACATTAAATGCCTCCAAATGGTATTTAATTAACTTCCCGGGGTGAAGAAACCCTTTTTGAGAACTCAGAGTGAGTAAATTGGCCCTTTTCATGCACTTTTAACCATTCCATAAATCTTGTGTTTAGGGCCCCTGGAAGCATGAAAATCACTTTAAACATGTTAATTTTAGCTCTAACACTGACGATCAACCTACAAATGTGAACTGACGTTCAAAAATAAAACATTTGAAAACGGACCATATTCCACATTTCTGAAGCATGACGTAATGGGGGGGTGTTATCTCTTTTGTCAAAAATCAGCCATTTTTGCTTGAACATTAAATGCCTCCAAATGGTATTTAATTAACTTCCCGAGCCCCTGGAAGCATGAAAATCACTTTAAACATGCTAATTTTAGCTCTAACACTGATGATCCACCTACAAATGTGAACTGACGTTCAAAAATAAAACATTTGAAAACGGACCATTTTCCACATTTCTGAAGCATGACGTAATGGGGGGGTGTTATCTCTTTTGTCGAAAATCAGCCATTTTTGCTTGAACATTAAATGCCTCCAAATGGTATTTAATTAACTTACCGGGGTGAAGAAACCCTTTTTGAGAACTCAGAGTGAGTAAATTGGCCCTTTTCATGCACTTTTAACCATTCCACAAATCTTGTGTTTAGGGCCCCTGGAAGCATGAAAATCACTTTAAACATGCTAATTTTAGCTCTAACACTGATGATCCACCTACAAATGTGAACTGACGTTCAAAAATAAAACATTTGAAAACGGACCATTTACCACATTTCTGAAGCATGACGTAATGGGGGGGTGTTATCTCTTTTGTCGAAAATCAGCCGTTTTTGTTTGAACATTAAATGCCTCCAAATGGTATTTAATTAACTTCCCGGGGTGAAGAAACCCTTTTTGAGAACTCAGAGTGAGTAAATTGGCCCTTTTCATGCACTTTTAACCATTCCACAAATCTTGTGTTTAGGCCCCCTGGAAGCATGAAAATCACTTTAAACATGTTAATTTTAGCTCTAACACTGATGATCAACCTACAAATGTGAACTGACGTTCAAAAATAAAACATTTGAAAACGGACCATTTTCCACATTTCTGAAGCATGATGTAATGGGGGGGTGTTATCTCTTTTGTCAAAAATCAGCCGTTTTTGCTTGAACATTAAATGCCTCCAAATGGTATTTAATTCACTTCCCGAGCCCCTGGAAGCATGAAAATAACTTTAAACATGCTAATTTTAGCTCTAACACTGATGATCCACCTACAAATGTGAACTGACGTTCAAAAATAAAACATTTGAAAACGGACCATTTTCCACATTTCTGAAGCATGACATAATGGGGGGGTGTTATCTCTTTTGTCGAATATCAGCCGTTTTTGCTTGAACATTAAATGCTTCCAAATGGTATTTAATTAACTTCCCGGGGTCAAGAAACCCTTTTTGAGAACTCAGAGTGAGTAAATTGGCCCTTTTCATGCACTTTTAACCATTCCATAAATCTTGCGTTTAGGGCCCCTGGAAGCATGAAAATCACTTTAAACATGCTAATTTTAGCTCTAACACTGATGATCAACCTACAAATGTGAACTGACGTTCAAAAATAAAACATTTGAAAACGGACCATTTTCCACATTTCTGAAGCATGACGTAATGGGGGGGGTGTTATCTCTTTTGTCAAAAATCAGCCATTTTTGCTTGAACATTAAATGCCTCCAAATGGTATTTAATTCACTTCCCGAGTCCCTGGAAGCATGAAAATCACTTTAAACATGCTAATTTTAGCTCTAACACTGATGATCCACCTACAAATGTGAACTGACGTTCAAAAATAAAACATTTGAAAACGGACCATTTTCCACATTTCTGAAGCATGACGTAATGGGGGGGTGCTATCTCTTTTGTCAAAAATCAGCCGTTTTTGCTTGAACTTTAAATGCCTCCAAATGGTATTTAATTAACTTCCCGAGCCCCTGGAAGCATGAAAATCACTTTAAACATGCTAATTTTAGCTCTAACACATATGATCCACCTACAAATGTGAACTGACGTTCAAAAATAAAACATTTGAAAACGGACCATTTTCCACATTTCTGAAGCATGACGTAATGGGGGGTGTTATCTCTTTTGTCAAAAATCAGCCGTTTTTGCTTGAACATTAAATGCCTCCAAATGGTATTTAATTAACTTCCCGGGGTGAAGAAACCCTTTTTGAGAACTCAGAGTGAGTAAATTGGCCCTTTTCATGCACTTTTAATCATTCCATAAATCTTGTGTTTAGGGCCCCTGGAAGCATGAAAATCACTTTAAACATGCTAATTTTAGCTCTAACACTGATGATCCACCTACAAATGTGAACTGACGTTCAAAAATAAAACATTTGAAAACGGACCATTTTCCACATTTCTGAAGCATGACGTAATGGGGGTTGTTATCTCTTTTGTCAAAATCAGCCGTTTTTGCTTGAACATTAAATGCCTCCAAATGGTATTTAATTAACTTCCCGGGGTGAAGAAACCCTTTTTGAGAACTCAGAGTGAGTAAATTGGCCCTTTTCATGCACTTTTAACCATTCCACAAATCTTGTGTTTAGGGCCCCTGGAAGCATGAAAATCACTTTAAACATGCTAATTTTAGCTCTAACACTGATGATCCACCTACAAATGTGAACTGACGTTCAAAAATAAAACATTTGAAAACGGACCATTTTCCACATTTCTGAAGCATGACGTAATGGGGGGGTGTTATCTCTTTTGTCGAAAATCAGCCGTTTTTGTTTGAACATTAAATGCCTCCAAATGGTATTTAATTAACTTCCCGGGGTGAAGAAACCCTTTTTGAGAACTCAGAGTGAGTAAATTGGCCCTTTTCATGCACTTTTAACCATTCCACAAATCTTGTGTTTAGGCCCCCTGGAAGCATGAAAATCACTTTAAACATGTTAATTTTAGCTCTAACACTGATGATCAACCTACAAATGTGAACTGACGTTCAAAAATAAAACATTTGAAAACGGACCATTTTCCACATTTCTGAAGCATGATGTAATGGGGGGGTGTTATCTCTTTTGTCAAAAATCAGCCGTTTTTGCTTGAACATTAAATGCCTCCAAATGGTATTTAATTCACTTCCCGAGCCCCTGGAAGCATGAAAATAACTTTAAACATGCTAATTTTAGCTCTAACACTGATGATCCACCTACAAATGTGAACTGACGTTCAAAAATAAAACATTTGAAAACGGACCATTTTCCACATTTCTGAAGCATGACATAATGGGGGGGTGTTATCTCTTTTGTCGAATATCAGCCGTTTTTGCTTGAACATTAAATGCTTCCAAATGGTATTTAATTAACTTCCCGGGGACAAGAAACCCTTTTTGAGAACTCAGAGTGAGTAAATTGGCCCTTTTCATGCACTTTTAACCATTCCATAAATCTTGCGTTTAGGGCCCCTGGAAGCATGAAAATCACTTTAAACATGCTAATTTTAATTCTAACACTGATGATCAACCTACAAATGTGAACTGACGTTCAAAAATAAAACATTTGAAAACGGACCATTTTCCACATTTCTGAAGCATGACGTAATGGGGGGGGTGTTATCTCTTTTGTCAAAAATCAGCCATTTTTGCTTGAACATTAAATGCCTCCAAATGGTATTTAATTCACTTCCCGAGTCCCTGGAAGCATGAAAATCACTTTAAACATGCTAATTTTAGCTCTAACACTGATGATCCACCTACAAATGTGAACTGACGTTCAAAAATAAAACATTTGAAAACGGACCATTTTCCACATTTCTGAAGCATGACGTAATGGGGGGGTGCTATCTCTTTTGTCAAAAATCAGCCGTTTTTGCTTGAACATTAAATGCCTCCAAATGGTATTTAATTAACTTCCCGGGGTGAAGAAACCCTTTTTGAGAACTCAGAGTGAGTAAATTGGCCCTTTTCATGCACTTTTAACCATTCCATAAATCTTGTGTTTAGGGCCCCTGGAAGCATGAAAATCACTTTAAACATGCTAATTTTAGCTCTAACACTGATGATCCACCTACAAATGTGAACTGACGTTCAAAAATAAAACATTTGAAAACGGACCATTTTCCACATTTCTGAAGCATGACGTAATGGGGGGTGTTATCTCTTTTGTCAAAATCAGCCGTTTTTGCTTGAACATTAAATGCCTCCAAATGGTATTTAATTAACTTCCCGGGGTGAAGAAACCCTTTTTGAGAACTCAGAGTGAGTAAATTGGCCCTTTTCATGCACTTTTAACCATTCCATAAATCTTGTGTTTAGGGTCCCTGGAAGCATGAAAATCACTTTAAACATGCTAATTTTAGCTCTAACACTGATGATCAACCTACAAATGTGAACTGACGTTCAAAAATAAAACATTTGAAAACGGACCATTTTCCACATTTCTGAACCATGACGTAATGGGGGGGTGTTATCTCTTTTGTCGAAAATCAGCCGTTTTTGCTTGAACATTAAATGCCTCCAAATGGTATTTAATTAACTTACCGGGGTGAAGAAACCCTTTTTGAGAACTCAGAGTGAGTAAATTGGCCCTTTTCATGCACTTTTAACCATTCCACAAATCTTGTGTTTAGGGCCCCTGGAAGCATGAAAATCACTTTAAACATGCTAATTTTAGCTCTAACACTGATGATCCACCTACAAATGTGAATTGACGTTTAAAAATAAACCATTTGAAAACGGACCATTTTCCACATTTCTGAAGCATGACGTAATGGGGGGGTGTTATCTCTTTTGTCGAAAATCAGCGGTTTTTGCTTGAACATTAAATGCCTCCAAATGGCATTTAATTAACTTCCCGGGGTGAAGAAACCCTTTTTGAGAACTCAGAGTGAGTAAATTGGCCCTTTTCATGCACTTTTAACCATTCCATAAATCTTGTGTTTAGGGCCCCTGGAAGCATGAAAATCACTTTAAACATGTTAATTTTAGCTCTAACACTGACGATCAACCTACAAATGTGAACTGACGTTCAAAAATAAAACATTTGAAAACGGACCATTTTCCACATTTCTGAAGCATGACGTAATGGGGGGGTGTTATCTCTTTTGTCAAAAATCAGCCATTTTTGCTTGAACATTAAATGCCTCCAAATGGTATTTAATTAACTTCCCGAGCCCCTGGAAGCATGAAAATCACTTTAAACCTGCTAATTTTAGCTCTAACACTGATGATCCACCTCCAAATGTGAACTGACGTTCAAAAATAAAACATTTGAAAACGGACCATTTTCCACATTTCTGAAGCATGACGTAATGGGGGGGTGTTATCTCTTTTGTCGAAAATCAGCCATTTTTGCTTGAACATTAAATGCCTCCAAATGGTATTTAATTAACTTACCGGGGTGAAGAAACCCTTTTTGAGAACTCAGAGTGAGTAAATTGGCCCTTTTCATGCACTTTTAACCATTCCACAAATCTTGTGTTTAGGGCCCCTGGAAGCATGAAAATCACTTTAAACATGCTAATTTTAGCTCTAACACTGATGATCCACCTACAAATGTGAACTGACGTTCAAAAATAAAACATTTGAAAACGGACCATTTTCCACATTTCTGAAGCATGACGTAATGGGGGGTGTTATCTCTTTTGTCGAAAATCAGCCGTTTTTGTTTGAACATTAAATGCCTCCAAATGGTATTTAATTAACTTCCCGGGGTGATGAAACCCTTTTTGAGAACTCAGAGTGAGTAAATTGGCCCTTTTCATGCACTTTTAACCATTCCACAAATCTTGTGTTTAGGCCCCCTGGAAGCATGAAAATCACTTTAAACATGTTAATTTTAGCTCTAACACTGATGATCAACCTACAAATGTGAACTGACGTTCAAAAATAAAACATTTGAAAACGGACCATTTTCCACATTTCTGAAGCATGATGTAATGGGGGGGTGTTATCTCTTTTGTCAAAAATCAGCCGTTTTTGCTTGAACATTAAATGCCTCCAAATGGTATTTAATTCACTTCCAGAGCCCCTGGAAGCATGAAAATCACTTTAAACATGCTAATTTTAGCTCTAACACTGATGATCCACCTACAAATGTGAACTGACGTTCAAAAATAAAACATTTGAAAACGGACCATTTTCCACATTTCTGAAGCATGACATAATGGGGGGGTGTTATCTCTTTTGTCGAATATCAGCCGTTTTTGCTTGAACATTAAATGCCTCCAAATGGTATTTAATTAACTTCCCGGGGTCAAGAAACCCTTTTTGAGAACTCAGAGTGAGTAAATTGGCCCTTTTCATGCACTTTTAACCATTCCATAAATCTTGTGTTTAGGGCCCCTGGAAGCATGAAAATCACTTTAAACATGCTAATTTTAGCTCTAACACTGATGATCAACCTACAAATGTGAACTGACGTTCAAAAATAAAACATTTGAAAACGGACCATTTTCCACATTTCTGAAGCATGACGTAATGGGGGGGTGTTATCTCTTTTGTCAAAAATCAGCCATTTTTGCTTGAACATTAAATGCCTCCAAATGGTATTTATTTCACTTCCCGAGTCCCTGGAAGCATGAAAATCACTTTAAACATGCTAATTTTAGCTCTAACACTGATGATCCACCTACAAATGTGAACTGACGTTCAAAAATAAAACATTTGAAAACGGACCATTTTCCACATTTCTGAAGCATGACGTAATGGGGGTGCTATCTCTTTTGTCAAAAATCAGCCGTTTTTGCTTGAACTTTAAATGCCTCCAAATGGTATTTAATTAACTTCCCGAGCCCCTGGAAGCATGAAAATCACTTTAAACATGCTAATTTTAGCTCTAACACATATGATCCACCTACAAATGTGAACTGACGTTCAAAAATAAAACATTTGAAAACAGACCATTTTCCACATTTCTGAAGCATGACGTAATGGGGGGGTGTTATCTCTTTTGTCAAAAATCAGCCGTTTTTGCTTGAACATTAAATGCCTCCAAATGGTATTTAATTAACTTCCCGGGGTGAAGAAACCCTTTTTGAGAACTCAGAGTGAGTAAATTGGCCCTTTTCATGCACTTTTAACCATTCCATAAATCTTGTGTTTAGGGCCCCTGGAAGCATGAAAATCACTTTAAACATGCTAATTTTAGCTCTAACACTGATGATCCACCTACAAATGTGAACTGACGTTCAAAAATAAAACATTTGAAAACGGACCATTTTCCACATTTCTGAAGCATGACGTAATGGGGGGTGTTATCTCTTTTGTCAAAATCAGCCGTTTTTGCTTGAACATTAAATGCCTCCAAATGGTATTTAATTAACTTCCCGAGGTGCAGAAACCCTTTTTGAGAACTCAGAGTGAGTAAATTGGCCCTTTTCATGCACTTTTAACCATTCCATAAATCTTGTGTTTAGGGCCCCTGGAAGCATGAAAATCACTTTAAACATGCTAATTTTAGCTCTAACACTGATGATCCACCTACAAATGTGAACTGACGTTCAAAAATAAAACATTTGAAAACGGACCATTTTCCACATTTCTGAAGCATGACGTAATGGGGGGGTGTTATCTCTTTTGTCAAAAATCAGCCGTTTTTGCTTGAACATTAAATGCCTCCAAATGGTATTTAATTAACTTCCCGGGGTGAAGAAACCCTTTTTGAGAACTCAGAGTGAGTAAATTGGCCCTTTTCATGCACTTTTAACCATTCCATAAATCTTGTGTTTAGGGCCCCTGGAAGCATGAAAATCACTTTAAACATGCTAATTTTAGCTCTAACACTGATGATCAACCTACAAATGTGAACTGACGTTCAAAAATAAAACATTTGAAAACGGACCATTTTCCACATTTCTGAACCATGACGTAATGGGGGGGGTGTTATCTCTTTTGTCGAAAATCAGCTGTTTTTGCTTGAACATTAAATGCCTCCAAATGGTATTTAATTAACTTACCGGGGTGAAGAAACCCTTTTTGAGAACTCAGAGTGAGTAAATTGGCCCTTTTCATGCACTTTTAACCATTCCACAAATCTTGTGTTTAGGGCCCCTGGAAGCATGAAAATCACTTTAAACATGCTAATTTTAGCTCTAACACTGATGATCCACCTACAAATGTGAATTGACGTTCAAAAATAAAACATTTGAAAACGGACCATTTTCCACATTTCTGAAGCATGACGTAATGGGGGGGGTGTTATCTCTTTTGTCGAAAATCAGCCGTTTTTGTTTGAACATTAAATGCCTCCAAATGGTATTTAATTAACTTCCCGCGGTGAAGAAACCCTTTTTGAGAACTCAGAGTGAGTAAATTGGCCATTTTCATGCACTTTTAACCATTCCACAAATCTTGTGTTTAGGCCCCCTGGAAGCATGAAAATCACTTTAAACATGTTAATTTTAGCTCTAACACTGATGATCAACCTACAAATGTGAACTGACGTTCAAAAATAAAACATTTGAAAACGGACGATTTTCCACATTTCTGAAGCATGATGTAATGGGGGGGTGTTATCTCTTTTGTAAAAAATCAGCCGTTTTTGCTTGAACATTAAATGACTACAAATGGTATTTAATTCACTTCCCGAGCCCCTGGAAGCATGAAAATCACTTTAAACATGCTAATTTTAGCTCAAATACCGATGATCCACCTACAAATGTGAACTGACGTTCAAAAATAAAACATTTGAAAACGGACCATTTTCTACATTTCTGAAGCATGACGTAATGGGGGGGGGGTGTTATCTCTTTTGTCGAATATCAGCCGTTTTTGCTTGAACATTAAATGCCTCCAAATGGTATTTAATTAACTTCCCGGGGTCAAGAAACCCTTTTTGAGAACTCAGAGTGAGTAAATTGGCCCTTTTCATGCACTTTTAACCATTCCATAAATCTTGTGTTTAGGGCCCCTGGAAGCATGAAAATCACTTTAAACATGCTAATTTTAGCTCTAACACTGATGATCAACCTACAAATGTGAACTGACGTTCAAAAATAAAACATTTGAAAACGGACCATTTTCCACATTTCTGAAGCATGACGTAATGGGGGTGTGTTATCTCTTTTGTCAAAAATCAGCCATTTTTGCTTGAACATTAAATGCCTCCAAATGGTATTTAATTCACTTCCCGAGTCCCTGGAAGCATGAAAATCACTTTAAAAATGCTAATTTTAGCTCTAACACTGATGATCCACCTACAAATGTGAACTGACGTTCAAAAATAAAACATTTGAAAACGGACCATTTTCCACATTTCTGAAGCATGACGTAATGGGGGGGTGTTATCTCTTTTGTCAAAAATCAGCCGTTTTTGCTTGAACTTTAAATGCCTCCAAATGTTATTTAATTAACTTCCCGAGCCCCTGGAAGCATGAAAATCACTTTAAACATGCTAATTTTAGCTCTAACACTGATGATCCACCTACAAATGTGAACTGACGTTCAAAAATAAAACATTTGAAAACGGACCATTTTCCACATTTCTGAAGCATGACGTAATGGGGGGGTGTTATCTCTTTTGTCAAAAATCAGCAGTTTTTGCTTGAACATTAAATGCCTCCAAATGGCATTTAATTAACTTCCCGGGGTGAAGAAACCCTTTTTGAGAACTCAGAGTGAGTAAATTGGCCCTTTTCATGCACTTTTAACCATTCCATAAATCTTGTGTTTAGGGCCCCTGGAAGCATGAAAATCACTTTAAACATGTTAATTTTAGCTCTAACACTGACGATCAACCTACAAATGTGAACTGACGTTCAAAAATAAAACATTTGAAAACGGACCATTTTCCACATTTCTGAAGCATGACGTAATGGGGGGGTGTTATCTCTTTTGTCAAAAATCAGCCATTTTTGCTTGAACATTAAATGCCTCCAAATGGTATTTAATTAACTTCCCGAGCCCCTGGAAGCATGAAAATCACTTTAAACCTGCTAATTTTAGCTCTAACACTGATGATCCACCTCCAAATGTGAACTGACGTTCAAAAATAAAACATTTGAAAACGGACCATTTTCCACATTTCTGAAGCATGACGTAATGGGGGGGTGTTATCTCTTTTGTCGAAAATCAGCCATTTTTGCTTGAACATTAAATGCCTCCAAATGGTATTTAATTAACTTACCGGGGTGAAGAAACCCTTTTTGAGAACTCAGAGTGAGTAAATTGGCCCTTTTCATGCACTTTTAACCATTCCACAAATCTTGTGTTTAGGGCCCCTGGAAGCATGAAAATCACTTTAAACATGCTAATTTTAGCTCTAACACTGATGATCCACCTACAAATGTGAACTGACGTTCAAAAATAAAACATTTGAAAACGGACCATTTTCCACATTTCTGAAGCATGACGTAATGGGGGGTGTTATCTCTTTTGTCGAAAATCAGCCGTTTTTGTTTGAACATTAAATGCCTCCAAATGGTATTTAATTAACTTCCCGGGGTGATGAAACCCTTTTTGAGAACTCAGAGTGAGTAAATTGGCCCTTTTCATGCACTTTTAACCATTCCACAAATCTTGTGTTTAGGCCCCCTGGAAGCATGAAAATCACTTTAAACATGTTAATTTTAGCTCTAACACTGATGATCAACCTACAAATGTGAACTGACGTTCAAAAATAAAACATTTGAAAACGGACCATTTTCCACATTTCTGAAGCATGATGTAATGGGGGGGTGTTATCTCTTTTGTCAAAAATCAGCCGTTTTTGCTTGAACATTAAATGCCTCCAAATGGTATTTAATTCACTTCCAGAGCCCCTGGAAGCATGAAAATCACTTTAAACATGCTAATTTTAGCTCTAACACTGATGATCCACCTACAAATGTGAACTGACGTTCAAAAATAAAACATTTGAAAACGGACCATTTTCCACATTTCTGAAGCATGACATAATGGGGGGGTGTTATCTCTTTTGTCGAATATCAGCCGTTTTTGCTTGAACATTAAATGCCTCCAAATGGTATTTAATTAACTTCCCGGGGTCAAGAAACCCTTTTTGAGAACTCAGAGTGAGTAAATTGGCCCTTTTCATGCACTTTTAACCATTCCATAAATCTTGTGTTTAGGGCCCCTGGAAGCATGAAAATCACTTTAAACATGCTAATTTTAGCTCTAACACTGATGATCAACCTACAAATGTGAACTGACGTTCAAAAATAAAACATTTGAAAACGGACCATTTTCCACATTTCTGAAGCATGACGTAATGGGGGGGTGTTATCTCTTTTGTCAAAAATCAGCCATTTTTGCTTGAACATTAAATGCCTCCAAATGGTATTTATTTCACTTCCCGAGTCCCTGGAAGCATGAAAATCACTTTAAACATGCTAATTTTAGCTCTAACACTGATGATCCACCTACAAATGTGAACTGACGTTCAAAAATAAAACATTTGAAAAAGGGACCATTTTCCACATTTCTGAAGCATGACGTAATGGGGGTGCTATCTCTTTTGTCAAAAATCAGCCGTTTTTGCTTGAACTTTAAATGCCTCCAAATGGTATTTAATTAACTTCCCGAGCCCCTGGAAGCATGAAAATCACTTTAAACATGCTAATTTTAGCTCTAACACATATGATCCACCTACAAATGTGAACTGACGTTCAAAAATAAAACATTTGAAAACAGACCATTTTCCACATTTCTGAAGCATGACGTAATGGGGGGGTGTTATCTCTTTTGTCAAAAATCAGCCGTTTTTGCTTGAACATTAAATGCCTCCAAATGGTATTTAATTAACTTCCCGGGGTGAAGAAACCCTTTTTGAGAACTCAGAGTGAGTAAATTGGCCCTTTTCATGCACTTTTAACCATTCCATAAATCTTGTGTTTAGGGCCCCTGGAAGCATGAAAATCACTTTAAACATGCTAATTTTAGCTCTAACACTGATGATCCACCTACAAATGTGAACTGACGTTCAAAAATAAAACATTTGAAAACGGACCATTTTCCACATTTCTGAAGCATGACGTAATGGGGGGTGTTATCTCTTTTGTCAAAATCAGCCGTTTTTGCTTGAACATTAAATGCCTCCAAATGGTATTTAATTAACTTCCCGAGGTGCAGAAACCCTTTTTGAGAACTCAGAGTGAGTAAATTGGCCCTTTTCATGCACTTTTAACCATTCCATAAATCTTGTGTTTAGGGCCCCTGGAAGCATGAAAATCACTTTAAACATGCTAATTTTGGCTCTAACACTGATGATCCACCTACAAATGTGAACTGACGTTCAAAAATAAAACATTTGAAAACGGACCATTTTCCACATTTCTGAAGCATGACGTAATGGGGGGGTGTTATCTCTTTTGTCAAAAATCAGCCGTTTTTGCTTGAACATTAAATGCCTCCAAATGGTATTTAATTAACTTCCCGGGGTGAAGAAACCCTTTTTGAGAACTCAGAGTGAGTAAATTGGCCCTTTTCATGCACTTTTAACCATTCCATAAATCTTGTGTTTAGGGCCCCTGGAAGCATGAAAATCACTTTAAACATGCTAATTTTAGCTCTAACACTGATGATCAACCTACAAATGTGAACTGACGTTCAAAAATAAAACATTTGAAAACGGACCATTTTCCACATTTCTGAACCATGACGTAATGGGGGGGTGTTATCTCTTTTGTCGAAAATCAGCCGTTTTTGCTTGAACATTAAATGCCTCCAAATGGTATTTAATTAACTTACCGGGGTGAAGAAACCCTTTTTGAGAACTCAGAGTGAGTAAATTGGCCCTTTTCATGCACTTTTAACCATTCCACAAATCTTGTGTTTAGGGCCCCTGGAAGCGTGAAAATCACTTTAAACATGCTAATTTTAGCTCTAACACTGATGATCCACCTACAAATGTGAATTGACGTTCAAAAATAAAACATTTGAAAACGGACCATTTTCCACATTTCTGAAGCAGGACGTAATGGGGGGGTGTTATCTCTTTTGTCGAAAAACAGCCGTTTTTGTTTGAACATTAAATGCCTCCAAATGGTATTTAATTAACTTCCCGGGGTGAAGAAACCCTTTTTGAGAACTCAGAGTGAGTAAATTGGCCCTTTTCATGCACTTTTAACCATTCCACAAATCTTGTGTTTAGGCCCCCTGGAAGCATGAAAATCACTTTAAACATGTTAATTTTAGCTCTAACACTGATGATCAACCTACAAATGTGAACTGACGTTCAAAAATAAAACATTTGAAAACGGACCATTTTCCACATTTCTGAAGCATGATGTAATAGGGGGGTGTTATCTCTTTTGTCAAAAATCAGCCGTTTTTGCTTGAACATTAAATGACTACAAATGGTATTTAATTCACTTCCCGAGCCCCTGGAAGCATGAAAATCACTTTAAACATGCTAATTTTAGCTCAAACACTGATGATCCACCTACAAATGTGAACTGACGTTCAAAAATAAAACATTTGAAAACGGACCATTTTCCACATTTCTGAAGCATGACGTAATGGGGGGGTGTTATCTCTTTTGTCAAAAATCAGCCATTTTTGCTTGAACATTAAATGCCTCCAAATGGTATTTAATTCACTTCCCGAGTCCCTGGAAGCATGAAAATCACTTTAAAAATGCTAATTTTAGCTCTAACACTGATGATCCACCTACAAATGTGAACTGACGTTCAAAAATAAAACATTTGAAAACGGACCATTTTCCACATTTCTGAAGCATGACGTAATGGGGGGGTGTTATCTCTTTTGTCAAAAATCAGCCGTTTTTGCTTGAACTTTAAATGCCTCCAAATGGTATTTAATTAACTTCCCGAGCCCCTGGAAGCATGAAAATCACTTTAAACATGCTAATTTTAGCTCTAACACTGATGATCCACCTACAAAAGTGAACTGACGTTCAAAAATAAAACATTTGAAAACGGACCATTTTCCACATTTCTGAAGCATGACGTAATTGGGGGGGGTGTTATCTCTTTTGTCAAAAATCAGCCGTTTTTGCTTGAACATTAAATGCCTCCAAATGGTATTTAATTAACTTCCCGGGGTGAAGAAACCCTTTTTGAGAACTCAGAGTGAGTAAATTGGCCATTTTCATGCACTTTTAACCATTCCATAAATCTTGTGTTTAGGGCCCCTGGAAGCATGAAAATCACTTTAAACATGCTAATTTTAGCTCTAACACTGATGATCCACCTACAAATGTGAACTGACGTTCAAAAATAAAACATTTGAAAACGGACCATTTTCCACATTTCTGAAGCATGACGTAATGGGGGGCTGTTATCTCTTTTGTCGAAAATCAGCCGTTTTTGCTTGAACATTAAATGCCTCCAAATGGTATTTAATTAACTTCCCGGGGTGAAGAAACCCTTTTTGAGAACTCAGAGTGAGTAAATTGGCCCTTTTCATGCACTTTTAACCATTCCATAAATCTTGTGTTTAGGGCCCCTGGAAGCATGAAAATCACTTTAAACATGCTAATTTTAGCTCTAACACTGATGATCAACCTACAAATGTGAACTGACATTCACAAATAAAACATTTGAAAACGGACCATTTTCCACATTTCTGAAGCATGACGTAATGGGGGGTGTTATCTCTTTTGTCAAAAGTCAGCCGTTTTTGCTTGAACATTAAATGCCTCCAAATGGTATTTAATTAACTTCCCGGGGTGAAGAAACCCTTTTTGAGAACTCAGAGTGAGTAAATTGGCCCTTTTCATGCACTTTTAACCATTCCACAAATCTTGTGTTTAGGGCCCCTGGAAGCATGAAAATCACTTTAAACATGCTAATTGTAGCTCTAACACTGATGATCAACCTACAAATGTGAACTGACGTTCAAAAATAAAACATTTGAAAACGGACCATTTTCCACATTTCTGAAGCATGACGTAATGGGGGGGTGTTATCTCTTTTGTCAAAAATCAGCCGTTTTTGCTTGAACATTAAATGCCTCCAAATGGTATTTAATTACCTTCCCGGGGTGAAGAAACCCTTTTTGAGAACTCAGAGTGAGTAAATTGGCCCTTTTCGTGCACTTTTAACCATTCCACAAATCTTGTGTTTAGGGCCCCTGGAAGCATGAAAATCACTTTAAACATGCTAATTTTAGCTCTAACACTGATGATCAACCTACAAATGTGAACTGACGTTCAAAAATAAAACATTTGAAAACGGACCATTCTCCACATTTCTGAAGCATGACGTAATGGGGGGTGTTATCTCTTTTGTCGAAAATCAGCCGTTTTTGCTTGAACATTAAATGACTCCATGTGATATTTAATTACCTTCCCGAGCCCCTGGAAGCATGAAAATCACTTTAAACATGCTAATTTTAGCTCTAACACTGATGATCCACCTACAAATGTGAATTGACGTTCAAAAATAAAACATTTGAAAACGGTCCATTTTCCACATTTCTGAAGATAGACGTAATGGGGGGGTGTTATCTCTTTTGTCAAAAATCAGCCGTTTTTGCTTGAACATTAAAGGCCTGCAAATGGTATTTAATTAACTTCCCGGGGTGAAGAAACCCTTTTTAAGAACTCAGAGTGAGTAAATTGGCCCTTTTCATGCACTTTTAACCATTCCATAAATCTTGTGTTTAGGGCCCCTGGAAGCATGAAAATCACTTTAAACATGCTAATTTTAGCTCTAACACTGATGATCCACCTACAAATGTGAACTGACGTTCAAAAATAAAACATTTGAAAACGGACCATTTTCCACATTTCTGAAGCATGACGTAATGGGGGGGTGTTATCTCTTTTGTCAAAAATCAGCCGTTTTTGCTTGAACATTAAATGCCTCCAAATGGTATTTAATTAACTTCCCGAGCCCCTGGAAGCATGAAAATCACTTTAAACATGCTAATTTTAGCTCTAACACTGATGATCCACCTACAAATGTGAATTGACGTTCAAAAATAAAACATTTGAAAACGGACCATTTTCCACATTTCTGAAGCATGACGTAATGGGGGGGTGTTATCTCTTTTGTCAAAAATCAGCCGTTTTTGCTTGAACATTAAATGCCTCCAAATGGTATTTAATTAACTTCCCGGGGTGAAGAAACCCTTTTTGAGAACTCAGAGTGAGTAAATTGGCCCTTTTCATGCACTTTTAACCATTCCATAAATCTTGTGTTTAAGGCCCCTGGAAGCATGAAAATCACTTTAAACATGCTAATTTTAGCTCTAACACTGATGATCCACCTACAAATGTGAACTGACGTTCAAAAATAAAACATTTGAAAACGGACCATTTTCCACATTTCTGAAGCATGACGTAATGGGGGGGTGTTATCTCTTTTGTCAAAAATCAGCCGTTTTTTGCTTGAACATTAAATGCCTCCAAATGGTATTTAATTCACTTCCCGAGCCCCTGGAAGCATGAAAATCACTTTAAACATGCTAATTTTAGCTCTAACACTGATGATCCACCTACAAATGTGAACTGACGTTCAAAAATAAAACATTTGAAAACGGACCAGTTTCCACATTTCTGAAGCATGACGTAATGGGGGGGTGTTATCTCTTTTGTCAAAAATCAGCCGTTTTTGCTTGAACTTTAAATGCCTCCAAATGGTATTTAATTAACTTCCAGAGCCCCTGGAAGCATGAAAATCACTTTAAACATGCTAATTTTAGCTCTAACACTGATGATCCACCTACAAATGGGAACTGACGTTCAAAAATAAAACATTTGAAAACGGACCATTTTCCACATTTCTGAAGCATGACGTAATGGGGGGGTGTTATCTCTTTTGTCAAAAATCAGCCATTTTTGCTTGAACATTAAATGCCTCCAAATGGTATTTAATTCACTTCCCGAGTCCCTGGAAGCATGAAAATCACTTTAAAAATGCTAATTTTAGCTCTAACACTGATGATCCACCTACAAATGTGAACTGACGTTCAAAAATAAAACATTTGAAAACGGACCATTTTCCACATTTCTGAAGCATGACGTAATGGGGGGGTGTTATCTCTTTTGTCAAAAATCAGCCGTTTTTGCTTGAACTTTAAATGCCTCCAAATGGTATTTAATTAACTTCCCGAGCCCCTGGAAGCATGAAAATCACTTTAAACATGCTAATTTTAGCTCTAACACTGATGATCCACCTACAAAAGTGAACTGACGTTCAAAAATAAAACATTTGAAAACGGACCATTTTCCACATTTCTGAAGCATGACGTAATTGGGGGGGGGTGTTATCTCTTTTGTCAAAAATCAGCCGTTTTTGCTTGAACATTAAATGCCTCCAAATGGTATTTAATTAACTTCCCGGGGTGAAGAAACCCTTTTTGAGAACTCAGAGTGAGTAAATTGGCCATTTTCATGCACTTTTAACCATTCCATAAATCTTGTGTTTAGGGCCCCTGGAAGCATGAAAATCACTTTAAACATGCTAATTTTAGCTCTAACACTGATGATCCACCTACAAATGTGAACTGACGTTCAAAAATAAAACATTTGAAAACGGACCATTTTCCACATTTCTGAAGCATGACGTAATGGGGGGCTGTTATCTCTTTTGTCGAAAATCAGCCGTTTTTGCTTGAACATTAAATGCCTCCAAATGGTATTTAATTAACTTCCCGGGGTGAAGAAACCCTTTTTGAGAACTCAGAGTGAGTAAATTGGCCCTTTTCATGCACTTTTAACCATTCCATAAATCTTGTGTTTAGGGCCCCTGGAAGCATGAAAATCACTTTAAACATGCTAATTTTAGCTCTAACACTGATGATCAACCTACAAATGTGAACTGACATTCACAAATAAAACATTTGAAAACGGACCATTTTCCACATTTCTGAAGCATGACGTAATGGGGGGTGTTATCTCTTTTGTCAAAAGTCAGCCGTTTTTGCTTGAACATTAAATGCCTCCAAATGGTATTTAATTAACTTCCCGGGGTGAAGAAACCCTTTTTGAGAACTCAGAGTGAGTAAATTGGCCCTTTTCATGCACTTTTAACCATTCCACAAATCTTGTGTTTAGGGCCCCTGGAAGCATGAAAATCACTTTAAACATGCTAATTGTAGCTCTAACACTGATGATCAACCTACAAATGTGAACTGACGTTCAAAAATAAAACATTTGAAAACGGACCATTTTCCACATTTCTGAAGCATGACGTAATGGGGGGGTGTTATCTCTTTTGTCAAAAATCAGCCGTTTTTGCTTGAACATTAAATGCCTCCAAATGGTATTTAATTACCTTCCCGGGGTGAAGAAACCCTTTTTGAGAACTCAGAGTGAGTAAATTGGCCCTTTTCGTGCACTTTTAACCATTCCACAAATCTTGTGTTTAGGGCCCCTGGAAGCATGAAAATCACTTTAAACATGCTAATTTTAGCTCTAACACTGATGATCAACCTACAAATGTGAACTGACGTTCAAAAATAAAACATTTGAAAACGGACCATTCTCCACATTTCTGAAGCATGACGTAATGGGGGGTGTTATCTCTTTTGTCGAAAATCAGCCGTTTTTGCTTGAACATTAAATGACTCCATGTGATATTTAATTACCTTCCCGAGTCCCTGGAAGCATGAAAATCACTTTAAACATGCTAATTTTAGCTCTAACACTGATGATCCACCTACAAATGTGAATTGACGTTCAAAAATAAAACATTTGAAAACGGTCCATTTTCCACATTTCTGAAGATAGACGTAATGGGGGGGGTGTTATCTCTTTTGTCAAAAATCAGCCGTTTTTGCTTGAACATTAAATGCCTGCAAATGGTATTTAATTAACTTCCCGGGGTGAAGAAACCCTTTTTAAGAACTCAGAGTGAGTAAATTGGCCCTTTTCATGCACTTTTAACCATTCCATAAATCTTGTGTTTAGGGCCCCTGGAAGCATGAAAATCACTTTAAACATGCTAATTTTAGCTCTAACACTGATGATCCACCTACAAATGTGAACTGACGTTCAAAAATAAAACATTTGAAAACGGACCATTTTCCACATTTCTGAAGCATGACGTAATGGGGGGGTGTTATCTCTTTTGTCAAAAATCAGCCGTTTTTGCTTGAACATTAAATGCCTCCAAATGGTATTTAATTAACTTCCCGAGCCCCTGGAAGCATGAAAATCACTTTAAACATGCTAATTTTAGCTCTAACACTGATGATCCACCTACAAATGTGAATTGACGTTCAAAAATAAAACATTTGAAAACGGACCATTTTCCACATTTCTGAAGCATGACGTAATGGGGGGGTGTTATCTCTTTTGTCAAAAATCAGCCGTTTTTGCTTGAACATTAAATGCCTCCAAATGGTATTTAATTAACTTCCCGGGGTGAAGAAACCCTTTTTGAGAACTCAGAGTGAGTAAATTGGCCCTTTTCATGCACTTTTAACCATTCCATAAATCTTGTGTTTAAGGCCCCTGGAAGCATGAAAATCACTTTAAACATGCTAATTTTAGCTCTAACACTGATGATCCACCTACAAATGTGAACTGACGTTCAAAAATAAAACATTTGAAAACGGACCATTTTCCACATTTCTGAAGCATGACGTAATGGGGGGGTGTTATCTCTTTTGTCAAAAATCAGCCGTTTTTTGCTTGAACATTAAATGCCTCCAAATGGTATTTAATTCACTTCCCGAGCCCCTGGAAGCATGAAAATCACTTTAAACATGCTAATTTTAGCTCTAACACTGATGATCCACCTACAAATGTGAACTGACGTTCAAAAATAAAACATTTGAAAACGGACCAGTTTCCACATTTCTGAAGCATGACGTAATGGGGGGGTGTTATCTCTTTTGTCAAAAATCAGCCGTTTTTGCTTGAACTTTAAATGCCTCCAAATGGTATTTAATTAACTTCCAGAGCCCCTGGAAGCATGAAAATCACTTTAAACATGCTCATTTTAGCTCTAACACTGATGATCCACCTACAAATGGGAACTGACGTTCAAAAATAAAACATTTGAAAACGGACCATTTTCCACATTTCTGAAGCATGACGTAATGGGGGGGTGTTATCTCTTTTGTCAAAAATCAGCAGTTTTTGCTTGAACTTTAAATGCCTCCAAATGGTATTTAATTCACTTCCCAAGCCCCTGGAAGCATGAAAATCACTTTAAACATGCTAATTTTAGCTCTAACACTGATGATCCACCTACAAATGTGAACTGACGTTCAAAAATAAAACATTTGAAAACTGACCATTTTCCACATTTCTGAAGCATGACGTAATGGGGGGGTGTTATCTCTTTTGTCGAAAATCAGCCGTTTTTGCTTGAACTTTAAATGCCTCCAAATAGTATTTAATTCACTTCCCGAGCCCCTGGAAGCATGAAAATCACTTTAAACATGCTAATTTTAGCTCTAACACTGATGATCCACCTCCAAATGTGAACTGACGTTCAAAAATAAAACATTTGAAAACAGACCATTTTCCACATTTCTGAAGCATGACGTAATGGGGGGGGTGTTTTCTCTTTTGTCAAAAATCAGCCGTTTTTGCTTGAACATTAAATGCCTCCAAATGGTATTTAATTACCTTCCCGGGGTGAAGAAACCCTTTTTGAGAACTCAGAGTGAGTAAATTGGCCCTTTTCATGCACTTTTAACCATTCCATAAATCTTGTGTTTAGGGCCCCTGGAAGCATGAAAATCACTTTAAACATGCTAATTTTAGCTCTAACACTGATGATCAACCTACAAATGTGAACTGACGTTCAAAAATAAAACATTTGAAAACGGACCATTTTCCACATTTCTGAAGCATGACGTAATGGGGGGGTGTTATCTCTTTTGTCAAAAATCAGCCGTTTTTGCTTGAACATTAAATGCCTCCAAATGGTATTTAATTCACTTCCCGAGCCCCTGGAAGCATGAAAATCACTTTAAACATGCTAATTTTAGCTCTAACACTGATGATCCACCTACAAATGTGAACTGACGTTCAAAAATAAAACATTTGAAAACGGACCATTTTCCACATTTCTGAAGTATGACGTAATGGGGGGGGGAGTTATCTCTTTTGTCAAAAATCAGCCGTTCTTGCTTGAACTTTAAATGCCTCCAAATGGTATTTAATTCACTTCCCGAGCCCCTGGAAGCATGAAAATCACTTTAAACATGCTAATTTTAGCTCTAACACTGATGATCAACCTACAAATGTGAACTGACGTTCAAAAATAAAAAATTTGAAAACGGACCATTTTCCACATTTCTGAAGCATGACGTAATGGGGGGCTGTTATCTCTTGTCGAAAATCAGCCGTTTTTGCTTGAACATTAAATGCCTCCAAATGGTATTTAATTAACTTCCCAGGGTGAAGAAACCCGTTTTGAGAACTCAGAGTGAGTAAATTGGCCATTTTCATGCACTTTTAACCATTCCATAAATCTTGTGTTTAGGGCCCCTGGAAGCATGAAAATCACTTTAAACATGCTAATTTTAGCTCTAACACTGATGATCAACCTACAAATGTGAACTGACGTTCAAAAATAAAACATTTGAAAACAGACCATTTTCCACATTTCTGAAGCATGACGTAATGGGGGGGTGTTATCTCTTTTGTCAAAAATCAGCCGTTTTTGCTTGAACATTAAATGCCTCCAAATGGTATTTAATTCACTATCCGAGCCCTGGAAGCATGAAAATCACTTTCAACATGCTAATTTTAGCTCTAACACTGATGATCCACCTACAAATGTGAACTGACGTTCAAAAATAAAACATTTGAAAACGGACCATTTTCCACATTTCTGAAGCATGACGTAATGGGGGGTGTTATCTCTTTTGTCGAAAATCAGCCGTTTTTGCTTGAACATTAAATGCCTCCAAATGGTATTTAATTAACTTCCCGAGCCCCTGGAAGCATGAAAATCACTTTAAACATGCTAATTTTAGCTCTAACACTGATGATCCACCTACAAATGTGAACTGACGTTCAAAAATAAAACATTTGAAAACGGACCATTTTCCACATTTCTGAAGCATGACGTAATGGGGGGATGTTATCGCTTTTGTCAAAAATCAGCAGTTTTTGCTTGAACTTTAAATGTTTCCAAATAGTATTTAATTAACTTCCCGAGCCCCTGGAAGCATGAAAATCACTTTAAACATGCTAATTTTAGCTCTAACACTGATGATCAACCTACAAATGTGAACTGACGTTCAAAAATAAAACATTTGAAAACGGACCATTTTCCACATTTCTGAAGCGTGACGTAATGGGAGGGGGTGTTATCTCTTTTGTCAAAAATGAGCTGTTTTTGCTTGAACATTAAATGCCTCCAAATGGTATTTAATTAACTTCCCGGGGTGAAGAAACCCTTTTTGAGAACTCAGAGTGAGTAAATTGGCCCTTTTCATGCACTTTTAACCATTCCATAAATCTTGTGTTTAGGGCCCCTGGAAGCATGAAAATCACTTTAAACATGCTAATTTTAGCTCTAACACTGATGATCCACCTACAAATGTGAACTGACGTTCAAAAATAAAACATTTGAAAACGGACCATTTTCCACATTTCTGAAGCATGACGTAATGGGGGGGTGTTATCTCTTTTGTCAAAAATCAGCCATTTTTGCTTGAACATTAAATGCCTCCAAATGGTATTTAATTAACTTCCCGAGCCCCTGGAAGCATGAAAATCACTTTAAACCTGCTAATTTTAGCTCTAACACTGATGATCCACCTACAAATGTGAACTGACGTTCAAAAATAAAACATTTGAAAACGGACCATTTTCCACATTTCTGAAGCATGACGTAATGGGGGGGTGTTATCTCTTTTGTCGAAAATCAGCCATTTTTGCTTGAACATTAAATGCCTCCAAATGGTATTTAATTAACTTACCGGGGTGAAGAAACCCTTTTTGAGAACTCAGAGTGAGTAAATTGGCCCTTTTCATGCACTTTTAACCATTCCACAAATCTTGTGTTTAGGGCCCCTGGAAGCATGAAAATCACTTTAAACATGCTAATTTTAGCTCTAACACTGATGATCCACCTACAAATGTGAACTGACGTTCAAAAATAAAACATTTGAAAACGGACCATTTTCCACATTTCTGAAGCATGACGTAATGGGGGGTGTTATCTCTTTTGTCGAAAATCAGCCGTTTTTGTTTGACCATTAAATGCCTCCAAATGGTATTTAATTAACTTCCCGGGGTGATGAAACCCTTTTTGAGAACTCAGAGTGAGTAAATTGGCCCTTTTCATGCACTTTTAACCATTCCACAAATCTTGTGTTTAGGCCCCCTGGAAGCATGAAAATCACTTTAAACATGTTAATTTTAGCTCTAACACTGATGATCAACCTACAAATGTGAACTGACGTTCAAAAATAAAACATTTGAAAACGGACCATTTTCCACATTTCTGAAGCATGATGTAATGGGGGGGTGTTATCTCTTTTGTCAAAAATCAGCCGTTTTTGCTTGAACATTAAATGCCTCCAAATGGTATTTAATTCACTTCCAGAGCCCCTGGAAGCATGAAAATCACTTTAAACATGCTAATTTTAGCTCTAACACTGATGATCCACCTACAAATGTGAACTGACGTTCAAAAATAAAACATTTGAAAACGGACCATTTTCCACATTTCTGAAGCATGACATAATGGGGGGGTGTTATCTCTTTTGTCGAATATCAGCCGTTTTTGCTTGAACATTAAATGCCTCCAAATGGTATTTAATTAACTTCCCGGGGTCAAGAAACCCTTTTTGAGAACTCAGAGTGAGTAAATTGGCCCTTTTCATGCACTTTTAACCATTCCATAAATCTTGTGTTTAGGGCCCCTGGAAGCATGAAAATCACTTTAAACATGCTAATTTTAGCTCTAACACTGATGATCAACCTACAAATGTGAACTGACGTTCAAAAATAAAACATTTGAAAACGGACCATTTTCCACATTTCTGAAGCATGACGTAATGGGGGGGGTGTTATCTCTTTTGTCAAAAATCAGCCATTTTTGCTTGAACATTAAATGCCTCCAAATGGTATTTATTTCACTTCCCGAGTCCCTGGAAGCATGAAAATCACTTTAAACATGCTAATTTTAGCTCTAACACTGATGATCCACCTACAAATGTGAACTGACGTTCAAAAATAAAACATTTGAAAACGGACCATTTTCCACATTTCTGAAGCATGACGTAATGGGGGTGCTATCTCTTTTGTCAAAAATCAGCCGTTTTTGCTTGAACTTTAAATGCCTCCAAATGGTATTTAATTAACTTCCCGAGCCCCTGGAAGCATGAAAATCACTTTAGACATGCTAATTTTAGCTCTAACACATATGATCCACCTACAAATGTGAACTGACGTTCAAAAATAAAACATTTGAAAACGGACCATTTTCCACATTTCTGAAGCATGACGTAATGGGGGGGTGTTATCTCTTTTGTCAAAAATTAGCCGTTTTTGCTTGAACATTAAATGCCTCCAAATGGTATTTAATTAACTTCCCGGGGTGAAGAAACCCTTTTTGAGAACTCAGAGTGAGTAAATTGGCCCTTTTCATGCACTTTTAACCATTCCATAAATCTTGTGTTTAGGGCCCCTGGAAGCATGAAAATCACTTTAAACATGCTAATTTTAGCTCTAACACTGATGATCCACCTACAAATGTGAACTGACGTTCAAAAATAAAACATTTGAAAACGGACCATTTTCCACATTTCTGAAGCATGACGTAATGGGGGGTGTTATCTCTTTTGTCAAAATCAGCCGTTTTTGCTTGAACATTAAATGCCTCCAAATGGTATTTAATTAACTTCCCGGGGTGCAGAAACCCTTTTTGAGAACTCAGAGTGAGTAAATTGGCCCTTTTCATGCACTTTTAACCATTCCATAAATCTTGTGTTTAGGGCCCCTGGAAGCATGAAAATCACTTTAAACATGCTAATTTTAGCTCTAACACTGATGATCCACCTACAAATGTGAACTGACGTTCAAAAATAAAACATTTGAAAACGGACCATTTTCCACATTTCTGAAGCATGACGTAATGGGGGGGTGTTATCTCTTTTGTCAAAAATCAGCCGTTTTTGCTTGAACATTAAATGCCTCCAAATGGTATTTAATTAACTTCCCGGGGTGAAGAAACCCTTTTTGAGAACTCAGAGTGAGTAAATTGGCCCTTTTCATGCACTTTTAACCATTCCATAAATCTTGTGTTTAGGGCCCCTGGAAGCATGAAAATCACTTTAAACATGCTAATTTTAGCTCTAACACTGATGATCAACCTACAAATGTGAACTGACGTTCAAAAATAAAACATTTGAAAACGGACCATTTTCCACATTTCTGAACCATGACGTAATGGGGGGGTGTTATCTCTTTTGTCGAAAATCAGCCGTTTTTGCTTGAACATTAAATGCCTCCAAATGGTATTTAATTAACTTACCGGGGTGAAGAAACCCTTTTTGAGAACTCAGAGTGAGTAAATTGGCCCTTTTCATGCACTTTTAACCATTCCACAAATCTTGTGTTTAGGGCCCCTGGAAGCATGAAAATCACTTTAAACATGCTAATTTTAGCTCTAACACTGATGATCCACCTACAAATGTGAACTGACGTTCAAAAATAAAACATTTGAAAACGGACCATTTTCCACATTTCTGAAGCATGACGTAATGGGGGGGTGTTATCTCTTTTGTCAAAAATCAGCCGTTTTTTGCTTGAACATTAAATGCCTCCAAATGGTATTTAATTCACTTCCCGAGCCCCTGGAAGCATGAAAATCACTTTAAACATGCTAATTTTAGCTCTAACACTGATGATCCACCTACAAATGTGAACTGACGTTCAAAAATAAAACATTTGAAAACGGACCAGTTTCCACATTTCTGAAGCATGACGTAATGGGGGGGTGTTATCTCTTTTGTCAAAAATCAGCCGTTTTTGCTTGAACTTTAAATGCCTCCAAATGGTATTTAATTAACTTCCAGAGCCCCTGGAAGCATGAAAATCACTTTAAACATGCTAATTTTAGCTCTAACACTGATGATCCACCTACAAATGGGAACTGACGTTCAAAAATAAAACATTTGAAAACGGACCATTTTCCACATTTCTGAAGCATGACGTAATGGGGGGGTGTTATCTCTTTTGTCAAAAATCAGCCATTTTTGCTTGAACATTAAATGCCTCCAAATGGTATTTAATTCACTTCCCGAGTCCCTGGAAGCATGAAAATCACTTTAAAAATGCTAATTTTAGCTCTAACACTGATGATCCACCTACAAATGTGAACTGACGTTCAAAAATAAAACATTTGAAAACGGACCATTTTCCACATTTCTGAAGCATGACGTAATGGGGGGGTGTTATCTCTTTTGTCAAAAATCAGCCGTTTTTGCTTGAACTTTAAATGCCTCCAAATGGTATTTAATTAACTTCCCGAGCCCCTGGAAGCATGAAAATCACTTTAAACATGCTAATTTTAGCTCTAACACTGATGATCCACCTACAAAAGTGAACTGACGTTCAAAAATAAAACATTTGAAAACGGACCATTTTCCACATTTCTGAAGCATGACGTAATTGGGGGGGGGTGTTATCTCTTTTGTCAAAAATCAGCCGTTTTTGCTTGAACATTAAATGCCTCCAAATGGTATTTAATTAACTTCCCGGGGTGAAGAAACCCTTTTTGAGAACTCAGAGTGAGTAAATTGGCCATTTTCATGCACTTTTAACCATTCCATAAATCTTGTGTTTAGGGCCCCTGGAAGCATGAAAATCACTTTAAACATGCTAATTTTAGCTCTAACACTGATGATCCACCTACAAATGTGAACTGACGTTCAAAAATAAAACATTTGAAAACGGACCATTTTCCACATTTCTGAAGCATGACGTAATGGGGGGCTGTTATCTCTTTTGTCGAAAATCAGCCGTTTTTGCTTGAACATTAAATGCCTCCAAATGGTATTTAATTAACTTCCCGGGGTGAAGAAACCCTTTTTGAGAACTCAGAGTGAGTAAATTGGCCCTTTTCATGCACTTTTAACCATTCCATAAATCTTGTGTTTAGGGCCCCTGGAAGCATGAAAATCACTTTAAACATGCTAATTTTAGCTCTAACACTGATGATCAACCTACAAATGTGAACTGACATTCACAAATAAAACATTTGAAAACGGACCATTTTCCACATTTCTGAAGCATGACGTAATGGGGGGTGTTATCTCTTTTGTCAAAAGTCAGCCGTTTTTGCTTGAACATTAAATGCCTCCAAATGGTATTTAATTAACTTCCCGGGGTGAAGAAACCCTTTTTGAGAACTCAGAGTGAGTAAATTGGCCCTTTTCATGCACTTTTAACCATTCCACAAATCTTGTGTTTAGGGCCCCTGGAAGCATGAAAATCACTTTAAACATGCTAATTGTAGCTCTAACACTGATGATCAACCTACAAATGTGAACTGACGTTCAAAAATAAAACATTTGAAAACGGACCATTTTCCACATTTCTGAAGCATGACGTAATGGGGGGGTGTTATCTCTTTTGTCAAAAATCAGCCGTTTTTGCTTGAACATTAAATGCCTCCAAATGGTATTTAATTACCTTCCCGGGGTGAAGAAACCCTTTTTGAGAACTCAGAGTGAGTAAATTGGCCCTTTTCGTGCACTTTTAACCATTCCACAAATCTTGTGTTTAGGGCCCCTGGAAGCATGAAAATCACTTTAAACATGCTAATTTTAGCTCTAACACTGATGATCAACCTACAAATGTGAACTGACGTTCAAAAATAAAACATTTGAAAACGGACCATTCTCCACATTTCTGAAGCATGACGTAATGGGGGGTGTTATCTCTTTTGTCGAAAATCAGCCGTTTTTGCTTGAACATTAAATGACTCCATGTGATATTTAATTACCTTCCCGAGTCCCTGGAAGCATGAAAATCACTTTAAACATGCTAATTTTAGCTCTAACACTGATGATCCACCTACAAATGTGAATTGACGTTCAAAAATAAAACATTTGAAAACGGTCCATTTTCCACATTTCTGAAGATAGACGTAATGGGGGGGGTGTTATCTCTTTTGTCAAAAATCAGCCGTTTTTGCTTGAACATTAAATGCCTGCAAATGGTATTTAATTAACTTCCCGGGGTGAAGAAACCCTTTTTAAGAACTCAGAGTGAGTAAATTGGCCCTTTTCATGCACTTTTAACCATTCCATAAATCTTGTGTTTAGGGCCCCTGGAAGCATGAAAATCACTTTAAACATGCTAATTTTAGCTCTAACACTGATGATCCACCTACAAATGTGAACTGACGTTCAAAAATAAAACATTTGAAAACGGACCATTTTCCACATTTCTGAAGCATGACGTAATGGGGGGGTGTTATCTCTTTTGTCAAAAATCAGCCGTTTTTGCTTGACCATTAAATGCCTCCAAATGGTATTTAATTAACTTCCCGAGCCCCTGGAAGCATGAAAATCACTTTAAACATGCTAATTTTAGCTCTAACACTGATGATCCACCTACAAATGTGAATTGACGTTCAAAAATAAAACATTTGAAAACGGACCATTTTCCACATTTCTGAAGCATGACGTAATGGGGGGGTGTTATCTCTTTTGTCAAAAATCAGCCGTTTTTGCTTGAACATTAAATGCCTCCAAATGGTATTTAATTAACTTCCCGGGGTGAAGAAACCCTTTTTGAGAACTCAGAGTGAGTAAATTGGCCCTTTTCATGCACTTTTAACCATTCCATAAATCTTGTGTTTAAGGCCCCTGGAAGCATGAAAATCACTTTAAACATGCTAATTTTAGCTCTAACACTGATGATCCACCTACAAATGTGAACTGACGTTCAAAAATAAAACATTTGAAAACGGACCATTTTCCACATTTCTGAAGCATGACGTAATGGGGGGGTGTTATCTCTTTTGTCAAAAATCAGCCGTTTTTTGCTTGAACATTAAATGCCTCCAAATGGTATTTAATTCACTTCCCGAGCCCCTGGAAGCATGAAAATCACTTTAAACATGCTAATTTTAGCTCTAACACTGATGATCCACCTACAAATGTGAACTGACGTTCAAAAATAAAACATTTGAAAACGGACCAGTTTCCACATTTCTGAAGCATGACGTAATGGGGGGGTGTTATCTCTTTTGTCAAAAATCAGCCGTTTTTGCTTGAACTTTAAATGCCTCCAAATGGTATTTAATTAACTTCCAGAGCCCCTGGAAGCATGAAAATCACTTTAAACATGCTCATTTTAGCTCTAACACTGATGATCCACCTACAAATGGGAACTGACGTTCAAAAATAAAACATTTGAAAACGGACCATTTTCCACATTTCTGAAGCATGACGTAATGGGGGGGTGTTATCTCTTTTGTCAAAAATCAGCAGTTTTTGCTTGAACTTTAAATGCCTCCAAATGGTATTTAATTCACTTCCCAAGCCCCTGGAAGCATGAAAATCACTTTAAACATGCTAATTTTAGCTCTAACACTGATGATCCACCTACAAATGTGAACTGACGTTCAAAAATAAAACATTTGAAAACTGACCATTTTCCACATTTCTGAAGCATGACGTAATGGGGGGGTGTTATCTCTTTTGTCGAAAATCAGCCGTTTTTGCTTGAACTTTAAATGCCTCCAAATAGTATTTAATTCACTTCCCGAGCCCCTGGAAGCATGAAAATCACTTTAAACATGCTAATTTTAGCTCTAACACTGATGATCCACCTCCAAATGTGAACTGACGTTCAAAAATAAAACATTTGAAAACAGACCATTTTCCACATTTCTGAAGCATGACGTAATGGGGGGGGTGTTTTCTCTTTTGTCAAAAATCAGCCGTTTTTGCTTGAACATTAAATGCCTCCAAATGGTATTTAATTACCTTCCCGGGGTGAAGAAACCCTTTTTGAGAACTCAGAGTGAGTAAATTGGCCCTTTTCATGCACTTTTAACCATTCCATAAATCTTGTGTTTAGGGCCCCTGGAAGCATGAAAATCACTTTAAACATGCTAATTTTAGCTCTAACACTGATGATCAACCTACAAATGTGAACTGACGTTCAAAAATAAAACATTTGAAAACGGACCATTTTCCACATTTCTGAAGCATGACGTAATGGGGGGGTGTTATCTCTTTTGTCAAAAATCAGCCGTTTTTGCTTGAACATTAAATGCCTCCAAATGGTATTTAATTCACTTCCCGAGCCCCTGGAAGCATGAAAATCACTTTAAACATGCTAATTTTAGCTCTAACACTGATGATCCACCTACAAATGTGAACTGACGTTCAAAAATAAAACATTTGAAAACGGACCATTTTCCACATTTCTGAAGTATGACGTAATGGGGGGGGGGAGTTATCTCTTTTGTCAAAAATCAGCCGTTCTTGCTTGAACTTTAAATGCCTCCAAATGGTATTTAATTCACTTCCCGAGCCCCTGGAAGCATGAAAATCACTTTAAACATGCTAATTTTAGCTCTAACACTGATGATCAACCTACAAATGTGAACTGACGTTCAAAAATAAAAAATTTGAAAACGGACCATTTTCCACATTTCTGAAGCATGACGTAATGGGGGGCTGTTATCTCTTGTCGAAAATCAGCCGTTTTTGCTTGAACATTAAATGCCTCCAAATGGTATTTAATTAACTTCCCAGGGTGAAGAAACCCGTTTTGAGAACTCAGAGTGAGTAAATTGGCCATTTTCATGCACTTTTAACCATTCCATAAATCTTGTGTTTAGGGCCCCTGGAAGCATGAAAATCACTTTAAACATGCTAATTTTAGCTCTAACACTGATGATCAACCTACAAATGTGAACTGACGTTCAAAAATAAAACATTTGAAAACAGACCATTTTCCACATTTCTGAAGCATGACGTAATGGGGGGGTGTTATCTCTTTTGTCAAAAATCAGCCGTTTTTGCTTGAACATTAAATGCCTCCAAATGGTATTTAATTCACTATCCGAGCCCTGGAAGCATGAAAATCACTTTCAACATGCTAATTTTAGCTCTAACACTGATGATCCACCTACAAATGTGAACTGACGTTCAAAAATAAAACATTTGAAAACGGACCATTTTCCACATTTCTGAAGCATGACGTAATGGGGGGTGTTATCTCTTTTGTCGAAAATCAGCCGTTTTTGCTTGAACATTAAATGCCTCCAAATGGTATTTAATTAACTTCCCGAGCCCCTGGAAGCATGAAAATCACTTTAAACATGCTAATTTTAGCTCTAACACTGATGATCCACCTACAAATGTGAACTGACGTTCAAAAATAAAACATTTGAAAACGGACCATTTTCCACATTTCTGAAGCATGACGTAATGGGGGGATGTTATCGCTTTTGTCAAAAATCAGCAGTTTTTGCTTGAACTTTAAATGTTTCCAAATAGTATTTAATTAACTTCCCGAGCCCCTGGAAGCATGAAAATCACTTTAAACATGCTAATTTTAGCTCTAACACTGATGATCAACCTACAAATGTGAACTGACGTTCAAAAATAAAACATTTGAAAACGGACCATTTTCCACATTTCTGAAGCGTGACGTAATGGGAGGGGGTGTTATCTCTTTTGTCAAAAATGAGCTGTTTTTGCTTGAACATTAAATGCCTCCAAATGGTATTTAATTAACTTCCCGGGGTGAAGAAACCCTTTTTGAGAACTCAGAGTGAGTAAATTGGCCCTTTTCATGCACTTTTAACCATTCCATAAATCTTGTGTTTAGGGCCCCTGGAAGCATGAAAATCACTTTAAACATGCTAATTTTAGCTCTAACACTGATGATCCACCTACAAATGTGAACTGACGTTCAAAAATAAAACATTTGAAAACGGACCATTTTCCACATTTCTGAAGCATGACGTAATGGGGGGGTGTTATCTCTTTTGTCAAAAATCAGCCATTTTTGCTTGAACATTAAATGCCTCCAAATGGTATTTAATTAACTTCCCGAGCCCCTGGAAGCATGAAAATCACTTTAAACCTGCTAATTTTAGCTCTAACACTGATGATCCACCTACAAATGTGAACTGACGTTCAAAAATAAAACATTTGAAAACGGACCATTTTCCACATTTCTGAAGCATGACGTAATGGGGGGGTGTTATCTCTTTTGTCGAAAATCAGCCATTTTTGCTTGAACATTAAATGCCTCCAAATGGTATTTAATTAACTTACCGGGGTGAAGAAACCCTTTTTGAGAACTCAGAGTGAGTAAATTGGCCCTTTTCATGCACTTTTAACCATTCCACAAATCTTGTGTTTAGGGCCCCTGGAAGCATGAAAATCACTTTAAACATGCTAATTTTAGCTCTAACACTGATGATCCACCTACAAATGTGAACTGACGTTCAAAAATAAAACATTTGAAAACGGACCATTTTCCACATTTCTGAAGCATGACGTAATGGGGGGTGTTATCTCTTTTGTCGAAAATCAGCCGTTTTTGTTTGAACATTAAATGCCTCCAAATGGTATTTAATTAACTTCCCGGGGTGATGAAACCCTTTTTGAGAACTCAGAGTGAGTAAATTGGCCCTTTTCATGCACTTTTAACCATTCCACAAATCTTGTGTTTAGGCCCCCTGGAAGCATGAAAATCACTTTAAACATGTTAATTTTAGCTCTAACACTGATGATCAACCTACAAATGTGAACTGACGTTCAAAAATAAAACATTTGAAAACGGACCATTTTCCACATTTCTGAAGCATGATGTAATGGGGGGGTGTTATCTCTTTTGTCAAAAATCAGCCGTTTTTGCTTGAACATTAAATGCCTCCAAATGGTATTTAATTCACTTCCAGAGCCCCTGGAAGCATGAAAATCACTTTAAACATGCTAATTTTAGCTCTAACACTGATGATCCACCTACAAATGTGAACTGACGTTCAAAAATAAAACATTTGAAAACGGACCATTTTCCACATTTCTGAAGCATGACATAATGGGGGGGTGTTATCTCTTTTGTCGAATATCAGCCGTTTTTGCTTGAACATTAAATGCCTCCAAATGGTATTTAATTAACTTCCCGGGGTCAAGAAACCCTTTTTGAGAACTCAGAGTGAGTAAATTGGCCCTTTTCATGCACTTTTAACCATTCCATAAATCTTGTGTTTAGGGCCCCTGGAAGCATGAAAATCACTTTAAACATGCTAATTTTAGCTCTAACACTGATGATCAACCTACAAATGTGAACTGACGTTCAAAAATAAAACATTTGAAAACGGACCATTTTCCACATTTCTGAAGCATGACGTAATGGGGGGGTGTTATCTCTTTTGTCAAAAATCAGCCATTTTTGCTTGAACATTAAATGCCTCCAAATGGTATTTATTTCACTTCCCGAGTCCCTGGAAGCATGAAAATCACTTTAAACATGCTAATTTTAGCTCTAACACTGATGATCCACCTACAAATGTGAACTGACGTTCAAAAATAAAACATTTGAAAACGGACCATTTTCCACATTTCTGAAGCATGACGTAATGGGGGTGCTATCTCTTTTGTCAAAAATCAGCCGTTTTTGCTTGAACTTTAAATGCCTCCAAATGGTATTTAATTAACTTCCCGAGCCCCTGGAAGCATGAAAATCACTTTAGACATGCTAATTTTAGCTCTAACACATATGATCCACCTACAAATGTGAACTGACGTTCAAAAATAAAACATTTGAAAACGGACCATTTTCCACATTTCTGAAGCATGACGTAATGGGGGGGTGTTATCTCTTTTGTCAAAAATTAGCCGTTTTTGCTTGAACATTAAATGCCTCCAAATGGTATTTAATTAACTTCCCGGGGTGAAGAAACCCTTTTTGAGAACTCAGAGTGAGTAAATTGGCCCTTTTCATGCACTTTTAACCATTCCATAAATCTTGTGTTTAGGGCCCCTGGAAGCATGAAAATCACTTTAAACATGCTAATTTTAGCTCTAACACTGATGATCCACCTACAAATGTGAACTGACGTTCAAAAATAAAACATTTGAAAACGGACCATTTTCCACATTTCTGAAGCATGACGTAATGGGGGGTGTTATCTCTTTTGTCAAAATCAGCCGTTTTTGCTTGAACATTAAATGCCTCCAAATGGTATTTAATTAACTTCCCGGGGTGCAGAAACCCTTTTTGAGAACTCAGAGTGAGTAAATTGGCCCTTTTCATGCACTTTTAACCATTCCATAAATCTTGTGTTTAGGGCCCCTGGAAGCATGAAAATCACTTTAAACATGCTAATTTTAGCTCTAACACTGATGATCCACCTACAAATGTGAACTGACGTTCAAAAATAAAACATTTGAAAACGGACCATTTTCCACATTTCTGAAGCATGACGTAATGGGGGGGTGTTATCTCTTTTGTCAAAAATCAGCCGTTTTTGCTTGAACATTAAATGCCTCCAAATGGTATTTAATTAACTTCCCGGGGTGAAGAAACCCTTTTTGAGAACTCAGAGTGAGTAAATTGGCCCTTTTCATGCACTTTTAACCATTCCATAAATCTTGTGTTTAGGGCCCCTGGAAGCATGAAAATCACTTTAAACATGCTAATTTTAGCTCTAACACTGATGATCAACCTACAAATGTGAACTGACGTTCAAAAATAAAACATTTGAAAACGGACCATTTTCCACATTTCTGAACCATGACGTAATGGGGGGGTGTTATCTCTTTTGTCGAAAATCAGCCGTTTTTGCTTGAACATTAAATGCCTCCAAATGGTATTTAATTAACTTACCGGGGTGAAGAAACCCTTTTTGAGAACTCAGAGTGAGTAAATTGGCCCTTTTCATGCACTTTTAACCATTCCACAAATCTTGTGTTTAGGGCCCCTGGAAGCATGAAAATCACTTTAAACATGCTAATTTTAGCTCTAACACTGATGATCCACCTACAAATGTGAATTGACGTTCAAAAATAAAACATTTGAAAACGGACCATTTTCCACATTTCTGAAGCAGGACGTAATGGGGGGGTGTTATCTCTTTTGTCGAAAAACAGCCGTTTTTGTTTGAACATTAAATGCCTCCAAATGGTATTTAATTAACTTCCCGGGGTGAAGAAACCCTTTTTGAGAACTCAGAGTGAGTAAATTGGCCCTTTTCATGCACTTTTAACCATTCCACAAATCTTGTGTTTAGGCCCCCTGGAAGCATGAAAATCACTTTAAACATGTTAATTTTAGCTCTAACACTGATGATCAACCTACAAATGTGAACTGACGTTCAAAAATAAAACATTTGAAAACGGACCATTTTCCACATTTCTGAAGCATGATGTAATAGGGGGGTGTTATCTCTTTTGTCAAAAATCAGCCGTTTTTGCTTGAACATTAAATGACTACAAATGGTATTTAATTCACTTCCCGAGCCCCTGGAAGCATGAAAATCACTTTAAACATGCTAATTTTAGCTCAAACACTGATGATCCACCTACAAATGTGAACTGACGTTCAAAAATAAAACATTTGAAAACGGACCATTTTCCACATTTCTGAAGCATGACGTAATGGGGGGTGTTATCTCTTTTGTCAAAAATCAGCCATTTTTGCTTGAACATTAAATGCCTCCAAATGGTATTTAATTCACTTCCCGAGTACCTGGAAGCATGAAAATCACTTTAAAAATGCTAATTTTAGCTCTAACACTGATGATCCACCTACAAATGTGAACTGACGTTCAAAAATAAAACATTTGAAAACGGACCATTTTCCACATTTCTGAAGCATGACGTAATGGGGGGGTGTTATCTCTTTTGTCAAAAATCAGCCGTTTTTGCTTGAACTTTAAATGCCTCCAAATGGTATTTAATTAACTTCCCGAGCCCCTGGAAGCATGAAAATCACTTTAAACATGCTAATTTTAGCTCTAACACTGATGATCCACCTACAAATGTGAACTGACGTTCAAAAATAAAACATTTGAAAACGGACCATTTTCCACATTTCTGAAGCATGACGTAATGGGGGGGGTGTTATCTCTTTTGTCAAAAATCAGCCGTTTTTGCTTGAACATTAAATGCCTCCAAATGGTATTTAATTAACTTCCCGGGGTGAAGAAACCCTTTTTGAGAACTCAGAGTGAGTAAATTGGCCATTTTCATGCACTTTTAACCATTCCATAAATCTTGTGTTTAGGGCCCCTGGAAGCATGAAAATCACTTTAAACATGCTAATTTTAGCTCTAACACTGATGATCCACCTACAATGTGAACTGACGTTCAAAAATAAAACATTTGAAAACGGACCATTTTCCACATTTCTGAAGCATGACGTAATGGGGGGCTGTTATCTCTTTTGTCGAAAATCAGCCGTTTTTGCTTGAACATTAAATGCCTCCAAATGGTATTTAATTAACTTCCCGGGGTGAAGAAACCCTTTTTGAGAACTCAGAGTGAGTAAATTGGCCCTTTTCATGCACTTTTAACCATTCCATAAATCTTGTGTTTAGGGCCCCTGGAAGCATGAAAATCACTTTAAACATGCTAATTTTAGCTCTAACACTGATGATCAACCTACAAATGTGAACTGACATTCACAAATAAAACATTTGAAAACGGACCATTTTCCACATTTCTGAAGCATGACGTAATGGGGGGTGTTATCTCTTTTGTCAAAAGTCAGCCGTTTTTGCTTGAACATTAAATGCCTCCAAATGGTATTTAATTAACTTCCCGGGGTGAAGAAACCCTTTTTGAGAACTCAGAGTGAGTAAATTGGCCCTTTTCATGCACTTTTAACCATTCCACAAATCTTGTGTTTAGGGCCCCTGGAAGCATGAAAATCACTTTAAACATGCTAATTGTAGCTCTAACACTGATGATCAACCTACAAATGTGAACTGACGTTCAAAAATAAAACATTTGAAAACGGACCATTTTCCACATTTCTGAAGCATGACGTAATGGGGGGGTGTTATCTCTTTTGTCAAAAATCAGCCGTTTTTGCTTGAACATTAAATGCCTCCAAATGGTATTTAATTACCTTCCCGGGGTGAAGAAACCCTTTTTGAGAACTCAGAGTGAGTAAATTGGACCTTTTCGTGCACTTTTAACCATTCCACAAATCTTGTGTTTAGGGCCCCTGGAAGCATGAAAATCACTTTAAACATGCTAATTTTAGCTCTAACACTGATGATCAACCTACAAATGTGAACTCACGTTCAAAAATAAAACATTTGAAAACGGACCATTCTCCACATTTCTGAAGCATGACGTAATGGGGGGTGTTATCTCTTTTGTCGAAAATCAGCCGTTTTTGCTTGAACATTAAATGACTCCATGTGATATTTAATTACCTTCCCGAGCCCCTGGAAGCATGAAAATCACTTTAAATATGCTAATTTTAGCTCTAACACTGATGATCCACCTACAAATGTGAACTGACGTTCAAAAATAAAACATTTGAAAACGGTCCATTTTCCACATTTCTGAAGATAGACGTAATGGGGAGGGTGTTATCTCTTTTGTCAAAAATCAGCCGTTTTTGCTTGAACATTAAATGCCTGCAAATGGTATTTAATTAACTTCCCGGGGTGAAGAAACCCTTTTTAAGAACTCAGAGTGAGTAAATTGGCCCTTTTCATGCACTTTTAACCATTCCATAAATCTTGTGTTTAGGGCCCCTGGAAGCATGAAAATCACTTTAAACATGCTAATTTTAGCTCTAACACTGATGATCCACCTACAAATGTGAACTGACGTTCAAAAATAAAACATTTGAAAACGGACCATTTTCCACATTTCTGAAGCATGACGTAATGGGGGGGTGTTATCTCTTTTGTCAAAAATCAGCCGTTTTTGCTTGAACATTAAATGCCTCCAAATGGTATTTAATTAACTTCCCGAGCCCCTGGAAGCATGAAAATCACTTTAAACATGCTAATTTTAGCTCTAACACTGATGATCCACCTACAAATGTGAATTGACGTTCAAAAATAAAACATTTGAAAACGGACCATTTTCCACATTTCTGAAGCATGACGTAATGGGGGGGTGTTATCTCTTTTGTCAAAAATCAGCCGTTTTTGCTTGAACATTAAATGCCTCCAAATGGTATTTAATTAACTTCCCGGGGTGAAGAAACCCTTTTTGAGAACTCAGAGTGAGTAAATTGGCCCTTTTCATGCACTTTTAACCATTCCATAAATCTTGTGTTTAAGGCCCCTGGAAGCATGAAAATCACTTTAAACATGCTAATTTTAGCTCTAACACTGATGATCCACCTACAAATGTGAACTGACGTTCAAAAATAAAACATTTGAAAACGGACCATTTTCCACATTTCTGAAGCATGACGTAATGGGGGGGTGTTATCTCTTTTGTCAAAAATCAGCCGTTTTTTGCTTGAACATTAAATGCCTCCAAATGGTATTTAATTCACTTCCAGAGCCCCTGGAAGCATGAAAATCACTTTAAACATGCTAATTTTAGCTCTAACACTGATGATCCACCTACAAATGGGAACTGACGTTCAAAAATAAAACATTTGAAAACGGACCATTTTCCACATTTCTGAAGCATGACGTAATGGGGGGGTGTTATCTCTTTTGTCAAAAATCAGCCGTTTTTGCTTGAACTTTAAATGCCTCCAAATGGTATTTAATTCACTTCCCAAGCCCCTGGAAGCATGAAAATCACTTTAAACATGCTAATTTTAGCTCTAACACTGATGATCCACCTACAAATGTGAACTGAGGTTCAAAAATAAAACATTTGAAAACTGACCATTTTCCACATTTCTGAAGCATGACGTAATGGGGGGGTGTTATCTCTTTTGTCGAAAATCAGCCGTTTTTGCTTGAACTTTAAATGCCTCCAAATAGTATTTAATTCACTTCCCGAGCCCCTGGAAGCATGAAAATCACTTTAAACATGCTAATTTTAGCTCTAACACTGATGATCCACCTCCAAATGTGAACTGACGTTCAAAAATAAAACATTTGAAAACAGACCATTTTCCACATTTCTGAAGCATGACGTAATGGGGGGGGTGTTTTCTCTTTTGTCAAAAATCAGCCGTTTTTGCTTGAACATTAAATGCCTCCAAATGGTATTTAATTACCTTCCCGGGGTGAAGAAACCCTTTTTGAGAACTCAAAGTGAGTAAATTGGCCCTTTTCATGCACTTTTAACCATTCCATAAATCTTGTGTTTAGGGCCCCTGGAAGCATGAAAATCACTTTAAACATGCTAATTTTAGCTCTAACACTGATGATCAACCTACAAATGTGAACTGACGTTCAAAAATAAAACATTTGAAAACGGACCATTTTCCACATTTCTGAAGCATGACGTAATGGGGGGGTGTTATCTCTTTTGTCAAAAATCAGCCGTTTTTGCTTGAACATTAAATGCCTCCAAATGGTATTTAATTCACTTCCCGAGCCCCTGGAAGCATGAAAATCACTTTAAACATGCTAATTTTAGCTCTAACACTGATGATCCACCTACAAATGTGAACTGACGTTCAAAAATAAAACATTTGAAAACGGACCATTTTCCAAATTTCTGAAGTATGACGTAATGGGGGGGGGGAGTTATCTCTTTTGTCAAAAATCAGCCGTTCTTGCTTGAACTTTAAATGCCTCCAAATGGTATTTAATTCACTTCCCGAGCCCCTGGAAGCATGAAAATCACTTTAAACATGCTAATTTTAGCTCTAACACTGATGATCAACCTACAAATGTGAACTGACGTTCAAAAATAAAAAATTTGAAAACGGACCATTTTCCACATTTCTGAAGCATGACGTAATGGGGGGCTGTTATCTCTTGTCGAAAATCAGCCGTTTTTGCTTGAACATTAAATGCCTCCAAATGGTATTTAATTAACTTCCCAGGGTGAAGAAACCCGTTTTGAGAACTCAGAGTGAGTAAATTGGCCATTTTCATGCACTTTTAACCATTCCATAAATCTTGTGTTTAGGGCCCCTGAAAGCATGAAAATCACTTTAAACATGCTAATTTTAGCTCTAACACTGATGATCAACCTACAAATGTGAACTGACATTCAAAAATAAAACATTTGAAAACAGACCATTTTCCACATTTCTGAAGCATGACGTAATGGGGGGGTGTTATCTCTTTTGTCAAAAATCAGCCGTTTTTGCTTGAACATTAAATGCCTCCAAATGGTATTTAATTCACTATCCGAGCCCTGGAAGCATGAAAATCACTTTCAACATGCTAATTTTAGCTCTAACACTGATGATCCACCTACAAATGTGAACTGACGTTCAAAAATAAAACATTTGAAAACGGACCATTTTCCACATTTCTGAAGCATGACGTAATGGGGGGGTGTTATCTCTTTTGTCGAAAATCAGCCGTTTTTGCTTGAACATTAAATGCCTCCAAATGGTATTTAATTAACTTCCCGAGCCCCTGGAAGCATGAAAATCACTTTAAACATGCTAATTTTAGCTCTAACACTGATGATCCACCTACAAATGTGAACTGACGTTCAAAAATAAAACATTTGAAAACGGACCATTTTCCACATTTCTGAAGCATGACGTAATGGGGGGATGTTATCGCTTTTGTCAAAAATCAGCAGTTTTTGCTTGAACTTTAAATGTTTCCAAATAGTATTTAATTAACTTCCCGAGCCCCTGGAAGCATGAAAATCACTTTAAACATGCTAATTTTAGCTCTAACACTGATGATCAACCTACAAATGTGAACTGACGTTCAAAAATAAAACATTTGAAAACGGACCATTTTCCACATTTCTGAAGCGTGACGTAATGGGAGGGGGTGTTATCTCTTTTGTCAAAAATGAGCTGTTTTTGCTTGAACATTAAATGCCTCCAAATGGTATTTAATTAACTTCCCGGGGTGAAGAAACCCTTTTTGAGAACTCAGAGTGAGTAAATTGGCCCTTTTCATGCACTTTTAACCATTCCATAAATCTTGTGTTTAGGGCCCCTGGAAGCATGAAAATCACTTTAAACATGCTAATTTTAGCTCTAACACTGATGATCCACCTACAAATGTGAACTGACGTTCAAAAATAAAACATTTGAAAACGGACCATTTTCCACATTTCTGAAGCATGACGTAATGGGGGGGTGTTATCTCTTTTGTCAAAATCAGCCGTTTTTGCTTGAACATTAAATGCCTCCAAATGGTATTTAATTAACTTCCCGGGGTGTAGAAACCCTTTTTGAGAACTCAGAGTGAGTAAATTGGCCCTTTTCATGCACTTTCAACCATTCCATAAATCTTGTGTTTAGGGCCCCTGGAAGCATGAAAATCACTTTAAACATGCTAATTTTAGCTCTAACACTGATGATCCACCTACAAATGTGAACTGACGTTCAAAAATAAAACATTTGAAAACGGACCATTTTCCACATTTCTGAAGCATGACGTAATGGGGGGTGTTATCTCTTTTGTCGAAAATCAGCCGTTTTTGCTTGAACTTTAAATGCCTCCAAATAGTATTTAATTCACTTCCCGAGCCCCTGGAAGCATGAAAATCACTTTAAACATGCTAATTTTAGCTCTAACACTGATGATCCACCTACAAATGTGAACTGACGTTCAAAAATAAAACATTTGAAAACAGACCATTTTCCACATTTCTGAAGCATGACGTAATGGGGGGTGTTATCTCTTTTGTCAAAAATCAGCCGTTTTTGCTTGAACATTAAATGCCTCCAAATGGTATTTAATTAACTTCCCGGGGTGAAGAAACCCTTTTTGAGAACTCAGAGTGAGTAAATTGGCCCTTTTCATGCACTTTTAACCATTCCATAAATCTTGTGTTTAGGGCCCCTGGAAGCATGAAAATCACTTTAAACATGCTAATTTTAGCTCTAACACTGATGATCAACCTACAAATGTGAACTGACGTTCAAAAATAAAACATTTGAAAACTGACCATTTTCCACATTTCTGAAGCATGACGTAATGGGGGGGTGTTATCTCTTTTGTCGAAAATCAGCCGTTTTTGCTTGAACATTAAATGACTCCATGTGATATTTAATTAACTTCCCGGGGTGAAGAAACCCGTTTTGAGAACTCAGAGTGAGTAAATTGGCCATTTTCATGCACTTTTAACCATTCCATAAATCTTGTGTTTAGGGCCCCTGGAAGCATGAAAATCACTTTAAACATGCTAATTTTAGCTCTAACACTGATGATCAACCTACAAATGTGAACTGACGTTCAAAAATAAAACATTTGAAAACGGACCATTTTCCACATTTCTGAAGCATGACGTAATGGGGGGGTGTTATCTCTTTTGTCGAAAATCAGCTGTTTTTGCTTGAACATTAAATGCCTCCAAATGGTATTTAATTAACTTCCCGGGGTGAAGAAACCCTTTTTGAGAACTCAGAGTGACTAAATTGGCCCTTTTCATGCACCTTTAACCATTCCATAAATCTTGTGTTTAGGGCCCCTGGAAGCATGAAAATCACTTTAAACATGCTAATTTTAGCTCTAACACTGATGATCAACCTACAAATGTGAACTGACGTTCAAAAATAATACATTCGAAAACGGACCATTTTCCACATTTCTGAAGCATGACGTAATGGGGGGTGTTATCTCTTTTGTCAAAAATCAGCCGTTTTTGCTTGAACATTAAATGCCTCCAAATGGTATTTAATTAACTTCCCGGGGTGAAGAAACCCTTTTTGAGAACTCAGAGTGAGTAAATTGGCCCTTTTCATGCACTTTTAACCATTCCATAAATCTTGTGTTTAGGGCCCCTCGAAGCATGAAAATCACTTTAAACATGCTAATTTTAGCTCTAACACTGATGATCAACCTACAAATGTGAACTGACGTTCAAAAATAAAACATTTGAAAACGGACCATTTTCCAAATTTCTGAAGCATGACGTAATGGGGGGGTGTTATCTCTTTTGTCGAAAATCAGCCGTTTTTGCTTGAACATTAAATGACTCCATGTGATATTTAATTAACTTCCCGGGGTGAAGAAACCCGTTTTGAGAACTCAGAGTGAGTAAATTGGCCATTTTCATGCACTTTTAACCATTCCATAAATCTTGTGTTTAGGGCCCCTGGAAGCATGAAAATCACTTTAAACATGCTAATTTTAGCTCTAACACTGATGATCAACCTACAAATGTGAACTGACGTTCAATAAATAAAACATTTGAAAACGGACCATTTTCCACATTTCTGAAGCATGACGTAATGGGGGGGTGTTATCTCTTTTGTCGAAAATCAGCTGTTTTTGCTTGAACATTAAATGCCTCCAAATGGTATTTAATTAACTTCCCGGGGTGAAGAAACCCTTTTTGAGAACTCAGAGTGACTAAATTGGCCCTTTTCATGCACCTTTAACCATTCCATAAATCTTGTGTTTAGGGCCCCTGGAAGCATGAAAATCACTTTAAACATGCTAATTTTAGCTCTAACACTGATGATCAACCTACAAATGTGAACTGACGTTCAAAAATAAAACATTCGAAAACGGACCATTTTCCACATTTCTGAAGCATGACGTAATGGGGGGTGTTATCTCTTTTGTCAAAAATCAGCCGTTTTTGCTTGAATATTAAATGCCTCCAAATGGTATTTAATTAACTTCCCGGGGTGAAGAAACCCTTTTTGAGAACTCAGAGTGAGTAAATTTGCCCTTTTCATGCACTTTTAACCATTCCATAAATCTTGTGTTTAGGGCCCCTGGAAGCATGAAAATCACTTTAAACATGTTAATTTTAGCTGTAACACTGACGATCAACCTACAAATCTGAACTGACGTTCAAAAATAAAACATTTGAAAACGGACCATTCTCCACATTTCTGAAGCATGACGTAATGGGGGGGTGTTATCTCTTTTGTCAAAAAACAGCCGTTTTTGCTTGAACATTAAATGCCTCCAAATGGTATTGAATTCACTTCCCGAGCCCCTGGAAGCATGAAAATCACTTTAAACATGCTAATTTTAGCTCTAACACTGATGATCCACCTACAAATGTGAACTGATGTTCAAAAATAAAACATTTGAAAACGAACCATTTTCCACATTTCTGAAGCATGACGTAATGGGGGGGGTGTTATCTCTTTTGTCAAAAATCAGCCATTTTTGCTTGAACATTAAATGCCTCCAAATGGTATTTAATTAACTTCCCGAGCCCCTGGAAGCATGAAAATCACTTTAAACATGCTAATTTTAGCTCTAACACTGATGATCCACCTACAAATGTGAACTGACGTTCACAAATAAAACATTTGAAAACGGACCATTTTCCACATTTCTGAAGCATGACGTAATGGGGGGCTGTTATCTCTTTTGTCGAAAATCAGCCGTTTTTGCTTGAACATTAAATGCCTCCAAATGGTATTTAATTAACTTCCCGGGGTGAAGAAACCCTTTTTGAGAACTCAGAGTGAGTAAATTGGCCCTTTTCATGCACTTTTAACCATTCCATAAATCTTGTGTTTAGGGCCCCTGGAAGCATGAAAATCACTTTAAACATGCTAATTTTAGCTCTAACACTGATGATCCACCTACAAATGTGAACTGACGTTCAAAAATAAAACATTTGAAAACGGACCATTTTCCACATTTCTGAAGCATGACGTAATGGGGGGTGTTATCTCTTTTGTCAAAATCAGCCGTTTTTGCTTGAACATTAAATGCCTCCAAATGGTATTTAATTAACTTCCCGGGGTGAAGAAACCCTTTTTGAGAACTCAGAGTGAGTAAATTGGCCCTTTTCATGCACTTTTAACCATTCCATAAATCTTGTGTTTAGGGCCCCTGGAAGCATGAAAATCACTTTAAACATGCTAATTTTAGCTCTAACACTGATGATCAACCTACAAATGTGAACTGACATTCACAAATAAAACATTTGAAAACGGACCATTTTCCACATTTCTGAAGCATGACGTAATGGCGGGTGTTATCTCTTTTGTCGAAAATCAGCCGTTTTTGCTTGAACATTAAATGACTCCATGTGATATTTAATTAACTTCCCGAGCCCCTGGAAGCATGAAAATCACTTTAAACATGCTAATTTTAGCTGTAACACTGATGATCCACCTACAAATGTGAACTGACGTTCAAAAATAAAACATTTGAAAACGGACCATTTTCCACATTTCTGAAGCATGACATAATGGGGGGTGTTATCTCTTTTGTCGAAAATCAGCCGTTTTTGCTTGAACTTTAAATGCCTTCAAATAGTATTTAATTCACTTCCCGAGCCCCTGGAAGCATGAAAATCACTTTAAACATGCTAATTGTAGCTCTAACACTGATGATCAACCTACAAATGTGAACTGACGTTCAAAAATAAAACATTCGAAAACGGACCATTTTCCACATTTCTGAAGCATGACGTAATGGGGGGTGTTATCTCTTTTGTCAAAAATCAGCCGTTTTTGCTTGAATATTAAATGCCTCCAAATGGTATTTAATTAACTTCCCGGGGTGAAGAAACCCTTTTTGAGAACTCAGAGTGAGTAAATTTGCCCTTTTCATGCACTTTTAACCATTCCATAAATCTTGTGTTTAGGGCCCCTGGAAGCATGAAAATCACTTTAAACATGTTAATTTTAGCTGTAACACTGACGATCAACCTACAAATCTGAACTGACGTTCAAAAATAAAACATTTGAAAACGGACCATTCTCCACATTTCTGAAGCATGACGTAATGGGGGGGTGTTATCTCTTTTGTCAAAAATCAGCCGTTTTTGCTTGAACATTAAATGCCTCCAAATGGTATTGAATTCACTTCCCGAGCCCCTGGAAGCATGAAAATCACTTTAAACATGCTAATTTTAGCTCTAACACTGATGATCCACCTACAAATGTGAACTGATGTTCAAAAATAAAACATTTGAAAACGAACCATTTTCCACATTTCTGAAGCATGACGTAATGGGGGGGGTGTTATCTCTTTTGTCAAAAATCAGCCATTTTTGCTTGAACATTAAATGCCTCCAAATGGTATTTAATTAACTTCCCGAGCCCCTGGAAGCATGAAAATCACTTTAAACATGCTAATTTTAGCTCTAACACTGATGATCCACCTACAAATGTGAACTGACGTTCACAAATAAAACATTTGAAAACGGACCATTTTCCACATTTCTGAAGCATGACGTAATGGGGGGCTGTTATCTCTTTTGTCGAAAATCAGCCGTTTTTGCTTGAACATTAAATGCCTCCAAATGGTATTTAATTAACTTCCCGGGGTGAAGAAACCCTTTTTGAGAACTCAGAGTGAGTAAATTGGCCCTTTTCATGCACTTTTAACCATTCCATAAATCTTGTGTTTAGGTCCCCTGGAAGCATGAAAATCACTTTAAACATGCTAATTTTAGCTCTAACACTGATGATCCACCTACAAATGTGAACTGACGTTCAAAAATAAAACATTTGAAAACGGACCATTTTCCACATTTCTGAAGCATGACGTAATGGGGGGTGTTATCTCTTTTGTCAAAATCAGCCGTTTTTGCTTGAACATTAAATGCCTCCAAATGGTATTTAATTAACTTCCCGGGGTGAAGAAACCCTTTTTGAGAACTCAGAGTGAGTAAATTGGCCCTTTTCATGCACTTTTAACCATTCCATAAATCTTGTGTTTAGGGCCCCTGGAAGCATGAAAATCACTTTAAACATGCTAATTTTAGCTCTAACACTGATGATCAACCTACAAATGTGAACTGACATTCACAAATAAAACATTTGAAAACGGACCATTTTCCACATTTCTGAAGCATGACGTAATGGCGGGTGTTATCTCTTTTGTCGAAAATCAGCCGTTTTTGCTTGAACATTAAATGACTCCATGTGATATTTAATTAACTTCCCGAGCCCCTGGAAGCATGAAAATCACTTTAAACATGCAAATTTTAGCTGTAACACTGATGATCCACCTACAAATGTGAACTGACGTTCAAAAATAAAACATTTGAAAACGGACCATTTTCCACATTTCTGAAGCATGACATAATGGGGGTGTTATCTCTTTTGTCGAAAATCAGCCGTTTTTGCTTGAACTTTAAATGCCTTCAAATAGTATTTAATTCACTTCCCGAGCCCCTGGAAGCATGAAAATCACTTTAAACATGCTAATTGTAGCTCTAACACTGATGATCAACCTACAAATGTGAACTGACGTTCAAAAATAAAACATTTGAAAACGGACCATTTTCCACATTTCTGAAGCATTACGTAATGGGGGGCTGTTATCTCTTGTCGAAAATCAGCCGTTTTTGCTTGAACATTAAATGCCTCCAAATGGTATTTAATTAACTTCCCAGGGTGAAGAAACCCGTTTTGAGAACTCAGAGTGAGTAAATTGGCCATTTTCATGCACTTTTAACCATTCCATAAATCTTGTGTTTAGGGCCCCTGAAAGCATGAAAATCACTTTAAACATGCTAATTTTAGCTCTAACACTGATGATCAACCTACAAATGTGAACTGACGTTCAAAAATAAAACATTTGAAAACAGACCATTTTCCACATTTCTGAAGCATGACGTAATGGGGGGGTGTTATCTCTTTTGTCAAAAATCAGCCGTTTTTGCTTGAACATTAAATGCCTCCAAATGGTATTTAATTCACTATCCGAGCCCTGGAAGCATGAAAATCACTTTCAACATGCTAATTTTAGCTCTAACACTGATGATCCACCTACAAATGTGAACTGACGTTCAAAAATAAAACATTTGAAAACGGACCATTTTCCACATTTCTGAAGCATGACGTAATGGGGGGGTGTTATCTCTTTTGTCGAAAATCAGCCGTTTTTGCTTGAACATTAAATGCCTCCAAATGGTATTTAATTAACTTCCCGAGCCCCTGGAAGCATGAAAATCACTTTAAACATGCTAATTTTAGCTCTAACACTGATGATCCACCTACAAATGTGAACTGACGTTCAAAAATAAAACATTTGAAAACGGACCATTTTCCACATTTCTGAAGCATGACGTAATGGGGGGATGTTATCGCTTTTGTCAAAAATCAGCAGTTTTTGCTTGAACTTTAAATGTTTCCAAATAGTATTTAATTAACTTCCCGAGCCCCTGGAAGCATGAAAATCACTTTAAACATGCTAATTTTAGCTCTAACACTGATGATCAACCTACAAATGTGAACTGACGTTCAAAAATAAAACATTTGAAAACGGACCATTTTCCACATTTCTGAAGCGTGACGTAATGGGAGGGGGTGTTATCTCTTTTGTCAAAAATGAGCTGTTTTTGCTTGAACATTAAATGCCTCCAAATGGTATTTAATTAACTTCCCGGGGTGAAGAAACCCTTTTTGAGAACTCAGAGTGAGTAAATTGGCCCTTTTCATGCACTTTTAACCATTCCATAAATCTTGTGTTTAGGGCCCCTGGAAGCATGAAAATCACTTTAAACATGCTAATTTTAGCTCTAACACTGATGATCCACCTACAAATGTGAACTGACGTTCAAAAATAAAACATTTGAAAACGGACCATTTTCCACATTTCTGAAGCATGACGTAATGGGGGGGTGTTATCTCTTTTGTCAAAATCAGCCGTTTTTGCTTGAACATTAAATGCCTCCAAATGGTATTTAATTAACTTCCCGGGGTGTAGAAACCCTTTTTGAGAACTCAGAGTGAGTAAATTGGCCCTTTTCATGCACTTTCAACCATTCCATAAATCTTGTGTTTAGGGCCCCTGGAAGCATGAAAATCACTTTAAACATGCTAATTTTAGCTCTAACACTGATGATCCACCTACAAATGTGAACTGACGTTCAAAAATAAAACATTTGAAAACGGACCATTTTCCACATTTCTGAAGCATGACGTAATGGGGGGTGTTATCTCTTTTGTCGAAAATCAGCCGTTTTTGCTTGAACTTTAAATGCCTCCAAATAGTATTTAATTCACTTCCCGAGCCCCTGGAAGCATGAAAATCACTTTAAACATGCTAATTTTAGCTCTAACACTGATGATCCACCTACAAATGTGAACTGACGTTCAAAAATAAAACATTTGAAAACAGACCATTTTCCACATTTCTGAAGCATGACGTAATGGGGGGTGTTATCTCTTTTGTCAAAAATCAGCCGTTTTTGCTTGAACATTAAATGCCTCCAAATGGTATTTAATTAACTTCCCGGGGTGAAGAAACCCTTTTTGAGAACTCAGAGTGAGTAAATTGGCCCTTTTCATGCACTTTTAACCATTCCATAAATCTTGTGTTTAGGGCCCCTGGAAGCATGAAAATCACTTTAAACATGCTAATTTTAGCTCTAACACTGATGATCAACCTACAAATGTGAACTGACGTTCAAAAATAAAACATTTGAAAACTGACCATTTTCCACATTTCTGAAGCATGACGTAATGGGGGGGTGTTATCTCTTTTGTCGAAAATCAGCCGTTTTTGCTTGAACATTAAATGACTCCATGTGATATTTAATTAACTTCCCGGGGTGAAGAAACCCGTTTTGAGAACTCAGAGTGAGTAAATTGGCCATTTTCATGCACTTTTAACCATTCCATAAATCTTGTGTTTAGGGCCCCTGGAAGCATGAAAATCACTTTAAACATGCTAATTTTAGCTCTAACACTGATGATCAACCTACAAATGTGAACTGACGTTCAAAAATAAAACATTTGAAAACGGACCATTTTCCACATTTCTGAAGCATGACGTAATGGGGGGGTGTTATCTCTTTTGTCGAAAATCAGCTGTTTTTGCTTGAACATTAAATGCCTCCAAATGGTATTTAATTAACTTCCCGGGGTGAAGAAACCCTTTTTGAGAACTCAGAGTGACTAAATTGGCCCTTTTCATGCACCTTTAACCATTCCATAAATCTTGTGTTTAGGGCCCCTGGAAGCATGAAAATCACTTTAAACATGCTAATTTTAGCTCTAACACTGATGATCAACCTACAAATGTGAACTGACGTTCAAAAATAATACATTCGAAAACGGACCATTTTCCACATTTCTGAAGCATGACGTAATGGGGGGTGTTATCTCTTTTGTCAAAAATCAGCCGTTTTTGCTTGAACATTAAATGCCTCCAAATGGTATTTAATTAACTTCCCGGGGTGAAGAAACCCTTTTTGAGAACTCAGAGTGAGTAAATTGGCCCTTTTCATGCACTTTTAACCATTCCATAAATCTTGTGTTTAGGGCCCCTCGAAGCATGAAAATCACTTTAAACATGCTAATTTTAGCTCTAACACTGATGATCAACCTACAAATGTGAACTGACGTTCAAAAATAAAACATTTGAAAACGGACCATTTTCCAAATTTCTGAAGCATGACGTAATGGGGGGGTGTTATCTCTTTTGTCGAAAATCAGCCGTTTTTGCTTGAACATTAAATGACTCCATGTGATATTTAATTAACTTCCCGGGGTGAAGAAACCCGTTTTGAGAACTCAGAGTGAGTAAATTGGCCATTTTCATGCACTTTTAACCATTCCATAAATCTTGTGTTTAGGGCCCCTGGAAGCATGAAAATCACTTTAAACATGCTAATTTTAGCTCTAACACTGATGATCAACCTACAAATGTGAACTGACGTTCAATAAATAAAACATTTGAAAACGGACCATTTTCCACATTTCTGAAGCATGACGTAATGGGGGGGTGTTATCTCTTTTGTCGAAAATCAGCTGTTTTTGCTTGAACATTAAATGCCTCCAAATGGTATTTAATTAACTTCCCGGGGTGAAGAAACCCTTTTTGAGAACTCAGAGTGACTAAATTGGCCCTTTTCATGCACCTTTAACCATTCCATAAATCTTGTGTTTAGGGCCCCTGGAAGCATGAAAATCACTTTAAACATGCTAATTTTAGCTCTAACACTGATGATCAACCTACAAATGTGAACTGACGTTCAAAAATAAAACATTCGAAAACGGACCATTTTCCACATTTCTGAAGCATGACGTAATGGGGGGTGTTATCTCTTTTGTCAAAAATCAGCCGTTTTTGCTTGAATATTAAATGCCTCCAAATGGTATTTAATTAACTTCCCGGGGTGAAGAAACCCTTTTTGAGAACTCAGAGTGAGTAAATTTGCCCTTTTCATGCACTTTTAACCATTCCATAAATCTTGTGTTTAGGGCCCCTGGAAGCATGAAAATCACTTTAAACATGTTAATTTTAGCTGTAACACTGACGATCAACCTACAAATCTGAACTGACGTTCAAAAATAAAACATTTGAAAACGGACCATTCTCCACATTTCTGAAGCATGACGTAATGGGGGGGTGTTATCTCTTTTGTCAAAAAACAGCCGTTTTTGCTTGAACATTAAATGCCTCCAAATGGTATTGAATTCACTTCCCGAGCCCCTGGAAGCATGAAAATCACTTTAAACATGCTAATTTTAGCTCTAACACTGATGATCCACCTACAAATGTGAACTGATGTTCAAAAATAAAACATTTGAAAACGAACCATTTTCCACATTTCTGAAGCATGACGTAATGGGGGGGGTGTTATCTCTTTTGTCAAAAATCAGCCATTTTTGCTTGAACATTAAATGCCTCCAAATGGTATTTAATTAACTTCCCGAGCCCCTGGAAGCATGAAAATCACTTTAAACATGCTAATTTTAGCTCTAACACTGATGATCCACCTACAAATGTGAACTGACGTTCACAAATAAAACATTTGAAAACGGACCATTTTCCACATTTCTGAAGCATGACGTAATGGGGGGCTGTTATCTCTTTTGTCGAAAATCAGCCGTTTTTGCTTGAACATTAAATGCCTCCAAATGGTATTTAATTAACTTCCCGGGGTGAAGAAACCCTTTTTGAGAACTCAGAGTGAGTAAATTGGCCCTTTTCATGCACTTTTAACCATTCCATAAATCTTGTGTTTAGGGCCCCTGGAAGCATGAAAATCACTTTAAACATGCTAATTTTAGCTCTAACACTGATGATCCACCTACAAATGTGAACTGACGTTCAAAAATAAAACATTTGAAAACGGACCATTTTCCACATTTCTGAAGCATGACGTAATGGGGGGTGTTATCTCTTTTGTCAAAATCAGCCGTTTTTGCTTGAACATTAAATGCCTCCAAATGGTATTTAATTAACTTCCCGGGGTGAAGAAACCCTTTTTGAGAACTCAGAGTGAGTAAATTGGCCCTTTTCATGCACTTTTAACCATTCCATAAATCTTGTGTTTAGGGCCCCTGGAAGCATGAAAATCACTTTAAACATGCTAATTTTAGCTCTAACACTGATGATCAACCTACAAATGTGAACTGACATTCACAAATAAAACATTTGAAAACGGACCATTTTCCACATTTCTGAAGCATGACGTAATGGCGGGTGTTATCTCTTTTGTCGAAAATCAGCCGTTTTTGCTTGAACATTAAATGACTCCATGTGATATTTAATTAACTTCCCGAGCCCCTGGAAGCATGAAAATCACTTTAAACATGCTAATTTTAGCTGTAACACTGATGATCCACCTACAAATGTGAACTGACGTTCAAAAATAAAACATTTGAAAACGGACCATTTTCCACATTTCTGAAGCATGACATAATGGGGGGTGTTATCTCTTTTGTCGAAAATCAGCCGTTTTTGCTTGAACTTTAAATGCCTTCAAATAGTATTTAATTCACTTCCCGAGCCCCTGGAAGCATGAAAATCACTTTAAACATGCTAATTGTAGCTCTAACACTGATGATCAACCTACAAATGTGAACTGACGTTCAAAAATAAAACATTCGAAAACGGACCATTTTCCACATTTCTGAAGCATGACGTAATGGGGGGTGTTATCTCTTTTGTCAAAAATCAGCCGTTTTTGCTTGAATATTAAATGCCTCCAAATGGTATTTAATTAACTTCCCGGGGTGAAGAAACCCTTTTTGAGAACTCAGAGTGAGTAAATTTGCCCTTTTCATGCACTTTTAACCATTCCATAAATCTTGTGTTTAGGGCCCCTGGAAGCATGAAAATCACTTTAAACATGTTAATTTTAGCTGTAACACTGACGATCAACCTACAAATCTGAACTGACGTTCAAAAATAAAACATTTGAAAACGGACCATTCTCCACATTTCTGAAGCATGACGTAATGGGGGGGTGTTATCTCTTTTGTCAAAAATCAGCCGTTTTTGCTTGAACATTAAATGCCTCCAAATGGTATTGAATTCACTTCCCGAGCCCCTGGAAGCATGAAAATCACTTTAAACATGCTAATTTTAGCTCTAACACTGATGATCCACCTACAAATGTGAACTGATGTTCAAAAATAAAACATTTGAAAACGAACCATTTTCCACATTTCTGAAGCATGACGTAATGGGGGGGGTGTTATCTCTTTTGTCAAAAATCAGCCATTTTTGCTTGAACATTAAATGCCTCCAAATGGTATTTAATTAACTTCCCGAGCCCCTGGAAGCATGAAAATCACTTTAAACATGCTAATTTTAGCTCTAACACTGATGATCCACCTACAAATGTGAACTGACGTTCACAAATAAAACATTTGAAAACGGACCATTTTCCACATTTCTGAAGCATGACGTAATGGGGGGCTGTTATCTCTTTTGTCGAAAATCAGCCGTTTTTGCTTGAACATTAAATGCCTCCAAATGGTATTTAATTAACTTCCCGGGGTGAAGAAACCCTTTTTGAGAACTCAGAGTGAGTAAATTGGCCCTTTTCATGCACTTTTAACCATTCCATAAATCTTGTGTTTAGGTCCCCTGGAAGCATGAAAATCACTTTAAACATGCTAATTTTAGCTCTAACACTGATGATCCACCTACAAATGTGAACTGACGTTCAAAAATAAAACATTTGAAAACGGACCATTTTCCACATTTCTGAAGCATGACGTAATGGGGGGTGTTATCTCTTTTGTCAAAATCAGCCGTTTTTGCTTGAACATTAAATGCCTCCAAATGGTATTTAATTAACTTCCCGGGGTGAAGAAACCCTTTTTGAGAACTCAGAGTGAGTAAATTGGCCCTTTTCATGCACTTTTAACCATTCCATAAATCTTGTGTTTAGGGCCCCTGGAAGCATGAAAATCACTTTAAACATGCTAATTTTAGCTCTAACACTGATGATCAACCTACAAATGTGAACTGACATTCACAAATAAAACATTTGAAAACGGACCATTTTCCACATTTCTGAAGCATGACGTAATGGCGGGTGTTATCTCTTTTGTCGAAAATCAGCCGTTTTTGCTTGAACATTAAATGACTCCATGTGATATTTAATTAACTTCCCGAGCCCCTGGAAGCATGAAAATCACTTTAAACATGCAAATTTTAGCTGTAACACTGATGATCCACCTACAAATGTGAACTGACGTTCAAAAATAAAACATTTGAAAACGGACCATTTTCCACATTTCTGAAGCATGACATAATGGGGGTGTTATCTCTTTTGTCGAAAATCAGCCGTTTTTGCTTGAACTTTAAATGCCTTCAAATAGTATTTAATTCACTTCCCGAGCCCCTGGAAGCATGAAAATCACTTTAAACATGCTAATTGTAGCTCTAACACTGATGATCAACCTACAAATGTGAACTGACGTTCAAAAATAAAACATTTGAAAACGGACCATTTTCCACATTTCTGAAGCATGACGTAATGGGGGGGTGTTATCTCTTTTGTCAAAAATCAGCCGTTTTTGCTTGAACATTAAATGCCTCCAAATGGTATTTAATTACCTTCCCGGGGTGAAGAAACCCTTTTTGAGAACTCAGAGTGAGTAAATTGGCCCTTTTCGTGCACTTTTAACCATTCCACAAATCTTGTGTTTAGGGCCCCTGGAAGCATGAAAATCACTTTAAACATGCTAATTTTAGCTCTAACACTGATGATCAACCTACAAATGTGAACTGACGTTCAAAAATAAAACATTTGAAAACGGACCATTCTCCACATTTCTGAAGCATGACGTAATGGGGGGTGTTATCTCTTTTGTCGAAAATCAGCTGTTTTTGCTTGAACATTAAATGACTCCATGTGATATTTAATTACCTTCCCGAGACCCTGGAAGCATGAAAATCACTTTAAACATGCTAATTTTAGCTCTAACACTGATGATCCACCTACAAATGTGAACTGACGTTCAAAAATAAAACATTTGAAAACGGTCCATTTTCCACATTTCTGAAGATAGACGTAATGGGGGGGGTGTTATCTCTTTTGTCAAAAATCAGCCGTTTTTGCTTGAACATTAAATGCCTGCAAATGGTATTTAATTAACTTCCCGGGGTGAAGAAACCCTTTTTAAGAACTCAGAGTGAGTAAATTGGCCCTTTTCATGCACTTTTAACCATTCCATAAATCTTGTGTTTAGGGCCCCTGGAAGCATGAAAATCACTTTAAACATGCTAATTTTAGCTCTAACACTGATGATCCACCTACAAATGTGAACTGACGTTCAAAAATAAAACATTTGAAAACGGACCATTTTCCACATTTCTGAAGCATGACGTAATGGGGGGGTGTTATCTCTTTTGTCAAAAATCAGCCGTTTTTGCTTGAACATTAAATGCCTCCAAATGGTATTTAATTAACTTCCCGAGCCCCTGGAAGCATGAAAATCACTTTAAACATGCTAATTTTAGCTCTAACACTGATGATCCACCTACAAATGTGAATTGACGTTCAAAAATAAAACATTTGAAAACGGACCATTTTCCACATTTCTGAAGCATGACGTAATGGGGGGCTGTTATCTCTTTTGTCAAAAATCAGCCGTTTTTGCTTGAACATTAAATGCCTCCAAATGGTATTTAATTAACTTCCCGGGGTGAAGAAACCCTTTTTGAGAACTCAGAGTGAGTAAATTGGCCCTTTTCATGCACTTTTAACCATTCCATAAATCTTGTGTTTAAGGCCCCTGGAAGCATGAAAATCACTTTAAACATGCTAATTTTAGCTCTAACACTGATGATCCACCTACAAATGTGAACTGACGTTCAAAAATAAAACATTTGAAAACGGACCATTTTCCACATTTCTGAAGCATGACGTAATGGGGGGGTGTTATCTCTTTTGTCAAAAATCAGCCGTTTTTTGCTTGAACATTAAATGCCTCCAAATGGTATTTAATTCACTTCCAGAGCCCCTGGAAGCATGAAAATCACTTTAAACATGCTAATTTTAGCTCTAACACTGATGATCCACCTACAAATGGGAACTGACGTTCAAAAATAAAACATTTGAAAACGGACCATTTTCCACATTTCTGAAGCATGACGTAATGGGGGGGTGTTATCTCTTTTGTCAAAAATCAGCCGTTTTTGCTTGAACTTTAAATGCCTCCAAATGGTATTTAATTCACTTCCCAAGCCCCTGGAAGCATGAAAATCACTTTAAACATGCTAATTTTAGCTCTAACACTGATGATCCACCTACAAATGTGAACTGACGTTCAAAAATAAAACATTTGAAAACTGACCATTTTCCACATTTCTGAAGCATGACGTAATGGGGGGGTGTTATCTCTTTTGTCGAAAATCAGCCGTTTTTGCTTGAACTTTAAATGCCTCCAAATAGTATTTAATTCACTTCCCGAGCCCCTGGAAGCATGAAAATCACTTTAAACATGCTAATTTTAGCTCTAACACTGATGATCCACCTCCAAATGTGAACTGACGTTCAAAAATAAAACATTTGAAAACAGACCATTTTCCACATTTCTGAAGCATGACGTAATGGGGGGGGTGTTTTCTCTTTTGTCAAAAATCAGCCGTTTTTGCTTGAACATTAAATGCCTCCAAATGGTATTTAATTACCTTCCCGGGGTGAAGAAACCCTTTTTGAGAACTCAGAGTGAGTAAATTGGCCCTTTTCATGCACTTTTAACCATTCCATAAATCTTGTGTTTAGGGCCCCTGGAAGCATGAAAATCACTTTAAACATGCTAATTTTAGCTCTAACACTGATGATCAACCTACAAATGTGAACTGACGTTCAAAAATAAAACATTTGAAAACGGACCATTTTCCACATTTCTGAAGCATGACGTAATGGGGGGGTGTTATCTCTTTTGTCAAAAATCAGCCGTTTTTGCTTGAACATTAAATGCCTCCAAATGGTATTTAATTCACTTCCCGAGCCCCTGGAAGCATGAAAATCACTTTAAACATGCTAATTTTAGCTCTAACACTGATGATCCACCTACAAATGTGAACTGACGTTCAAAAATAAAACATTTGAAAACGGACCATTTTCCACATTTCTGAAGTATGACGTAATGGGGGGGGGGAGTTATCTCTTTTGTCAAAAATCAGCCGTTCTTGCTTGAACTTTAAATGCCTCCAAATGGTATTTAATTCACTTCCCGAGCCCCTGGAAGCATGAAAATCACTTTAAACATGCTAATTTTAGCTCTAACACTGATGATCAACCTACAAATGTGAACTGACGTTCAAAAATAAAAAATTTGAAAACGGACCATTTTCCACATTTCTGAAGCATTACGTAATGGGGGGCTGTTATCTCTTGTCGAAAATCAGCCGTTTTTGCTTGAACATTAAATGCCTCCAAATGGTATTTAATTAACTTCCCAGGGTGAAGAAACCCGTTTTGAGAACTCAGAGTGAGTAAATTGGCCATTTTCATGCACTTTTAACCATTCCATAAATCTTGTGTTTAGGGCCCCTGAAAGCATGAAAATCACTTTAAACATGCTAATTTTAGCTCTAACACTGATGATCAACCTACAAATGTGAACTGACGTTCAAAAATAAAACATTTGAAAACAGACCATTTTCCACATTTCTGAAGCATGACGTAATGGGGGGGTGTTATCTCTTTTGTCAAAAATCAGCCGTTTTTGCTTGAACATTAAATGCCTCCAAATGGTATTTAATTCACTATCCGAGCCCTGGAAGCATGAAAATCACTTTCAACATGCTAATTTTAGCTCTAACACTGATGATCCACCTACAAATGTGAACTGACGTTCAAAAATAAAACATTTGAAAACGGACCATTTTCCACATTTCTGAAGCATGACGTAATGGGGGGGTGTTATCTCTTTTGTCGAAAATCAGCCGTTTTTGCTTGAACATTAAATGCCTCCAAATGGTATTTAATTAACTTCCCGAGCCCCTGGAAGCATGAAAATCACTTTAAACATGCTAATTTTAGCTCTAACACTGATGATCCACCTACAAATGTGAACTGACGTTCAAAAATAAAACATTTGAAAACGGACCATTTTCCACATTTCTGAAGCATGACGTAATGGGGGGATGTTATCGCTTTTGTCAAAAATCAGCAGTTTTTGCTTGAACTTTAAATGTTTCCAAATAGTATTTAATTAACTTCCCGAGCCCCTGGAAGCATGAAAATCACTTTAAACATGCTAATTTTAGCTCTAACACTGATGATCAACCTACAAATGTGAACTGACGTTCAAAAATAAAACATTTGAAAACGGACCATTTTCCACATTTCTGAAGCGTGACGTAATGGGAGGGGGTGTTATCTATTTTGTCAAAAATGAGCTGTTTTTGCTTGAACATTAAATGCCTCCAAATGGTATTTAATTAACTTCCCGGGGTGAAGAAACCCTTTTTGAGAACTCAGAGTGAGTAAATTGGCCCTTTTCATGCACTTTTAACCATTCCATAAATCTTGTGTTTAGGGCCCCTGGAAGCATGAAAATCACTTTAAACATGCTAATTTTAGCTCTAACACTGATGATCCACCTACAAATGTGAACTGACGTTCAAAAATAAAACATTTGAAAACGGACCATTTTCCACATTTCTGAAGCATGACGTAATGGGGGGGTGTTATCTCTTTTGTCAAAATCAGCCGTTTTTGCTTGAACATTAAATGCCTCCAAATGGTATTTAATTAACTTCCCGGGGTGTAGAAACCCTTTTTGAGAACTCAGAGTGAGTAAATTGGCCCTTTTCATGCACTTTCAACCATTCCATAAATCTTGTGTTTAGGGCCCCTGGAAGCATGAAAATCACTTTAAACATGCTAATTTTAGCTCTAACACTGATGATCCACCTACAAATGTGAACTGACGTTCAAAAATAAAACATTTGAAAACGGACCATTTTCCACATTTCTGAAGCATGACGTAATGGGGGGTGTTATCTCTTTTGTCGAAAATCAGCCGTTTTTGCTTGAACTTTAAATGCCTCCAAATAGTATTTAATTCACTTCCCGAGCCCCTGGAAGCATGAAAATCACTTTAAACATGCTAATTTTAGCTCTAACACTGATGATCCACCTACAAATGTGAACTGACGTTCAAAAATAAAACATTTGAAAACAGACCATTTTCCACATTTCTGAAGCATGACGTAATGGGGGGTGTTATCTCTTTTGTCAAAAATCAGCCGTTTTTGCTTGAACATTAAATGCCTCCAAATGGTATTTAATTAACTTCCCGGGGTGAAGAAACCCTTTTTGAGAACTCAGAGTGAGTAAATTGGCCCTTTTCATGCACTTTTAACCATTCCATAAATCTTGTGTTTAGGGCCCCTGGAAGCATGAAAATCACTTTAAACATGCTAATTTTAGCTCTAACACTGATGATCAACCTACAAATGTGAACTGACGTTCAAAAATAAAACATTTGAAAACTGACCATTTTCCACATTTCTGAAGCATGACGTAATGGGGGGGTGTTATCTCTTTTGTCAAAAATCAGCCGTTTTTTGCTTGAACATTAAATGCCTCCAAATGGTATTTAATTCACTTCCAGAGCCCCTGGAAGCATGAAAATCACTTTAAACATGCTAATTTTAGCTCTAACACTGATGATCCACCTACAAATGGGAACTGACGTTCAAAAATAAAACATTTGAAAACGGACCATTTTCCACATTTCTGAAGCATGACGTAATGGGGGGGTGTTATCTCTTTTGTCAAAAATCAGCCGTTTTTGCTTGAACTTTAAATGCCTCCAAATGGTATTTAATTCACTTCCCAAGCCCCTGGAAGCATGAAAATCACTTTAAACATGCTAATTTTAGCTCTAACACTGATGATCCACCTACAAATGTGAACTGACGTTCAAAAATAAAACATTTGAAAACGGACCATTTTCCACATTTCTGAAGCATGACGTAATGGGGGGGTGTTATCTCTTTTGTCAAAAATCAGCCGTTTTTGCTTGAACATTAAATGCCTCCAAATGGTATTTAATTAACTTCCCGAGCCCCTGGAAGCATGAAAATCACTTTAAACATGCTAATTTTAGCTCTAACACTGATGATCCACCTACAAATGTGAATTGACGTTCAAAAATAAAACATTTGAAAACGGACCATTTTCCACATTTCTGAAGCATGACGTAATGGGGGGCTGTTATCTCTTTTGTCAAAAATCAGCCGTTTTTGCTTGAACATTAAATGCCTCCAAATGGTATTTAATTAACTTCCCGGGGTGAAGAAACCCTTTTTGAGAACTCAGAGTGAGTAAATTGGCCCTTTTCATGCACTTTTAACCATTCCATAAATCTTGTGTTTAAGGCCCCTGGAAGCATGAAAATCACTTTAAACATGCTAATTTTAGCTCTAACACTGATGATCCACCTACAAATGTGAACTGACGTTCAAAAATAAAACATTTGAAAACGGACCATTTTCCACATTTCTGAAGCATGACGTAATGGGGGGGTGTTATCTCTTTTGTCGAAAATCAGCCGTTTTTGCTTGAACTTTAAATGCCTCCAAATAGTATTTAATTCACTTCCCGAGCCCCTGGAAGCATGAAAATCACTTTAAACATGCTAATTTTAGCTCTAACACTGATGATCCACCTCCAAATGTGAACTGACGTTCAAAAATAAAACATTTGAAAACAGACCATTTTCCACATTTCTGAAGCATGACGTAATGGGGGGGGTGTTTTCTCTTTTGTCAAAAATCAGCCGTTTTTGCTTGAACATTAAATGCCTCCAAATGGTATTTAATTACCTTCCCGGGGTGAAGAAACCCTTTTTGAGAACTCAGAGTGAGTAAATTGGCCCTTTTCATGCACTTTTAACCATTCCATAAATCTTGTGTTTAGGGCCCCTGGAAGCATGAAAATCACTTTAAACATGCTAATTTTAGCTCTAACACTGATGATCAACCTACAAATGTGAACTGACGTTCAAAAATAAAACATTTGAAAACGGACCATTTTCCACATTTCTGAAGCATGACGTAATGGGGGGGTGTTATCTCTTTTGTCAAAAATCAGCCGTTTTTGCTTGAACATTAAATGCCTCCAAATGGTATTTAATTCACTTCCCGAGCCCCTGGAAGCATGAAAATCACTTTAAACATGCTAATTTTAGCTCTAACACTGATGATCCACCTACAAATGTGAACTGACGTTCAAAAATAAAACATTTGAAAACGGACCATTTTCCACATTTCTGAAGTATGACGTAATGGGGGGGGGGAGTTATCTCTTTTGTCAAAAATCAGCCGTTCTTGCTTGAACTTTAAATGCCTCCAAATGGTATTTAATTCACTTCCCGAGCCCCTGGAAGCATGAAAATCACTTTAAACATGCTAATTTTAGCTCTAACACTGATGATCAACCTACAAATGTGAACTGACGTTCAAAAATAAAAAATTTGAAAACGGACCATTTTCCACATTTCTGAAGCATTACGTAATGGGGGGCTGTTATCTCTTGTCGAAAATCAGCCGTTTTTGCTTGAACATTAAATGCCTCCAAATGGTATTTAATTAACTTCCCAGGGTGAAGAAACCCGTTTTGAGAACTCAGAGTGAGTAAATTGGCCATTTTCATGCACTTTTAACCATTCCATAAATCTTGTGTTTAGGGCCCCTGAAAGCCATGAAAATCACTTTAAACATGCTAATTTTAGCTCTAACACTGATGATCAACCTACAAATGTGAACTGACGTTCAAAAATAAAACATTTGAAAACAGACCATTTTCCACATTTCTGAAGCATGACGTAATGGGGGGGTGTTATCTCTTTTGTCAAAAATCAGCCGTTTTTGCTTGAACATTAAATGCCTCCAAATGGTATTTAATTCACTATCCGAGCCCTGGAAGCATGAAAATCACTTTCAACATGCTAATTTTAGCTCTAACACTGATGATCCACCTACAAATGTGAACTGACGTTCAAAAATAAAACATTTGAAAACGGACCATTTTCCACATTTCTGAAGCATGACGTAATGGGGGGGTGTTATCTCTTTTGTCGAAAATCAGCCGTTTTTGCTTGAACATTAAATGCCTCCAAATGGTATTTAATTAACTTCCCGAGCCCCTGGAAGCATGAAAATCACTTTAAACATGCTAATTTTAGCTCTAACACTGATGATCCACCTACAAATGTGAACTGACGTTCAAAAATAAAACATTTGAAAACGGACCATTTTCCACATTTCTGAAGCATGACGTAATGGGGGGATGTTATCGCTTTTGTCAAAAATCAGCAGTTTTTGCTTGAACTTTAAATGTTTCCAAATAGTATTTAATTAACTTCCCGAGCCCCTGGAAGCATGAAAATCACTTTAAACATGCTAATTTTAGCTCTAACACTGATGATCAACCTACAAATGTGAACTGACGTTCAAAAATAAAACATTTGAAAACGGACCATTTTCCACATTTCTGAAGCGTGACGTAATGGGAGGGGGTGTTATCTATTTTGTCAAAAATGAGCTGTTTTTGCTTGAACATTAAATGCCTCCAAATGGTATTTAATTAACTTCCCGGGGTGAAGAAACCCTTTTTGAGAACTCAGAGTGAGTAAATTGGCCCTTTTCATGCACTTTTAACCATTCCATAAATCTTGTGTTTAGGGCCCCTGGAAGCATGAAAATCACTTTAAACATGCTAATTTTAGCTCTAACACTGATGATCCACCTACAAATGTGAACTGACGTTCAAAAATAAAACATTTGAAAACGGACCATTTTCCACATTTCTGAAGCATGACGTAATGGGGGGGTGTTATCTCTTTTGTCAAAATCAGCCGTTTTTGCTTGAACATTAAATGCCTCCAAATGGTATTTAATTAACTTCCCGGGGTGTAGAAACCCTTTTTGAGAACTCAGAGTGAGTAAATTGGCCCTTTTCATGCACTTTCAACCATTCCATAAATCTTGTGTTTAGGGCCCCTGGAAGCATGAAAATCACTTTAAACATGCTAATTTTAGCTCTAACACTGATGATCCACCTACAAATGTGAACTGACGTTCAAAAATAAAACATTTGAAAACGGACCATTTTCCACATTTCTGAAGCATGACGTAATGGGGGGTGTTATCTCTTTTGTCGAAAATCAGCCGTTTTTGCTTGAACTTTAAATGCCTCCAAATAGTATTTAATTCACTTCCCGAGCCCCTGGAAGCATGAAAATCACTTTAAACATGCTAATTTTAGCTCTAACACTGATGATCCACCTACAAATGTGAACTGACGTTCAAAAATAAAACATTTGAAAACAGACCATTTTCCACATTTCTGAAGCATGACGTAATGGGGGGTGTTATCTCTTTTGTCAAAAATCAGCCGTTTTTGCTTGAACATTAAATGCCTCCAAATGGTATTTAATTAACTTCCCGGGGTGAAGAAACCCTTTTTGAGAACTCAGAGTGAGTAAATTGGCCCTTTTCATGCACTTTTAACCATTCCATAAATCTTGTGTTTAGGGCCCCTGGAAGCATGAAAATCACTTTAAACATGCTAATTTTAGCTCTAACACTGATGATCAACCTACAAATGTGAACTGACGTTCAAAAATAAAACATTTGAAAACTGACCATTTTCCACATTTCTGAAGCATGACGTAATGGGGGGGTGTTATCTCTTTTGTCGAAAATCAGCCGTTTTTGCTTGAACATTAAATGACTCCATGTGATATTTAATTAACTTCCCGGGGTGAAGAAACCCGTTTTGAGAACTCAGAGTGAGTAAATTGGCCATTTTCATGCACTTTTAACCATTCCATAAATCTTGTGTTTAGGGCCCCTGGAAGCATGAAAATCACTTTAAACATGCTAATTTTAGCTCTAACACTGATGATCAACCTACAAATGTGAACTGACGTTCAAAAATAAAACATTTGAAAACGGACCATTTTCCACATTTCTGAAGCATGACGTAATGGGGGGGTGTTATCTCTTTTGTCGAAAATCAGCTGTTTTTGCTTGAACATTAAATGCCTCCAAATGGTATTTAATTAACTTCCCGGGGTGAAGAAACCCTTTTTGAGAACTCAGAGTGACTAAATTGGCCCTTTTCATGCACCTTTAACCATTCCATAAATCTTGTGTTTAGGGCCCCTGGAAGCATGAAAATCACTTTAAACATGCTAATTTTAGCTCTAACACTGATGATCAACCTACAAATGTGAACTGACGTTCAAAAATAATACATTCGAAAACGGACCATTTTCCACATTTCTGAAGCATGACGTAATGGGGGGTGTTATCTCTTTTGTCAAAAATCAGCCGTTTTTGCTTGAACATTAAATGCCTCCAAATGGTATTTAATTAACTTCCCGGGGTGAAGAAACCCTTTTTGAGAACTCAGAGTGAGTAAATTGGCCCTTTTCATGCACTTTTAACCATTCCATAAATCTTGTGTTTAGGGCCCCTCGAAGCATGAAAATCACTTTAAACATGCTAATTTTAGCTCTAACACTGATGATCAACCTACAAATGTGAACTGACGTTCAAAAATAAAACATTTGAAAACGGACCATTTTCCAAATTTCTGAAGCATGACGTAATGGGGGGGTGTTATCTCTTTTGTCGAAAATCAGCCGTTTTTGCTTGAACATTAAATGACTCCATGTGATATTTAATTAATTTCCCGGGGTGAAGAAACCCGTTTTGAGAACTCAGAGTGAGTAAATTGGCCATTTTCATGCACTTTTAACCATTCCATAAATCTTGTGTTTAGGGCCCCTGGAAGCATGAAAATCACTTTAAACATGCTAATTTTAGCTCTAACACTGATGATCAACCTACAAATGTGAACTGACGTTCAAAAATAAAACATTTGAAAACGGACCATTTTCCACATTTCTGAAGCATGACGTAATGGGGGGGTGTTATCTCTTTTGTCGAAAATCAGCTGTTTTTGCTTGAACATTAAATGCCTCCAAATGGTATTTAATTAACTTCCCGGGGTGAAGAAACCCTTTTTGAGAACTCAGAGTGACTAAATTGGCCCTTTTCATGCACCTTTAACCATTCCATAAATCTTGTGTTTAGGGCCCCTGGAAGCATGAAAATCACTTTAAACATGCTAATTTTAGCTCTAACACTGATGATCAACCTACAAATGTGAACTGACGTTCAAAAATAAAACATTCGAAAACGGACCATTTTCCACATTTCTGAAGCATGACGTAATGGGGGGTGTTATCTCTTTTGTCAAAAATCAGCCGTTTTTGCTTGAATATTAAATGCCTCCAAATGGAATTTAATTAACTTCCCGGGGTGAAGAAACCCTTTTTGAGAACTCAGAGTGACTAAATTGGCCCTTTTCATGCACCTTTAACCATTCCATAAATCTTGTGTTTAGGGCCCCTGGAAGCATGAAAATCACTTTAAACATGTTAATTTTAGCTGTAACACTGACGATCAACCTACAAATCTGAACTGACGTTCAAAAATAAAACATTTGAAAACGGACCATTCTCCACATTTCTGAAGCATGACGTAATGGGGGGGTGTTATCTCTTTTGTCAAAAATCAGCCGTTTTTGCTTGAACATTAAATGCCTCCAAATGGTATTGAATTCACTTCCCGAGCCCCTGGAAGCATGAAAATCACTTTAAACATGCTAATTTTAGCTCTAACACTGATGATCCACCTACAAATGTGAACTGATGTTCAAAAATAAAACATTTGAAAACGAACCATTTTCCACATTTCTGAAGCATGACGTAATGGGGGGGGTGTTATCTCTTTTGTCAAAAATCAGCCATTTTTGCTTGAACATTAAATGCCTCCAAATGGTATTTAATTAACTTCCCGAGCCCCTGGAAGCATGAAAATCACTTTAAACATGCTAATTTTAGCTCTAACACTGATGATCCACCTACAAATGTGAACTGACGTTCACAAATAAAACATTTGAAAACGGACCATTTTCCACATTTCTGAAGCATGACGTAATGGGGGGCTGTTATCTCTTTTGTCGAAAATCAGCCGTTTTTGCTTGAACATTAAATGCCTCCAAATGGTATTTAATTAACTTCCCGGGGTGAAGAAACCCTTTTTGAGAACTCAGAGTGAGTAAATTGGCCCTTTTCATGCACTTTTAACCATTCCATAAATCTTGTGTTTAGGGCCCCTGGAAGCATGAAAATCACTTTAAACATGCTAATTTTAGCTCTAACACTGATGATCCACCTACAAATGTGAACTGACGTTCAAAAATAAAACATTTGAAAACGGACCATTTTCCACATTTCTGAAGCATGACGTAATGGGGGGTGTTATCTCTTTTGTCAAAATCAGCCGTTTTTGCTTGAACATTAAATGCCTCCAAATGGTATTTAATTAACTTCCCGGGGTGAAGAAACCCTTTTTGAGAACTCAGAGTGAGTAAATTGGCCCTTTTCATGCACTTTTAACCATTCCATAAATCTTGTGTTTAGGGCCCCTGGAAGCATGAAAATCACTTTAAACATGCTAATTTTAGCTCTAACACTGATGATCAACCTACAAATGTGAACTGACATTCACAAATAAAACATTTGAAAACGGACCATTTTCCACATTTCTGAAGCATGACGTAATGGCGGGTGTTATCTCTTTTGTCGAAAATCAGCCGTTTTTGCTTGAACATTAAATGACTCCATGTGATATTTAATTAACTTCCCGAGCCCCTGGAAGCATGAAAATCACTTTAAACATGCTAATTTTAGCTGTAACACTGATGATCCACCTACAAATGTGAACTGACGTTCAAAAATAAAACATTTGAAAACGGACCATTTTCCACATTTCTGAAGCATGACATAATGGGGGGTGTTATCTCTTTTGTCGAAAATCAGCCGTTTTTGCTTGAACTTTAAATGCCTTCAAATAGTATTTAATTCACTTCCCGAGCCCCTGGAAGCATGAAAATCACTTTAAACATGCTAATTTTAGCTCTAACACTGATGATCCACCTACAAATGTGAACTGACGTTCAAAAATAAAACATTTGAAAACAGACCATTTTCCACATTTCTGAAGCATGACGTAATGGGGGGGGGTGTTATCTCTTTTGTCAAAAATCAGCCGTTTTTGCTTGAACATTAAATGCCTCCAAATGGTATTTAATTAACTTCCCGGGGTGAAGAAACCCGTTTTGAGAACTCAGAGTGAGTAAATTGGCCATTTTCATGCACTTTTAACCATTCCATAAATCTTGTGTTTAGGGCCCCTGGAAGCATGAAAATCACTTTAAACATGCTAATTTTAGCTCTAACACTGATGATCCACCTACAAATGTGAACTGACGTTCAAAAATAAAACATTTGAAAACAGACCATTTTCCACATTTCTGAAGCATGACGTAATGGGGGGGTGTTATCTCTTTTGTCAAAAATCAGCCGTTTTTGCTTGAACATCAAATGCCTCCAAATGGTATTTAATTAACTTCCCGGGGTGAAGAAACCCTTTTTGAGAACTCAGAGTGAGTAATTTGGCCCTTTTCATGCACTTTTAACCATTCCATAAATCTTGTGTTTAGGGCCCCTGGAAGCATGAAAATCACTTTAAACATGCTAATTTTAGCTCTAACACTGATGATCAACCTACAAATGTGAACTGACGTTCAAAAATAAAACATTTGAAAACGGACCATTTTCCACTTTTTCTGAAGCATGACGTAATGGGGGGGTGTTATCTCTTTTGTCAAAAATCAGCCGTTTTTGCTTGAACATTAAATGCCTCCAAATGGTATTTAATTAACTTCCCGGGGTGAAGAAACCCTTTTTGAGAACTCAGAGTGAGTAAATTGGCCCTTTTCATGCACTTTTAACCATTCCATAAATCTTGTGTTTAGGGCCCCTGGAAGCATGAAAATCACTTTAAACATGCTAATTTTAGCTCTAACACTGATGATCAACCTACAAATGTGAACTGACGTTCAAAAATAAAACATTTGAAAACGGACCATTTTCCACATTTCTGAACCATGACGTAATGGGGGGGTGTTATCTCTTTTGTCGAAAATCAGCCGTTTTTGCTTGAACATTAAATGCCTCCAAATGGTATTTAATTAACTTACCGGGGTGAAGAAACCCTTTTTGAGAACTCAGAGTGAGTAAATTGGCCCTTTTCATGCACTTTTAACCATTCCACAAATCTTGTGTTTAGGGCCCCTGGAAGCATGAAAATCACTTTAAACATGCTAATTTTAGCTCTAACACTGATGATCCACCTACAAATGTGAATTGACGTTCAAAAATAAAACATTTGAAAACGGACCATTTTCCACATTTCTGAAGCAGGACGTAATGGGGAGGTGTTATCTCTTTTGTCGAAAAACAGCCGTTTTTGTTTGAACATTAAATGCCTCCAAATGGTATTTAATTAACTTCCCGGGGTGAAGAAACCCTTTTTGAGAACTCAGAGTGAGTAAATTGGCCCTTTTCATGCACTTTTAACCATTCCACAAATCTTGTGTTTAGGCCCCCTTGAAGCATGAAAATCACTTTAAACATGTTAATTTTAGCTCTAACACTGATGATCAACCTACAAATGTGAACTGACGTTCAAAAATAAAACATTTGAAAACGGACCATTTTCCACATTTCTGAAGCATGATGTAATGGGGGGGTGTTATCTCTTTTGTCAAAAATCAGCCGTTTTTGCTTGAACATTAAATGACTACAAATGGTATTTAATTCACTTCCCGAGCCCCTGGAAGCATGAAAATCACTTTAAACATGCTAATTTTAGCTCAAACACTGATGATCCACCTACAAATGTGAACTGACGTTCAAAAATAAAACATTTGAAAACGGACCATTTTCTACATTTCTGAAGCATGACGTAATGGGGGGGGTGTTATCTCTTTTGTCGAATTTCAGCCGTTTTTGCTTGAACATTAAATGCCTCCAAATGGTATTTAATTAACTTCCCGGGGTCAAGAAACCCTTTTTGAGAACTCAGAGTGAGTAAATTGGCCCTTTTCATGCACTTTTAACCATTCCATAAATCTTGTGTTTAGGGCCCCTGGAAGCATGAAAATCACTTTAAACATGCTAATTTTAGCTCTAACACTGATGATCAACCTACAAATGTGAACTGACGTTCAAAAATAAAACATTTGAAAACGGACCATTTTCCACATTTCTGAAGCATGACGTAATGGGGGGGTGTTATCTCTTTTGTCAAAAATCAGCCATTTTTGCTTGAACATTAAATGCCTCCAAATGGTATTTAATTCACTTCCCGAGTCCCTGGAAGCATGAAAATCACTTTAAAAATGCTAATTTTAGCTCTAACACTGATGATCCACCTACAAATGTGAACTGACGTTCAAAAATAAAACATTTGAAAACGGACCATTTTCCACATTTCTGAAGCATGACGTAATGGGGGGGTGTTATCTCTTTTGTCAAAAATCAGCCGTTTTTGCTTGAACTTTAAATGCCTCCAAATGGTATTTAATTAACTTCCCGAGCCCCTGGAAGCATGAAAATCACTTTAAACATGCTAATTTTAGCTCTAACACTGATGATCCACCTACAAATGTGAACTGACGTTCAAAAATAAAACATTTGAAAACGGACCATTTTCCACATTTCTGAAGCATGACGTAATTGGGGGGGTGTTATCTCTTTTGTCAAAAATCAGCCGTTTTTGCTTGAACATTAAATGCCTCCAAATGGTATTTAATTAACTTCCCGGGGTGAAGAAACCCTTTTTGAGAACTCAGAGTGAGTAAATTGGCCATTTTCATGCACTTTTAACCATTCCATAAATCTTGTGTTTAGGGCCCCTGGAAGCATGAAAATCACTTTAAACATGCTAATTTTAGCTCTAACACTGATGATCCACCTACAAATGTGAACTGACGTTCAAAAATAAAACATTTGAAAACGGACCATTTTCCACATTTCTGAAGCATGACGTAATGGGGGGCTGTTATCTCTTTTGTCGAAAATCAGCCGTTTTTGCTTGAACATTAAATGCCTCCAAATGGTATTTAATTAACTTCCCGGGGTGAAGAAACCCTTTTTGAGAACTCAGAGTGAGTAAATTGGCCCTTTTCATGCACTTTTAACCATTCCACAAATCTTGTGTTTAGGGCCCCTGGAAGCATGAAAATCACTTTAAACATGCTAATTGTAGCTCTAACACTGATGATCAACCTACAAATGTGAACTGACGTTCAAAAATAAAACATTTGAAAACGGACCATTTTCCACATTTCTGAAGCATGACGTAATGGGGGGGTGTTATCTCTTTTGTCAAAAATCAGCCGTTTTTGCTTGAACATTAAATGCCTCCAAATGGTATTTAATTACCTTCCCGGGGTGAAGAAACCCTTTTTGAGAACTCAGAGTGAGTAAATTGGCCCTTTTCGTGCACTTTTAACCATTCCACAAATCTTGTGTTTAGGGCCCCTGGAAGCATGAAAATCACTTTAAACATGCTAATTTTAGCTCTAACACTGATGATCAACCTACAAATGTGAACTGACGTTCAAAAATAAAACATTTGAAAACGGACCATTCTCCACATTTCTGAAGCATGACGTAATGGGGGGTGTTATCTCTTTTGTCGAAAATCAGCCGTTTTTGCTTGAACATTAAATGACTCCATGTGATATTTAATTACCTTCCCGAGCCCCTGGAAGCATGAAAATCACTTTAAACATGCTAATTTTAGCTCTAACACTGATGATCCACCTACAAATGTGAACTGACGTTCAAAAATAAAACATTTGAAAACGGTCCATTTTCCACATTTCTGAAGATAGACGTAATGGGGGGGTGTTATCTCTTTTGTCAAAAATCAGCCGTTTTTGCTTGAACATTAAATGCCTCCAAATGGTATTTAATTAACTTCCCGAGCCCCTGGAAGCATGAAAATCACTTTAAACATGCTAATTTTAGCTCTAACACTGATGATCCACCTACAAATGTGAATTGACGTTCAAAAATAAAACATTTGAAAACGGACCATTTTCCACATTTCTGAAGCATGACGTAATGGGGGGGTGTTATCTCTTTTGTCAAAAATCAGCCGTTTTTGCTTGAACATTAAATGCCTCCAAATGGTATTTAATTAACTTCCCGGGGTGAAGAAACCCTTTTTGAGAACTCAGAGTGAGTAAATTGGCCCTTTTCATGCACTTTTAACCATTCCATAAATCTTGTGTTTAAGGCCCCTGGAAGCATGAAAATCACTTTAAACATGCTAATTTTAGCTCTAACACTGATGATCCACCTACAAATGTGAACTGACGTTCAAAAATAAAACATTTGAAAACGGACCATTTTCCACATTTCTGAAGCATGACGTAATGGGGGGGTGTTATCTCTTTTGTCAAAAATCAGCCGTTTTTTGCTTGAACATTAAATGCCTCCAAATGGTATTTAATTCACTTCCCGAGCCCCTGGAAGCATGAAAATCACTTTAAACATGCTAATTTTAGCTCTAACACTGATGATCCACCTACAAATGGGAACTGACGTTCAAAAATAAAACATTTGAAAACGGACCATTTTCCACATTTCTGAAGCATGACGTAATGGGGGGGTGTTATCTCTTTTGTCAAAAATCAGCCGTTTTTGCTTGAACTTTAAATGCCTCCAAATGGTATTTAATTCACTTCCCAAGCCCCTGGAAGCATGAAAATCACTTTAAACATGCTAATTTTAGCTCTAACACTGATGATCCACCTACAAATGTGAACTGACGTTCAAAAATAAAACATTTGAAAACTGACCATTTTCCACATTTCTGAAGCATGACGTAATGGGGGGGTGTTATCTCTTTTGTCGAAAATCAGCCGTTTTTGCTTGAACTTTAAATGCCTCCAAATAGTATTTAATTCACTTCCCGAGCCCCTGGAAGCATGAAAATCACTTTAAACATGCTAATTTTAGCTCTAACACTGATGATCCACCTCCAAATGTGAACTGACGTTCAAAAATAAAACATTTGAAAACAGACCATTTTCCACATTTCTGAAGCATGACGTAATGGGGGGGGTGTTTTCTCTTTTGTCAAAAATCAGCCATTTTTGCTTGAACATTAAATGCCTCCAAATGGTATTTAATTACCTTCCCGGGGTGAAGAAACCCTTTTTGAGAACTCAGAGTGAGTAAATTGGCCCTTTTCATGCACTTTTAACCATTCCATAAATCTTGTGTTTAGGGCCCCTGGAAGCATGAAAATCACTTTAAACATGCTAATTTTAGCTCTAACACTGATGATCAACCTACAAATGTGAACTGACGTTCAAAAATAAAACATTTGAAAACGGACCATTTTCCACATTTCTGAAGCATGACGTAATGGGGGGGTGTTATCTCTTTTGTCAAAAATCAGCCGTTTTTGCTTGAACATTAAATGCCTCCAAATGGTATTTAATTCACTTCCCGAGCCCCTGGAAGCATGAAAATCACTTTAAACATGCTAATTTTAGCTCTAACACTGATGATCCACCTACAAATGTGAACTGACGTTCAAAAATAAAACATTTGAAAACGGACCATTTTCCACATTTCTGAAGTATGACGTAATGGGGGGGGAGTTATCTCTTTTGTCAAAAATCAGCCGTTCTTGCTTGAACTTTAAATGCCTCCAAATGGTATTTAATTCACTTCCCGAGCCCCTGGAAGCATGAAAATCACTTTAAACATGCTAATTTTAGCTCTAACACTGATGATCAACCTACAAATGTGAACTGACGTTCAAAAATAAAAAATTTGAAAACGGACCATTTTCCACATTTCTGAAGCATGACGTAATGGGGGGCTGTTATCTCTTGTCGAAAATCAGCCGTTTTTGCTTGAACATTAAATGCCTCCAAATGGTATTTAATTAACTTCCCAGGGTGAAGAAACCCGTTTTGAGAACTCAGAGTGAGTAAATTGGCCATTTTCATGCACTTTTAACCATTCCATAAATCTTGTGTTTAGGGCCCCTGGAAGCATGAAAATCACTTTAAACATGCTAATTTTAGCTCTAACACTGATGATCAACCTACAAATGTGAACTGACGTTCAAAAATAAAACATTTGAAAACAGACCATTTTCCACATTTCTGAAGCATGACGTAATGGGGGGGGTGTTATCTCTTTTGTCAAAAATCAGCCGTTTTTGCTTGAACATTAAATGCCTCCAAATGGTATTTAATTCACTATCCGAGCCCCTGGAAGCATGAAAATCACTTTAAACATGCTAATTTTAGCTCTAACACTGATGATCAACCTACAAATGTGAACTGACGTTCAAAAATAAAACATTTGAAAACGGACCATTTTCCACATTTCTGAAGCATGACGTGATGGGGGGGTGTTATCTCTTTTGTCAAAAATCAGCCGTTTTTGCTTGAACATTAAATGCCTCCAAATGGTATTTAATTCACTTCCCGAGCCCCTGGAAGCATGAAAATCACTTTAAACATGCTAATTTTAGCTCTAACACTGATGATCCACCTACAAATGTGAACTGACGTTCAAAAATAAAACATTTGAAAACGGACCATTTTCCACATTTCTGAAGTATGACGTAATGGGGGGGGGGAGTTATCTCTTTTGTCAAAAATCAGCCGTTCTTGCTTGAACTTTAAATGCCTCCAAATGGTATTTAATTCACTTCCCGAGCCCCTGGAAGCATGAAAATCACTTTAAACATGCTAATTTTAGCTCTAGCACTGATGATCAACCTACAAATGTGAACTGACGTTCAAAAATAAAAAATTTGAAAACGGACCATTTTCCACATTTCTGAAGCATGACGTAATGGGGGGCTGTTATCTCTTGTCGAAAATCAGCCGTTTTTGCTTGAACATTAAATGCCTCCAAATGGTATTTAATTAACTTCCCAGGGTGAAGAAACCCGTTTTGAGAACTCAGAGTGAGTAAATTGGCCATTTTCATGCACTTTTAACCATTCCATAAATCTTGTGTTTAGGGCCCCTGGAAGCATGAAAATCACTTTAAACATGCTAATTTTAGCTCTAACACTGATGATCAACCTACAAATGTGAACTGACGTTCAAAAATAAAACATTTGAAAACGGACCATTCTCCACATTTCTGAAGCATGACGTAATGGGGGGTGTTATCTCTTTTGTCGAAAATCAGCCGTTTTTGCTTGAACATTAAATGACTCCATGTGATATTTAATTACCTTCCCGAGCCCCTGGAAGCATGAAAATCACTTTAAACATGCTAATTTTAGCTCTAACACTGATGATCCACCTACAAATGTGAACTGACGTTCAAAAATAAAACATTTGAAAACGGTCCATTTTCCACATTTCTGAAGATAGACGTAATGGGGGGGGTGTTATCTCTTTTGTCAAAAATCAGCCGTTTTTGCTTGAACATTAAATGCCTGCAAATGGTATTTAATTAACTTCCCGGGGTGAAGAAACCCTTTTTAAGAACTCAGAGTGAGTAAATTGGCCCTTTTCATGCACTTTTAACCATTCCATAAATCTTGTGTTTAGGGCCCCTGGAAGCATGAAAATCACTTTAAACATGCTAATTTTAGCTCTAACACTGATGATCCACCTACAAATGTGAACTGATGTTCAAAAATAAAACATTTGAAAACGGACCATTTTCCACATTTCTGAAGCATGACGTAATGGGGGGGTGTTATCTCTTTTGTCAAAAATCAGCCGTTTTTGCTTGAACATTAAATGCCTCCAAATGGTATTTAATTAACTTCCCGAGCCCCTGGAAGCATGAAAATCACTTTAAACATGCTAATTTTAGCTCTAACACTGATGATCCACCTACAAATGTGAATTGACGTTCAAAAATAAAACATTTGAAAACGGACCATTTTCCACATTTCTGAAGCATGACGTAATGGGGGGGTGTTATCTCTTTTGTCAAAAATCAGCCGTTTTTGCTTGAACATTAAATGCCTCCAAATGGTATTTAATTAACTTCCCGGGGTGAAGAAACCCTTTTTGAGAACTCAGAGTGAGTAAATTGGCCCTTTTCATGCACTTTTAACCATTCCATAAATCTTGTGTTTAAGGCCCCTGGAAGCATGAAAATCACTTTAAACATGCTAATTTTAGCTCTAACACTGATGATCCACCTACAAATGTGAACTGACGTTCAAAAATAAAACATTTGAAAACGGACCATTTTCCACATTTCTGAAGCATGACGTAATGGGGGGGTGTTATCTCTTTTGTCAAAAATCAGCCGTTTTTTGCTTGAACATTAAATGCCTCCAAATGGTATTTAATTCACTTCCCGAGCCCCTGGAAGCATGAAAATCACTTTAAACATGCTAATTTTAGCTCTAACACTGATGATCCACCTACAAATGTGAACTGACGTTCAAAAATAAAACATTTGAAAACGGACCAGTTTCCACATTTCTGAAGCATGACGTAATGGGGGGGTGTTATCTCTTTTGTCAAAAATCAGCCGTTTTTGCTTGAACTTTAAATGCCTCCAAATGGTATTTAATTAACTTCCAGAGCCCCTGGAAGCATGAAAATCACTTTAAACATGCTAATTTTAGCTCTAACACTGATGATCCACCTACAAATGGGAACTGACGTTCAAAAATAAAACATTTGTAAACGGACCATTTTCCACATTTCTGAAGCATGACGTAATGGGGGGGTGTTATCTCTTTTGTCAAAAATCAGCCGTTTTTGCTTGAACTTTAAATGCCTCCAAATGGTATTTAATTCACTTCCCAAGCCCCTGGAAGCATGAAAATCACTTTAAACATGCTAATTTTAGCTCTAACACTGATGATCCACCTACAAATGTGAACTGACGTTCAAAAATAAAACATTTGAAAACTGACCATTTTCCACATTTCTGAAGCATGACGTAATGGGGGGGTGTTATCTCTTTTGTCGAAAATCAGCCGTTTTTGCTTGAACTTTAAATGCCTCCAAATAGTATTTAATTCACTTCCCGAGCCCCTGGAAGCATGAAAATCACTTTAAACATGCTAATTTTAGCTCTAACACTGATGATCCACCTCCAAATGTGAACTGACGTTCAAAAATAAAACATTTGAAAACAGACCATTTTCCACATTTCTGAAGCATGACGTAATGGGGGGGGTGTTTTCTCTTTTGTCAAAAATCAGCCGTTTTTGCTTGAACATTAAATGCCTCCAAATGGTATTTAATTACCTTCCCGGGGTGAAGAAACCCTTTTTGAGAACTCAGAGTGAGTAAATTGGCCCTTTTCATGCACTTTTAACCATTCCATAAATCTTGTGTTTAGGGCCCCTGGAAGCATGAAAATCACTTTAAACATGCTAATTTTAGCTCTAACACTGATGATCAACCTACAAATGTGAACTGACGTTCAAAAATAAAACATTTGAAAACGGACCATTTTCCACATTTCTGAAGCATGACGTAATGGGGGGGTGTTATCTCTTTTGTCAAAAATCAGCCGTTTTTGCTTGAACATTAAATGCCTCCAAATGGTATTTAATTCACTTCCCGAGCCCCTGGAAGCATGAAAATCACTTTAAACATGCTAATTTTAGCTCTAACACTGATGATCCACCTACAAATGTGAACTGACGTTCAAAAATAAAACATTTGAAAACGGACCATTTTCCACATTTCTGAAGTATGACGTAATGGGGGGGGGAGTTATCTCTTTTGTCAAAAATCAGCCGTTCTTGCTTGAACTTTAAATGCCTCCAAATGGTATTTAATTCACTTCCCGAGCCCCTGGAAGCATGAAAATCACTTTAAACATGCTAATTTTAGCTCTAACACTGATGATCAACCTACAAATGTGAACTGACGTTCAAAAATAAAAAATTTGAAAACGGACCATTTTCCACATTTCTGAAGCATGACGTAATGGGGGGCTGTTATCTCTTGTCGAAAATCAGCCGTTTTTGCTTGAACATTAAATGCCTCCAAATGGTATTTAATTAACTTCCCAGGGTGAAGAAACCCGTTTTGAGAACTCAGAGTGAGTAAATTGGCCATTTTCATGCACTTTTAACCATTCCATAAATCTTGTGTTTAGGGCCCCTGGAAGCATGAAAATCACTTTAAACATGCTAATTTTAGCTCTAACACTGATGATCAACCTACAAATGTGAACTGACGTTCAAAAATAAAACATTTGAAAACAGACCATTTTCCACATTTCTGAAGCATGACGTAATAGGGGGGGTGTTATCTCTTTTGTCAAAAATCAGCCGTTTTTGCTTGAACATTAAATGCCTCCAAATGGTATTTAATTCACTATCCGAGCCCCTGGAAGCATGAAAATCACTTTAAACATGCTAATTTTAGCTCTAACACTGATGATCCACCTACAAATGTGAACTGACGTTCAAAAATAAAACATTTGAAAACGGACCATTTTCCACATTTCTGAAGCATGACGTAATGGGGGGGTGTTATCTCTTTTTTCGAAAATCAGCCGTTTTTGCTTGAACATTAAATGCCTCCAAATGGTATTTAATTAACTTCCCGAGCCCCTGGAAGCATGAAAATCACTTTAAACATGCTAATTTTAGCTCTAACACTGATGATCCACCTACAAATGTGAACTGACGTTCAAAAATAAAACATTTGAAAACGGACCATTTTCCACATTTCTGAAGCATGACGTAATGGGGGGATGTTATCGCTTTTGTCAAAAATCAGCAGTTTTTGCTTGAACTTTAAATGTTTCCAAATAGTATTTAATTAACTTCCCGAGCCCCTGGAAGCATGAAAATCACTTTAAACATGCTAATTTTAGCTCTAACACTGATGATCAACCTACAAATGTGAACTGACGTTCAAAAATAAAACATTTGAAAACGGACCATTTTCCACATTTCTGAAGCGTGACGTAATGGGAGGGGGTGTTATCTCTTTTGTCAAAAATGAGCTGTTTTTGCTTGAACATTAAATGCCTCCAAATGGTATTTAATTAACTTCCCGGGGTGAAGAAACCCTTTTTGAGAACTCAGAGTGAGTAAATTGGCCCTTTTCATGCACTTTTAACCATTCCATAAATCTTGTGTTTAGGGCCCCTGGAAGCATGAAAATCACTTTAAACATGCTAATTTTAGCTCTAACACTGATGATCCACCTACAAATGTGAACTGACGTTCAAAAATAAAACATTTGAAAACGGACCATTTTCCACATTTCTGAAGCATGACGTAATGGGGGGGTGTTATCTCTTTTGTCAAAATCAGCCGTTTTTGCTTGAACATTAAATGCCTCCAAATGGTATTTAATTAACTTCCCGGGGTGTAGAAACCCTTTTTGAGAACTCAGAGTGAGTAAATTGGCCCTTTTCATGCACTTTCAACCATTCCATAAATCTTGTGTTTAGGGCCCCTGGAAGCATGAAAATCACTTTAAACATGCTAATTTTAGCTCTAACACTGATGATCCACCTACAAATGTGAACTGACGTTCAAAAATAAAACATTTGAAAACGGACCATTTTCCACATTTCTGAAGCATGACGTAATGGGGGGTGTTATCTCTTTTGTCGAAAATCAGCCGTTTTTGCTTGAACTTTAAATGCCTCCAAATAGTATTTAATTCACTTCCCGAGCCCCTGGAAGCATGAAAATCACTTTAAACATGCTAATTTTAGCTCTAACACTGATGATCCACCTACAAATGTGAACTGACGTTCAAAAATAAAACATTTGAAAACAGACCATTTTCCACATTTCTGAAGCATGACGTAATGGGGGGTGTTATCTCTTTTGTCAAAAATCAGCCGTTTTTGCTTGAACATTAAATGCCTCCAAATGGTATTTAATTAACTTCCCGGGGTGAAGAAACCCTTTTTGAGAACTCAGAGTGAGTAAATTGGCCCTTTTCATGCACTTTTAACCATTCCATAAATCTTGTGTTTAGGGCCCCTGGAAGCATGAAAATCACTTTAAACATGCTAATTTTAGCTCTAACACTGATGATCAACCTACAAATGTGAACTGACGTTCAAAAATAAAACATTTGAAAACGGACCATTTTCCACATTTCTGAAGCATGACGTAATGGGGGGGTGTTATCTCTTTTGTCGAAAATCAGCCGTTTTTGCTTGAACATTAAATGACTCCATGTGATATTTAATTAACTTCCCGGGGTGAAGAAACCCGTTTTGAGAACTCAGAGTGAGTAAATTGGCCATTTTCATGCACTTTTAACCATTCCATAAATCTTGTGTTTAGGGCCCCTGGAAGCATGAAAATCACTTTAAACATGCTAATTTTAGCTCTAACACTGATGATCAACCTACAAATGTGAACTGACGTTCAAAAATAAAACATTTGAAAAAGGACCATTTTCCACATTTCTGAAGCATGACGTAATGGGGGGGTGTTATCTCTTTTGTCGAAAATCAGCTGTTTTTGCTTGAACATTAAATGCCTCCAAATGGTATTTAATTAACTTCCCGGGGTGAAGAAACCCTTTTTGAGAACTCAGAGTGACTAAATTGGCCCTTTTCATGCACCTTTAACCATTCCATAAATCTTGTGTTTAGGGCCCCTGGAAGCATGAAAATCACTTTAAACATGCTAATTTTAGCTCTAACACTGATGATCAAACTACAAATGTGAACTGACGTTCAAAAATAAAACATTCGAAAACGGACCATTTTCCACATTTCTGAAGCATGACGTAATGGGGGGTGTTATCTCTTTTGTCAAAAATCTGCCGTTTTTGCTTGAACATTAAATGCCTCCAAATGGTATTTAATTAACTTCCCGGGGTGAAGAAACCCTTTTTGAGGACTCAGAGTGAGTAAATTTACCCTTTTCATGCACTTTTAACCATTCCATAAATCTTGTGTTTAGGGCCCCTGGAAGCATGAAAATCACTTTAAACATGTTAATTTTAGCTGTAACACTGACGATCAACCTACAAATCTGAACTGACGTTCAAAAATAAAACATTTGAAAACGGACCATTTTCCACATTTCTGAAGCATGACGTAATGGGGGGGTGTTATCTCTTTTGTCAAAAATCAGCCGTTTTTGCTTGAACATTAAATGCCTCCAAATGGTATTGAATTCACTTCCCGAGCCCCTGGAAGCATGAAAATCACTTTAAACATGCTAATTTTAGCTCTAACACTGATGATCCACCTACAAATGTGAACTGACGTTCAAAAATAAAACATTTGAAAACGGACCATTTTCCACATTTCTGAAGCATGACGTAATGGGGGGCTGTTATCTCTTTTGTCGAAAATCAGCCGTTTTTGCTTGAACATTAAATGCCTCCAAATGGTATTTAATTAACTTCCCGGGGTGAAGAAACCCTTTTTGAGAACTCAGAGTGAGTAAATTGGCCCTTTTCATGCACTTTTAACCATTCCATAAATCTTGTGTTTAGGGCCCCTGGAAGCATGAAAATCACTTTAAACATGCTAATTTTAGCTCTAACACTGATGATCAACCTACAAATGTGAACTGACATTCACAAATAAAACATTTGAAAACGGACCATTTTCCACATTTCTGAAGCATGACGTAATGGGGGGTGTTATCTCTTTTGTCGAAAATCAGCCGTTTTTGCTTGAACATTAAATGACTCCATGTGATATTTAATTAACTTCCCGAGCCCCTGGAAGCATGAAAATCACTTTAAACATGCTAATTTTAGCTGTAACACTGATGATCCACCTACAAATGTGAACTGACGTTCAAAAATAAAACATTTGAAAACGGACCATTTTCCACATTTCTGAAGCATGACGTAATGGGGGGTGTTATCTCTTTTGTCGAAAATCAGCCGTTTTTGCTTGAACTTTAAATGCCTTCAAATAGTATTTAATTCACTTCCCGAGCCCCTGGAAGCATGAAAATCACTTTAAACATGCTAATTTTAGCTCTAACACTGATGATCAACCTACAAATGTGAACTGACGTTCAAAAATAAAACATTTGAAAACGGACCATTTTCCAAATTTCTGAAGCATGACGTAATGGGGGCTGTTATCTCTTTTGTCGAAAATCAGCCGTTTTTGCTTGAACATTAAATGACTCCATGTGATATTTAATTAACTTCCCGGGGTGAAGAAACCCTTTTTGAGAACTCAGAGTGAGTAAATTGGCCCTTTTCATGCACTTTTAACCATTCCATAAATCTTGTGTTTAGGGCCCCTGGAAGCATGAAAATCACTTTAAACATGCTAATTTTAGCTCTAACACTGATGATCCACCTACAAATGTGAACTGACGTTCAAAAATAAAACATTTGAAAACGGACCATTTTCCACATTTCTGAAGCATGACGTAATGGGGGGTGTTATCTCTTTTGTCAAAATCAGCCGTTTTTGCTTGAACATTAAATGCCTCCAAATGGTATTTAATTAACTTCCCGGGGTGAAGAAACCCTTTTTGAGAACTCAGAGTGAGTAAATTGGCCCTTTTCATGCACTTTTAACCATTCCATAAATCTTGTGTTTAGGGCCCCTGGAAGCATGAAAATCACTTTAAACATGCTAATTTTAGCTCTAACACTGATGATCAACCTACAAATGTGAACTGACATTCACAAATAAAACATTTGAAAACGGACCATTTTCCACATTTCTGAAGCATGACGTAATGGCGGGTGTTATCTCTTTTGTCGAAAATCAGCCGTTTTTGCTTGAACATTAAATGACTCCATGTGATATTTAATTAACTTCCCGAGCCCCTGGAAGCATGAAAATCACTTTAAACATGCTAATTTTAGCTGTAACACTGATGATCCACCTACAAATGTGAACTGACGTTCAAAAATAAAACATTTGAAAACGGACCATTTTCCACATTTCTGAAGCATGACATAATGGGGGGTGTTATCTCTTTTGTCGAAAATCAGCCGTTTTTGCTTGAACTTTAAATGCCTTCAAATAGTATTTAATTCACTTCCCGAGCCCCTGGAAGCATGAAAATCACTTTAAACATGCTAATTTTAGCTCTAACACTGATGATCCACCTACAAATGTGAACTGACGTTCAAAAATAAAACATTTGAAAACAGACCATTTTCCACATTTCTGAAGCATGACGTAATGGGGGGGGTGTTATCTCTTTTGTCAAAAATCAGCCGTTTTTGCTTGAACATTAAATGCCTCCAAATGGTATTTAATTAACTTCCCGGGGTGAAGAAACCCGTTTTGAGAACTCAGAGTGAGTAAATTGGCCATTTTCATGCACTTTTAACCATTCCATAAATCTTGTGTTTAGGGCCCCTGGAAGCATGAAAATCACTTTAAACATGCTAATTTTAGCTCTAACACTGATGATCCACCTACAAATGTGAACTGACGTTCAAAAATAAAACATTTGAAAACAGACCATTTTCCACATTTCTGAAGCATGACGTAATGGGGGGGTGTTATCTCTTTTGTCAAAAATCAGCCGTTTTTGCTTGAACATTAAATGCCTCCAAATGGTATTTAATTAACTTCCCGGGGTGAAGAAACCCTTTTTGAGAACTCAGAGTGAGTAATTTGGCCCTTTTCATGCACTTTTAACCATTCCATAAATCTTGTGTTTAGGGCCCCTGGAAGCATGAAAATCACTTTAAACATGCTAATTTTAGCTCTAACACTGATGATCAACCTACAAATGTGAACTGACGTTCAAAAATAAAACATTTGAAAACGGACCATTTTCCACTTTTTCTGAAGCATGACGTAATGGGGGGGTGTTATCTCTTTTGTCAAAAATCAGCCGTTTTTGCTTGAACATTAAATGCCTCCAAATGGTATTTAATTAACTTCCCGGGGTGAAGAAACCCTTTTTGAGAACTCAGAGTGAGTAAATTGGCCCTTTTCATGCACTTTTAACCATTCCATAAATCTTGTGTTTAGGGCCCCTGGAAGCATGAAAATCACTTTAAACATGCTAATTTTAGCTCTAACACTGATGATCAACCTACAAATGTGAACTGACGTTCAAAAATAAAACATTTGAAAACGGACCATTTTCCACATTTCTGAACCATGACGTAATGGGGGGGTGTTATCTCTTTTGTCGAAAATCAGCCGTTTTTGCTTGAACATTAAATGCCTCCAAATGGTATTTAATTAACTTACCGGGGTGAAGAAACCCTTTTTGAGAACTCAGAGTGAGTAAATTGGCCCTTTTCATGCACTTTTAACCATTCCACAAATCTTGTGTTTAGGGCCCCTGGAAGCATGAAAATCACTTTAAACATGCTAATTTTAGCTCTAACACTGATGATCCACCTACAAATGTGAATTGACGTTCAAAAATAAAACATTTGAAAACGGACCATTTTCCACATTTCTGAAGCAGGACGTAATGGGGAGGTGTTATCTCTTTTGTCGAAAAACAGCCGTTTTTGTTTGAACATTAAATGCCTCCAAATGGTATTTAATTAACTTCCCGGGGTGAAGAAACCCTTTTTGAGAACTCAGAGTGAGTAAATTGGCCCTTTTCATGCACTTTTAACCATTCCACAAATCTTGTGTTTAGGCCCCCTTGAAGCATGAAAATCACTTTAAACATGTTAATTTTAGCTCTAACACTGATGATCAACCTACAAATGTGAACTGACGTTCAAAAATAAAACATTTGAAAACGGACCATTTTCCACATTTCTGAAGCATGATGTAATGGGGGGGTGTTATCTCTTTTGTCAAAAATCAGCCGTTTTTGCTTGAACATTAAATGACTACAAATGGTATTTAATTCACTTCCCGAGCCCCTGGAAGCATGAAAATCACTTTAAACATGCTAATTTTAGCTCAAACACTGATGATCCACCTACAAATGTGAACTGACGTTCAAAAATAAAACATTTGAAAACGGACCATTTTCTACATTTCTGAAGCATGACGTAATGGGGGGGGTGTTATCTCTTTTGTCGAATTTCAGCCGTTTTTGCTTGAACATTAAATGCCTCCAAATGGTATTTAATTAACTTCCCGGGGTCAAGAAACCCTTTTTGAGAACTCAGAGTGAGTAAATTGGCCCTTTTCATGCACTTTTAACCATTCCATAAATCTTGTGTTTAGGGCCCCTGGAAGCATGAAAATCACTTTAAACATGCTAATTTTAGCTCTAACACTGATGATCAACCTACAAATGTGAACTGACGTTCAAAAATAAAACATTTGAAAACGGACCATTTTCCACATTTCTGAAGCATGACGTAATGGGGGGGTGTTATCTCTTTTGTCAAAAATCAGCCATTTTTGCTTGAACATTAAATGCCTCCAAATGGTATTTAATTCACTTCCCGAGTCCCTGGAAGCATGAAAATCACTTTAAAAATGCTAATTTTAGCTCTAACACTGATGATCCACCTACAAATGTGAACTGACGTTCAAAAATAAAACATTTGAAAACGGACCATTTTCCACATTTCTGAAGCATGACGTAATGGGGGGGTGTTATCTCTTTTGTCAAAAATCAGCCGTTTTTGCTTGAACTTTAAATGCCTCCAAATGGTATTTAATTAACTTCCCGAGCCCCTGGAAGCATGAAAATCACTTTAAACATGCTAATTTTAGCTCTAACACTGATGATCCACCTACAAATGTGAACTGACGTTCAAAAATAAAACATTTGAAAACGGACCATTTTCCACATTTCTGAAGCATGACGTAATTGGGGGGGGTGTTATCTCTTTTGTCAAAAATCAGCCGTTTTTGCTTGAACATTAAATGCCTCCAAATGGTATTTAATTAACTTCCCGGGGTGAAGAAACCCTTTTTGAGAACTCAGAGTGAGTAAATTGGCCATTTTCATGCACTTTTAACCATTCCATAAATCTTGTGTTTAGGGCCCCTGGAAGCATGAAAATCACTTTAAACATGCTAATTTTAGCTCTAACACTGATGATCCACCTACAAATGTGAACTGACGTTCAAAAATAAAACATTTGAAAACAGACCATTTTCCACATTTCTGAAGCATGACGTAATGGGGGGCTGTTATCTCTTTTGTCGAAAATCAGCCGTTTTTGCTTGAACATTAAATGCCTCCAAATGGTATTTAATTAACTTCCCGGGGTGAAGAAACCCTTTTTGAGAACTCAGAGTGAGTAAATTGGCCCTTTTCATGCACTTTTAACCATTCCACAAATCTTGTGTTTAGGGCCCCTGGAAGCATGAAAATCACTTTAAACATGCTAATTGTAGCTCTAACACTGATGATCAACCTACAAATGTGAACTGACGTTCAAAAATAAAACATTTGAAAACGGACCATTTTCCACATTTCTGAAGCATGACGTAATGGGGGGGTGTTATCTCTTTTGTCAAAAATCAGCCGTTTTTGCTTGAACATTAAATGCCTCCAAATGGTATTTAATTACCTTCCCGGGGTGAAGAAACCCTTTTTGAGAACTCAGAGTGAGTAAATTGGCCCTTTTCGTGCACTTTTAACCATTCCACAAATCTTGTGTTTAGGGCCCCTGGAAGCATGAAAATCACTTTAAACATGCTAATTTTAGCTCTAACACTGATGATCAACCTACAAATGTGAACTGACGTTCAAAAATAAAACATTTGAAAACGGACCATTCTCCACATTTCTGAAGCATGACGTAATGGGGGGTGTTATCTCTTTTGTCGAAAATCAGCCGTTTTTGCTTGAACATTAAATGACTCCATGTGATATTTAATTACCTTCCCGAGCCCCTGGAAGCATGAAAATCACTTTAAACATGCTAATTTTAGCTCTAACACTGATGATCTACCTACAAATGTGAACTGACGTTCAAAAATAAAACATTTGAAAACGGTCCATTTTCCACATTTCTGAAGATAGACGTAATGGGGGGGTGTTATCTCTTTTGTCAAAAATCAGCCGTTTTTGCTTGAACATTAAATGCCTCCAAATGGTATTTAATTAACTTCCCGAGCCCCTGGAAGCATGAAAATCACTTTAAACATGCTAATTTTAGCTCTAACACTGATGATCCACCTACAAATGTGAATTGACGTTCAAAAATAAAACATTTGAAAACGGACCATTTTCCACATTTCTGAAGCATGACGTAATGGGGGGGTGTTATCTCTTTTGTCAAAAATCAGCCGTTTTTGCTTGAACATTAAATGCCTCCAAATGGTATTTAATTAACTTCCCGGGGTGAAGAAACCCTTTTTGAGAACTCAGAGTGAGTAAATTGGCCCTTTTCATGCACTTTTAACCATTCCATAAATCTTGTGTTTAAGGCCCCTGGAAGCATGAAAATCACTTTAAACATGCTAATTTTAGCTCTAACACTGATGATCCACCTACAAATGTGAACTGACGTTCAAAAATAAAACATTTGAAAACGGACCATTTTCCACATTTCTGAAGCATGACGTAATGGGGGGGTGTTATCTCTTTTGTCAAAAATCAGCCGTTTTTTGCTTGAACATTAAATGCCTCCAAATGGTATTTAATTCACTTCCCGAGCCCCTGGAAGCATGAAAATCACTTTAAACATGCTAATTTTAGCTCTAACACTGATGATCCACCTACAAATGGGAACTGACGTTCAAAAATAAAACATTTGAAAACGGACCATTTTCCACATTTCTGAAGCATGACGTAATGGGGGGGTGTTATCTCTTTTGTCAAAAATCAGCCGTTTTTGCTTGAACTTTAAATGCCTCCAAATGGTATTTAATTCACTTCCCAAGCCCCTGGAAGCATGAAAATCACTTTAAACATGCTAATTTTAGCTCTAACACTGATGATCCACCTACAAATGTGAACTGACGTTCAAAAATAAAACATTTGAAAACTGACCATTTTCCACATTTCTGAAGCATGACGTAATGGGGGGGTGTTATCTCTTTTGTCGAAAATCAGCCGTTTTTGCTTGAACTTTAAATGCCTCCAAATAGTATTTAATTCACTTCCCGAGCCCCTGGAAGCATGAAAATCACTTTAAACATGCTAATTTTAGCTCTAACACTGATGATCCACCTCCAAATGTGAACTGACGTTCAAAAATAAAACATTTGAAAACAGACCATTTTCCACATTTCTGAAGCATGACGTAATGGGGGGGGTGTTTTCTCTTTTGTCAAAAATCAGCCATTTTTGCTTGAACATTAAATGCCTCCAAATGGTATTTAATTACCTTCCCGGGGTGAAGAAACCCTTTTTGAGAACTCAGAGTGAGTAAATTGGCCCTTTTCATGCACTTTTAACCATTCCATAAATCTTGTGTTTAGGGCCCCTGGAAGCATGAAAATCACTTTAAACATGCTAATTTTAGCTCTAACACTGATGATCAACCTACAAATGTGAACTGACGTTCAAAAATAAAACATTTGAAAACGGACCATTTTCCACATTTCTGAAGCATGACGTTATTGGGGGGTGTTATCTCTTTTGTCAAAAATCAGCCGTTTTTGCTTGAACATTAAATGCCTCCAAATGGTATTTAATTCACTTCCCGAGCCCCTGGAAGCATGAAAATCACTTTAAACATGCTAATTTTAGCTCTAACACTGATGATCCACCTACAAATGTGAACTGACGTTCAAAAATAAAACATTTGAAAACGGACCATTTTCCACATTTCTGAAGTATGACGTAATGGGGGGGGAGTTATCTCTTTTGTCAAAAATCAGCCGTTCTTGCTTGAACTTTAAATGCCTCCAAATGGTATTTAATTCACTTCCCGAGCCCCTGGAAGCATGAAAATCACTTTAAACATGCTAATTTTAGCTCTAACACTGATGATCAACCTACAAATGTGAACTGACGTTCAAAAATAAAAAATTTGAAAACGGACCATTTTCCACATTTCTGAAGCATGACGTAATGGGGGGCTGTTATCTCTTGTCGAAAATCAGCCGTTTTTGCTTGAACATTAAATGCCTCCAAATGGTATTTAATTAACTTCCCAGGGTGAAGAAACCCGTTTTGAGAACTCAGAGTGAGTAAATTGGCCATTTTCATGCACTTTTAACCATTCCATAAATCTTGTGTTTAGGGCCCCTGGAAGCATGAAAATCACTTTAAACATGCTAATTTTAGCTCTAACACTGATGATCAACCTACAAATGTGAACTGACGTTCAAAAATAAAACATTTGAAAACAGACCATTTTCCACATTTCTGAAGCATGACGTAATGGGGGGGGTGTTATCTCTTTTGTCAAAAATCAGCCGTTTTTGCTTGAACATTAAATGCCTCCAAATGGTATTTAATTCACTATCCGAGCCCCTGGAAGCATGAAAATCACTTTAAACATGCTAATTTTAGCTCTAACACTGATGATCAACCTACAAATGTGAACTGACGTTCAAAAATAAAACATTTGAAAACGGACCATTTTCCACATTTCTGAAGCATGACGTGATGGGGGGGTGTTATCTCTTTTGTCAAAAATCAGCCGTTTTTGCTTGAACATTAAATGCCTCCAAATGGTATTTAATTCACTTCCCGAGCCCCTGGAAGCATGAAAATCACTTTAAACATGCTAATTTTAGCTCTAACACTGATGATCCACCTACAAATGTGAACTGACGTTCAAAAATAAAACATTTGAAAACGGACCATTTTCCACATTTCTGAAGTATGACGTAATGGGGGGGGGAGTTATCTCTTTTGTCAAAAATCAGCCGTTCTTGCTTGAACTTTAAATGCCTCCAAATGGTATTTAATTCACTTCCCGAGCCCCTGGAAGCATGAAAATCACTTTAAACATGCTAATTTTAGCTCTAGCACTGATGATCAACCTACAAATGTGAACTGACGTTCAAAAATAAAAAATTTGAAAACGGACCATTTTCCACATTTCTGAAGCATGACGTAATGGGGGCTGTTATCTCTTGTCGAAAATCAGCCGTTTTTGCTTGAACATTAAATGCCTCCAAATGGTATTTAATTAACTTCCCAGGGTGAAGAAACCCGTTTTGAGAACTCAGAGTGAGTAAATTGGCCATTTTCATGCACTTTTAACCATTCCATAAATCTTGTGTTTAGGGCCCCTGGAAGCATGAAAATCACTTTAAACATGCTAATTTTAGCTCTAACACTGATGATCAACCTACAAATGTGAACTGACGTTCAAAAATAAAACATTTGAAAACGGACCATTCTCCACATTTCTGAAGCATGACGTAATGGGGGGTGTTATCTCTTTTGTCGAAAATCAGCCGTTTTTGCTTGAACATTAAATGACTCCATGTGATATTTAATTACCTTCCCGAGCCCCTGGAAGCATGAAAATCACTTTAAACATGCTAATTTTAGCTCTAACACTGATGATCCACCTACAAATGTGAACTGACGTTCAAAAATAAAACATTTGAAAACGGTCCATTTTCCACATTTCTGAAGATAGACGTAATGGGGGGGGTGTTATCTCTTTTGTCAAAAATCAGCCGTTTTTGCTTGAACATTAAATGCCTGCAAATGGTATTTAATTAACTTCCCGGGGTGAAGAAACCCTTTTTAAGAACTCAGAGTGAGTAAATTGGCCCTTTTCATGCACTTTTAACCATTCCATAAATCTTGTGTTTAGGGCCCCTGGAAGCATGAAAATCACTTTAAACATGCTAATTTTAGCTCTAACACTGATGATCCACCTACAAATGTGAACTGACGTTCAAAAATAAAACATTTGAAAACGGACCATTTTCCACATTTCTGAAGCATGACGTAATGGGGGGGTGTTATCTCTTTTGTCAAAAATCAGCCGTTTTTGCTTGAACATTAAATGCCTCCAAATGGTATTTAATTAACTTCCCGAGCCCCTGGAAGCATGAAAATCACTTTAAACATGCTAATTTTAGCTCTAACACTGATGATCCACCTACAAATGTGAATTGACGTTCAAAAATAAAACATTTGAAAACGGACCATTTTCCACATTTCTGAAGCATGACGTAATGGGGGGGTGTTATCTCTTTTGTCAAAAATCAGCCGTTTTTGCTTGAACATTAAATGCCTCCAAATGGTATTTAATTAACTTCCCGGGGTGAAGAAACCCTTTTTGAGAACTCAGAGTGAGTAAATTGGCCCTTTTCATGCACTTTTAACCATTCCATAAATCTTGTGTTTAAGGCCCCTGGAAGCATGAAAATCACTTTAAACATGCTAATTTTAGCTCTAACACTGATGATCCACCTACAAATGTGAACTGACGTTCAAAAATAAAACATTTGAAAACGGACCATTTTCCACATTTCTGAAGCATGACGTAATGGGGGGGTGTTATCTCTTTTGTCAAAAATCAGCCGTTTTTTGCTTGAACATTAAATGCCTCCAAATGGTATTTAATTCACTTCCCGAGCCCCTGGAAGCATGAAAATCACTTTAAACATGCTAATTTTAGCTCTAACACTGATGATCCACCTACAAATGTGAACTGACGTTCAAAAATAAAACATTTGAAAACGGACCAGTTTCCACATTTCTGAAGCATGACGTAATGGGGGGGTGTTATCTCTTTTGTCAAAAATCAGCCGTTTTTGCTTGAACTTTAAATGCCTCCAAATGGTATTTAATTAACTTCCAGAGCCCCTGGAAGCATGAAAATCACTTTAAACATGCTAATTTTAGCTCTAACACTGATGATCCACCTACAAATGGGAACTGACGTTCAAAAATAAAACATTTGTAAACGGACCATTTTCCACATTTCTGAAGCATGACGTAATGGGGGGGTGTTATCTCTTTTGTCAAAAATCAGCCGTTTTTGCTTGAACTTTAAATGCCTCCAAATGGTATTTAATTCACTTCCCAAGCCCCTGGAAGCATGAAAATCACTTTAAACATGCTAATTTTAGCTCTAACACTGATGATCCACCTACAAATGTGAACTGACGTTCAAAAATAAAACATTTGAAAACTGACCATTTTCCACATTTCTGAAGCATGACGTAATGGGGGGGTGTTATCTCTTTTGTCGAAAATCAGCCGTTTTTGCTTGAACTTTAAATGCCTCCAAATAGTATTTAATTCACTTCCCGAGCCCCTGGAAGCATGAAAATCACTTTAAACATGCTAATTTTAGCTCTAACACTGATGATCCACCTCCAAATGTGAACTGACGTTCAAAAATAAAACATTTGAAAACAGACCATTTTCCACATTTCTGAAGCATGACGTAATGGGGGGGTGTTTTCTCTTTTGTCAAAAATCAGCCGTTTTTGCTTGAACATTAAATGCCTCCAAATGGTATTTAATTACCTTCCCGGGGTGAAGAAACCCTTTTTGAGAACTCAGAGTGAGTAAATTGGCCCTTTTCATGCACTTTTAACCATTCCATAAATCTTGTGTTTAGGGCCCCTGGAAGCATGAAAATCACTTTAAACATGCTAATTTTAGCTCTAACACTGATGATCAACCTACAAATGTGAACTGACGTTCAAAAATAAAACATTTGAAAACGGACCATTTTCCACATTTCTGAAGCATGACGTAATGGGGGGGTGTTATCTCTTTTGTCAAAAATCAGCCGTTTTTGCTTGAACATTAAATGCCTCCAAATGGTATTTAATTCACTTCCCGAGCCCCTGGAAGCATGAAAATCACTTTAAACATGCTAATTTTAGCTCTAACACTGATGATCCACCTACAAATGTGAACTGACGTTCAAAAATAAAACATTTGAAAACGGACCATTTTCCACATTTCTGAAGTATGACGTAATGGGGGGGGGAGTTATCTCTTTTGTCAAAAATCAGCCGTTCTTGCTTGAACTTTAAATGCCTCCAAATGGTATTTAATTCACTTCCCGAGCCCCTGGAAGCATGAAAATCACTTTAAACATGCTAATTTTAGCTCTAACACTGATGATCAACCTACAAATGTGAACTGACGTTCAAAAATAAAAAATTTGAAAACGGACCATTTTCCACATTTCTGAAGCATGACGTAATGGGGGGCTGTTATCTCTTGTCGAAAATCAGCCGTTTTTGCTTGAACATTAAATGCCTCCAAATGGTATTTAATTAACTTCCCAGGGTGAAGAAACCCGTTTTGAGAACTCAGAGTGAGTAAATTGGCCATTTTCATGCACTTTTAACCATTCCATAAATCTTGTGTTTAGGGCCCCTGGAAGCATGAAAATCACTTTAAACATGCTAATTTTAGCTCTAACACTGATGATCAACCTACAAATGTGAACTGACGTTCAAAAATAAAACATTTGAAAACAGACCATTTTCCACATTTCTGAAGCATGACGTAATAGGGGGGGTGTTATCTCTTTTGTCAAAAATCAGCCGTTTTTGCTTGAACATTAAATGCCTCCAAATGGTATTTAATTCACTATCCGAGCCCCTGGAAGCATGAAAATCACTTTAAACATGCTAATTTTAGCTCTAACACTGATGATCCACCTACAAATGTGAACTGACGTTCAAAAATAAAACATTTGAAAACGGACCATTTTCCACATTTCTGAAGCATGACGAAATGGGGGGGTGTTATCTCTTTTTTCGAAAATCAGCCGTTTTTGCTTGAACATTAAATGCCTCCAAATGGTATTTAATTAACTTCCCGAGCCCCTGGAAGCATGAAAATCACTTTAAACATGCTAATTTTAGCTCTAACACTGATGATCCACCTACAAATGTGAACTGACGTTCAAAAATAAAACATTTGAAAACGGACCATTTTCCACATTTCTGAAGCATGACGTAATGGGGGGATGTTATCGCTTTTGTCAAAAATCAGCAGTTTTTGCTTGAACTTTAAATGTTTCCAAATAGTATTTAATTAACTTCCCGAGCCCCTGGAAGCATGAAAATCACTTTAAACATGCTAATTTTAGCTCTAACACTGATGATCAACCTACAAATGTGAACTGACGTTCAAAAATAAAACATTTGAAAACGGACCATTTTCCACATTTCTGAAGCGTGACGTAATGGGAGGGGGTGTTATCTCTTTTGTCAAAAATGAGCTGTTTTTGCTTGAACATTAAATGCCTCCAAATGGTATTTAATTAACTTCCCGGGGTGAAGAAACCCTTTTTGAGAACTCAGAGTGAGTAAATTGGCCCTTTTCATGCACTTTTAACCATTCCATAAATCTTGTGTTTAGGGCCCCTGGAAGCATGAAAATCACTTTAAACATGCTAATTTTAGCTCTAACACTGATGATCCACCTACAAATGTGAACTGACGTTCAAAAATAAAACATTTGAAAACGGACCATTTTCCACATTTCTGAAGCATGACATAATGGGGGGGTGTTATCTCTTTTGTCAAAATCAGCCGTTTTTGCTTGAACATTAAATGCCTCCAAATGGTATTTAATTAACTTCCCGGGGTGTAGAAACCCTTTTTGAGAACTCAGAGTGAGTAAATTGGCCCTTTTCATGCACTTTCAACCATTCCATAAATCTTGTGTTTAGGGCCCCTGGAAGCATGAAAATCACTTTAAACATGCTAATTTTAGCTCTAACACTGATGATCCACCTACAAATGTGAACTGACGTTCAAAAATAAAACATTTGAAAACGGACCATTTTCCACATTTCTGAAGCATGGCGTAATGGGGGGTGTTATCTCTTTTGTCGAAAATCAGCCGTTTTTGCTTGAACTTTAAATGCCTCCAAATAGTATTTAATTCACTTCCCGAGCCCCTGGAAGCATGAAAATCACTTTAAACATGCTAATTTTAGCTCTAACACTGATGATCCACCTACAAATGTGAACTGACGTTCAAAAATAAAACATTTGAAAACAGACCATTTTCCACATTTCTGAAGCATGACGTAATGGGGGGTGTTATCTCTTTTGTCAAAAATCAGCCGTTTTTGCTTGAACATTAAATGCCTCCAAATGGTATTTAATTAACTTCCCGGGGTGAAGAAACCCTTTTTGAGAACTCAGAGTGAGTAAATTGGCCCTTTTCATGCACTTTTAACCATTCCATAAATCTTGTGTTTAGGGCCCCTGGAAGCATGAAAATCACTTTAAACATGCTAATTTTAGCTCTAACACTGATGATCAACCTACAAATGTGAACTGACGTTCAAAAATAAAACATTTGAAAACGGACCATTTTCCACATTTCTGAAGCATGACGTAATGGGGGGGTGTTATCTCTTTTGTCGAAAATCAGCCGTTTTTGCTTGAACATTAAATGACTCCATGTGATATTTAATTAACTTCCCGGGGTGAAGAAACCCGTTTTGAGAACTCAGAGTGAGTAAATTGGCCATTTTCATGCACTTTTAACCATTCCATAAATCTTGTGTTTAGGGCCCCTGGAAGCATGAAAATCACTTTAAACATGCTAATTTTAGCTCTAACACTGATGATCAACCTACAAATGTGAACTGACGTTCAAAAATAAAACATTTGAAAAAGGACCATTTTCCACATTTCTGAAGCATGACGTAATGGGGGGGTGTTATCTCTTTTGTCGAAAATCAGCTGTTTTTGCTTGAACATTAAATGCCTCCAAATGGTATTTAATTAACTTCCCGGGGTGAAGAAACCCTTTTTGAGAACTCAGAGTGACTAAATTGGCCCTTTTCATGCACCTTTAACCATTCCATAAATCTTGTGTTTAGGGCCCCTGGAAGCATGAAAATCACTTTAAACATGCTAATTTTAGCTCTAACACTGATGATCAAACTACAAATGTGAACTGACGTTCAAAAATAAAACATTCGAAAACGGACCATTTTCCACATTTCTGAAGCATGACGTAATGGGGGGTGTTATCTCTTTTGTCAAAAATCAGCCGTTTTTGCTTGAACATTAAATGCCTCCAAATGGTATTTAATTAACTTCCCGGGGTGAAGAAACCCTTTTTGAGGACTCAGAGTGAGTAAATTTACCCTTTTCATGCACTTTTAACCATTCCATAAATCTTGTGTTTAGGGCCCCTGGAAGCATGAAAATCACTTTAAACATGTTAATTTTAGCTGTAACACTGACGATCAACCTACAAATCTGAACTGACGTTCAAAAATAAAACATTTGAAAACGGACCATTTTCCACATTTCTGAAGCATGACGTAATGGGGGGGTGTTATCTCTTTTGTCAAAAATCAGCCGTTTTTGCTTGAACATTAAATGCCTCCAAATGGTATTGAATTCACTTCCCGAGCCCCTGGAAGCATGAAAATCACTTTAAACATGCTAATTTTAGCTCTAACACTGATGATCCACCTACAAATGTGAACTGACGTTCAAAAATAAAACATTTGAAAACGGACCATTTTCCACATTTCTGAAGCATGACGTAATGGGGGGCTGTTATCTCTTTTGTCGAAAATCAGCCGTTTTTGCTTGAACATTAAATGCCTCCAAATGGTATTTAATTAACTTCCCGGGGTGAAGAAACCCTTTTTGAGAACTCAGAGTGAGTAAATTGGCCCTTTTCATGCACTTTTAACCATTCCATAAATCTTGTGTTTAGGGCCCCTGGAAGCATGAAAATCACTTTAAACATGCTAATTTTAGCTCTAACACTGATGATCAACCTACAAATGTGAACTGACATTCACAAATAAAACATTTGAAAACGGACCATTTTCCACATTTCTGAAGCATGACGTAATGGGGGGTGTTATCTCTTTTGTCGAAAATCAGCCGTTTTTGCTTGAACATTAAATGACTCCATGTGATATTTAATTAACTTCCCGAGCCCCTGGAAGCATGAAAATCACTTTAAACATGCTAATTTTAGCTGTAACACTGATGATCCACCTACAAATGTGAACTGACGTTCAAAAATAAAACATTTGAAAACGGACCATTTTCCACATTTCTGAAGCATGACGTAATGGGGGGTGTTATCTCTTTTGTCGAAAATCAGCCGTTTTTGCTTGAACTTTAAATGCCTTCAAATAGTATTTAATTCACTTCCCGAGCCCCTGGAAGCATGAAAATCACTTTAAACATGCTAATTTTAGCTCTAACACTGATGATCAACCTACAAATGTGAACTGACGTTCAAAAATAAAACATTTGAAAACGGACCATTTTCCAAATTTCTGAAGCATGACGTAATGGGGGCTGTTATCTCTTTTGTCGAAAATCAGCCGTTTTTGCTTGAACATTAAATGACTCCATGTGATATTTAATTAACTTCCCGGGGTGAAGAAACCCGTTTTGAGAACTCAGAGTGAGTAAATTTGCCATTTTCATGCACTTTTAACCATTCCATAAATCTTGTGTTTAGGGCCCCTGGAAGCATGAAAATCACTTTAAACATGCTAATTTTAGCTCTAACACTGATGATCAACCTACAAATGTGAACTGACGTTCAAAAATAAAACATTTGAAAACGGACCATTTTCCACATTTCTGAAGCATGACGTAATGGGGGGGTGTTATCTCTTTTGTCGAAAATCAGCTGTTTTTGCTTGAACATTAAATGCCTCCAAATGGTATTTAATTAACTTCCCGGGGTGAAGAAACCCTTTTTGAGAACTCAGAGTGACTAAATTGGCCCTTTTCATGCACCTTTAACCATTCCATAAATCTTGTGTTTAGGGCCCCTGGAAGCATGAAAATCACTTTAAACATGCTAATTTTAGCTCTAACACTGATGATCAACCTACAAATGTGAACTGACGTTCAAAAATAATACATTCGAAAACGGACCATTTTCCACATTTCTGAAGCATGACGTAATGGGGGGTGTTATCTCTTTTGTCAAAAATCAGCCGTTTTTGCTTGAACATTAAATGCCTCCAAATGGTATTTAATTAACTTCCCGGGGTGAAGAAACCCTTTTTGAGAACTCAGAGTGAGTAAATTGGCCCTTTTCATGCACTTTTAACCATTCCATAAATCTTGTGTTTAGGGCCCCTCGAAGCATGAAAATCACTTTAAACATGCTAATTTTAGCTCTAACACTGATGATCAACCTACAAATGTGAACTGACGTTCAAAAATAAAACATTTGAAAACGGACCATTTTCCAAATTTCTGAAGCATGACGTAATGGGGGGGTGTTATCTCTTTTGTCGAAAATCAGCCGTTTTTGCTTGAACATTAAATGACTCCATGTGATATTTAATTAACTTCCCGGGGTGAAGAAACCCGTTTTGAGAACTCAGAGTGAGTAAATTGGCCATTTTCATGCACTTTTAACCATTCCATAAATCTTGTGTTTAGGGCCCCTGGAAGCATGAAAATCACTTTAAACATGCTAATTTTAGCTCTAACACTGATGATCAACCTACAAATGTGAACTGACGTTCAAAAATAAAACATTTGAAAACGGACCATTTTCCACATTTCTGAAGCATGACGTAATGGGGGGGTGTTATCTCTTTTGTCGAAAATCAGCTGTTTTTGCTTGAACATTAAATGCCTCCAAATGGTATTTAATTCACTTCCCGAGCCCCTGGAAGCATGAAAATCACTTTAAACATGCTAATTTTAGCTCTAGCACTGATGATCAACCTACAAATGTGAACTGACGTTCAAAAATAAAAAATTTGAAAACGGACCATTTTCCACATTTCTGAAGCATGACGTAATGGGGGCTGTTATCTCTTGTCGAAAATCAGCCGTTTTTGCTTGAACATTAAATGCCTCCAAATGGTATTTAATTAACTTCCCAGGGTGAAGAAACCCGTTTTGAGAACTCAGAGTGAGTAAATTGGCCATTTTCATGCACTTTTAACCATTCCATAAATCTTGTGTTTAGGGCCCCTGGAAGCATGAAAATCACTTTAAACATGCTAATTTTAGCTCTAACACTGATGATCAACCTACAAATGTGAACTGACGTTCAAAAATAAAACATTTGAAAACGGACCATTCTCCACATTTCTGAAGCATGACGTAATGGGGGGTGTTATCTCTTTTGTCGAAAATCAGCCGTTTTTGCTTGAACATTAAATGACTCCATGTGATATTTAATTACCTTCCCGAGCCCCTGGAAGCATGAAAATCACTTTAAACATGCTAATTTTAGCTCTAACACTGATGATCCACCTACAAATGTGAACTGACGTTCAAAAATAAAACATTTGAAAACGGTCCATTTTCCACATTTCTGAAGATAGACGTAATGGGGGGGGTGTTATCTCTTTTGTCAAAAATCAGCCGTTTTTGCTTGAACATTAAATGCCTGCAAATGGTATTTAATTAACTTCCCGGGGTGAAGAAACCCTTTTTAAGAACTCAGAGTGAGTAAATTGGCCCTTTTCATGCACTTTTAACCATTCCATAAATCTTGTGTTTAGGGCCCCTGGAAGCATGAAAATCACTTTAAACATGCTAATTTTAGCTCTAACACTGATGATCCACCTACAAATGTGAACTGACGTTCAAAAATAAAACATTTGAAAACGGACCATTTTCCACATTTCTGAAGCATGACGTAATGGGGGGGTGTTATCTCTTTTGTCAAAAATCAGCCGTTTTTGCTTGAACATTAAATGCCTCCAAATGGTATTTAATTAACTTCCCGAGCCCCTGGAAGCATGAAAATCACTTTAAACATGCTAATTTTAGCTCTAACACTGATGATCCACCTACAAATGTGAATTGACGTTCAAAAATAAAACATTTGAAAACGGACCATTTTCCACATTTCTGAAGCATGACGTAATGGGGGGGTGTTATCTCTTTTGTCAAAAATCAGCCGTTTTTGCTTGAACATTAAATGCCTCCAAATGGTATTTAATTAACTTCCCGGGGTGAAGAAACCCTTTTTGAGAACTCAGAGTGAGTAAATTGGCCCTTTTCATGCACTTTTAACCATTCCATAAATCTTGTGTTTAAGGCCCCTGGAAGCATGAAAATCACTTTAAACATGCTAATTTTAGCTCTAACACTGATGATCCACCTACAAATGTGAACTGACGTTCAAAAATAAAACATTTGAAAACGGACCATTTTCCACATTTCTGAAGCATGACGTAATGGGGGGGTGTTATCTCTTTTGTCAAAAATCAGCCGTTTTTTGCTTGAACATTAAATGCCTCCAAATGGTATTTAATTCACTTCCCGAGCCCCTGGAAGCATGAAAATCACTTTAAACATGCTAATTTTAGCTCTAACACTGATGATCCACCTACAAATGTGAACTGACGTTCAAAAATAAAACATTTGAAAACGGACCAGTTTCCACATTTCTGAAGCATGACGTAATGGGGGGGTGTTATCTCTTTTGTCAAAAATCAGCCGTTTTTGCTTGAACTTTAAATGCCTCCAAATGGTATTTAATTAACTTCCAGAGCCCCTGGAAGCATGAAAATCACTTTAAACATGCTAATTTTAGCTCTAACACTGATGATCCACCTACAAATGGGAACTGACGTTCAAAAATAAAACATTTGTAAACGGACCATTTTCCACATTTCTGAAGCATGACGTAATGGGGGGGTGTTATCTCTTTTGTCAAAAATCAGCCGTTTTTGCTTGAACTTTAAATGCCTCCAAATGGTATTTAATTCACTTCCCAAGCCCCTGGAAGCATGAAAATCACTTTAAACATGCTAATTTTAGCTCTAACACTGATGATCCACCTACAAATGTGAACTGACGTTCAAAAATAAAACATTTGAAAACTGACCATTTTCCACATTTCTGAAGCATGACGTAATGGGGGGGTGTTATCTCTTTTGTCGAAAATCAGCCGTTTTTGCTTGATCTTTAAATGCCTCCAAATAGTATTTAATTCACTTCCCGAGCCCCTGGAAGCATGAAAATCACTTTAAACATGCTAATTTTAGCTCTAACACTGATGATCCACCTCCAAATGTGAACTGACGTTCAAAAATAAAACATTTGAAAACAGACCATTTTCCACATTTCTGAAGCATGACGTAATGGGGGGGTGTTTTCTCTTTTGTCAAAAATCAGCCGTTTTTGCTTGAACATTAAATGCCTCCAAATGGTATTTAATTACCTTCCCGGGGTGAAGAAACCCTTTTTGAGAACTCAGAGTGAGTAAATTGGCCCTTTTCATGCACTTTTAACCATTCCATAAATCTTGTGTTTAGGGCCCCTGGAAGCATGAAAATCACTTTAAACATGCTAATTTTAGCTCTAACACTGATGATCAACCTACAAATGTGAACTGACGTTCAAAAATAAAACATTTGAAAACGGACCATTTTCCACATTTCTGAAGCATGACGTAATGGGGGGGTGTTATCTCTTTTGTCAAAAATCAGCCGTTTTTGCTTGAACATTAAATGCCTCCAAATGGTATTTAATTCACTTCCCGAGCCCCTGGAAGCATGAAAATCACTTTAAACATGCTAATTTTAGCTCTAACACTGATGATCCACCTACAAATGTGAACTGACGTTCAAAAATAAAACATTTGAAAACGGACCATTTTCCACATTTCTGAAGTATGACGTAATGGGGGGGGGAGTTATCTCTTTTGTCAAAAATCAGCCGTTCTTGCTTGAACTTTAAATGCCTCCAAATGGTATTTAATTCACTTCCCGAGCCCCTGGAAGCATGAAAATCACTTTAAACATGCTAATTTTAGCTCTAACACTGATGATCAACCTACAAATGTGAACTGACGTTCAAAAATAAAAAATTTGAAAACGGACCATTTTCCACATTTCTGAAGCATGACGTAATGGGGGGCTGTTATCTCTTGTCGAAAATCAGCCGTTTTTGCTTGAACATTAAATGCCTCCAAATGGTATTTAATTAACTTCCCAGGGTGAAGAAACCCGTTTTGAGAACTCAGAGTGAGTAAATTGGCCATTTTCATGCACTTTTAACCATTCCATAAATCTTGTGTTTAGGGCCCCTGGAAGCATGAAAATCACTTTAAACATGCTAATTTTAGCTCTAACACTGATGATCAACCTACAAATGTGAACTGACGTTCAAAAATAAAACATTTGAAAACAGACCATTTTCCACATTTCTGAAGCATGACGTAATAGGGGGGGTGTTATCTCTTTTGTCAAAAATCAGCCGTTTTTGCTTGAACATTAAATGCCTCCAAATGGTATTTAATTCACTATCCGAGCCCCTGGAAGCATGAAAATCACTTTAAACATGCTAATTTTAGCTCTAACACTGATGATCCACCTACAAATGTGAACTGACGTTCAAAAATAAAACATTTGAAAACGGACCATTTTCCACATTTCTGAAGCATGACGTAATGGGGGGGTGTTATCTCTTTTTTCGAAAATCAGCCGTTTTTGCTTGAACATTAAATGCCTCCAAATGGTATTTAATTAACTTCCCGAGCCCCTGGAAGCATGAAAATCACTTTAAACATGCTAATTTTAGCTCTAACACTGATGATCCACCTACAAATGTGAACTGACGTTCAAAAATAAAACATTTGAAAACGGACCATTTTCCACATTTCTGAAGCATGACGTAATGGGGGGATGTTATCGCTTTTGTCAAAAATCAGCAGTTTTTGCTTGAACTTTAAATGTTTCCAAATAGTATTTAATTAACTTCCCGAGCCCCTGGAAGCATGAAAATCACTTTAAACATGCTAATTTTAGCTCTAACACTGATGATCAACCTACAAATGTGAACTGACGTTCAAAAATAAAACATTTGAAAACGGATCATTTTCCACATTTCTGAAGCGTGACGTAATGGGAGGGGGTGTTATCTCTTTTGTCAAAAATGAGCTGTTTTTGCTTGAACATTAAATGCCTCCAAATGGTATTTAATTAACTTCCCGGGGTGAAGAAACCCTTTTTGAGAACTCAGAGTGAGTAAATTGGCCCTTTTCATGCACTTTTAACCATTCCATAAATCTTGTGTTTAGGGCCCCTGGAAGCATGAAAATCACTTTAAACATGCTAATTTTAGCTCTAACACTGATGATCCACCTACAAATGTGAACTGACGTTCAAAAATAAAACATTTGAAAACGGACCATTTTCCACATTTCTGAAGCATGACATAATGGGGGGGTGTTATCTCTTTTGTCAAAATCAGCCGTTTTTGCTTGAACATTAAATGCCTCCAAATGGTATTTAATTAACTTCCCGGGGTGTAGAAACCCTTTTTGAGAACTCAGAGTGAGTAAATTGGCCCTTTTCATGCACTTTCAACCATTCCATAAATCTTGTGTTTAGGGCCCCTGGAAGCATGAAAATCACTTTAAACATGCTAATTTTAGCTCTAACACTGATGATCCACCTACAAATGTGAACTGACGTTCAAAAATAAAACATTTGAAAACGGACCATTTTCCACATTTCTGAAGCATGGCGTAATGGGGGGTGTTATCTCTTTTGTCGAAAATCAGCCGTTTTTGCTTGAACTTTAAATGCCTCCAAATAGTATTTAATTCACTTCCCGAGCCCCTGGAAGCATGAAAATCACTTTAAACATGCTAATTTTAGCTCTAACACTGATGATCCACCTACAAATGTGAACTGACGTTCAAAAATAAAACATTTGAAAACAGACCATTTTCCACATTTCTGAAGCATGACGTAATGGGGGGTGTTATCTCTTTTGTCAAAAATCAGCCGTTTTTGCTTGAACATTAAATGCCTCCAAATGGTATTTAATTAACTTCCCGGGGTGAAGAAACCCTTTTTGAGAACTCAGAGTGAGTAAATTGGCCCTTTTCATGCACTTTTAACCATTCCATAAATCTTGTGTTTAGGGCCCCTGGAAGCATGAAAATCACTTTAAACATGCTAATTTTAGCTCTAACACTGATGATCAACCTACAAATGTGAACTGACGTTCAAAAATAAAACATTTGAAAACGGACCATTTTCCACATTTCTGAAGCATGACGTAATGGGGGGGTGTTATCTCTTTTGTCGAAAATCAGCCGTTTTTGCTTGAACATTAAATGACTCCATGTGATATTTAATTAACTTCCCGGGGTGAAGAAACCCGTTTTGAGAACTCAGAGTGAGTAAATTGGCCATTTTCATGCACTTTTAACCATTCCATAAATCTTGTGTTTAGGGCCCCTGGAAGCATGAAAATCACTTTAAACATGCTAATTTTAGCTCTAACACTGATGATCAACCTACAAATGTGAACTGACGTTCAAAAATAAAACATTTGAAAAAGGACCATTTTCCACATTTCTGAAGCATGACGTAATGGGGGGGTGTTATCTCTTTTGTCGAAAATCAGCTGTTTTTGCTTGAACATTAAATGCCTCCAAATGGTATTTAATTAACTTCCCGGGGTGAAGAAACCCTTTTTGAGAACTCAGAGTGACTAAATTGGCCCTTTTCATGCACCTTTAACCATTCCATAAATCTTGTGTTTAGGGCCCCTGGAAGCATGAAAATCACTTTAAACATGCTAATTTTAGCTCTAACACTGATGATCAAACTACAAATGTGAACTGACGTTCAAAAATAAAACATTCGAAAACGGACCATTTTCCACATTTCTGAAGCATGACGTAATGGGGGGTGTTATCTCTTTTGTCAAAAATCAGCCGTTTTTGCTTGAACATTAAATGCCTCCAAATGGTATTTAATTAACTTCCCGGGGTGAAGAAACCCTTTTTGAGGACTCAGAGTGAGTAAATTTACCCTTTTCATGCACTTTTAACCATTCCATAAATCTTGTGTTTAGGGCCCCTGGAAGCATGAAAATCACTTTAAACATGTTAATTTTAGCTGTAACACTGACGATCAACCTACAAATCTGAACTGACGTTCAAAAATAAAACATTTGAAAACGGACCATTTTCCACATTTCTGAAGCATGACGTAATGGGGGGGTGTTATCTCTTTTGTCAAAAATCAGCCGTTTTTGCTTGAACATTAAATGCCTCCAAATGGTATTGAATTCACTTCCCGAGCCCCTGGAAGCATGAAAATCACTTTAAACATGCTAATTTTAGCTCTAACACTGATGATCCACCTACAAATGTGAACTGACGTTCAAAAATAAAACATTTGAAAACGGACCATTTTCCACATTTCTGAAGCATGACGTAATGGGGGGCTGTTATCTCTTTTGTCGAAAATCAGCCGTTTTTGCTTGAACATTAAATGCCTCCAAATGGTATTTAATTAACTTCCCGGGGTGAAGAAACCCTTTTTGAGAACTCAGAGTGAGTAAATTGGCCCTTTTCATGCACTTTTAACCATTCCATAAATCTTGTGTTTAGGGCCCCTGGAAGCATGAAAATCACTTTAAACATGCTAATTTTAGCTCTAACACTGATGATCAACCTACAAATGTGAACTGACATTCACAAATAAAACATTTGAAAACGGACCATTTTCCACATTTCTGAAGCATGACGTAATGGGGGGTGTTATCTCTTTTGTCGAAAATCAGCCGTTTTTGCTTGAACATTAAATGACTCCATGTGATATTTAATTAACTTCCCGAGCCCCTGGAAGCATGAAAATCACTTTAAACATGCTAATTTTAGCTGTAACACTGATGATCCACCTACAAATGTGAACTGACGTTCAAAAATAAAACATTTGAAAACGGACCATTTTCCACATTTCTGAAGCATGACGTAATGGGGGGTGTTATCTCTTTTGTCGAAAATCAGCCGTTTTTGCTTGAACTTTAAATGCCTTCAAATAGTATTTAATTCACTTCCCGAGCCCCTGGAAGCATGAAAATCACTTTAAACATGCTAATTTTAGCTCTAACACTGATGATCAACCTACAAATGTGAACTGACGTTCAAAAATAAAACATTTGAAAACGGACCATTTTCCAAATTTCTGAAGCATGACGTAATGGGGGCTGTTATCTCTTTTGTCGAAAATCAGCCGTTTTTGCTTGAACATTAAATGACTCCATGTGATATTTAATTAACTTCCCGGGGTGAAGAAACCCGTTTTGAGAACTCAGAGTGAGTAAATTTGCCATTTTCATGCACTTTTAACCATTCCATAAATCTTGTGTTTAGGGCCCCTGGAAGCATGAAAATCACTTTAAACATGCTAATTTTAGCTCTAACACTGATGATCAACCTACAAATGTGAACTGACGTTCAAAAATAAAACATTTGAAAACGGACCATTTTCCACATTTCTGAAGCATGACGTAATGGGGGGGTGTTATCTCTTTTGTCGAAAATCAGCTGTTTTTGCTTGAACATTAAATGCCTCCAAATGGTATTTAATTAACTTCCCGGGGTGAAGAAACCCTTTTTGAGAACTCAGAGTGACTAAATTGGCCCTTTTCATGCACCTTTAACCATTCCATAAATCTTGTGTTTAGGGCCCCTGGAAGCATGAAAATCACTTTAAACATGCTAATTTTAGCTCTAACACTGATGATCAACCTACAAATGTGAACTGACGTTCAAAAATAATACATTCGAAAACGGACCATTTTCCACATTTCTGAAGCATGACGTAATGGGGGGTGTTATCTCTTTTGTCAAAAATCAGCCGTTTTTGCTTGAACATTAAATGCCTCCAAATGGTATTTAATTAACTTCCCGGGGTGAAGAAACCCTTTTTGAGAACTCAGAGTGAGTAAATTGGCCCTTTTCATGCACTTTTAACCATTCCATAAATCTTGTGTTTAGGGCCCCTCGAAGCATGAAAATCACTTTAAACATGCTAATTTTAGCTCTAACACTGATGATCAACCTACAAATGTGAACTGACGTTCAAAAATAAAACATTTGAAAACGGACCATTTTCCAAATTTCTGAAGCATGACGTAATGGGGGGGTGTTATCTCTTTTGTCGAAAATCAGCCGTTTTTGCTTGAACATTAAATGACTCCATGTGATATTTAATTAACTTCCCGGGGTGAAGAAACCCGTTTTGAGAACTCAGAGTGAGTAAATTGGCCATTTTCATGCACTTTTAACCATTCCATAAATCTTGTGTTTAGGGCCCCTGGAAGCATGAAAATCACTTTAAACATGCTAATTTTAGCTCTAACACTGATGATCAACCTACAAATGTGAACTGACGTTCAAAAATAAAACATTTGAAAACGGACCATTTTCCACATTTCTGAAGCATGACGTAATGGGGGGGTGTTATCTCTTTTGTCGAAAATCAGCTGTTTTTGCTTGAACATTAAATGCCTCCAAATGGTATTTAATTAACTTCCCGGGGTGAAGAAACCCTTTTTGAGAACTCAGAGTGACTAAATTGGCCCTTTTCATGCACCTTTAACCATTCCATAAATCTTGTGTTTAGGGCCCCTGGAAGCATGAAAATCACTTTAAACATGTTAATTTTAGCTGTAACACTGACGATCAACCTACAAATCTGAACTGACGTTCAAAAATAAAACATTTGAAAACGGACCATTCTCCACATTTCTGAAGCATGACGTAATGGGGGGGTGTTATCTCTTTTGTCAAAAATCAGCCGTTTTTGCTTGAACATTAAATGCCTCCAAATGGTATTGAATTCACTTCCCGAGCCCCTGGAAGCATGAAAATCACTTTAAACATGCTAATTTTAGCTCTAACACTGATGATCCACCTACAAATGTGAACTGACGTTCAAAAATAAAACATTTGAAAACGAACCATTTTCCACATTTCTGAAGCATGACGTAATGGGGGGGGTGTTATCTCTTTTGTCAAAAATCAGCCATTTTTGCTTGAACATTAAATGCCTCCAAATGGTATTTAATTAACTTCCCGAGCCCCTGGAAGCATGAAAATCACTTTAAACATGCTAATTTTAGCTCTAACACTGATGATCCACCTACAAATGTGAACTGACGTTCACAAATAAAACATTTGAAAACGGACCATTTTCCACATTTCTGAAGCATGACGTAATGGGGGGCTGTTATCTCTTTTGTCGAAAATCAGCCGTTTTTGCTTGAACATTAAATGCCTCCAAATGGTATTTAATTAACTTCCCGGGGTGAAGAAACCCTTTTTGAGAACTCAGAGTGAGTAAATTGGCCCTTTTCATGCACTTTTAACCATTCCATAAATCTTGTGTTTAGGGCCCCTGGAAGCATGAAAATCACTTTAAACATGCTAATTTTAGCTCTAACACTGATGATCCACCTACAAATGTGAACTGACGTTCAAAAATAAAACATTTGAAAATGGACCATTTTCCACATTTCTGAAGCATGACGTAATGGGGGGTGTTATCTCTTTTGTCAAAATCAGCCGTTTTTGCTTGAACATTAAATGCCTCCAAATGGTATTTAATTAACTTCCCGGGGTGAAGAAACCCTTTTTGAGAACTCAGAGTGAGTAAATTGGCCCTTTTCATGCACTTTTAACCATTCCATAAATCTTGTGTTTAGGGCCCCTGGAAGCATGAAAATCACTTTAAACATGCTAATTTTAGCTCTAACACTGATGATCAACCTACAAATGTGAACTGACATTCACAAATAAAACATTTGAAAACGGACCATTTTCCACATTTCTGAAGCATGACGTAATGGCGGGTGTTATCTCTTTTGTCGAAAATCAGCCGTTTTTGCTTGAACATTAAATGACTCCATGTGATATTTAATTAACTTCCCGAGCCCCTGGAAGCATGAAAATCACTTTAAACATGCTAATTTTAGCTGTAACACTGATGATCCACCTACAAATGTGAACTGACGTTCAAAAATAAAACATTTGAAAACGGACCATTTTCCACATTTCTGAAGCATGACATAATGGGGGGTGTTATCTCTTTTGTCGAAAATCAGCCGTTTTTGCTTGAACTTTAAATGCCTTCAAATAGTATTTAATTCACTTCCCGAGCCCCTGGAAGCATGAAAATCACTTTAAACATGCTAATTTTAGCTCTAACACTGATGATTCACCTACAAATGTGAACTGACGTTCAAAAATAAAACATTTGAAAACAGACCATTTTCCACATTTCTGAAGCATGACGTAATGGGGGGGGTGTTATCTCTTTTGTCAAAAATCAGCCGTTTTTGCTTGAACATTAAATGCCTCCAAATGGTATTTAATTAACTTCCCGGGGGGAAGAAACCCGTTTTGAGAACTCAGAGTGAGTAAATTGGCCATTTTCATGCACTTCTAACCATTCCATAAATCTTGTGTTTAGGGCCCCTGGAAGCATGAAAATCACTTTAAACATGCTAATTTTAGCTCTAACACTGATGATCCACCTACAAATGTGAACTGACGTTCAAAAATAAAACATTTGAAAACAGACCATTTTCCACATTTCTGAAGCATGACGTAATGGGGGGGGTGTTATCTCTTTTGTCAAAAATCAGCCGTTTTTGCTTGAACATTAAATGCCTCCAAATGGTATTTAATTAACTTCCCGGGGTGAAGAAACCCTTTTTGAGAACTCAGAGTGAGTAATTTGGCCCTTTTCATGCACTTTTAACCATTCCATAAATCTTGTGTTTAGGGCCCCTGGAAGCATGAAAATCACTTTAAACATGCTAATTTTAGCTCTAACACTGATGATCAACCTACAAATGTGAACTGACGTTCAAAAATAAAACATTTGAAAACGGACCATTTTCCACATTTCTGAAGCATGACGTAATGGGGGGGTGTTATCTCTTTTGTCGAAAATCAGCCGTTTTTGCTTGAACATTAAATGACTCCATGTGATATTTAATTAACTTCCCGGGGTGAAGAAACCCGTTTTGAGAACTCAGAGTGAGTAAATTGGCCATTTTCATGCACTTTTAACCATTCCATAAATCTTGTGGTTAGGGCCCCTGGAAGCATGAAAATCACTTTAAACATGCTAATTTTAGCTCTAACACTGATGATCAACCTACAAATGTGAACTGACGTTCAAAAATAAAACATTTGAAAACGGACCATTTTCCACATTTCTGAAGCATGACGTAATGGGGGGGTGTTATCTCTTTTGTCAAAAATCAGCCGTTTTTGCTTGAACATTAAATGCCTCCAAATGGTATTTAATTAACTTCCCGAGCCCCTGGAAGCATGAAAATCACTTTAAACATGCTAATTTTAGCTCTAACACTGATGATTCACCTACAAATGTGAACTGACGTTCAAAAATAAAACATTTGAAAACGGACCATTTTCCACATTTCTGAAGCATGACATAATGGGGGGTGTTATCTCTTTTGTCGAAAATCAGCCGTTTTTGCTTGAACTTTAAATGCCTCCAAATAGTATTTAATTCACTTCCCGAGCCCCTGGAAGCATGAAAATCACTTTAAACATGCTAATTTTAGCTCTAACACTGATGATCCACCTACAAATGTGAACTGACGTTCAAAAATAAAACATTTGAAAACAGACCATTTTCCACATTTCTGAAGCATGACGTAATGGGGGGGTGTTATCTCTTTTGTCAAAAATCAGCCGTTTTTGCTTGAACATTAAATGCCTCCAAATGGTATTTAATTACCTTCCCGGGGTGAAGAAACCCTTTTTGAGAACTCAGAGTGAGTAAATTGGCCCTTTTCATGCACTTTTAACCATTCCATAAATCTTGTGTTTAGGGCCCCTGGAAGCATGAAAATCACTTTAAACATGCTAATTTTAGCTCTAACACTGATGATCAACCTACAAATGTGAACTGACGTTCAAAAATAAAACATTTGAAAACGGACCATTTTCCACATTTCTGAAGCACCACGTAATGGGGGGGTGTTATCTCTTTTGTCGAAAATCAGCCGTTTTTGCATGAACATTAAATGACTCCATGTGATATTTAATTAACTTCCCGGGGGGGAAGAAACCCGTTTTGAGAACTCAGAGTGAGTAAATTGGCCATTTTCATGCACTTTTAACCATTCCATAAATCTTGTGTTTAGGGCCCCTGGAAGCATGAAAATCACTTTAAACATGCTAATTTTAGCTCTAACACTGATGATCCACCTACAAATGTGAACTGACGTTCAAAAATAAAACATTTGAAAACAGACCATTTTCCACATTTCTGAAGCATGACGTAATGGGGGGGGTGTTATCTCTTTTGTCAAAAATCAGCCGTTTTTGCTTGAACATTAAATGCCTCCAAATGGTATTTAATTAACTTCCCGGGGTGAAGAAACCCTTTTTGAGAACTCAGAGTGAGTAATTTGGCCCTTTTCATGCACTTTTAACCATTCCATAAATCTTGTGTTTAGGGCCCCTGGAAGCATGAAAATCACTTTAAACATGCTAATTTTAGCTCTAACACTGATGATCAACCTACAAATGTGAACTGACATTCAAAAATAAAACATTTGAAAACGGACCATTTTCCACATTTCTGAAGCATGACGTAATGGGGGGGTGTTATCTCTTTTGTCGAAAATCAGCCGTTTTTGCTTGAACATTAAATGACTCCATGTGATATTTAATTAACTTCCCGGGGTGAAGAAACCCGTTTTGAGAACTCAGAGTGAGTAAATTGGCCATTTTCATGCACTTTTAACCATTCCATAAATCTTGTGGTTAGGGCCCCTGGAAGCATGAAAATCACTTTAAACATGCTAATTTTAGCTCTAACACTGATGATCAACCTACAAATGTGAACTGACGTTCAAAAATAAAACATTTGAAAACGGACCATTTTCCACATTTCTGAAGCATGACGTAATGGGGGGGTGTTATCTCTTTTGTCAAAAATCAGCCGTTTTTGCTTGAACATTAAATGCCTCCAAATGGTATTTAATTAACTTCCCGAGCCCCTGGAAGCATGAAAATCACTTTAAACATGCTAATTTTAGCTCTAACACTGATGATTCACCTACAAATGTGAACTGACGTTCAAAAATAAAACATTTGAAAACGGACCATTTTCCACATTTCTGAAGCATGACATAATGGGGGGTGTTATCTCTTTTGTCGAAAATCAGCCGTTTTTGCTTGAACTTTAAATGCCTCCAAATAGTATTTAATTCACTTCCCGAGCCCCTGGAAGCATGAAAATCACTTTAAACATGCTAATTTTAGCTCTAACACTGATGATCCACCTACAAATGTGAACTGACGTTCAAAAATAAAACATTTGAAAACAGACCATTTTCCACATTTCTGAAGCATGACGTAATGGGGGGGTGTTATCTCTTTTGTCAAAAATCAGCCGTTTTTGCTTGAACATTAAATGCCTCCAAATGGTATTTAATTACCTTCCCGGGGTGAAGAAACCCTTTTTGAGAACTCAGAGTGAGTAAATTGGCCCTTTTCATGCACTTTTAACCATTCCATAAATCTTGTGTTTAGGGCCCCTGGAAGCATGAAAATCACTTTAAACATGCTAATTTTAGCTCTAACACTGATGATCAACCTACAAATGTGAACTGACGTTCAAAAATAAAACATTTGAAAACGGACCATTTTCCACATTTCTGAAGCACCACGTAATGGGGGGGTGTTATCTCTTTTGTCGAAAATCAGCCGTTTTTGCTTGAACATTAAATGCCTCCAAATGGTATTTAATTAACTTCCCGGGGTGTAGAAACCCTTTTTGAGAACTCAGAGTGAGTAAATTGGCCCTTTTCATGCACTTTCAACCATTCCATAAATCTTGTGTTTAGGGCCCCTGGAAGCATGAAAATCACTTTAAACATGCTAATTTTAGCTCTAACACTGATGATCCACCTACAAATGTGAACTGACGTTCAAAAATAAAACATTTGAAAACGGACCATTTTCCACATTTCTGAAGCATGACGTAATGGGGGGGTGTTATCTCTTTTGTCAAAAATCAGTCGTTTTTGCTTGAACATAAAATGCCTCCAAATGGTATTTAATTAACTTCCCGGGGTGAAGAAACCCTTTTTGAGAACTCAGAGTGAGTAAATTGGCCCTTTTCATGCACTTTTAACCATTCCATAAATCTTGTGTTTAGGGCCCTTGGAAGCATAAAAATCACTTTAAACATGCTAATTTTAGCTCTAACACTGATGATTCACCTACAAATGTGAACTGACGTTCAAAAATAAAACATTTGAAAACGGACCATTTTCCACATTTCTGAAGCATGACGTAATGGGGGGTGTTATCTCTTTTGTCGAAAATCAGCCGTTTTTGCTTGAACTTTAAATGCCTCCAAATAGTATTTAATTCACTTCCCGAGCCCCTGGAAGCATGAAAATCACTTTAAACATGCTAATTTTAGCTCTAACACTGATGATCCACCTACAAATGTGAACTGACGTTCAAAAATAAAACATTTGAAAACAGACCATTTTCCACATTTCTGAAGCATGACGTAATGGGGGGTGTTAACTCTTTTGTCAAAAATCAGCCGTTTTTGCTTGAACATTAAATGCCTCCAAATGGTATTTAATTAACTTCCCGGGGTGAAGAAACCCTTTTTGAGAACTCAGAGTGAGTAAATTGGCCCTTTTCATGCACTTTTAACCATTCCATAAATCTTGTGTTTAGGGCCCCTGGAAGCATGAAAATCACTTTAAACATGCTAATTTTAGCTCTAACACTGATGATCAACCTACAAATGTGAACTGACGTTCAAAAATAAAACATTTGAAAACGGACCATTTTCCACATTTCTGAAGCATGACGTAATGGGGGGGTGTTATCTCTTTTGTCGAAAATCAGCCGTTTTTGCTTGAACATTAAATGACTCCATGTGATATTTAATTAACTTCCCGGGGTGAAGAAACCCGTTTTGAGAACTCAGAGTGAGTAAATTGGCCATTTTCATGCACTTTTAACCATTCCATAAATCTTGTGTTTAGGGCCCCTGGAAGCATGAAAATCACTTTTAACATGCTAATTTTAGCTCTAACACTGATGATCAACCTACAAATGTGAACTGACGTTCAAAAATAAAACATTTGAAAAAGGACCATTTTCCACATTTCTGAAGCATGACGTAATGGGGGGGTGTTATCTCTTTTGTCAAAATCAGCCGTTTTTGCTTGAACATTAAATGCCTCCAAATGGTATTTAATTAACTTCCCGGGGTGAAGAAACCCTTTTTGAGAACTCAGAGTGAGTAAATTGGCCCTTTTCATGCACTTTTAACCATTCCATAAATCTTGTGTTTAGGGCCCCTGGAAGCATGAAAATCACTTTAAACATGCTAATTTTAGCTCTAACACTGATGATCAACCTACAAATGTGAACTGACATTCACAAATAAAACATTTGAAAACGGACCATTTTCCACATTTCTGAAGCATGACGTAATGGCGGGTGTTATCTCTTTTGTCGAAAATCAGCCGTTTTTGCTTGAACATTAAATGACTCCATGTGATATTTAATTAACTTCCCGAGCCCCTGGAAGCATGAAAATCACTTTAAACATGCTAATTTTAGCTGTAACACTGATGATCCACCTACAAATGTGAACTGACGTTCAAAAATAAAACATTTGAAAACGGACCATTTTCCACATTTCTGAAGCATGACATAATGGGGGGTGTTATCTCTTTTGTCGAAAATCAGCCGTTTTTGCTTGAACTTTAAATGCCTTCAAATAGTATTTAATTCACTTCCCGAGCCCCTGGAAGCATGAAAATCACTTTAAACATGCTAATTTTAGCTCTAACACTGATGATTCACCTACAAATGTGAACTGACGTTCAAAAATAAAACATTTGAAAACAGACCATTTTCCACATTTCTGAAGCATGACGTAATGGGGGGGGTGTTATCTCTTTTGTCAAAAATCAGCCGTTTTTGCTTGAACATTAAATGCCTCCAAATGGTATTTAATTAACTTCCCGGGGGGGAAGAAACCCGTTTTGAGAACTCAGAGTGAGTAAATTGGCCATTTTCATGCACTTCTAACCATTCCATAAATCTTGTGTTTAGGGCCCCTGGAAGCATGAAAATCACTTTAAACATGCTAATTTTAGCTCTAACACTGATGATCCACCTACAAATGTGAACTGACTTTCAAAAATAAAACATTTGAAAACAGACCATTTTCCACATTTCTGAAGCATGACGTAATGGGGGGGGTGTTATCTCTTTTGTCAAAAATCAGCCGTTTTTGCTTGAACATTAAATGCCTCCAAATGGTATTTAATTAACTTCCCGGGGTGAAGAAACCCTTTTTGAGAACTCAGAGTGAGTAATTTGGCCCTTTTCATGCACTTTTAACCATTCCATAAATCTTGTGTTTAGGGCCCCTGGAAGCATGAAAATCACTTTAAACATGCTAATTTTAGCTCTAACACTGATGATCAACCTACAAATGTGAACTGACGTTCAAAAATAAAACATTTGAAAACGGACCATTTTCCACATTTCTGAAGCATGACGTAATGGGGGGGTGTTATCTCTTTTGTCGAAAATCAGCCGTTTTTGCTTGAACATTAAATGACTCCATGTGATATTTAATTAACTTCCCGGGGTGAAGAAACCCGTTTTGAGAACTCAGAGTGAGTAAATTGGCCATTTTCATGCACTTTTAACCATTCCATAAATCTTGTGGTTAGGGCCCCTGGAAGCATGAAAATCACTTTAAACATGCTAATTTTAGCTCTAACACTGATGATCAACCTACAAATGTGAACTGACGTTCAAAAATAAAACATTTGAAAACGGACCATTTTCCACATTTCTGAAGCATGACGTAATGGGGGGGTGTTATCTCTTTTGTCAAAAATCAGCCGTTTTTGCTTGAACATTAAATGCCTCCAAATGGTATTTAATTAACTTCCCGAGCCCCTGGAAGCATGAAAATCACTTTAAACATGCTAATTTTAGCTCTAACACTGATGATTCACCTACAAATGTGAACTGACGTTCAAAAATAAAACATTTGAAAACGGACCATTTTCCACATTTCTGAAGCATGACATAATGGGGGGTGTTATCTCTTTTGTCGAAAATCAGCCGTTTTTGCTTGAACTTTAAATGCCTCCAAATAGTATTTAATTCACTTCCCGAGCCCCTGGAAGCATGAAAATCACTTTAAACATGCTAATTTTAGCTCTAACACTGATGATCCACCTACAAATGTGAACTGACGTTCAAAAATAAAACATTTGAAAACAGACCATTTTCCACATTTCTGAAGCATGACGTAATGGGGGGGTGTTATCTCTTTTGTCAAAAATCAGCCGTTTTTGCTTGAACATTAAATGCCTCCAAATGGTATTTAATTACCTTCCCGGGGTGAAGAAACCCTTTTTGAGAACTCAGAGTGAGTAAATTGGCCCTTTTCATGCACTTTTAACCATTCCATAAATCTTGTGTTTAGGGCCCCTGGAAGCATGAAAATCACTTTAAACATGCTAATTTTAGCTCTAACACTGATGATCAACCTACAAATGTGAACTGACGTTCAAAAATAAAACATTTGAAAACGGACCATTTTCCACATTTCTGAAGCATGACGTAATGGGGGGGTGTTATCTCTTTTGTCGAAAATCAGCCGTTTTTGCATGAACATTAAATGACTCCATGTGATATTTAATTAACTTCCCGGGGTGAAGAAACCCGTTTTGAGAACTTAGAGTGAGTAAATTGGCCATTTTCATGCACTTTTAACCATTCCATAAATCTTGTGTTTAGGGCCCCTGGAAGCATGAAAATCACTTTAAACATGCTAATTTTAGCTCTAACACTGATGATTCACCTACCAATGTGAACTGACGTTCAAAAATAAAACATTTGAAAACAGACCATTTTCCACATTTCTGAAGCATGACGTAATGGGGGGGGGTGTTATCTCTTTTGTCAAAAATCAGCCGTTTTTGCTTGAACATTAAATGCCTCCAAATGGTATTTAATTAACTTCCCGGGGGGGAAGAAACCCGTTTTGAGAACTCAGAGTGAGTAAATTGGCCATTTTCATGCACTTTTAACCATTCCATAAATCTTGTGTTTAGGGCCCCTGGAAGCATGAAAATCACTTTAAACATGCTAATTTTAGCTCTAACACTGATGATCCACCTACAAATGTGAACTGACGTTCAAAAATAAAACATTTGAAAACAGACCATTTTCCACATTTCTGAAGCATGACGTAATGGGGGGGGTGTTATCTCTTTTGTCAAAAATCAACCGTTTTTGCTTGAACATTAAATGCCTCCAAATGGTATTTAATTAACTTCCCGGGGTGAAGAAACCCTTTTTGAGAACTCAGAGTGAGTAATTTGGCCCTTTTCATGCACTTTTAACCATTCCATAAATCTTGTGTTTAGGGCCCCTGGAAGCATGAAAATCACTTTAAACATGCTAATTTTAGCTCTAACACTGATGATCAACCTACAAATGTGAACTGACGTTCAAAAATAAAACATTTGAAAACGGACCATTTTCCACATTTCTGAAGCATGACGTAATGGGGGGGTGTTATCTCTTTTGTCGAAAATCAGCCGTTTTTGCTTGAACATTAAATGACTCCATGTGATATTTAATTAACTTCCCGGGGTGAAGAAACCCGTTTTGAGAACTCAGAGTGAGTAAATTGGCCATTTTCATGCACTTTTAACCATTCCATAAATCTTGTGGTTAGGGCCCCTGGAAGCATGAAAATCACTTTAAACATGCTAATTTTAGCTCTAACACTGATGATCAACCTACAAATGTGAACTGACGTTCAAAAATAAAACATTTGAAAACGGACCATTTTCCACATTTCTGAAGCATGACGTAATGGGGGGGTGTTATCTCTTTTGTCAAAAATCAGCCGTTTTTGCTTGAACATTAAATGCCTCCAAATGGTATTTAATTAACTTCCCGAGCCCCTGGAAGCATGAAAATCACTTTAAACATGCTAATTTTAGCTCTAACACTGATGATTCACCTACAAATGTGAACTGACGTTCAAAAATAAAACATTTGAAAACGGACCATTTTCCACATTTCTGAAGCATGACATAATGGGGGGTGTTATCTCTTTTGTCGAAAATCAGCCGTTTTTGCTTGAACTTTAAATGCCTCCAAATAGTATTTAATTCACTTCCCGAGCCCCTGGAAGCATGAAAATCACTTTAAACATGCTAATTTTAGCTCTAACACTGATGATCCACCTACAAATGTGAACTGACGTTCAAAAATAAAACATTTGAAAACAGACCATTTTCCACATTTCTGAAGCATGACGTAATGGGGGGGTGTTATCTCTTTTGTCAAAAATCAGCCGTTTTTGCTTGAACATTAAATGCCTCCAAATGGTATTTAATTACCTTCCCGGGGTGAAGAAACCCTTTTTGAGAACTCAGAGTGAGTAAATTGGCCCTTTTCATGCACTTTTAACCATTCCATAAATCTTGTGTTTAGGGCCCCTGGAAGCATGAAAATCACTTTAAACATGCTAATTTTAGCTCTAACACTGATGATCAACCTACAAATGTGAACTGACGTTCAAAAATAAAACATTTGAAAACGGACCATTTTCCACATTTCTGAAGCATGACGTAATGGGGGGGTGTTATCTCTTTTGTCGAAAATCAGCCGTTTTTGCATGAACATTAAATGACTCCATGTGATATTTAATTAACTTCCCGGGGTGAAGAAACCCGTTTTGAGAACTTAGAGTGAGTAAATTGGCCATTTTCATGCACTTTTAACCATTCCATAAATCTTGTGTTTAGGGCCCCTGGAAGCATGAAAATCACTTTAAACATGCTAATTTTAGCTCTAACACTGATGATTCACCTACCAATGTGAACTGACGTTCAAAAATAAAACATTTGAAAACAGACCATTTTCCACATTTCTGAAGCATGACGTAATGGGGGGGGGTGTTATCTCTTTTGTCAAAAATCAGCCGTTTTTGCTTGAACATTAAATGCCTCCAAATGGTATTTAATTAACTTCCCGGGGGGGAAGAAACCCGTTTTGAGAACTCAGAGTGAGTAAATTGGCCATTTTCATGCACTTTTAACCATTCCATAAATCTTGTGTTTAGGGCCCCTGGAAGCATGAAAATCACTTTAAACATGCTAATTTTAGCTCTAACACTGATGATCCACCTACAAATGTGAACTGACGTTCAAAAATAAAACATTTGAAAACAGACCATTTTCCACATTTCTGAAGCATGACGTAATGGGGGGGGTGTTATCTCTTTTGTCAAAAATCAACCGTTTTTGCTTGAACATTAAATGCCTCCAAATGGTATTTAATTAACTTCCCGGGGTGAAGAAACCCTTTTTGAGAACTCAGAGTGAGTAATTTGGCCCTTTTCATGCACTTTTAACCATTCCATAAATCTTGTGTTTAGGGCCCCTGGAAGCATGAAAATCACTTTAAACATGCTAATTTTAGCTCTAACACTGATGATCAACCTACAAATGTGAACTGACGTTCAAAAATAAAACATTTGAAAACGGACCATTTTCCACATTTCTGAAGCATGACGTAATGGGGGGGTGTTATCTCTTTTGTCGAAAATCAGCCGTTTTTGCTTGAACATTAAATGACTCCATGTGATATTTAATTAACTTCCCGGGGTGAAGAAACCCGTTTTGAGAACTCAGAGTGAGTAAATTGGCCATTTTCATGCACTTTTAACCATTCCATAAATCTTGTGGTTAGGGCCCCTGGAAGCATGAAAATCACTTTAAACATGCTAATTTTAGCTCTAACACTGATGATCAACCTACAAATGTGAACTGACGTTCAAAAATAAAACATTTGAAAACGGACCATTTTCCACATTTCTGAAGCATGACGTAATGGGGGGGTGTTATCTCTTTTGTCAAAAATCAGCCGTTTTTGCTTGAACATTAAATGCCTCCAAATGGTATTTAATTAACTTCCCGAGCCCCTGGAAGCATGAAAATCACTTTAAACATGCTAATTTTAGCTCTAACACTGATGATTCACCTACAAATGTGAACTGACGTTCAAAAATAAAACATTTGAAAACGGACCATTTTCCACATTTCTGAAGCATGACATAATGGGGGGTGTTATCTCTTTTGTCGAAAATCAGCCGTTTTTGCTTGAACTTTAAATGCCTCCAAATAGTATTTAATTCACTTCCCGAGCCCCTGGAAGCATGAAAATCACTTTAAACATGCTAATTTTAGCTCTAACACTGATGATCCACCTACAAATGTGAACTGACGTTCAAAAATAAAACATTTGAAAACAGACCATTTTCCACATTTCTGAAGCATGACGTAATGGGGGGGTGTTATCTCTTTTGTCAAAAATCAGCCGTTTTTGCTTGAACATTAAATGCCTCCAAATGGTATTTAATTACCTTCCCGGGGTGAAGAAACCCTTTTTGAGAACTCAGAGTGAGTAAATTGGCCCTTTTCATGCACTTTTAACCATTCCATAAATCTTGTGTTTAGGGCCCCTGGAAGCATGAAAATCACTTTAAACATGCTAATTTTAGCTCTAACACTGATGATCAACCTACAAATGTGAACTGACGTTCAAAAATAAAACATTTGAAAACGGACCATTTTCCACATTTCTGAAGCACCACGTAATGGGGGGGTGTTATCTCTTTTGTCGAAAATCAGCCGTTTTTGCTTGAACATTAAATGCCTCCAAATGGTATTTAATTAACTTCCCGGGGTGTAGAAACCCTTTTTGAGAACTCAGAGTGAGTAAATTGGCCCTTTTCATGCACTTTCAACCATTCCATAAATCTTGTGTTTAGGGCCCCTGGAAGCATGAAAATCACTTTAAACATGCTAATTTTAGCTCTAACACTGATGATCCACCTACAAATGTGAACTGACGTTCAAAAATAAAACATTTGAAAACGGACCATTTTCCACATTTCTGAAGCATGACGTAATGGGGGGGTGTTATCTCTTTTGTCAAAAATCAGTCGTTTTTGCTTGAACATAAAATGCCTCCAAATGGTATTTAATTAACTTCCCGGGGTGAAGAAACCCTTTTTGAGAACTCAGAGTGACTAAATTGGCCCTTTTCATGCACCTTTAACCATTCCATAAATCTTGTGTTTAGGGCCCCTGGAAGCATGAAAATCACTTTAAACATGCTAATTTTAGCTCTAACACTGATGATCAAACTACAAATGTGAACTGACGTTCAAAAATAAAACATTCGAAAACGGACCATTTTCCACATTTCTGAAGCATGACGTAATGGGGGGTGTTATCTCTTTTGTCAAAAATCAGCCGTTTTTGCTTGAACATTAAATGCCTCCAAATGGTATTTAATTACCTTCCCGGGGTGAAGAAACCCTTTTTGAGAACTCAGAGTGAGTAAATTTACCCTTTTCATGCACTTTTAACCATTCCATAAATCTTGTGTTTAGGGCCCCTGGAAGCATGAAAATCACTTTAAACATGTTAATTTTAGCTGTAACACTGACGATCAACCTACAAATCTGAACTGACGTTCAAAAATAAAACATTTGAAAACGGACCATTTTCCACATTTCTGAAGCATGACGTAATGGGGGGGTGTTATCTCTTTTGTCAAAAATCAGCCGTTTTTGCTTGAACATTAAATGCCTCCAAATGGTATTGAATTCACTTCCCGAGCCCCTGGAAGCATGAAAATCACTTTAAACATGCTAATTTGAGCTCTAACACTGATGATCCACCTACAAATGTGAACTGACGTTCAAAAATAAAACATTTGAAAACGGACCATTTTCCACATTTCTGAAGCATGACGTAATGGGGGGGGTGTTATCTCTTTTGTCAAAAATCAGCCGTTTTTGCTTGAACATTAAATGCCTCCAAATGGTATTTAATTAACTTCCCGAGCCCCTGGAAGCATGAAAATCACTTTAAACATGCTAATTTTAGCTCTAACCCTGATGATCCACCTACAAATGTGAACTGACGTTCAAAAATAAAACATTTGAAAACGGACCATTTTCCACATTTCTGAAGCATGACGTAATGGGGGGTGTTATCTCTTTTGTCGAAAATCAGCCGTTTTTGCTTGAACATTAAATGACTCCATGTGATATTTAATTAACTTCCCGAGCCCCTGGAAGCATGAAAATCACTTTAAACATGCTAATTTTAGCTCTAACACTGATGATCCACCTACAAATGTGAACTGACGTTCAAAAATAAAACATTTGAAAACGGACCATTTTCCACATTTCTGAAGCTAGACGTAATGGGGGGGTGTTATCTCTTTTGTCGAAAATCAGCCGTTTTTGCTTGAACATTAAATGCCTCCAAATGGTATTTAATTAACTTCCCGGGGTGAAGAAACCCTTTTTGAGAACTCAGAGTGAGTAAATTGGCCCTTTTCATGCACTTTTAACCATTCCATAAATCTTGTTTTTAGGGCCCCTGGAAGCATGAAAATCACTTTAAACATGCTAATTTTAGCTCTAACACTGATGATCAACCTACAAATGTGAACTGACATTCACAAATAAAACATTTGAAAACGGACCATTTTCCACATTTCTGAAGCATGACGTAATGGGGGGTGTTATCTCTTTTGTCGAAAATCAGCCGTTTTTGCTTGAACATTAAATGACTCCATGTGATATTTAATTAACTTCCCGAGCCCCTGGAAGCATGAAAATCACTTTAAACATGCTAATTTTAGCTGTAACACTGATGATCCACCTACAAATGTGAACTGACGTTCAAAAATAAAACATTTGAAAACGGACCATTTTCCACATTTCTGAAGCATGACGTAATGGGGGGTGTTATCTCTTTTGTCGAAAATCAGCCGTTTTTGCTTGAACTTTAAATGCCTTCAAATAGTATTTAATTCACTTCCCGAGCCCCTGGAAGCATGAAAATCACTTTAAACATGCTAATTTTAGCTCTAACACTGATGATCCACCTACAAATGTGAACTGACGTTCAAAAATAAAACATTTGAAAACAGACCATTTTCCACATTTCTGAAGCATGACGTAATGGGGGGGGTGTTATCTCTTTTGTCAAAAATCAGCCGTTTTTGCTTGAACATTAAATGCCTCCAAATGGTATTTAATTAACTTCCCGGGGTGAAGAAACCCTTTTTGAGAACTCAGAGTGAGTAAATTGGCCCTTTTCATGCACTTTTAACCATTCCATAAATCTTGTGTTTAGGGCCCCTCGAAGCATGAAAATCACTTTAAACATGCTAATTGTAGCTCTAACACTGATGATCAACCTACAAATGTGAACTGACGTTCAAAAATAAAACATTTGAAAACGGACCATTTTCCACATTTCTGAAGCATGACGTAATGGGGGGGTGTTATCTCTTTTGTCGAAAATCAGCTGTTTTTGCTTGAACATTAAATGCCTCCAAATGGTATTTAATTAACTTCCCGGGGTGAAGAAACCCTTTTTGAGAACTCAGAGTGACTAAATTGGCCCTTTTCATGCACCTTTAACCATTCCATAAATCTTGTGTTTAGGGCCCCTGGAAGCATGAAAATCACTTTAAACATGCTAATTTTAGCTCTAACACTGATGATCAACCTACAAATGTGAACTGACGTTCAAAAATAAAACATTCGAAAACGGACCATTTTCCACATTTCTGAAGCATGACGTAATGGGGGGTGTTATCCCTTTTGTCAAAAATCAGCTGTTTTTGCTTGAACATTAAATGCCTCCAAATGGTATTTAATTAACTTCCCGGGGTGAAGAAACCCTTTTTGAGAACTCAGAGTGAGTAAATTTGCCCTTTTCATGCACTTTTAACCATTCCATAAATCTTGTGTTTAGGGCCCCTGGAAGCATGAAAATCACTTTAAACATGTTAATTTTAGCTGTAACACTGACGATCAACCTACAAATCTGAACTGACGTTCAAAAATAAAACATTTGAAAACGGACCATTTTCCACATTTCTGAAGCATGACGTAATGGGGGGGTGTTATCTCTTTTGTCAAAAATCAGCCGTTTTTGCTTGAACATTAAATGCCTCCAAATGGTATTGAATTCACTTCCCGAGCACCTGGAAGCATGAAAATCACTTTAAACATGCTAATTTTAGCTCTAACACTGATGATCCACCTACAAATGTGAACTGACGTTCAAAAATAAAACATTTGAAAACGGACCATTTTCCACATTTCTGAAGCATGACGTAATGGGGGGGGTGTTATCTCTTTTGTCAAAAATCAGCCATTTTTGCTTGAACATTAAATGCCTCCAAATGGTATTTAATTAACTTCCCGAGCCCCTGGAAGCATGAAAATCACTTTAAACATGCTAATTTTAGCTCTAACATTGATGATCCACCTACAAATGTGAACTGACGTTCAAAAATAAAACATTTGAAAACGGACCATTTTCCACATTTCTGAAGCATGACGTAATGGGGGGCTGTTATCTCTTTTGTCGAAAATCAGCCGTTTTTGCTTGAACATTAAATGCCTCCAAATGGTATTTAATTAACTTCCCGGGGTGAAGAAACCCTTTTTGAGAACTCAGAGTGAGTAAATTGGCCCTTTTCATGCACTTTTAACCATTCCATAAATCTTGTGTTTAGGGGCCCTGGAAGCATGAAAATCACTTTAAACATGCTAATTTTAGCTCTAACACTGATGATCAACCTACAAATGTGAACTGACGTTCAAAAATAAAACATTTGAAAACGGACCATTTTCCACATTTCTGAAGCATGACGTAATGGGGGGGTGTTATCTCTTTTGTCAAAAATCAGCCGTTTTTGCTTGAACATTAAATGCCTCCAAATGGTATTTAATTAACTTCCCGAGCCCCTGGAAGCATGAAAATCACTTTAAACATGCTAATTTTAGCTCTAACACTGATGATTCACCTACAAATGTGAACTGACGTTCAAAAATAAAACATTTGAAAACGGACCATTTTCCACATTTCTGAAGCATGACATAATGGGGGGTGTTATCTCTTTTGTCGAAAATCAGCCGTTTTTGCTTGAACTTTAAATGCCTCCAAATAGTATTTAATTCACTTCCCGAGCCCCTGGAAGCATGAAAATCACTTTAAACATGCTAATTTTAGCTCTAACACTGATGATCCACCTACAAATGTGAACTGACGTTCAAAAATAAAACATTTGAAAACAGACCATTTTCCACATTTCTGAAGCATGACGTAATGGGGGGGTGTTATCTCTTTTGTCAAAAATCAGCCGTTTTTGCTTGAACATTAAATGCCTCCAAATGGTATTTAATTACCTTCCCGGGGTGAAGAAACCCTTTTTGAGAACTCAGAGTGAGTAAATTGGCCCTTTTCATGCACTTTTAACCATTCCATAAATCTTGTGTTTAGGGCCCCTGGAAGCATGAAAATCACTTTAAACATGCTAATTTTAGCTCTAACACTGATGATCAACCTACAAATGTGAACTGACGTTCAAAAATAAAACATTTGAAAACGGACCATTTTCCACATTTCTGAAGCACCACGTAATGGGGGGGTGTTATCTCTTTTGTCGAAAATCAGCCGTTTTTGCTTGAACATTAAATGCCTCCAAATGGTATTTAATTAACTTCCCGGGGTGTAGAAACCCTTTTTGAGAACTCAGAGTGAGTAAATTGGCCCTTTTCATGCACTTTCAACCATTCCATAAATCTTGTGTTTAGGGCCCCTGGAAGCATGAAAATCACTTTAAACATGCTAATTTTAGCTCTAACACTGATGATCCACCTACAAATGTGAACTGACGTTCAAAAATAAAACATTTGAAAACGGACCATTTTCCACATTTCTGAAGCATGACGTAATGGGGGGGTGTTATCTCTTTTGTCAAAAATCAGTCGTTTTTGCTTGAACATAAAATGCCTCCAAATGGTATTTAATTAACTTCCCGGGGTGAAGAAACCCTTTTTGAGAACTCAGAGTGAGTAAATTGGCCCTTTTCATGCACTTTTAACCATTCCATAAATCTTGTGTTTAGGGCCCTTGGAAGCATAAAAATCACTTTAAACATGCTAATTTTAGCTCTAACACTGATGATTCACCTACAAATGTGAACTGACGTTCAAAAATAAAACATTTGAAAACGGACCATTTTCCACATTTCTGAAGCATGACGTAATGGGGGGTGTTATCTCTTTTGTCGAAAATCAGCCGTTTTTGCTTGAACTTTAAATGCCTCCAAATAGTATTTAATTCACTTCCCGAGCCCCTGGAAGCATGCAAATCACTTTAAACATGCTAATTTTAGCTCTAACACTGATGATCCACCTACAAATGTGAACTGACGTTCAAAAATAAAACATTTGAAAACAGACCATTTTCCACATTTCTGAAGCATGACGTAATGGGGGGTGTTATCTCTTTTGTCAAAAATCAGCCGTTTTTGCTTGAACATTAAATGCCTCCAAATGGTATTTAATTAACTTCCCGGGGTGAAGAAACCCTTTTTGAGAACTCAGAGTGAGTAAATTGGCCCTTTTCATGCACTTTTAACCATTCCATAAATCTTGTGTTTAGGGCCCCTGGAAGCATGAAAATCACTTTAAACATGCTAATTTTAGCTCTAACACTGATGATCAACCTACAAATGTGAACTGACGTTCAAAAATAAAACATTTGAAAACGGACCATTTTCCACATTTCTGAAGCATGACGTAATGGGGGGGTGTTATCTCTTTTGTCGAACATCAGCCGTTTTTGCTTGAACATTAAATGACTCCATGTGATATTTAATTAACTTCCCGGGGTGAAGAAACCCGTTTTGAGAACTCAGAGTGAGTAAATTGGCCATTTTCATGCACTTTTAACCATTCCATAAATCTTGTGTTTAGGGCCCCTGGAAGCATGAAAATCACTTTTAACATGCTAATGTTAGCTCTAACACTGATGATCAACCTACAAATGTGAACTGACGTTCAAAAATAAAACATTTGAAAAAGGACCATTTTCCACATTTCTGAAGCATGACGTAATGGGGGGGTGTTATCTCTTTTGTCGAAAATCAGCTGTTTTTGCTTGAACATTAAATGCCTCCAAATGGTATTTAATTAACTTCCCGGGGTGAAGAAACCCTTTTTGAGAACTCAGAGTGACTAAATTGGCCCTTTTCATGCACCTTTAACCATTCCATAAATCTTGTGTTTAGGGCCCCTGGAAGCATGAAAATCACTTTAAACATGCTAATTTTAGCTCTAACACTGATGATCAAACTACAAATGTGAACTGACGTTCAAAAATAAAACATTCGAAAACGGACCATTTTCCACATTTCTGAAGCATGACGTAATGGGGGGTGTTATCTCTTTTGTCAAAAATCAGCCGTTTTTGCTTGAACATTAAATGCCTCCAAATGGTATTTAATTACCTTCCCGGGGTGAAGAAACCCTTTTTGAGAACTCAGAGTGAGTAAATTTACCCTTTTCATGCACTTTTAACCATTCCATAAATCTTGTGTTTAGGGCCCCTGGAAGCATGAAAATCACTTTAAACATGTTAATTTTAGCTGTAACACTGACGATCAACCTACAAATCTGAACTGACGTTCAAAAATAAAACATTTGAAAACGGACCATTTTCCACATTTCTGAAGCATGACGTAATGGGGGGGTGTTATCTCTTTTGTCAAAAATCAGCCGTTTTTGCTTGAACATTAAATGCCTCCAAATGGTATTGAATTCACTTCCCGAGCCCCTGGAAGCATGAAAATCACTTTAAACATGCTAATTTGAGCTCTAACACTGATGATCCACCTACAAATGTGAACTGACGTTCAAAAATAAAACATTTGAAAACGGACCATTTTCCACATTTCTGAAGCATGACGTAATGGGGGGGGTGTTATCTCTTTTGTCAAAAATCAGCCGTTTTTGCTTGAACATTAAATGCCTCCAAATGGTATTTAATTAACTTCCCGAGCCCCTGGAAGCATGAAAATCACTTTAAACATGCTAATTTTAGCTCTAACCCTGATGATCCACCTACAAATGTGAACTGACGTTCAAAAATAAAACATTTGAAAACGGACCATTTTCCACATTTCTGAAGCATGACGTAATGGGGGGTGTTATCTCTTTTGTCGAAAATCAGCCGTTTTTGCTTGAACATTAAATGACTCCATGTGATATTTAATTAACTTCCCGAGCCCCTGGAAGCATGAAAATCACTTTAAACATGCTAATTTTAGCTCTAACACTGATGATCCACCTACAAATGTGAACTGACGTTCAAAAATAAAACATTTGAAAACGGACCATTTTCCACATTTCTGAAGCTAGACGTAATGGGGGGGTGTTATCTCTTTTGTCGAAAATCAGCCGTTTTTGCTTGAACATTAAATGCCTCCAAATGGTATTTAATTAACTTCCCGGGGTGAAGAAACCCTTTTTGAGAACTCAGAGTGAGTAAATTGGCCCTTTTCATGCACTTTTAACCATTCCATAAATCTTGTTTTTAGGGCCCCTGGAAGCATGAAAATCACTTTAAACATGCTAATTTTAGCTCTAACACTGATGATCAACCTACAAATGTGAACTGACATTCACAAATAAAACATTTGAAAACGGACCATTTTCCACATTTCTGAAGCATGACGTAATGGGGGGTGTTATCTCTTTTGTCGAAAATCAGCCGTTTTTGCTTGAACATTAAATGACTCCATGTGATATTTAATTAACTTCCCGAGCCCCTGGAAGCATGAAAATCACTTTAAACATGCTAATTTTAGCTGTAACACTGATGATCCACCTACAAATGTGAACTGACGTTCAAAAATAAAACATTTGAAAACGGACCATTTTCCACATTTCTGAAGCATGACGTAATGGGGGGTGTTATCTCTTTTGTCGAAAATCAGCCGTTTTTGCTTGAACTTTAAATGCCTTCAAATAGTATTTAATTCACTTCCCGAGCCCCTGGAAGCATGAAAATCACTTTAAACATGCTAATTTTAGCTCTAACACTGATGATCCACCTACAAATGTGAACTGACGTTCAAAAATAAAACATTTGAAAACAGACCATTTTCCACATTTCTGAAGCATGACGTAATGGGGGGGGTGTTATCTCTTTTGTCAAAAATCAGCCGTTTTTGCTTGAACATTAAATGCCTCCAAATGGTATTTAATTAACTTCCCGGGGTGAAGAAACCCTTTTTGAGAACTCAGAGTGAGTAAATTGGCCCTTTTCATGCACTTTTAACCATTCCATAAATCTTGTGTTTAGGGCCCCTCGAAGCATGAAAATCACTTTAAACATGCTAATTGTAGCTCTAACACTGATGATCAACCTACAAATGTGAACTGACGTTCAAAAATAAAACATTTGAAAACGGACCATTTTCCACATTTCTGAAGCATGACGTAATGGGGGGGTGTTATCTCTTTTGTCGAAAATCAGCTGTTTTTGCTTGAACATTAAATGCCTCCAAATGGTATTTAATTAACTTCCCGGGGTGAAGAAACCCTTTTTGAGAACTCAGAGTGACTAAATTGGCCCTTTTCATGCACCTTTAACCATTCCATAAATCTTGTGTTTAGGGCCCCTGGAAGCATGAAAATCACTTTAAACATGCTAATTTTAGCTCTAACACTGATGATCAACCTACAAATGTGAACTGACGTTCAAAAATAAAACATTCGAAAACGGACCATTTTCCACATTTCTGAAGCATGACGTAATGGGGGGTGTTATCCCTTTTGTCAAAAATCAGCCGTTTTTGCTTGAACATTAAATGCCTCCAAATGGTATTTAATTAACTTCCCGGGGTGAAGAAACCCTTTTTGAGAACTCAGAGTGAGTAAATTTGCCCTTTTCATGCACTTTTAACCATTCCATAAATCTTGTGTTTAGGGCCCCTGGAAGCATGAAAATCACTTTAAACATGTTAATTTTAGCTGTAACACTGACGATCAACCTACAAATCTGAACTGACGTTCAAAAATAAAACATTTGAAAACGGACCATTTTCCACATTTCTGAAGCATGACGTAATGGGGGGGTGTTATCTCTTTTGTCAAAAATCAGCCGTTTTTGCTTGAACATTAAATGCCTCCAAATGGTATTGAATTCACTTCCCGAGCACCTGGAAGCATGAAAATCACTTTAAACATGCTAATTTTAGCTCTAACACTGATGATCCACCTACAAATGTGAACTGACGTTCAAAAATAAAACATTTGAAAACGGACCATTTTCCACATTTCTGAAGCATGACGTAATGGGGGGGGTGTTATCTCTTTTGTCAAAAATCAGCCATTTTTGCTTGAACATTAAATGCCTCCAAATGGTATTTAATTAACTTCCCGAGCCCCTGGAAGCATGAAAATCACTTTAAACATGCTAATTTTAGCTCTAACATTGATGATCCACCTACAAATGTGAACTGACGTTCAAAAATAAAACATTTGAAAACGGACCATTTTCCACATTTCTGAAGCATGACGTAATGGGGGGCTGTTATCTCTTTTGTCGAAAATCAGCCGTTTTTGCTTGAACATTAAATGCCTCCAAATGGTATTTAATTAACTTCCCGGGGTGAAGAAACCCTTTTTGAGAACTCAGAGTGAGTAAATTGGCCCTTTTCATGCACTTTTAACCATTCCATAAATCTTGTGTTTAGGGGCCCTGGAAGCATGAAAATCACTTTAAACATGCTAATTTTAGCTCTAACACTGATGATCCACCTACAAATGTGAACTGACGTTCAAAAATAAAACATTTGAAAACGGACCATTTTCCACATTTCTGAAGCATGACGTAATGGGGGGTGTTATCTCTTTTGTCAAAATCAGCCGTTTTTGCTTGAACATTAAATGCCTCCAAATGGTATTTAATTAACTTCCCGGGGTGAAGAAACCCTTTTTGAGAACTCAGAGTGAGTAAATTGGCCCTTTTCATGCACTTTTAACCATTCCATATATCTTGTGTTTAGGGCCCCTGGAAGCATGAAAATCACTTTAAACATGCTAATTTTAGCTCTAACACTGATGATCAACCTACAAATGTGAACTGACATTCACAAATAAAACATTTGAAAACGGACCATTTTCCACATTTCTGAAGCATGACGTAATGGGGGGTGTTATCTCTTTTGTCGAAAATCAGCCGTTTTTGCTTGAACATTAAATGACTCCATGTGATATTTAATTAACTTCCCGAGCCCCTGGAAGCATGAAAATCACTTTAAACATGCTAATTTTAGCTGTAACACTGATGATCCACCTACAAATGTGAACTGACGTTCAAAAATAAAACATTTGAAAACGGACCATTTTCCACATTTCTGAAGCATGACGTAATGGGGGGTGTTATCTCTTTTGTCGAAAATCAGCCGTTTTTGCTTGAACTTTAAATGCCTTCAAATAGTATTTAATTCACTTCCCGAGCCCCTGGAAGCATGAAAATCACTTTAAACATGCTAATTTTAGCTCTAACACTGATGATCCACCTACAAATGTGAACTGACGTTCAAAAATAAAACATTTGAAAACAGACCATTTTCCACATTTCTGAAGCATGACGTAATGGGGGGGGTGTTATCTCTTTTGTCAAAAATCAGCCGTTTTTGCTTGAACATTAAATGCCTCCAAATGGTATTTAATTAACTTCCCGGGGTGAAGAAACCCTTTTTGAGAACTCAGAGTGAGTAATTTGGCCCTTTTCATGCACTTTTAACCATTCCATAAATCTTGTGTTTAGGGCCCCTGGAAGCATGAAAATCATTTTAAACATGCTAATTTTAGCTCTAACACTGATGATCAACCTACAAATGTGAACTGACGTTCAAAAATAAAACATTTGAAAACGGACCATTTTCCACATTTCTGAAGCATGACGTAATGGGGGGGTGTTATCTCTTTTGTCGAAAATCAGCCGTTTTTGCTTGAACATTAAATGACTCCATGTGATATTTAATTAACTTCCCGGGGTGAAGAAACCCGTTTTGAGAACTCAGAGTGAGTAAATTGGCCATTTTCATGCACTTTTAACCATTCCATAAATCTTGTGTTTAGGGCCCCTGGAAGCATGAAAATCACTTTAAACATGCTAATTTTAGCTCTAACACTGATGATCAACCTACAAATGTGAACTGACGTTCAAAAATAAAACATTTGAAAACGGACCATTTTCCACATTTCTGAAGCATGACGTAATGGGGGGGTGTTATCTCTTTTGTCAAAAATCAGCCGTTTTTGCTTGAACATTAAATGCCTCCAAATGGTATTTAATTAACTTCCCGAGCCCCTGGAAGCATGAAAATCACTTCAAACATGCTAATTTTAGCTCTAACACTGATGATTCACCTACAAATGTGAACTGACGTTCAAAAATAAAACATTTGAAAACGGACCATTTTCCACATTTCTGAAGCATGACATAATGGGGGGTGTTATCTCTTTTGTCGAAAATCAGCCGTTTTTGCTTGAACTTTAAATGCCTCCAAATAGTATTTAATTCACTTCCCGAGCCCCTGGAAGCATGAAAATCACTTTAAACATGCTAATTTTAGCTCTAACACTGATGATCCACCTACAAATGTGAACTGACGTTCAAAAATAAAACATTTGAAAACAGACCATTTTCCACATTTCTGAAGCATGACGTAATGGGGGGGTGTTATCTCTTTTGTCAAAAATCAGCCGTTTTTGCTTGAACATTAAATGCCTCCAAATGGTATTTAATTAACTTCCCGGGGTGAAGAAACCCTTTTTGAGAACTCAGAGTGAGTAAATTGGCCCTTTTCATGCACTTTTAACCATTCCATAAATCTTGTGTTTAGGGCCCCTGGAAGCATGAAAATCACTTTAAACATGCTAATTTTAGCTCTAACACTGATGATCAAACTACAAATGTGAACTGACGTTCAAAAATAAAACATTTGAAAACGGACCATTTTCCACATTTCTGAAGCATGACGTAATGGGGGGGTGTTATCTCTTTTGTCGAAAATCAGCCGTTTTTGCATGAACATTAAATGACTCCATGTGATATTTAATTAACTTTCCGGGGTGAAGAAACCCGTTTTGAGAACTCAGAGTGAGTAAATTGGCCATTTTCATGCACTTTTAACCATTCCATAAATCTTGTGTTTAGGGCCCCTGGAAGCATGAAAATCACTTTAAACATGCTAATTTTAGCTCTAACACTGATGATCAACCTACAAATGTGAACTGACGTTCAAAAATAAAACATTTGAAAACGGACCATTTTCCACATTTCTGAAGCATGACGTAATGGGGGGGTGTTATCTCTTTTGTCAAAAATGAGCTGTTTTTGCTTGAACATTAAATGCCTCCAAATGGTATTTAATTAACTTCCCGGGGTGAAGAAACCCTTTTTGAGAACTCAGAGTGAGTAAATTGGCCCTTTTCATGCACTTTTAACCATTCCATAAATCTTGTGTTTAGGGCCCCTGGAAGCATGAAAATCACTTTAAACATGCTAATTTTAGCTCTAACACTGATGATCCACCTACAAATGTGAACTGACGTTCAAAAATAAAACATTTGAAAACGGACCATTTTCCACATTTCTGAAGCATGACGTAATGGGGGGGTGTTATCTCTTTTGTCAAAAATCAGCCGCTTTTGCTTGAACATAAAATGCCTCCAAATGGTATTTAATTAACTTCCCGGGGTGAAGAAACCCTTTTTGAGAACTCAGAGTGAGTAAATTGGCCCTTTTCATGCACTTTTAACCATTCCATAAATCTTGTGTTTAGGGCCCTTGGAAGCATAAAAATCACTTTAAACATGCTAATTTTAGCTCTAACACTGATGATTCACCTACAAATGTGAACTGACGTTCAAAAATAAAACATTTGAAAACGGACCATTTTCCACATTTCTGAAGCATGACGTAATGGGGGGTGTTATCTCTTTTGTCGAAAATCAGCCGTTTTTGCTTGAACTTTAAATGCCTCCAAATAGTATTTAATTCACTTCCCGAGCCCCTGGAAGCATGAAAATCACTTTAAACATGCTAATTTTAGCTCTAACACTGATGATCCACCTACAAATGTGAACTGACGTTCAAAAATAAAACATTTGAAAACAGACCATTTTCCACATTTCTGAAGCATGACGTAATGGGGGGTGTTATCTCTTTTGTCAAAAATCAGCCGTTTTTGCTTGAACATTAAATGCCTCCAAATGGTATTTAATTAACTTCCCGGGGTGAAGAAACCCTTTTTGAGAACTCAGAGTGAGTAAATTGGCCCTTTTCATGCACTTTTAACCATTCCATAAATCTTGTGTTTAGGGCCCCTGGAAGCATGAAAATCACTTTAAACATGCTAATTTTAGCTCTAACACTGATGATCAACCTACAAATGTGAACTGACGTTCAAAAATAAAACATTTGAAAACGGACCATTTTCCACATTTCTGAAGCATGACGTAATGGGGGGGTGTTATCTCTTTTGTCGAAAATCAGCCGTTTTTGCTTGAACATTAAATGACTCCATGTGATATTTAATTAACTTCCCGGGGTGAAGAAACCCGTTTTGAGAACTCAGAGTGAGTAAATTGGCCATTTTCATGCACTTTTAACCATTCCATAAATCTTGTGTTTAGGGCCCCTGGAAGCATGAAAATCACTTTTAACATGCTAATTTTAGCTCTAACACTGATGATCAACCTACAAATGTGAACTGACGTTCAAAAATAAAACATTTGAAAAAGGACCATTTTCCACATTTCTGAAGCATGACGTAATGGGGGGGTGTTATCTCTTTTGTCGAAAATCAGCTGTTTTTGCTTGAACATTAAATGCCTCCAAATGGTATTTAATTAACTTCCCGGGGTGAAGAAACCCTTTTTGAGAACTCAGAGTGACAAAATTGGCCCTTTTCATGCACCTTTAACCATTCCATAAATCTTGTGTTTAGGGCCCCTGGAAGCATGAAAATCACTTTAAACATGCTAATTTTAGCTCTAACACTGATGATCAAACTACAAATGTGAACTGAAGTTCAAAAATAAAACATTCGAAAACGGACCATTTTCCACATTTCTGAAGCATGACGTAATGGGGGGTGTTATCTCTTTTGTCAAAAATCAGCCGTTTTTGCTTGAACATTAAATGCCTCCAAATGGTATTTAATTACCTTCCCGGGGTGAAGAAACCCTTTTTGAGAACTCAGAGTGAGTAAATTTACCCTTTTCATGCACTTTTAACCATTCCATAAATCTTGTGTTTAGGGCCCCTGGAAGCATGAAAATCACTTTAAACATGTTAATTTTAGCTGTAACACTGACGATCAACCTACAAATCTGAACTGACGTTCAAAAATAAAACATTTGAAAACGGACCATTTTCCACATTTCTGAAGCATGACGTAATGGGGGGGTGTTATCTCTTTTGTCAAAAATCAGCCGTTTTTGCTTGAACATTAAATGCCTCCAAATGGTATTGAATTCACTTCCTGAGCCCCTGGAAGCATGAAAATCACTTTAAACATGCTAATTTCAGCTCTAACACTGATGATCCACCTACAAATGTGAACTGACGTTCAAAAATAAAACATTTGAAAACGGACCATTTTCCACATTTCTGAAGCATGACGTAATGGGGGGGGGTGTTATCTCTTTTGTCAAAAATCAGCCGTTTTTGCTTGAACATTAAATGCCTCCAAATGGTATTTAATTAACTTCCCGAGCCCCTGGAAGCATGAAAATCACTTTAAACATGCTAATTTTAGCTCTAACCCTGATGATCCACCTACAAATGTGAACTGACGTTCAAAAATAAAACATTTGAAAACGGACCATTTTCCACATTTCTGAAGCATGACGTAATGGGGGGTGTTATCTCTTTTGTCGAAAATCAGCCGTTTTTGCTTGAACATTAAATGACTCCATGTGATATTTAATTAACTTCCCGAGCCCCTGGAAGCATGAAAATCACTTTAAACATGCTAATTTTAGCTCTAACACTGATGATCAACCTACAAATGTGAACTGACGTTCAAAAATAAAACATTTGAAAACGGACCATTTTCCACATTTCTGAAGCATGACGTAATGGGGGGGTGTTATCTCTTTTGTCAAAAATCAGCCGTTTTTGCTTGAACATTAAATGCCTCCAAATGGTATTGAATTCACTTCCTGAGCCCCTGGAAGCATGAAAATCACTTTAAACATGCTAATTTCAGCTCTAACACTGATAATCCACCTACAAATGTGAACTGACGTTCAAAAATAAAACATTTGAAAACGGACCATTTTCCACATTTCTGAAGCATGACGTAATGGGGGGGGGTGTTATCTCTTTTGTCAAAAATCAGCCGTTTTTGCTTGAACATTAAATGCCTCCAAATGGTATTTAATTAACTTCCCGAGCCCCTGGAAGCATGAAAATCACTTTAAACATGCTAATTTTAGCTCTAACCCTGATGATCCACCTACAAATGTGAACTGACGTTCAAAAATAAAACATTTGAAAACGGACCATTTTCCACATTTCTGAAGCATGACGTAATGGGGGGTGTTATCTCTTTTGTCGAAAATCAGCCGTTTTTGCTTGAACATTAAATGACTCCATGTGATATTTAATTAACTTCCCGAGCCCCTGGAAGCATGAAAATCACTTTAAACATGCTAATTTTAGCTCTAACACTGATGATCAACCTACAAATGTGAACTGACGTTCAAAAATAATACATTCGAAAACGGACCATTTTCCACATTTCTGAAGCATGACGTAATGGGGGGTGTTATCTCTTTTGTCAAAAATCAGCCGTTTTTGCTTGAACATTAAATGCCTCCAAATGGTATTTAATTAACTTCCCGGGATGAAGAAACCCTTTTTGAGAACTCAGAGTGAGTAAATTGGCCCTTTTCATGCACTTTTAACCATTCCATAAATCTTGTGTTTAGGGCCCCTCGAAGCATGAAAATCACTTTAAACATGCTAATTTTAGCTCTAACACTGATGATCAACCTACAAATGTGAACTGACGTTCAAAAATAAAACATTTAAAAACGGACCATTTTCCAAATTTCTGAAGCATGACGTAATGGGGGGGTGTTATCTCTTTTGTCGAAAATCAGCCGTTTTTGCTTGAACATTAAATGACTCCATGTGATATTTAATTAACTTCCCGGGGTGAAGAAACCCGTTTTGAGAACTCAGAGTGAGTAAATTGGCCATTTTCATGCACTTTTAACCATTCCATAAATCTTGTGTTTAGGGCCCCTGGAAGCATGAAAATCACTTTAAACATGCTAATTTTAGCTCTAACACTGATGATCAACCTACAAATGTGAACTGACGTTCAAAAATAAAACATTTGAAAACGGACCATTTTCCACATTTCTGAAGCATGACGTAATGGGGGGGTGTTATCTCTTTTGTCGAAAATCAGCTGTTTTTGCTTGAACATTAAATGCCTCCAAATGGTATTTAATTAACTTCCCGGGGTGAAGAAACCCTTTTTGAGAACTCAGAGTGACTAAATTGGCCCTTTTCATGCACCTTTAACCATTCCATAAATCTTGTGTTTAGGGCCCCTGGAAGCATGAAAATCACTTTAAACATGCTAATTTTAGCTCTAACACTGATGATCAACCTACAAATGTGAACTGACGTTCAAAAATAAAACATTCGAAAACGGACCATTTTCCACATTTCTGAAGCATGACGTAATGGGGGGTGTTATCTCTTTTGTCAAAAATCAGCCGTTTTTGCTTGAACATTAAATGCCTCCAAATGGTATTTAATTAACTTCCCGGGGTGAAGAAACCCTTTTTGAGAACTCAGAGTGAGTAAATTTGCCCTTTTCATGCACTTTTAACCATTCCATAAATCTTGTGTTTAGGGCCCCTGGAAGCATGAAAATCACTTTAAACATGTTAATTTTAGCTGTAACACTGACGATCAACCTACAAATCTGAACTGACGTTCAAAAATGAAACATTTGAAAACGGACCATTCTCCACATTTCTGAAGCATGACGTAATGGGGGGGTGTTATCTCTTTTGTCAAAAATCAGCCGTTTTTGCTTGAACATTAAATGCCTCCAAATGGTATTGAATTCACTTCCCGAGCCCCTGGAAGCATGAAAATCACTTTAAACATGCTAATTTTAGCTCTAACACTGATGATCCACCTACAAATGTGAACTGACGTTCAAAAATAAAACATTTGAAAACGAACCATTTTCCACATTTCTGAAGCATGACGTAATGGGGGGGGTGTTATCTCTTTTGTCAAAAATCAGCCATTTTTGCTTGAACATTAAATGCCTCCAAATGGTATTTAATTAACTTCCCGAGCCCCTGGAAGCATGAAAATCACTTTAAACATGCTAATTTTAGCTCTAACACTGATGATCCACCTACAAATGTGAACTGATGTTCACAAATAAAACATTTGAAAACGGACCATTTTCCACATTTCTGAAGCATGACGTAATGGGGGGCTGTTATCTCTTTTGTCGAAAATCAGCCGTTTTTGCTTGAACATTAAATGCCTCCAAATGGTATTTAATTAACTTCCCGGGGTGAAGAAACCCTTTTTGAGAACTCAGAGTGAGTAAATTGGCCCTTTTCATGCACTTTTAACCATTCCATAAATCTTGTGTTTAGGGCCCCTGGAAGCATGAAAATCACTTTAAACATGCTAATTTTAGCTCTAACACTGATGATCCACCTACAAATGTGAACTGACGTTCAAAAATAAAACATTTGAAAATGGACCATTTTCCACATTTCTGAAGCATGACGTAATGGGGGGTGTTATCTCTTTTGTCAAAATCAGCCGTTTTTGCTTGAACATTAAATGCCTCCAAATGGTATTTAATTAACTTCCCGGGGTGAAGAAACCCTTTTTGAGAACTCAGAGTGAGTAAATTGGCCCTTTTCATGCACTTTTAACCATTCCATAAATCTTGTGTTTAGGGCCCCTGGAAGCATGAAAATCACTTTAAACATGCTAATTTTAGCTCTAACACTGATGATCAACCTACAAATGTGAACTGACATTCACAAATAAAACATTTGAAAACGGACCATTTTCCACATTTCTGAAGCATGACGTAATGGCGGGTGTTATCTCTTTTGTCGAAAATCAGCCGTTTTTGCTTGAACATTAAATGACTCCATGTGATATTTAATTAACTTCCCGAGCCCCTGGAAGCATGAAAATCACTTTAAACATGCTAATTTTAGCTGTAACACTGATGATCCACCTACAAATGTGAACTGACGTTCAAAAATAAAACATTTGAAAACGGACCATTTTCCACATTTCTGAAGCATGACATAATGGGGGGTGTTATCTCTTTTGTCGAAAATCAGCCGTTTTTGCTTGAACTTTAAATGCCTTCAAATAGTATTTAATTCACTTCCCGAGCCCCTGGAAGCATGAAAATCACTTTAAACATGCTAATTTTAGCTCTAACACTGATGATTCACCTACAAATGTGAACTGACGTTCAAAAATAAAACATTTGAAAACAGACCATTTTCCACATTTCTGAAGCATGACGTAATGGGGGGGGTGTTATCTCTTTTGTCAAAAATCAGCCGTTTTTGCTTGAACATTAAATGCCTCCAAATGGTATTTAATTAACTTCCCGGGGGGGAAGAAACCCGTTTTGAGAACTCAGAGTGAGTAAATTGGCCATTTTCATGCACTTCTAACCATTCCATAAATCTTGTGTTTAGGGCCCCTGGAAGCATGAAAATCACTTTAAACATGCTAATTTTAGCTCTAACACTGATGATCCACCTACAAATGTGAACTGACGTTCAAAAATAAAACATTTGAAAACAGACCATTTTCCACATTTCTGAAGCATGACGTAATGGGGGGGGTGTTATCTCTTTTGTCAAAAATCAGCCGTTTTTGCTTGAACATTAAATGCCTCCAAATGGTATTTAATTAACTTCCCGGGGTGAAGAAACCCTTTTTGAGAACTCAGAGTGAGTAATTTGGCCCTTTTCATGCACTTTTAACCATTCCATAAATCTTGTGTTTAGGGCCCCTGGAAGCATGAAAATCACTTTAAACATGCTAATTTTAGCTCTAACACTGATGATCAACCTACAAATGTGAACTGACGTTCAAAAATAAAACATTTGAAAACGGACCATTTTCCACATTTCTGAAGCATGACGTAATGGGGGGGTGTTATCTCTTTTGTCGAAAATCAGCCGTTTTTGCTTGAACATTAAATGACTCCATGTGATATTTAATTAACTTCCCGGGGTGAAGAAACCCGTTTTGAGAACTCAGAGTGAGTAAATTGGCCATTTTCATGCACTTTTAACCATTCCATAAATCTTGTGGTTAGGGCCCCTGGAAGCATGAAAATCACTTTAAACATGCTAATTTTAGCTCTAACACTGATGATCAACCTACAAATGTGAACTGACGTTCAAAAATAAAACATTTGAAAACGGACCATTTTCCACATTTCTGAAGCATGACGTAATGGGGGGGTGTTATCTCTTTTGTCAAAAATCAGCCGTTTTTGCTTGAACGTTAAATGCCTCCAAATGGTATTTAATTAACTTCCCGAGCCCCTGGAAGCATGAAAATCACTTTAAACATGCTAATTTTAGCTCTAACACTGATGATTCACCTACAAATGTGAACTGACGTTCAAAAATAAAACATTTGAAAACGGACCATTTTCCACATTTCTGAAGCATGACATAATGGGGGGTGTTATCTCTTTTGTCGAAAATCAGCCGTTTTTGCTTGAACTTTAAATGCCTCCAAATAGTATTTAATTCACTTCCCGAGCCCCTGGAAGCATGAAAATCACTTTAAACATGCTAATTTTAGCTCTAACACTGATGATCCACCTACAAATGTGAACTGACGTTCAAAAATAAAACATTTGAAAACAGACCATTTTCCACATTTCTGAAGCATGACGTAATGGGGGGGTGTTATCTCTTTTGTCAAAAATCAGCCGTTTTTGCTTGAACATTAAATGCCTCCAAATGGTATTTAATTACCTTCCCGGGGTGAAGAAACCCTTTTTGAGAACTCAGAGTGAGTAAATTGGCCCTTTTCATGCACTTTTAACCATTCCATAAATCTTGTGTTTAGGGCCCCTGGAAGCATGAAAATCACTTTAAACATGCTAATTTTAGCTCTAACACTGATGATCAACCTACAAATGTGAACTGACGTTCAAAAATAAAACATTTGAAAACGGACCATTTTCCACATTTCTGAAGCACCACGTAATGGGGGGGTGTTATCTCTTTTGTCGAAAATCAGCCGTTTTTGCATGAACATTAAATGACTCCATGTGATATTTAATTAACTTCCCGGGGTGAAGAAACCCGTTTTGAGAACTCAGAGTGAGTAAATTGGCCATTTTCATGCACTTTTAACCATTCCATAAATCTTGTGTTTAGGGCCCCTGGAAGCATGAAAATCACTTTAAACATGCTAATTTTAGCTCTAACACTGATGATTCACCTACAAATGTGAACTGACGTTCAAAAATAAAACATTTGAAAACAGACCATTTTCCACATTTCTGAAGCATGACGTAATGGGGGGGGTGTTATCTCTTTTGTCAAAAATCAGCCGTTTTTGCTTGAACATTAAATGCCTCCAAATGGTATTTAATTAACTTCCCGGGGGGGAAGAAACCCGTTTTGAGAACTCAGAGTGAGTAAATTGGCCATTTTCATGCACTTTTAACCATTCCATAAATCTTGTGTTTAGGGCCCCTGGAAGCATGAAAATCACTTTAAACATGCTAATTTTAGCTCTAACACTGATGATCCACCTACAAATGTGAACTGACGTTCAAAAATAAAACATTTGAAAACAGACCATTTTCCACATTTCTGAAGCATGACGTAATGGGGGGGGTGTTATCTCTTTTGTCAAAAATCAGCCGTTTTTGCTTGAACATTAAATGCCTCCAAATGGTATTTAATTAACTTCCCGGGGTGAAGAAACCCTTTTTGAGAACTCAGAGTGAGTAATTTGGCCCTTTTCATGCACTTTTAACCATTCCATAAATCTTGTGTTTAGGGCCCCTGGAAGCATGAAAATCACTTTAAACATGCTAATTTTAGCTCTAACACTGATGATCAACCTACAAATGTGAACTGACGTTCAAAAATAAAACATTTGAAAACGGACCATTTTCCACATTTCTGAAGCATGACGTAATGGGGGGGTGTTATCTCTTTTGTCGAAAATCAGCCGTTTTTGCTTGAACATTAAATGACTCCATGTGATATTTAATTAACTTCCCGGGGTGAAGAAACCCGTTTTGAGAACTCAGAGTGAGTAAATTGGCCATTTTCATGCACTTTTAACCATTCCATAAATCTTGTGGTTAGGGCCCCTGGAAGCATGAAAATCACTTTAAACATGCTAATTTTAGCTCTAACACTGATGATCAACCTACAAATGTGAACTGACGTTCAAAAATAAAACATTTGAAAACGGACCATTTTCCACATTTCTGAAGCATGACGTAATGGGGGGGTGTTATCTCTTTTGTCAAAAATCAGCCGTTTTTGCTTGAACATTAAATGCCTCCAAATGGTATTTAATTAACTTCCCGAGCCCCTGGAAGCATGAAAATCACTTTAAACATGCTAATTTTAGCTCTAACACTGATGATTCACCTACAAATGTGAACTGACGTTCAAAAATAAAACATTTGAAAACGGACCATTTTCCACATTTCTGAAGCATGACATAATGGGGGGTGTTATCTCTTTTGTCGAAAATCAGCCGTTTTTGCTTGAACTTTAAATGCCTCCAAATAGTATTTAATTCACTTCCCGAGCCCCTGGAAGCATGAAAATCACTTTAAACATGCTAATTTTAGCTCTAACACTGATGATCCACCTACAAATGTGAACTGACGTTCAAAAATAAAACATTTGAAAACAGACCATTTTCCACATTTCTGAAGCATGACGTAATGGGGGGGTGTTATCTCTTTTGTCAAAAATCAGCCGTTTTTGCTTGAACATTAAATGCCTCCAAATGGTATTTAATTACCTTCCCGGGGTGAAGAAACCCTTTTTGAGAACTCAGAGTGAGTAAATTGGCCCTTTTCATGCACTTTTAACCATTCCATAAATCTTGTGTTTAGGGCCCCTGGAAGCATGAAAATCACTTTAAACATGCTAATTTTAGCTCTAACACTGATGATCAACCTACAAATGTGAACTGACGTTCAAAAATAAAACATTTGAAAACGGACCATTTTCCACATTTCTGAAGCACCACGTAATGGGGGGGTGTTATCTCTTTTGTCGAAAATCAGCCGTTTTTGCTTGAACATTAAATGCCTCCAAATGGTATTTAATTAACTTCCCGGGGTGTAGAAACCCTTTTTGAGAACTCAGAGTGAGTAAATTGGCCCTTTTCATGCACTTTCAACCATTCCATAAATCTTGTGTTTAGGGCCCCTGGAAGCATGAAAATCACTTTAAACATGCTAATTTTAGCTCTAACACTGATGATCCACCTACAAATGTGAACTGACGTTCAAAAATAAAACATTTGAAAACGGACCATTTTCCACATTTCTGAAGCATGACGTAATGGGGGGGTGTTATCTCTTTTGTCAAAAATCAGTCGTTTTTGCTTGAACATAAAATGCCTCCAAATGGTATTTAATTAACTTCCCGGGGTGAAGAAACCCTTTTTGAGAACTCAGAGTGAGTAAATTGGCCCTTTTCATGCACTTTTAACCATTCCATAAATCTTGTGTTTAGGGCCCTTGGAAGCATAAAAATCACTTTAAACATGCTAATTTTAGCTCTAACACTGATGATTCACCTACAAATGTGAACTGACGTTCAAAAATAAAACATTTGAAAACGGACCATTTTCCACATTTCTGAAGCATGACGTAATGGGGGGTGTTATCTCTTTTGTCGAAAATCAGCCGTTTTTGCTTGAACTTTAAATGCCTCCAAATAGTATTTAATTCACTTCCCGAGCCCCTGGAAGCATGAAAATCACTTTAAACATGCTAATTTTAGCTCTAACACTGATGATCCACCTACAAATGTGAACTGACGTTCAAAAATAAAACATTTGAAAACAGACCATTTTCCACATTTCTGAAGCATGACGTAATGGGGGGTGTTATCTCTTTTGTCAAAAATCAGCCGTTTTTGCTTGAACATTAAATGCCTCCAAATGGTATTTAATTAACTTCCCGGGGTGAAGAAACCCTTTTTGAGAACTCAGAGTGAGTAAATTGGCCCTTTTCATGCACTTTTAACCATTCCATAAATCTTGTGTTTAGGGCCCCTGGAAGCATGAAAATCACTTTAAACATGCTAATTTTAGCTCTAACACTGATGATCAACCTACAAATGTGAACTGACGTTCAAAAATAAAACATTTGAAAACGGACCATTTTCCACATTTCTGAAGCATGACGTAATGGGGGGGTGTTATCTCTTTTGTCGAAAATCAGCCGTTTTTGCTTGAACATTAAATGACTCCATGTGATATTTAATTAACTTCCCGGGGTGAAGAAACCCGTTTTGAGAACTCAGAGTGAGTAAATTGGCCATTTTCATGCACTTTTAACCATTCCATAAATCTTGTGTTTAGGGCCCCTGGAAGCATGAAAATCACTTTTAACATGCTAATTTTAGCTCTAACACTGATGATCAACCTACAAATGTGAACTGACGTTCAAAAATAAAACATTTGAAAAAGGACCATTTTCCACATTTCTGAAGCATGACGTAATGGGGGGGTGTTATCTCTTTTGTCGAAAATCAGCTGTTTTTGCTTGAACATTAAATGCCTCCAAATGGTATTTAATTAACTTCCCGGGGTGAAGAAACCCTTTTTGAGAACTCAGAGTGACTAAATTGGCCCTTTTCATGCACCTTTAACCATTCCATAAATCTTGTGTTTAGGGCCCCTGGAAGCATGAAAATCACTTTAAACATGCTAATTTTAGCTCTAACACTGATGATCAAACTACAAATGTGAACTGACGTTCAAAAATAAAACATTCGAAAACGGACCATTTTCCACATTTCTGAAGCATGACGTAATGGGGGGTGTTATCTCTTTTGTCAAAAATCAGCCGTTTTTGCTTGAACATTAAATGCCTCCAAATGGTATTTAATTACCTTCCCGGGGTGAAGAAACCCTTTTTGAGAACTCAGAGTGAGTAAATTTACCCTTTTCATGCACTTTTAACCATTCCATAAATCTTGTGTTTAGGGCCCCTGGAAGCATGAAAATCACTTTAAACATGTTAATTTTAGCTGTAACACTGACGATCAACCTACAAATCTGAACTGACGTTCAAAAATAAAACATTTGAAAACGGACCATTTTCCACATTTCTGAAGCATGACGTAATGGGGGGGTGTTATCTCTTTTGTCAAAAATCAGCCGTTTTTGCTTGAACATTAAATGCCTCCAAATGGTATTGAATTCACTTCCCGAGCCCCTGGAAGCATGAAAATCACTTTAAACATGCTAATTTTAGCTCTAACACTGATGATCCACCTACAAATGTGAACTGACGTTCAAAAATAAAACATTTGAAAACGGACCATTTTCCACATTTCTGAAGCATGACGTAATGGGGGGGGTGTTATCTCTTTTGTCAAAAATCAGCCGTTTTTGCTTGAACATTAAATGCCTCCAAATGGTATTTAATTAACTTCCCGAGCCCCTGGAAGCATGAAAATCACTTTAAACATGCTAATTTTAGCTCTAACCCTGATGATCCACCTACAAATGTGAACTGACGTTCAAAAATAAGACATTTGAAAACGGACCATTTTCCACATTTCTGAAGCATGACGTAATGGGGGGTGTTATCTCTTTTGTCGAAAATCAGCCGTTTTTGCTTGAACATTAAATGACTCCATGTGATATTTAATTAACTTCCCGAGCCCCTGGAAGCATGAAAATCACTTTAAACATGCTAATTTTAGCTCTAACACTGATGATCCACCTACAAATGTGAACTGACGTTCAAAAATAAAACATTTGAAAACGGACCATTTTCCACATTTCTGAAGCTAGACGTAATGGGGGGGTGTTATCTCTTTTGTCGAAAATCAGCCGTTTTTGCTTGAACATTAAATGCCTCCAAATGGTATTTAATTAACTTCCCGGGGTGAAGAAACCCTTTTTGAGAACTCAGAGTGAGTAAATTGGCCCTTTTCATGCACTTTTAACCATTCCATAAATCTTGTGTTTAGGGCCCCTGGAAGCATGAAAATCACTTTAAACATGCTAATTTTAGCTCTAACACTGATGATCAACCTACAAATGTGAACTGACATTCACAAATAAAACATTTGAAAACGGACCATTTTCCACATTTCTGAAGCATGACGTAATGGGGGGTGTTATCTCTTTTGTCGAAAATCAGCCGTTTTTGCTTGAACATTAAATGACTCCATGTGATATTTAATTAACTTCCCGAGCCCCTGGAAGCATGAAAATCACTTTAAACATGCTAATTTTAGCTGTAACACTGATGATCCACCTACAAATGTGAACTGACGTTCAAAAATAAAACATTTGAAAACGGACCATTTTCCACATTTCTGAAGCATGACGTAATGGGGGGTGTTATCTCTTTTGTCGAAAATCAGCCGTTTTTGCTTGAACTTTAAATGCCTTCAAATAGTATTTAATTCACTTCCCGAGCCCCTGGAAGCATGAAAATCACTTTAAACATGCTAATTTTAGCTCTAACACTGATGATCCACCTACAAATGTGAACTGACGTTCAAAAATAAAACATTTGAAAACAGACCATTTTCCACATTTCTGAAGCATGACGTAATGGGGGGGTGTTATCTCTTTTGTCAAAAATCAGCCGTTTTTGCTTGAACATTAAATGCCTCCAAATGGTATTTAATTAACTTCCCGGGGTGAAGAAACCCTTTTTGAGAACTCAGAGTGAGTAAATTGGCCCTTTTCATGCACTTTTAACCATTCCATAAATCTTGTGTTTAGGGCCCCTCGAAGCATGAAAATCACTTTAAACATGCTAATTTTAGCTCTAACACTGATGATCAACCTACAAATGTGAACTGACGTTCAAAAATAAAACATTTGAAAACGGACCATTTTCCACATTTCTGAAGCATGACGTAATGGGGGGGTGTTATCTCTTTTGTCGAAAATCAGCTGTTTTTGCTTGAACATTAAATGCCTCCAAATGGTATTTAATTAACTTCCCGGGGTGAAGAAACCCTTTTTGAGAACTCAGAGTGACTAAATTGGCCCTTTTCATGCACCTTTAACCATTCCATAAATCTTGTGTTTAGGGCCCCTGGAAGCATGAAAATCACTTTAAACATGCTAATTTTAGCTCTAACACTGATGATCAACCTACAAATGTGAACTGACGTTCAAAAATAAAACATTTGAAAACGGACCATTTTCCACATTTCTGAAGCATGACGTAATGGGGGGGGTGTTATCTCTTTTGTCAAAAATCAGCCATTTTTGCTTGAACATTAAATGCCTCCAAATGGTATTTAATTAACTTCCCGAGCCCCTGGAAGCATGAAAATCACTTTAAGCATGCTAATTTTAGCTCTAACACTGATGATCCACCTACAAATGTGAACTGACGTTCAAAAATAAAACATTTGAAAACGGACCATTTTCCACATTTCTGAAGCATGACGTAATGGGGGGCTGTTATCTCTTTTGTCGAAAATCAGCCGTTTTTGCTTGAACATTAAATGCCTCCAAATGGTATTTAATTAACTTCCCGGGGTGAAGAAACCCTTTTTGAGAACTCAGAGTGAGTAAATTGGCCCTTTTCATGCACTTTTAACCATTCCATAAATCTTGTGTTTAGGGCCCCTGGAAGCATGAAAATCACTTTAAACATGCTAATTTTAGCTCTAACACTGATGATCCACCTACAAATGTGAACTGACGTTCAAAAATAAAACATTTGAAAACGGACCATTTTCCACATTTCTGAAGCATGACGTAATGGGGGGTGTTATCTCTTTTGTCAAAATCAGCCGTTTTTGCTTGAACATTAAATGCCTCCAAATGGTATTTAATTAACTTCCCGGGGTGAAGAAACCCTTTTTGAGAACTCAGAGTGAGTAAATTGGCCCTTTTCATGCACTTTTAACCATTCCATATATCTTGTGTTTAGGGCCCCTGGAAGCATGAAAATCACTTTAAAAATGCTAATTTTAGCTCTAACACTGATGATCAACCTACAAATGTGAACTGACATTCACAAATAAAACATTTGAAAACGGACCATTTTCCACATTTCTGAAGCATGACGTAATGGGGGGTGTTATCTCTTTTGTCGAAAATCAGCCGTTTTTCCTTGAACATTAAATGACTCCATGTGATATTTAATTAACTTCCCGAGCCCCTGGAAGCATGAAAATCACTTTAAACATGCTAATTTTAGCTGTAACACTGATGATCCACCTACAAATGTGAACTGACGTTCAAAAATAAAACATTTGAAAACGGACCATTTTCCACATTTCTGAAGCATGACGTAATGGGGGGTGTTATCTCTTTTGTCGAAAATCAGCCGTTTTTGCTTGAACTTTAAATGCCTTCAAATAGTATTTAATTCACTTCCCGAGCCCCTGGAAGCATGAAAATCACTTTAAACATGCTAATTTTAGCTCTAACACTGATGATCCACCTACAAATGTGAACTGACGTTCAAAAATAAAACATTTGAAAACAGACCATTTTCCACATTTCTGAAGCATGACGTAATGGGGGGGGTGTTATCTCTTTTGTCAAAAATCAGCCGTTTTTGCTTGAACATTAAATGCCTCCAAATGGTATTTAATTAACTTCCCGGGGTGAAGAAACCCTTTTTGAGAACTCAGAGTGAGTAATTTGGCCCTTTTCATGCACTTTTAACCATTCCATAAATCTTGTGTTTAGGGCCCCTGGAAGCATGAAAATCACTTTAAACATGCTAATTTTAGCTCTAACACTGATGATCAACCTACAAATGTGAACTGACGTTCAAAAATAAAACATTTGAAAACGGACCATTTTCCACATTTCTGAAGCATGACGTAATGGGGGGGTGTTATCTCTTTTGTCGAAAATCAGCCGTTTTTGCTTGAACATTAAATGACTCCATGTGATATTTAATTAACTTCCCGGGGTGAAGAAACCCGTTTTGAGAACTCAGAGTGAGTAAATTGGCCATTTTCATGCACTTTTAACCATTCCATAAATCTTGTGTTTAGGGCCCCTGGAAGCATGAAAATCACTTTAAACATGCTAATTTTAGCTCTAACACTGATGATCAACCTACAAATGTGAACTGACGTTCAAAAATAAAACATTTGAAAACGGACCATTTTCCACATTTCTGAAGCATGACGTAATGGGGGGGTGTTATCTCTTTTGTCAAAAATCAGCCGTTTTTGCTTGAACATTAAATGCCTCCAAATGGTATTTAATTAACTTCCCGAGCCCCTGGAAGCATGAAAATCACTTCAAACATGCTAATTTTAGCTCTAACACTGATGATTCACCTACAAATGTGAACTGACGTTCAAAAATAAAACATTTGAAAACGGACCATTTTCCACATTTCTGAAGCATGACATAATGGGGGGTGTTATCTCTTTTGTCGAAAATCAGCCGTTTTTGCTTGAACTTTAAATGCCTCCAAATAGTATTTAATTCACTTCCCGAGCCCCTGGAAGCATGAAAATCACTTTAAACATGCTAATTTTAGCTCTAACACTGATGATCCACCTACAAATGTGAACTGACGTTCAAAAATAAAACATTTGAAAACAGACCATTTTCCACATTTCTGAAGCATGACGTAATGGGGGGGTGTTATCTCTTTTGTCAAAAATCAGCCGTTTTTGCTTGAACATTAAATGCCTCCAAATGGTATTTAATTAACTTCCCGGGGTGAAGAAACCCTTTTTGAGAACTCAGAGTGAGTAAATTGGCCCTTTTCATGCACTTTTAACCATTCCATAAATCTTGTGTTTAGGGCCCCTGGAAGCATGAAAATCACTTTAAACATGCTAATTTTAGCTCTAACACTGATGATCAAACTACAAATGTGAACTGACGTTCAAAAATAAAACATTTGAAAACGGACCATTTTCCACATTTCTGAAGCATGACGTAATGGGGGGGTGTTATCTCTTTTGTCGAAAATCAGCCGTTTTTGCATGAACATTAAATGACTCCATGTGATATTTAATTAACTTTCCGGGGTGAAGAAACCCGTTTTGAGAACTCAGAGTGAGTAAATTGGCCATTTTCATGCACTTTTAACCATTCCATAAATCTTGTGTTTAGGGCCCCTGGAAGCATGAAAATCACTTTAAACATGCTAATTTTAGCTCTAACACTGATGATCAACCTACAAATGTGAACTGACGTTCAAAAATAAAACATTTGAAAACGGACCATTTTCCACATTTCTGAAGCATGACGTAATGGGGGGGTGTTATCTCTTTTGTCAAAAATGAGCTGTTTTTGCTTGAACATTAAATGCCTCCAAATGGTATTTAATTAACTTCCCGGGGTGAAGAAACCCTTTTTGAGAACTCAGAGTGAGTAAATTGGCCCTTTTCATGCACTTTTAACCATTCCATAAATCTTGTGTTTAGGGCCCCTGGAAGCATGAAAATCACTTTAAACATGCTAATTTTAGCTCTAACACTGATGATCCACCTACAAATGTGAACTGACGTTCAAAAATAAAACATTTGAAAACGGACCATTTTCCACATTTCTGAAGCATGACGTAATGGGGGGTGTTATCTCTTTTGTCGAAAATCAGCCGTTTTTGCTTGAACTTTAAATGCCTCCAAATAGTATTTAATTCACTTCCCGAGCCCCTGGAAGCATGAAAATCACTTTAAACATGCTAATTTTAGCTCTAACACTGATGATCCACCTACAAATGTGAACTGACGTTCAAAAATAAAACATTTGAAAACAGACCATTTTCCACATTTCTGAAGCATGACGTAATGGGGGGTGTTATCTCTTTTGTCAAAAATCAGCCGTTTTTGCTTGAACATTAAATGCCTCCAAATGGTATTTAATTAACTTCCCGGGGTGAAGAAACCCTTTTTGAGAACTCAGAGTGAGTAAATTGGCCCTTTTCATGCACTTTTAACCATTCCATAAATCTTGTGTTTAGGGCCCCTGGAAGCATGAAAATCACTTTAAACATGCTAATTTTAGCTCTAACACTGATGATCAACCTACAAATGTGAACTGACGTTCAAAAATAAAACATTTGAAAACGGACCATTTTCCACATTTCTGAAGCATGACGTAATGGGGGGGTGTTATCTCTTTTGTCGAAAATCAGCCGTTTTTGCTTGAACATTAAATGACTCCATGTGATATTTAATTAACTTCCCGGGGTGAAGAAACCCATTTTGAGAACTCAGAGTGAGTAAATTGGCCATTTTCATGCACTTTTAACCATTCCATAAATCTTGTGTTTAGGGCCCCTGGAAGCATGAAAATCACTTTTAACATGCTAATTTTAGCTCTAACACTGATGATCAACCTACAAATGTGAACTGACGTTCAAAAATAAAACATTTGAAAAAGGACCATTTTCCACATTTCTGAAGCATGACGTAATGGGGGGGTGTTATCTCTTTTGTCGAAAATCAGCTGTTTTTGCTTGAACATTAAATGCCTCCAAATGGTATTTAATTAACTTCCCGGGGTGAAGAAACCCTTTTTGAGAACTCAGAGTGACAAAATTGGCCCTTTTCATGCACCTTTAACCATTCCATAAATCTTGTGTTTAGGGCCCCTGGAAGCATGAAAATCACTTTAAACATGCTAATTTTAGCTCTAACACTGATGATCAAACTACAAATGTGAACTGACGTTCAAAAATAAAACATTCGAAAACGGACCATTTTCCACATTTCTGAAGCATGACGTAATGGGGGGTGTTATCTCTTTTGTCAAAAATCAGCCGTTTTTGCTTGAACATTAAATGCCTCCAAATGGTATTTAATTACCTTCCCGGGGTGAAGAAACCCTTTTTGAGAACTCAGAGTGAGTAAATTTACCCTTTTCATGCACTTTTAACCATTCCATAAATCTTGTGTTTAGGGCCCCTGGAAGCATGAAAATCACTTTAAACATGTTAATTTTAGCTGTAACACTGACGATCAACCTACAAATCTGAACTGACGTTCAAAAATAAAACATTTGAAAACGGACCATTTTCCACATTTCTGAAGCATGACGTAATGGGGGGGTGTTATCTCTTTTGTCAAAAATCAGCCGTTTTTGCTTGAACATTAAATGCCTCCAAATGGTATTGAATTCACTTCCTGAGCCCCTGGAAGCATGAAAATCACTTTAAACATGCTAATTTTAGCTCTAACACTGATGATCCACCTACAAATGTGAACTGACGTTCAAAAATAAAACATTTGAAAACGGACCATTTTCCACATTTCTGAAGCATGACGTAATGGGGGGGGGTGTTATCTCTTTTGTCAAAAATCAGCCGTTTTTGCTTGAACATTAAATGCCTCCAAATGGTATTTAATTAACTTCCCGAGCCCCTGGAAGCATGAAAATCACTTTAAACATGCTAATTTTAGCTCTAACCCTGATGATCCACCTACAAATGTGAACTGACGTTCAAAAATAAAACATTTGAAAACGGACCATTTTCCACATTTCTGAAGCATGACGTAATGGGGGGTGTTATCTCTTTTGTCGAAAATCAGCCGTTTTTGCTTGAACATTAAATGACTCCATGTGATATTTAATTAACTTCCCGAGCCCCTGGAAGCATGAAAGTCACTTTAAACATGCTAATTTTAGCTCTAACACTGATGATCCACCTACAAATGTGAACTGACGTTCAAAAATAAAACATTTGAAAACGGACCATTTTCCACATTTCTGAAGCTAGACGTAATGGGGGGGTGTTATCTCTTTTGTCGAAAATCAGCCGTTTTTGCTTGAACATTAAATGCCTCCAAATGGTATTTAATTAACTTCCCGGGGTGAAGAAACCCTTTTTGAGAACTCAGAGTGAGTAAATTGGCCCTTTTCATGCACTTTTAACCATTCCATAAATCTTGTGTTTAGGGCCCCTGGAAGCATGAAAATCACTTTAAACATGCTAATTTTAGCTCTAACACTGATGATCAACCTACAAATGTGAACTGACATTCACAAATAAAACATTTGAAAACGGACCATTTTCCACATTTCTGAAGCATGACGTAATGGGGGGTGTTATCTCTTTTGTCGAAAATCAGCCGTTTTTGCTTGAACATTAAATGACTCCATGTGATATTTAATTAACTTCCCGAGCCCCTGGAAGCATGAAAATCACTTTAAACATGCTAATTTTAGCTGTAACACTGATGATCCACCTACAAATGTGAACTGACGTTCAAAAATAAAACATTTGAAAACGGACCATTTTCCACATTTCTGAAGCATGACGTAATGGGGGGTGTTATCTCTTTTGTCGAAAATCAGCCGTTTTTGCTTGAACTTTAAATGCCTTCAAATAGTATTTAATTCACTTCCCGAGCCCCTGGAAGCATGAAAATCACTTTAAACATGCTAATTTTAGCTCTAACACTGATGATCCACCTACAAATGTGAACTGACGTTCAAAAATAAAACATTTGAAAACGGACCATTTTCCACATTTCTGAAGCATGACGTAATGGGGGGGGTGTTATCTCTTTTGTCAAAAATCAGCCGTTTTTGCTTGAACATAAAATGCCTCCAAATGGTATTTAATTAACTTCCCGGGGTGAAGAAACCCTTTTTGAGAACTCAGAGTGAGTAAATTGGCCCTTTTCATGCACTTTTAACCATTCCATAAATCTTGTGTTTAGGGCCCTTGGAAGCATAAAAATCACTTTAAACATGCTAATTTTAGCTCTAACACTGATGATTCACCTACAAATGTGAACTGACGTTCAAAAATAAAACATTTGAAAACGGACCATTTTCCACATTTCTGAAGCATGACGTAATGGGGGGTGTTATCTCTTTTGTCGAAAATCAGCCGTTTTTGCTTGAACTTTAAATGCCTCCAAATAGTATTTAATTCACTTCCCGAGCCCCTGGAAGCATGAAAATCACTTTAAACATGCTAATTTTAGCTCTAACACTGATGATCCACCTACAAATGTGAACTGACGTTCAAAAATAAAACATTTGAAAACAGACCATTTTCCACATTTCTGAAGCATGACGTAATGGGGGGTGTTATCTCTTTTGTCAAAAATCAGCCGTTTTTGCTTGAACATTAAATGCCTCCAAATGGTATTTAATTAACTTCCCGGGGTGAAGAAACCCTTTTTGAGAACTCAGAGTGAGTAAATTGGCCCTTTTCATGCACTTTTAACCATTCCATAAATCTTGTGTTTAGGGCCCCTGGAAGCATGAAAATCACTTTAAACATGCTAATTTTAGCTCTAACACTGATGATCAACCTACAAATGTGAACTGACGTTCAAAAATAAAACATTTGAAAACGGACCATTTTCCACATTTCTGAAGCATGACGTAATGGGGGGGTGTTATCTCTTTTGTCGAAAATCAGCCGTTTTTGCTTGAACATTAAATGACTCCATGTGATATTTAATTAACTTCCCGGGGTGAAGAAACCCGTTTTGAGAACTCAGAGTGAGTAAATTGGCCATTTTCATGCACTTTTAACCATTCCATAAATCTTGTGTTTAGGGCCCCTGGAAGCATGAAAATCACTTTTAACATGCTAATTTTAGCTCTAACACTGATGATCAACCTACAAATGTGAACTGACGTTCAAAAATAAAACATTTGAAAAAGGACCATTTTCCACATTTCTGAAGCATGACGTAATGGGGGGGTGTTATCTCTTTTGTCGAAAATCAGCTGTTTTTGCTTGAACATTAAATGCCTCCAAATGGTATTTAATTAACTTCCCGGGGTGAAGAAACCCTTTTTGAGAACTCAGAGTGACAAAATTGGCCCTTTTCATGCACCTTTAACCATTCCATAAATCTTGTGTTTAGGGCCCCTGGAAGCATGAAAATCACTTTAAACATGCTAATTTTAGCTCTAACACTGATGATCAAACTACAAATGTGAACTGACGTTCAAAAATAAAACATTCGAAAACGGACCATTTTCCACATTTCTGAAGCATGACGTAATGGGGGGTGTTATCTCTTTTGTCAAAAATCAGCCGTTTTTGCTTGAACATTAAATGCCTCCAAATGGTATTTAATTACCTTCCCGGGGTGAAGAAACCCTTTTTGAGAACTCAGAGTGAGTAAATTTACCCTTTTCATGCACTTTTAACCATTCCATAAATCTTGTGTTTAGGGCCCCTGGAAGCATGAAAATCACTTTAAACATGTTAATTTTAGCTGTAACACTGACGATCAACCTACAAATCTGAACTGACGTTCAAAAATAAAACATTTGAAAACGGACCATTTTCCACATTTCTGAAGCATGACGTAATGGGGGGGTGTTATCTCTTTTGTCAAAAATCAGCCGTTTTTGCTTGAACATTAAATGCCTCCAAATGGTATTGAATTCACTTCCTGAGCCCCTGGAAGCATGAAAATCACTTTAAACATGCTAATTTTAGCTCTAACACTGATGATCCACCTACAAATGTGAACTGACGTTCAAAAATAAAACATTTGAAAACGGACCATTTTCCACATTTCTGAAGCATGACGTAATGGGGGGGGGTGTTATCTCTTTTGTCAAAAATCAGCCGTTTTTGCTTGAACATTAAATGCCTCCAAATGGTATTTAATTAACTTCCCGAGCCCCTGGAAGCATGAAAATCACTTTAAACATGCTAATTTTAGCTCTAACCCTGATGATCCACCTACAAATGTGAACTGACGTTCAAAAATAAAACATTTGAAAACGGACCATTTTCCACATTTCTGAAGCATGACGTAATGGGGGGTGTTATCTCTTTTGTCGAAAATCAGCCGTTTTTGCTTGAACATTAAATGACTCCATGTGATATTTAATTAACTTCCCGAGCCCCTGGAAGCATGAAAATCACTTTAAACATGCTAATTTTAGCTCTAACACTGATGATCCACCTACAAATGTGAACTGACGTTCAAAAATAAAACATTTGAAAACGGACCATTTTCCACATTTCTGAAGCTAGACGTAATGGGGGGGTGTTATCTCTTTTGTCGAAAATCAGCCGTTTTTGCTTGAACATTAAATGCCTCCAAATGGTATTTAATTAACTTCCCGGGGTGAAGAAACCCTTTTTGAGAACTCAGAGTGAGTAAATTGGCCCTTTTCATGCACTTTTAACCATTCCATAAATCTTGTGTTTAGGGCCCCTGGAAGCATGAAAATCACTTTAAACATGCTAATTTTAGCTCTAACACTGATGATCAACCTACAAATGTGAACTGACATTCACAAATAAAACATTTGAAAACGGACCATTTTCCACATTTCTGAAGCATGACGTAATGGGGGGTGTTATCTCTTTTGTCGAAAATCAGCCGTTTTTGCTTGAACATTAAATGACTCCATGTGATATTTAATTAACTTCCCGAGCCCCTGGAAGCATGAAAATCACTTTAAACATGCTAATTTTAGCTGTAACACTGATGATCCACCTACAAATGTGAACTGACGTTCAAAAATAAAACATTTGAAAACGGACCATTTTCCACATTTCTGAAGCATGACGTAATGGGGGGTGTTATCTCTTTTGTCGAAAATCAGCCGTTTTTGCTTGAACTTTAAATGCCTTCAAATAGTATTTAATTCACTTCCCGAGCCCCTGGAAGCATGAAAATCACTTTAAACATGCTAATTTTAGCTCTAACACTGATGATCCACCTACAAATGTGAACTGACGTTCAAAAATAAAACATTTGAAAACAGACCATTTTCCACATTTCTGAAGCATGACGTAATGGGGGGGGGGTGTTATCTCTTTTGTCAAAAATCAGCCGTTTTTGCTTGAACATTAAATGCCTCCAAATGGTATTTAATTAACTTCCCGGGGTGAAGAAACCCTTTTTGAGAACTCAGAGTGAGTAAATTGGCCCTTTTCATGCACTTTTAACCATTCCATAAATCTTGTGTTTAGGGCCCCTCGAAGCATGAAAATCACTTTAAACATGCTAATTTTAGCTCTAACACTGATGATCAACCTACAAATGTGAACTGACGTTCAAAAATAAAACATTTGAAAACGGACCATTTTCCACATTTCTGAAGCATGACGTAATGGGGGGGTGTTATCTCTTTTGTCGAAAATCAGCTGTTTTTGCTTGAACATTAAATGCCTCCAAATGGTATTTAATTAACTTCCCGGGGTGAAGAAACCCTTTTTGAGAACTCAGAGTGACTAAATTGGCCCTTTTCATGCACCTTTAACCATTCCATAAATCTTGTGTTTAGGGCCCCTGGAAGCATGAAAATCACTTTAAACATGCTAATTTTAGCTCTAACACTGATGATCAACCTACAAATGTGAACTGACGTTCAAAAATAAAACATTCGAAAACGGACCATTTTCCACATTTCTGAAGCATGACGTAATGGGGGGTGTTATCTCTTTTGTCAAAAATCAGCCATTTTTGCTTGAACATTAAATGCCTCCAAATGGTATTTAATTAACTTCCCGGGGTGAAGAAACCCTTTTTGAGAACTCAGAGTGAGTAAATTTGCCCTTTTCATGCACTTTTAACCATTCCATAAATCTTGTGTTTAGGGCCCCTGGAAGCATGAAAATCACTTTAAACATGTTAATTTTAGCTGTAACACTGACGATCAACCTACAAATCTGAACTGACGTTCAAAAATAAAACATTTGAAAACGGACCATTTTCCACATTTCTGAAGCATGACGTAATGGGGGGGTGTTATCTCTTTTGTCAAAAATCAGCCGTTTTTGCTTGAACATTAAATGCCTCCAAATGGTATTAAATTCACTTCCCGAGCCCCTGGAAGCATGAAAATCACTTTAAACATGCTAATTTTAGCTCTAACACTGATGATCCACCTACAAATGTGAACTGACGTTCAAAAATAAAACATTTGAAAACGGACCATTTTCCACATTTCTGAAGCATGACGTAATGGGGGGGGTGTTATCTCTTTTGTCAAAAATCAGCCATTTTTGCTTGAACATTAAATGCCTCCAAATGGTATTTAATTAACTTCCCGAGCCCCTGGAAGCATGAAAATCACTTTAAACATGCTAATTTTAGCTCTAACACTGATGATCCACCTACAAATGTGAACTGACGTTCAAAAATAAAACATTTGAAAACGGACCATTTTCCACATTTCTGAAGCATGACGTAATGGGGGGCTGTTATCTCTTTTGTCGAAAATCAGCCGTTTTTGCTTGAACATTAAATGCCTCAAAATGGTATTTAATTAACTTCCCGGGGTGAAGAAACCCTTTTTGAGAACTCAGAGTGAGTAAATTGGCCCTTTTCATGCACTTTTAACCATTCCATAAATCTTGTGTTTAGGGCCCCTGGAAGCATGAAAATCACTTTAAACATGCTAATTTTAGCTCTAACACTGATGATCCACCTACAAATGTGAACTGACGTTCAAAAATAAAACATTTGAAAACGGACCATTTTCCACATTTCTGAAGCATGACGTAATGGGGGGTGTTATCTCTTTTGTCGAAATCAGCCGTTTTTGCTTGAACATTAAATGCCTCCAAATGGTATTTAATTAACTTCCCGGGGTGAAGAAACCCTTTTTGAGAACTCAGAGTGAGTAAATTGGCCCTTTTCATGCACTTTTAACCATTCCATAAATCTTGTGTTTAGGGCCCCTGGAAGCATGAAAATCACTTTAAACATGCTAATTTTAGCTCTAACACTGATGATCAACCTACAAATGTGAACTGACATTCACAAATAAAACATTTGAAAACGGACCATTTTCCACATTTCTGAAGCATGACGTAATGGGGGGTGTTATCTCTTTTGTCGAAAATCAGCCGTTTTTGCTTGAACATTAAATGACTCCATGTGATATTTAATTAACTTCCCGAGCCCCTGGAAGCATGAAAATCACTTTAAACATGCTAATTTTAGCTGTAACACTGATGATCCACCTACAAATGTGAACTGACGTTCAAAAATAAAACATTTGAAAACGGACCATTTTCCACATTTCTGAAGCATGACGTAATGGGGGGTGTTATCTCTTTTGTCGAAAATCAGCCGTTTTTGCTTGAACTTTAAATGCCTTCAAATAGTATTTAATTCACTTCCCGAGCCCCTGGAAGCATGAAAATCACTTTAAACATGCTAATTTTAGCTCTAACACTGATGATCCACCTACAAATGTGAACTGACGTTCAAAAATAAAACATTTGAAAACAGACCATTTTCCACATTTCTGAAGCATGACGTAATGGGGGGGTGTTATCTCTTTTGTCAAAAATCAGCCGTTTTTGCTTGAACATTAAATGCCTCCAAATGGTATTTAATTAACTTCCCGGGGTGAAGAAACCCTTTTTGAGAACTCAGAGTGAGTAATTTGGCCCTTTTCATGCACTTTTAACCATTCCATAAATCTTGTGTTTAGGGCCCCTGGAAGCATGAAAATCACTTTAAACATGCTAATTTTAGCTCTAACACTGATGATCAACCTACAAATGTGAACTGACGTTCAAAAATAAAACATTTGAAAACGGACCATTTTCCACATTTCTGAAGCATGACGTAATGGGGGGGTGTTATCTCTTTTGTCGAAAATCAGCCGTTTTTGCTTGAACATTAAATGACTCCATGTGATATTTAATTAACTTCCCGGGGTGAAGAAACCCGTTTTGAGAACTCAGAGTGAGTAAATTGGCCATTTTCATGCACTTTTAACCATTCCATAAATCTTGTGTTTAGGGCCCCTGGAAGCATGAAAATCACTTTAAACATGCTAATTTTAGCTCTAACACTGATGATCAACCTACAAATGTGAACTGACGTTCAAAAATAAAACATTTGAAAACGGACCATTTTCCACATTTCTGAAGCATGACGTAATGGGGGGGTGTTATCTCTTTTGTCAAAAATCAGCCGTTTTTGCTTGAACATTAAATGCCTCCAAATGGTATTTAATTAACTTCCCGAGCCCCTGGAAGCATGAAAATCACTTCAAACATGCTAATTTTAGCTCTAACACTGATGATTCACCTACAAATGTGAACTGACGTTCAAAAATAAAACATTTGAAAACGGACCATTTTCCACATTTCTGAAGCATGACATAATGGGGGGTGTTATCTCTTTTGTCGAAAATCAGCCGTTTTTGCTTGAACTTTAAATGCCTCCAAATAGTATTTAATTCACTTCCCGAGCCCCTGGAAGCATGAAAATCACTTTAAACATGCTAATTTTAGCTCTAACACTGATGATCCACCTACAAATGTGAACTGACGTTCAAAAATAAAACATTTGAAAACAGACCATTTTCCACATTTCTGAAGCATGACGTAATGGGGGGGTGTTATCTCTTTTGTCAAAAATCAGCCGTTTTTGCTTGAACATTAAATGCCTCCAAATGGTATTTAATTAACTTCCCGGGGTGAAGAAACCCTTTTTGAGAACTCAGAGTGAGTAAATTGGCCCTTTTCATGCACTTTTAACCATTCCATAAATCTTGTGTTTAGGGCCCCTGGAAGCATGAAAATCACTTTAAACATGCTAATTTTAGCTCTAACACTGATGATCAACCTACAAATGTGAACTGACGTTCAAAAATAAAACATATGAAAACGGACCATTTTCCACATTTCTGAACCACGACGTAATGGGGGGGTGTTATCTCTTTTGTCAAAAATCAGCCGTTTTTGCTTGAACATTAAATGCCTCCAAATGGTATTGAATTCACTTCCCGAGCCCCTGGAAGCATGAAAATCACTTTAAACATGCTAATTTTAGCTCTAACACTGATGATCCACCTACAAATGTGAACTGACGTTCAAAAATAAAACATTTGAAAACGGACCATTTTCCACATTTCTGAAGCATGACGTAATGGGGGGGGTGTTATCTCTTTTGTCAAAAATCAGCCGTTTTTGCTTGAACATTAAATGCCTCCAAATGGTATTTAATTAACTTCCCGAGCCCCTGGAAGCATGAAAATCACTTTAAACATGCTAATTTTAGCTCTAACACTGATGATCCACCTACAAATGTGAACTGACGTTCAAAAATAAAACATTTGAAAACGGACCATTTTCCACATTTCTGAAGCATGACGTAATGGGGGGGTGTTATCTCTTTTGTCAAAAATTAGCCGTTTTTGCTTGAACATTAAATGCCTCCAAATGGTATTGAATTCACTTCCCGAGCCCCTGGAAGCATGAAAATCACTTTAAACATGCTAATTTTAGCTCTAACACTGATGATCCACCTACAAATGTGAACTGACGTTCAAAAATAAAACATTTGAAAACGGACCATTTTCCACATTTCTGAAGCATGACGTAATGGGGGGGGTGTTATCTCTTTTGTCAAAAATCAGCCGTTTTTGCTTGAACATTAAATGCCCCCAAATGGTATTTAATTAACTTCCCGAGCCCCTGGAAGCATGAAAATCACTTTAAACATGCTAATTTTAGCTCTAACACTGATGATCCACCTACAAATGTGAACTGACGTTCAAAAATAAAACATTTGAAAACGGACCATTTTCCACATTTCTGAAGCATGACGTAATGGGGGGCTGTTATCTCTTTTGTCGAAAATCAGCCGTTTTTGCTTGAACATTAAATGCCTCCAAATGGTATTTAATTAACTTCCCGGGGTGAAGAAACCCTTTTTGAGAACTCAGAGTGAGTAAATTGGCCCTTTTCATGCACTTTTAACCATTCCATAAATCTTGTGTTTAGGGCCCCTGGAAGCATGAAAATCACTGTAAACATGCTAATTTTAGCTCTAACACTGATGATCAACCTACAAATGTGAACTGACATTCACAAATAAAACATTTGAAAACGGACCATTTTCCACATTTCTGAAGCATGACGTAATGGGGGGTGTTATCTCTTTTGTCGAAAATCAGCCGTTTTTGCTTGAACATTAAATGACTCCATGTGATATTTAATTAACTTCCCGAGCCCCTGGAAGCATGAAAATCACTTTAAACATGCTAATTTTAGCTGTAACACTGATGATCCACCTACAAATGTGAACTGACGTTCAAAAATAAAACATTTGAAAACGGACCATTTTCCACATTTCTGAAGCATGACGTAATGGGGGGTGTTATCTCTTTTGTCGAAAATCAGCCGTTTTTGCTTGAACTTTAAATGCCTTCAAATAGTATTTAATTCACTTCCCGAGCCCCTGGAAGCATGAAAATCACTTTAAACATGCTAATTTTAGCTCTAACACTGATGATCCACCTACAAATGTGAACTGACGTTCAAAAATAAAACATTTGAAAACAGACCATTTTCCACATTTCTGAAGCATGACGTAATGGGGGGGGTGTTATCTCTTTTGTCAAAAATCAGCCGTTTTTGCTTGAACATTAAATGCCTCCAAATGGTATTTAATTAACTTCCCGGGGTGAAGAAACCCTTTTTGAGAACTCAGAGTGAGTAATTTGGCCCTTTTCATGCACTTTTAACCATTCCATAAATCTTGTGTTTAGGGCCCCTGGAAGCATGAAAATCACTTTAAACATGCTAATTTTAGCTCTAACACTGATGATTAACCTACAAATGTGAACTGACGTTCAAAAATAAAACATTTGAAAACGGACCATTTTCCACATTTCTGAAGCATGACGTAATGGGGGGGTGTTATCTCTTTTGTCGAAAATCAGCCGTTTTTGCTTGAACATTAAATGACTCCATGTGATATTTAATTAACTTCCCGGGGTGAAGAAACCCGTTTTGAGAACTCAGAGTGAGTAAATTGGCCATTTTCATGCACTTTTAACCATTCCATAAATCTTGTCTTTAGGGCCCCTGGAAGCATGAAAATCACTTTAAACATGCTAATTTTAGCTCTAACACTGATGATCAACCTACAAATGTGAACTGACGTTCAAAAATAAAACATTTGAAAACGGACCATTTTCCACATTTCTGAAGCATGACGTAATGGGGGGGTGTTATCTCTTTTGTCAAAAATCAGCCGTTTTTGCTTGAACATTAAATGCCTCCAAATGGTATTTAATTAACTTCCCGAGCCCCTGGAAGCATGAAAATCACTTTAAACATGCTAATTTTAGCTCTAACACTGATGATCCACCTACAAATGTGAACTGACGTTCAAAAATAAAACATTTGAAAACAGACCATTTTCCACATTTCTGAAGCATGACGTAATGGGGGGGTGTTATCTCTTTTGTCAAAAATCAGCCGTTTTTGCTTGAACATTAAATGCCTCCAAATGGTATTTAATTAACTTCCCGGGGTGAAGAAACCCTTTTTGAGAACTCAGAGTGAGTAAATTGGCCCTTTTCATGCACTTTTAACCATTCCATAAATCTTGTGTTTAGGGCCCCTGGAAGCATGAAAATCACTTTAAACATGCTAATTTTAGCTCTAACACTGATGATCAACCTACAAATGTGAACTGACGTTCAAAAATAAAATATTTGAAAACGGACCATTTTCCACATTTCTGAAGCACGACGTAATGGGGGGGTGTTATCTCTTTTGTCGAAAATCAGCCGTTTTTGCATGAACATTAAATGACTCCATGTGATATTTAATTAACTTCCCGGGGTGAAGAAACCCGTTTTGAGAACTCAGAGTGAGTAAATTGGCCATTTTCATGCACTTTTAACCATTCCATAAATCTTGTGTTTAGGGCCCCTGGAAGCATGAAAATCACTTTAAACATGCTAATTTTAGCTCTAACACTGATGATCAACCTACAAATGTGAACTGACGTTCAAAAATAAAACATTTGAAAACGGACCATTTTCCACATTTCTGAAGCATGACGTAATGGGGGGGTGTTATCTCTTTTGTTGAAAATCAGCTGTTTTTGCTTGAACATTAAATGCCTCCAAATGGTATTTAATTAACTTCCCGGGGTGAAGAAACCCTTTTTGAGAACTCAGAGTGACTAAATTGGCCCTTTTCATGCACCTTTAACCATTCCATAAATCTTGTGTTTAGGGCCCCTGGAAGCATGAAAATCACTTTAAACATGCTAAATTTAGCTCTAACACTGATGATCAACCTACAAATGTGAACTGACGTTCAAAAATAAAACATTCGAAAACGGACCATTTTCCACATTTCTGAAGCATGACGTAATGGGGGGTGTTATCTCTTTTGTCAAAAATCAGCCGTTTTTGCTTGAACATTAAATGCCTCCAAATGGTATTTAATTAACTTCCCGGGGTGAAGAAACCCTTTTTGAGAACTCAGAGTGAGTAAATTTGCCCTTTTCATGCACTTTTAACCATTCCATAAATCTTGTGTTTAGGGCCCCTGGAAGCATGAAAATCACTTTAAACATGTTAATTTTAGCTGTAACACTGACGATCAACCTACAAATCTGAACTGACGTTCAAAAATAAAACATTTGAAAACGGACCATTTTCCACATTTCTGAAGCATGACGTAATGGGGGGGTGTTATCTCTTTTGTCAAAAATCAGCCGTTTTTGCTTGAACATTAAATGCCTCCAAATGGTATTGAATTCACTTCCAGAGCCCCTGGAAGCATGAAAATCACTTTAAACATGCTAATTTTAGCTCTAACACTGATGATCCACCTACAAATGTGAACTGACGTTCAAAAATAAAACATTTGAAAACGGACCATTTTCCACATTTCTGAAGCATGACGTAATGGGGGGGGGGTGTTATCTCTTTTGTCAAAAATCAGCCATTTTTGCTTGAACATTAAATGCCTCCAAATAGTATTTAATTAACTTCCCGAGCCCCTGGAAGCATGAAAATCACTTTAAACATGCTAATTTTAGCTCTAACACTGATGATCCACCTACAAATGTGAACTGACGTTCAAAAATAAAACATTTGAAAACGGACCATTTTCCACATTTCTGAAGCATGACGTAATGGGGGGCTGTTATCTCTTTTGTCGAAAATCAGCCGTTTTTGCTTGAACATTAAATGCCTCCAAATGGTATTTAATTAACTTCCCGGGGTGAAGAAACCCTTTTTGAGAACTCAGAGTGAGTAAATTGGCCCTTTTCATGCACTTTTAACCATTCCATAAATCTTGTGTTTAGGGCCCCTGGAAGCATGAAAATCACTTTAAACATGCTAATTTTAGCTCTAACACTGATGATCCACCTACAAATGTGAACTGACGTTCAAAAATAAAACATTTGAAAACGGACCATTTTCCACATTTCTGAAGCATGACGTAATGGGGGGTGTTATCTCTTTTGTCAAAATCAGCCGTTTTTGCTTGAACATTAAATGCCTCCAAATGGTATTTAATTAACTTCCCGGGGTGAAAAAACCCTTTTTGAGAACTCAGAGTGAGTAAATTGGCCCTTTTCATGCACTTTTAACCATTCCATAAATCTTGTGTTTAGGGCCCCTGGAAGCATGAAAATCACTTTAAACATGCTAATTTTAGCTCTAACACTGATGATCAACCTACAAATGTGAACTGACATTCACAAATAAAACATTTGAAAACGGACCATTTTCCACATTTCTGAAGCATGACGTAATGGGGGGTGTTATCTCTTTTGTCGAAAATCAGCCGTTTTTGCTTGAACATTAAATGACTCCATGTGATATTTAATTAACTTCCCGAGCCCCTGGAAGCATGAAAATCACTTTAAACATGCTAATTTTAGCTGTAACACTGATGATCCACCTACAAATGTGAACTGACGTTCAAAAATAAAACATTTGAAAACGGACCATTTTCCACATTTCTGAAGCATGACGTAATGGGGGGTGTTATCTCTTTTGTCGAAAATCAGCCGTTTTTGCTTGAACTTTAAATGCCTTCAAATAGTATTTAATTCACTTCCCGAGCCCCTGGAAGCATGAAAATCACTTTAAACATGCTAATTTTAGCTCTAACACTGATGATCCACCTACAAATGTGAACTGACGTTCAAAAATAAAACATTTGAAAACAGACCATTTTCCACATTTCTGAAGCATGACGTAATGGGGGGGGGTGTTATCTCTTTTGTCAAAAATCAGCCGTTTTTGCTTGAACATTAAATGCCTCCAAATGGTATTTAATTAACTTCCCGGGGTGAAGAAACCCTTTTTGAGAACTCAGAGTGAGTAATTTGGCCCTTTTCATGCACTTTTAACCATTCCATAAATCTTGTGTTTAGGGCCCCTGGAAGCATGAAAATCACTTTAAACATGCTAATTTTAGCTCTAACACTGATGATCAAACTACAAATGTGAACTGACGTTCAAAAATAAAACATTTGAAAACGGACCATTTTCCACATTTCTGAAGCATGACGTAATGGGGGGGTGTTATCTCTTTTGTCGAAAATCAGCCGTTTTTGCATGAACATTAAATGACTCCATGTGATATTTAATTAACTTTCCGGGGTGAAGAAACCCGTTTTGAGAACTCAGAGTGAGTAAATTGGCCATTTTCATGCACTTTTAACCATTCCATAAATCTTGTGTTTAGGGCCCCTGGAAGCATGAAAATCACTTTAAACATGCTAATTTTAGCTCTAACACTGATGATCAACCTACAAATGTGAACTGACGTTCAAAAATAAAACATTTGAAAACGGACCATTTTCCACATTTCTGAAGCATGACGTAATGGGGGGGTGTTATCTCTTTTGTCAAAAATGAGCTGTTTTTGCTTGAACATTAAATGCCTCCAAATGGTATTTAATTAACTTCCCGGGGTGAAGAAACCCTTTTTGAGAACTCAGAGTGAGTAAATTGGCCCTTTTCATGCACTTTTAACCATTCCATAAATCTTGTGTTTAGGGCCCCTGGAAGCATGAAAATCACTTTAAACATGCTAATTTTAGCTCTAACACTGATGATCCACCTACAAATGTGAACTGACGTTCAAAAATAAAACATTTGAAAACGGACCATTTTCCACATTTCTGAAGCATGACGTAATGGGGGGTGTTATCTCTTTTGTCGAAAATCAGCCGTTTTTGCTTGAACTTTAAATGCCTCCAAATAGTATTTAATTCACTTCCCGAGCCCCTGGAAGCATGAAAATCACTTTAAACATGCTAATTTTAGCTCTAACACTGATGATCCACCTACAAATGTGAACTGACGTTCAAAAATAAAACATTTGAAAACAGACCATTTTCCACATTTCTGAAGCATGACGTAATGGGGGGTGTTATCTCTTTTGTCAAAAATCAGCCGTTTTTGCTTGAACATTAAATGCCTCCAAATGGTATTTAATTAACTTCCCGGGGTGAAGAAACCCTTTTTGAGAACTCAGAGTGAGTAAATTGGCCCTTTTCATGCACTTTTAACCATTCCATAAATCTTGTGTTTAGGGCCCCTGGAAGCATGAAAATCACTTTAAACATGCTAATTTTAGCTCTAACACTGATGATCAACCTACAAATGTGAACTGACGTTCAAAAATAAAACATTTGAAAACGGACCATTTTCCACATTTCTGAAGCATGACGTAATGGGGGGGTGTTATCTCTTTTGTCGAAAATCAGCCGTTTTTGCTTGAACATTAAATGACTCCATGTGATATTTAATTAACTTCCCGGGGTGAAGAAACCCATTTTGAGAACTCAGAGTGAGTAAATTGGCCATTTTCATGCACTTTTAACCATTCCATAAATCTTGTGTTTAGGGCCCCTGGAAGCATGAAAATCACTTTTAACATGCTAATTTTAGCTCTAACACTGATGATCAACCTACAAATGTGAACTGACGTTCAAAAATAAAACATTTGAAAAAGGACCATTTTCCACATTTCTGAAGCATGACGTAATGGGGGGGTGTTATCTCTTTTGTCGAAAATCAGCTGTTTTTGCTTGAACATTAAATGCCTCCAAATGGTATTTAATTAACTTCCCGGGGTGAAGAAACCCTTTTTGAGAACTCAGAGTGACAAAATTGGCCCTTTTCATGCACCTTTAACCATTCCATAAATCTTGTGTTTAGGGCCCCTGGAAGCATGAAAATCACTTTAAACATGCTAATTTTAGCTCTAACACTGATGATCAAACTACAAATGTGAACTGACGTTCAAAAATAAAACATTCGAAAACGGACCATTTTCCACATTTCTGAAGCATGACGTAATGGGGGGTGTTATCTCTTTTGTCAAAAATCAGCCGTTTTTGCTTGAACATTAAATGCCTCCAAATGGTATTTAATTACCTTCCCGGGGTGAAGAAACCCTTTTTGAGAACTCAGAGTGAGTAAATTTACCCTTTTCATGCACTTTTAACCATTCCATAAATCTTGTGTTTAGGGCCCCTGGAAGCATGAAAATCACTTTAAACATGTTAATTTTAGCTGTAACACTGACGATCAACCTACAAATCTGAACTGACGTTCAAAAATAAAACATTTGAAAACGGACCATTTTCCACATTTCTGAAGCATGACGTAATGGGGGGGTGTTATCTCTTTTGTCAAAAATCAGCCGTTTTTGCTTGAACATTAAATGCCTCCAAATGGTATTGAATTCACTTCCTGAGCCCCTGGAAGCATGAAAATCACTTTAAACATGCTAATTTTAGCTCTAACACTGATGATCCACCTACAAATGTGAACTGACGTTCAAAAATAAAACATTTGAAAACGGACCATTTTCCACATTTCTGAAGCATGACGTAATGGGGGGGGGTGTTATCTCTTTTGTCAAAAATCAGCCGTTTTTGCTTGAACATTAAATGCCTCCAAATGGTATTTAATTAACTTCCCGAGCCCCTGGAAGCATGAAAATCACTTTAAACATGCTAATTTTAGCTCTAACCCTGATGATCCACCTACAAATGTGAACTGACGTTCAAAAATAAAACATTTGAAAACGGACCATTTTCCACATTTCTGAAGCATGACGTAATGGGGGGTGTTATCTCTTTTGTCGAAAATCAGCCGTTTTTGCTTGAACATTAAATGACTCCATGTGATATTTAATTAACTTCCCGAGCCCCTGGAAGCATGAAAGTCACTTTAAACATGCTAATTTTAGCTCTAACACTGATGATCCACCTACAAATGTGAACTGACGTTCAAAAATAAAACATTTGAAAACGGACCATTTTCCACATTTCTGAAGCTAGACGTAATGGGGGGGTGTTATCTCTTTTGTCGAAAATCAGCCGTTTTTGCTTGAACATTAAATGCCTCCAAATGGTATTTAATTAACTTCCCGGGGTGAAGAAACCCTTTTTGAGAACTCAGAGTGAGTAAATTGGCCCTTTTCATGCACTTTTAACCATTCCATAAATCTTGTGTTTAGGGCCCCTGGAAGCATGAAAATCACTTTAAACATGCTAATTTTAGCTCTAACACTGATGATCAACCTACAAATGTGAACTGACATTCACAAATAAAACATTTGAAAACGGACCATTTTCCACATTTCTGAAGCATGACGTAATGGGGGGTGTTATCTCTTTTGTCGAAAATCAGCCGTTTTTGCTTGAACATTAAATGACTCCATGTGATATTTAATTAACTTCCCGAGCCCCTGGAAGCATGAAAATCACTTTAAACATGCTAATTTTAGCTGTAACACTGATGATCCACCTACAAATGTGAACTGACGTTCAAAAATAAAACATTTGAAAACGGACCATTTTCCACATTTCTGAAGCATGACGTAATGGGGGGTGTTATCTCTTTTGTCGAAAATCAGCCGTTTTTGCTTGAACTTTAAATGCCTTCAAATAGTATTTAATTCACTTCCCGAGCCCCTGGAAGCATGAAAATCACTTTAAACATGCTAATTTTAGCTCTAACACTGATGATCCACCTACAAATGTGAACTGACGTTCAAAAATAAAACATTTGAAAACGGACCATTTTCCACATTTCTGAAGCATGACGTAATGGGGGGGGTGTTATCTCTTTTGTCAAAAATCAGCCGTTTTTGCTTGAACATAAAATGCCTCCAAATGGTATTTAATTAACTTCCCGGGGTGAAGAAACCCTTTTTGAGAACTCAGAGTGAGTAAATTGGCCCTTTTCATGCACTTTTAACCATTCCATAAATCTTGTGTTTAGGGCCCTTGGAAGCATAAAAATCACTTTAAACATGCTAATTTTAGCTCTAACACTGATGATTCACCTACAAATGTGAACTGACGTTCAAAAATAAAACATTTGAAAACGGACCATTTTCCACATTTCTGAAGCATGACGTAATGGGGGGTGTTATCTCTTTTGTCGAAAATCAGCCGTTTTTGCTTGAACTTTAAATGCCTCCAAATAGTATTTAATTCACTTCCCGAGCCCCTGGAAGCATGAAAATCACTTTAAACATGCTAATTTTAGCTCTAACACTGATGATCCACCTACAAATGTGAACTGACGTTCAAAAATAAAACATTTGAAAACAGACCATTTTCCACATTTCTGAAGCATGACGTAATGGGGGGTGTTATCTCTTTTGTCAAAAATCAGCCGTTTTTGCTTGAACATTAAATGCCTCCAAATGGTATTTAATTAACTTCCCGGGGTGAAGAAACCCTTTTTGAGAACTCAGAGTGAGTAAATTGGCCCTTTTCATGCACTTTTAACCATTCCATAAATCTTGTGTTTAGGGCCCCTGGAAGCATGAAAATCACTTTAAACATGCTAATTTTAGCTCTAACACTGATGATCAACCTACAAATGTGAACTGACGTTCAAAAATAAAACATTTGAAAACGGACCATTTTCCACATTTCTGAAGCATGACGTAATGGGGGGGTGTTATCTCTTTTGTCGAAAATCAGCCGTTTTTGCTTGAACATTAAATGACTCCATGTGATATTTAATTAACTTCCCGGGGTGAAGAAACCCGTTTTGAGAACTCAGAGTGAGTAAATTGGCCATTTTCATGCACTTTTAACCATTCCATAAATCTTGTGTTTAGGGCCCCTGGAAGCATGAAAATCACTTTTAACATGCTAATTTTAGCTCTAACACTGATGATCAACCTACAAATGTGAACTGACGTTCAAAAATAAAACATTTGAAAAAGGACCATTTTCCACATTTCTGAAGCATGACGTAATGGGGGGGTGTTATCTCTTTTGTCGAAAATCAGCTGTTTTTGCTTGAACATTAAATGCCTCCAAATGGTATTTAATTAACTTCCCGGGGTGAAGAAACCCTTTTTGAGAACTCAGAGTGACAAAATTGGCCCTTTTCATGCACCTTTAACCATTCCATAAATCTTGTGTTTAGGGCCCCTGGAAGCATGAAAATCACTTTAAACATGCTAATTTTAGCTCTAACACTGATGATCAAACTACAAATGTGAACTGACGTTCAAAAATAAAACATTCGAAAACGGACCATTTTCCACATTTCTGAAGCATGACGTAATGGGGGGTGTTATCTCTTTTGTCAAAAATCAGCCGTTTTTGCTTGAACATTAAATGCCTCCAAATGGTATTTAATTACCTTCCCGGGGTGAAGAAACCCTTTTTGAGAACTCAGAGTGAGTAAATTTACCCTTTTCATGCACTTTTAACCATTCCATAAATCTTGTGTTTAGGGCCCCTGGAAGCATGAAAATCACTTTAAACATGTTAATTTTAGCTGTAACACTGACGATCAACCTACAAATCTGAACTGACGTTCAAAAATAAAACATTTGAAAACGGACCATTTTCCACATTTCTGAAGCATGACGTAATGGGGGGGTGTTATCTCTTTTGTCAAAAATCAGCCGTTTTTGCTTGAACATTAAATGCCTCCAAATGGTATTGAATTCACTTCCTGAGCCCCTGGAAGCATGAAAATCACTTTAAACATGCTAATTTTAGCTCTAACACTGATGATCCACCTACAAATGTGAACTGACGTTCAAAAATAAAACATTTGAAAACGGACCATTTTCCACATTTCTGAAGCATGACGTAATGGGGGGGGGTGTTATCTCTTTTGTCAAAAATCAGCCGTTTTTGCTTGAACATTAAATGCCTCCAAATGGTATTTAATTAACTTCCCGAGCCCCTGGAAGCATGAAAATCACTTTAAACATGCTAATTTTAGCTCTAACCCTGATGATCCACCTACAAATGTGAACTGACGTTCAAAAATAAAACATTTGAAAACGGACCATTTTCCACATTTCTGAAGCATGACGTAATGGGGGGTGTTATCTCTTTTGTCGAAAATCAGCCGTTTTTGCTTGAACATTAAATGACTCCATGTGATATTTAATTAACTTCCCGAGCCCCTGGAAGCATGAAAATCACTTTAAACATGCTAATTTTAGCTCTAACACTGATGATCCACCTACAAATGTGAACTGACGTTCAAAAATAAAACATTTGAAAACGGACCATTTTCCACATTTCTGAAGCTAGACGTAATGGGGGGGTGTTATCTCTTTTGTCGAAAATCAGCCGTTTTTGCTTGAACATTAAATGCCTCCAAATGGTATTTAATTAACTTCCCGGGGTGAAGAAACCCTTTTTGAGAACTCAGAGTGAGTAAATTGGCCCTTTTCATGCACTTTTAACCATTCCATAAATCTTGTGTTTAGGGCCCCTGGAAGCATGAAAATCACTTTAAACATGCTAATTTTAGCTCTAACACTGATGATCAACCTACAAATGTGAACTGACATTCACAAATAAAACATTTGAAAACGGACCATTTTCCACATTTCTGAAGCATGACGTAATGGGGGGTGTTATCTCTTTTGTCGAAAATCAGCCGTTTTTGCTTGAACATTAAATGACTCCATGTGATATTTAATTAACTTCCCGAGCCCCTGGAAGCATGAAAATCACTTTAAACATGCTAATTTTAGCTGTAACACTGATGATCCACCTACAAATGTGAACTGACGTTCAAAAATAAAACATTTGAAAACGGACCATTTTCCACATTTCTGAAGCATGACGTAATGGGGGGTGTTATCTCTTTTGTCGAAAATCAGCCGTTTTTGCTTGAACTTTAAATGCCTTCAAATAGTATTTAATTCACTTCCCGAGCCCCTGGAAGCATGAAAATCACTTTAAACATGCTAATTTTAGCTCTAACACTGATGATCCACCTACAAATGTGAACTGACGTTCAAAAATAAAACATTTGAAAACAGACCATTTTCCACATTTCTGAAGCATGACGTAATGGGGGGGGGGTGTTATCTCTTTTGTCAAAAATCAGCCGTTTTTGCTTGAACATTAAATGCCTCCAAATGGTATTTAATTAACTTCCCGGGGTGAAGAAACCCTTTTTGAGAACTCAGAGTGAGTAAATTGGCCCTTTTCATGCACTTTTAACCATTCCATAAATCTTGTGTTTAGGGCCCCTCGAAGCATGAAAATCACTTTAAACATGCTAATTTTAGCTCTAACACTGATGATCAACCTACAAATGTGAACTGACGTTCAAAAATAAAACATTTGAAAACGGACCATTTTCCACATTTCTGAAGCATGACGTAATGGGGGGGTGTTATCTCTTTTGTCGAAAATCAGCTGTTTTTGCTTGAACATTAAATGCCTCCAAATGGTATTTAATTAACTTCCCGGGGTGAAGAAACCCTTTTTGAGAACTCAGAGTGACTAAATTGGCCCTTTTCATGCACCTTTAACCATTCCATAAATCTTGTGTTTAGGGCCCCTGGAAGCATGAAAATCACTTTAAACATGCTAATTTTAGCTCTAACACTGATGATCAACCTACAAATGTGAACTGACGTTCAAAAATAAAACATTCGAAAACGGACCATTTTCCACATTTCTGAAGCATGACGTAATGGGGGGTGTTATCTCTTTTGTCAAAAATCAGCCATTTTTGCTTGAACATTAAATGCCTCCAAATGGTATTTAATTAACTTCCCGGGGTGAAGAAACCCTTTTTGAGAACTCAGAGTGAGTAAATTTGCCCTTTTCATGCACTTTTAACCATTCCATAAATCTTGTGTTTAGGGCCCCTGGAAGCATGAAAATCACTTTAAACATGTTAATTTTAGCTGTAACACTGACGATCAACCTACAAATCTGAACTGACGTTCAAAAATAAAACATTTGAAAACGGACCATTTTCCACATTTCTGAAGCATGACGTAATGGGGGGGTGTTATCTCTTTTGTCAAAAATCAGCCGTTTTTGCTTGAACATTAAATGCCTCCAAATGGTATTAAATTCACTTCCCGAGCCCCTGGAAGCATGAAAATCACTTTAAACATGCTAATTTTAGCTCTAACACTGATGATCCACCTACAAATGTGAACTGACGTTCAAAAATAAAACATTTGAAAACGGACCATTTTCCACATTTCTGAAGCATGACGTAATGGGGGGGGTGTTATCTCTTTTGTCAAAAATCAGCCATTTTTGCTTGAACATTAAATGCCTCCAAATGGTATTTAATTAACTTCCCGAGCCCCTGGAAGCATGAAAATCACTTTAAACATGCTAATTTTAGCTCTAACACTGATGATCCACCTACAAATGTGAACTGACGTTCAAAAATAAAACATTTGAAAACGGACCATTTTCCACATTTCTGAAGCATGACGTAATGGGGGGCTGTTATCTCTTTTGTCGAAAATCAGCCGTTTTTGCTTGAACATTAAATGCCTCAAAATGGTATTTAATTAACTTCCCGGGGTGAAGAAACCCTTTTTGAGAACTCAGAGTGAGTAAATTGGCCCTTTTCATGCACTTTTAACCATTCCATAAATCTTGTGTTTAGGGCCCCTGGAAGCATGAAAATCACTTTAAACATGCTAATTTTAGCTCTAACACTGATGATCCACCTACAAATGTGAACTGACGTTCAAAAATAAAACATTTGAAAACGGACCATTTTCCACATTTCTGAAGCATGACGTAATGGGGGGTGTTATCTCTTTTGTCAAAATCAGCCGTTTTTGCTTGAACATTAAATGCCTCCAAATGGTATTTAATTAACTTCCCGGGGTGAAGAAACCCTTTTTGAGAACTCAGAGTGAGTAAATTGGCCCTTTTCATGCACTTTTAACCATTCCATAAATCTTGTGTTTAGGGCCCCTGGAAGCATGAAAATCACTTTAAACATGCTAATTTTAGCTCTAACACTGATGATCAACCTACAAATGTGAACTGACATTCACAAATAAAACATTTGAAAACGGACCATTTTCCACATTTCTGAAGCATGACGTAATGGGGGGTGTTATCTCTTTTGTCGAAAATCAGCCGTTTTTGCTTGAACATTAAATGACTCCATGTGATATTTAATTAACTTCCCGAGCCCCTGGAAGCATGAAAATCACTTTAAACATGCTAATTTTAGCTGTAACACTGATGATCCACCTACAAATGTGAACTGACGTTCAAAAATAAAACATTTGAAAACGGACCATTTTCCACATTTCTGAAGCATGACGTAATGGGGGGTGTTATCTCTTTTGTCGAAAATCAGCCGTTTTTGCTTGAACTTTAAATGCCTTCAAATAGTATTTAATTCACTTCCCGAGCCCCTGGAAGCATGAAAATCACTTTAAACATGCTAATTTTAGCTCTAACACTGATGATCCACCTACAAATGTGAACTGACGTTCAAAAATAAAACATTTGAAAACAGACCATTTTCCACATTTCTGAAGCATGACGTAATGGGGGGGTGTTATCTCTTTTGTCAAAAATCAGCCGTTTTTGCTTGAACATTAAATGCCTCCAAATGGTATTTAATTAACTTCCCGGGGTGAAGAAACCCTTTTTGAGAACTCAGAGTGAGTAATTTGGCCCTTTTCATGCACTTTTAACCATTCCATAAATCTTGTGTTTAGGGCCCCTGGAAGCATGAAAATCACTTTAAACATGCTAATTTTAGCTCTAACACTGATGATCAACCTACAAATGTGAACTGACGTTCAAAAATAAAACATTTGAAAACGGACCATTTTCCACATTTCTGAAGCATGACGTAATGGGGGGGTGTTATCTCTTTTGTCGAAAATCAGCCGTTTTTGCTTGAACATTAAATGACTCCATGTGATATTTAATTAACTTCCCGGGGTGAAGAAACCCGTTTTGAGAACTCAGAGTGAGTAAATTGGCCATTTTCATGCACTTTTAACCATTCCATAAATCTTGTGTTTAGGGCCCCTGGAAGCATGAAAATCACTTTAAACATGCTAATTTTAGCTCTAACACTGATGATCAACCTACAAATGTGAACTGACGTTCAAAAATAAAACATTTGAAAACGGACCATTTTCCACATTTCTGAAGCATGACGTAATGGGGGGGTGTTATCTCTTTTGTCAAAAATCAGCCGTTTTTGCTTGAACATTAAATGCCTCCAAATGGTATTTAATTAACTTCCCGAGCCCCTGGAAGCATGAAAATCACTTCAAACATGCTAATTTTAGCTCTAACACTGATGATTCACCTACAAATGTGAACTGACGTTCAAAAATAAAACATTTGAAAACGGACCATTTTCCACATTTCTGAAGCATGACATAATGGGGGGTGTTATCTCTTTTGTCGAAAATCAGCCGTTTTTGCTTGAACTTTAAATGCCTCCAAATAGTATTTAATTCACTTCCCGAGCCCCTGGAAGCATGAAAATCACTTTAAACATGCTAATTTTAGCTCTAACACTGATGATCCACCTACAAATGTGAACTGACGTTCAAAAATAAAACATTTGAAAACAGACCATTTTCCACATTTCTGAAGCATGACGTAATGGGGGGGTGTTATCTCTTTTGTCAAAAATCAGCCGTTTTTGCTTGAACATTAAATGCCTCCAAATGGTATTTAATTAACTTCCCGGGGTGAAGAAACCCTTTTTGAGAACTCAGAGTGAGTAAATTGGCCCTTTTCATGCACTTTTAACCATTCCATAAATCTTGTGTTTAGGGCCCCTGGAAGCATGAAAATCACTTTAAACATGCTAATTTTAGCTCTAACACTGATGATCAACCTACAAATGTGAACTGACGTTCAAAAATAAAACATATGAAAACGGACCATTTTCCACATTTCTGAACCACGACGTAATGGGGGGGTGTTATCTCTTTTGTCAAAAATCAGCCGTTTTTGCTTGAACATTAAATGCCTCCAAATGGTATTGAATTCACTTCCCGAGCCCCTGGAAGCATGAAAATCACTTTAAACATGCTAATTTTAGCTCTAACACTGATGATCCACCTACAAATGTGAACTGACGTTCAAAAATAAAACATTTGAAAACGGACCATTTTCCACATTTCTGAAGCATGACGTAATGGGGGGGGTGTTATCTCTTTTGTCAAAAATCAGCCGTTTTTGCTTGAACATTAAATGCCTCCAAATGGTATTTAATTAACTTCCCGAGCCCCTGGAAGCATGAAAATCACTTTAAACATGCTAATTTTAGCTCTAACACTGATGATCCACCTACAAATGTGAACTGACGTTCAAAAATAAAACATTTGAAAACGGACCATTTTCCACATTTCTGAAGCATGACGTAATGGGGGGGTGTTATCTCTTTTGTCAAAAATCAGCCGTTTTTGCTTGAACATTAAATGCCTCCAAATGGTATTGAATTCACTTCCCGAGCCCCTGGAAGCATGAAAATCACTTTAAACATGCTAATTTTAGCTCTAACACTGATGATCCACCTACAAATGTGAACTGACGTTCAAAAATAAAACATTTGAAAACGGACCATTTTCCACATTTCTGAAGCATGACGTAATGGGGGGGGTGTTATCTCTTTTGTCAAAAATCAGCCGTTTTTGCTTGAACATTAAATGCCCCCAAATGGTATTTAATTAACTTCCCGAGCCCCTGGAAGCATGAAAATCACTTTAAACATGCTAATTTTAGCTCTAACACTGATGATCCACCTACAAATGTGAACTGACGTTCAAAAATAAAACATTTGAAAACGGACCATTTTCCACATTTCTGAAGCATGACGTAATGGGGGGCTGTTATCTCTTTTGTCGAAAATCAGCCGTTTTTGCTTGAACATTAAATGCCTCCAAATGGTATTTAATTAACTTCCCGGGGTGAAGAAACCCTTTTTGAGAACTCAGAGTGAGTAAATTGGCCCTTTTCATGCACTTTTAACCATTCCATAAATCTTGTGTTTAGGGCCCCTGGAAGCATGAAAATCACTTTAAACATGCTAATTTTAGCTCTAACACTGATGATCAACCTACAAATGTGAACTGACATTCACAAATAAAACATTTGAAAACGGACCATTTTCCACATTTCTGAAGCATGACGTAATGGGGGGTGTTATCTCTTTTGTCGAAAATCAGCCGTTTTTGCTTGAACATTAAATGACTCCATGTGATATTTAATTAACTTCCCGAGCCCCTGGAAGCATGAAAATCACTTTAAACATGCTAATTTTAGCTGTAACACTGATGATCCACCTACAAATGTGAACTGACGTTCAAAAATAAAACATTTGAAAACGGACCATTTTCCACATTTCTGAAGCATGACGTAATGGGGGGTGTTATCTCTTTTGTCGAAAATCAGCCGTTTTTGCTTGAACTTTAAATGCCTTCAAATAGTATTTAATTCACTTCCCGAGCCCCTGGAAGCATGAAAATCACTTTAAACATGCTAATTTTAGCTCTAACACTGATGATCCACCTACAAATGTGAACTGACGTTCAAAAATAAAACATTTGAAAACAGACCATTTTCCACATTTCTGAAGCATGACGTAATGGGGGGGGTGTTATCTCTTTTGTCAAAAATCAGCCGTTTTTGCTTGAACATTAAATGCCTCCAAATGGTATTTAATTAACTTCCCGGGGTGAAGAAACCCTTTTTGAGAACTCAGAGTGAGTAATTTGGCCCTTTTCATGCACTTTTAACCATTCCATAAATCTTGTGTTTAGGGCCCCTGGAAGCATGAAAATCACTTTAAACATGCTAATTTTAGCTCTAACACTGATGATCAACCTACAAATGTGAACTGACGTTCAAAAATAAAACATTTGAAAACGGACCATTTTCCACATTTCTGAAGCATGACGTAATGGGGGGGTGTTATCTCTTTTGTCGAAAATCAGCCGTTTTTGCTTGAACATTAAATGACTCCATGTGATATTTAATTAACTTCCCGGGGTGAAGAAACCCGTTTTGAGAACTCAGAGTGAGTAAATTGGCCATTTTCATGCACTTTTAACCATTCCATAAATCTTGTGTTTAGGGCCCCTGGAAGCATGAAAATCACTTTAAACATGCTAATTTTAGCTCTAACACTGATGATCAACCTACAAATGTGAACTGACGTTCAAAAATAAAACATTTGAAAACGGACCATTTTCCACATTTCTGAAGCATGACGTAATGGGGGGGTGTTATCTCTTTTGTCAAAAATCAGCCGTTTTTGCTTGAACATTAAATGCCTCCAAATGGTATTTAATTAACTTCCCGAGCCCCTGGAAGCATGAAAATCACTTTAAACATGCTAATTTTAGCTCTAACACTGATGATCCACCTACAAATGTGAACTGACGTTCAAAAATAAAACATTTGAAAACAGACCATTTTCCACATTTCTGAAGCATGACGTAATGGGGGGGTGTTATCTCTTTTGTCAAAAATCAGCCGTTTTTGCTTGAACATTAAATGCCTCCAAATGGTATTTAATTAACTTCCCGGGGTGAAGAAACCCTTTTTGAGAACTCAGAGTGAGTAAATTGGCCCTTTTCATGCACTTTTAACCATTCCATAAATCTTGTGTTTAGGGCCCCTGGAAGCATGAAAATCACTTTAAACATGCTAATTTTAGCTCTAACACTGATGATCAACCTACAAATGTGAACTGACGTTCAAAAATAAAATATTTGAAAACGGACCATTTTCCACATTTCTGAAGCACGACGTAATGGGGGGGTGTTATCTCTTTTGTCGAAAATCAGCCGTTTTTGCATGAACATTAAATGACTCCATGTGATATTTAATTAACTTCCCGGGGTGAAGAAACCCGTTTTGAGAACTCAGAGTGAGTAAATTGGCCATTTTCATGCACTTTTAACCATTCCATAAATCTTGTGTTTAGGGCCCCTGGAAGCATGAAAATCACTTTAAACATGCTAATTTTAGCTCTAACACTGATGATCAACCTACAAATGTGAACTGACGTTCAAAAATAAAACATTTGAAAACGGACCATTTTCCACATTTCTGAAGCATGACGTAATGGGGGGGTGTTATCTCTTTTGTTGAAAATCAGCTGTTTTTGCTTGAACATTAAATGCCTCCAAATGGTATTTAATTAACTTCCCGGGGTGAAGAAACCCTTTTTGAGAACTCAGAGTGACTAAATTGGCCCTTTTCATGCACCTTTAACCATTCCATAAATCTTGTGTTTAGGGCCCCTGGAAGCATGAAAATCACTTTAAACATGCTAAATTTAGCTCTAACACTGATGATCAACCTACAAATGTGAACTGACGTTCAAAAATAAAACATTCGAAAACGGACCATTTTCCACATTTCTGAAGCATGACGTAATGGGGGGTGTTATCTCTTTTGTCAAAAATCAGCCGTTTTTGCTTGAACATTAAATGCCTCCAAATGGTATTTAATTAACTTCCCGGGGTGAAGAAACCCTTTTTGAGAACTCAGAGTGAGTAAATTTGCCCTTTTCATGCACTTTTAACCATTCCATAAATCTTGTGTTTAGGGCCCCTGGAAGCATGAAAATCACTTTAAACATGTTAATTTTAGCTGTAACACTGACGATCAACCTACAAATCTGAACTGACGTTCAAAAATAAAACATTTGAAAACGGACCATTTTCCACATTTCTGAAGCATGACGTAATGGGGGGGTGTTATCTCTTTTGTCAAAAATCAGCCGTTTTTGCTTGAACATTAAATGCCTCCAAATGGTATTGAATTCACTTCCAGAGCCCCTGGAAGCATGAAAATCACTTTAAACATGCTAATTTTAGCTCTAACACTGATGATCCACCTACAAATGTGAACTGACGTTCAAAAATAAAACATTTGAAAACGGACCATTTTCCACATTTCTGAAGCATGACGTAATGGGGGGGGGTGTTATCTCTTTTGTCAAAAATCAGCCATTTTTGCTTGAACATTAAATGCCTCCAAATAGTATTTAATTAACTTCCCGAGCCCCTGGAAGCATGAAAATCACTTTAAACATGCTAATTTTAGCTCTAACACTGATGATCCACCTACAAATGTGAACTGACGTTCAAAAATAAAACATTTGAAAACGGACCATTTTCCACATTTCTGAAGCATGACGTAATGGGGGGCTGTTATCTCTTTTGTCGAAAATCAGCCGTTTTTGCTTGAACATTAAATGCCTCCAAATGGTATTTAATTAACTTCCCGGGGTGAAGAAACCCTTTTTGAGAACTCAGAGTGAGTAAATTGGCCCTTTTCATGCACTTTTAACCATTCCATAAATCTTGTGTTTAGGGCCCCTGGAAGCATGAAAATCACTTTAAACATGCTAATTTTAGCTCTAACACTGATGATCCACCTACAAATGTGAACTGACGTTCAAAAATAAAACATTTGAAAACGGACCATTTTCCACATTTCTGAAGCATGACGTAATGGGGGGTGTTATCTCTTTTGTCAAAATCAGCCGTTTTTGCTTGAACATTAAATGCCTCCAAATGGTATTTAATTAACTTCCCGGGGTGAAGAAACCCTTTTTGAGAACTCAGAGTGAGTAAATTGGCCCTTTTCATGCACTTTTAACCATTCCATAAATCTTGTGTTTAGGGCCCCTGGAAGCATGAAAATCACTTTAAACATGCTAATTTTAGCTCTAACACTGATGATCAACCTACAAATGTGAACTGACATTCACAAATAAAACATTTGAAAACGGACCATTTTCCACATTTCTGAAGCATGACGTAATGGGGGGTGTTATCTCTTTTGTCGAAAATCAGCCGTTTTTGCTTGAACATTAAATGACTCCATGTGATATTTAATTAACTTCCCGAGCCCCTGGAAGCATGAAAATCACTTTAAACATGCTAATTTTAGCTGTAACACTGATGATCCACCTACAAATGTGAACTGACGTTCAAAAATAAAACATTTGAAAACGGACCATTTTCCACATTTCTGAAGCATGACGTAATGGGGGGTGTTATCTCTTTTGTCGAAAATCAGCCGTTTTTGCTTGAACTTTAAATGCCTTCAAATAGTATTTAATTCACTTCCCGAGCCCCTGGAAGCATGAAAATCACTTTAAACATGCTAATTTTAGCTCTAACACTGATGATCCACCTACAAATGTGAACTGACGTTCAAAAATAAAACATTTGAAAACAGACCATTTTCCACATTTCTGAAGCATGACGTAATGGGGGGGGGTGTTATCTCTTTTGTCAAAAATCAGCCGTTTTTGCTTGAACATTAAATGCCTCCAAATGGTATTTAATTAACTTCCCGGGGTGAAGAAACCCTTTTTGAGAACTCAGAGTGAGTAATTTGGCCCTTTTCATGCACTTTTAACCATTCCATAAATCTTGTGTTTAGGGCCCCTGGAAGCATGAAAATCACTTTAAACATGCTAATTTTAGCTCTAACACTGATGATCAACCTACAAATGTGAACTGACGTTCAAAAATAAAACATTTGAAAACGGACCATTTTCCACATTTCTGAAGCATGACGTAATGGGGGGGTGTTATCTCTTTTGTCGAAAATCAGCCGTTTTTGCTTGAACATTAAATGACTCCATGTGATATTTAATTAACTTCCCGGGGTGAAGAAACCCGTTTTGAGAACTCAGAGTGAGTAAATTGGCCATTTTCATGCACTTTTAACCATTCCATAAATCTTGTGTTTAGGGCCCCTGGAAGCATGAAAATCACTTTAAACATGCTAATTTTAGCTCTAACACTGATGATCAACCTACAAATGTGAACTGACGTTCAAAAATAAAACATTTGAAAACGGACCATTTTCCACATTTCTGAAGCATGACGTAATGGGGGGGTGTTATCTCTTTTGTCAAAAATCAGCCGTTTTTGCTTGAACATTAAATGCCTCCAAATGGTATTTAATTAACTTCCCGAGCCCCTGGAAGCATGAAAATCACTTCAAACATGCTAATTTTAGCTCTAACACTGATGATTCACCTACAAATGTGAACTGACGTTCAAAAATAAAACATTTGAAAACGGACCATTTTCCACATTTCTGAAGCATGACATAATGGGGGGTGTTATCTCTTTTGTCGAAAATCAGCCGTTTTTGCTTGAACTTTAAATGCCTCCAAATAGTATTTATTCACTTCCCGAGCCCCTGGAAGCATGAAAATCACTTTAAACATGCTAATTTTAGCTCTAACACTGATGATCCACCTACAAATGTGAACTGACGTTCAAAAATAAAACATTTGAAATCAGACCATTTTCCACATTTCTGAAGCATGACGTAATGGGGGGGTGTTATCTCTTTTGTCAAAAATCAGCCGTTTTTGCTTGAACATTAAATGCCTCCAAATGGTATTTAATTAACTTCCCGGGGTGAAGAAACCCTTTTTGAGAACTCAGAGTGAGTAAATTGGCTTTTTTCATGCACTTTTAACCATTCCATAAATCTTGTGTTTAGGGCCCCTGGAAGCATGAAAATCACTTTAAACATGCTAATTTTAGCTCTAACACTGATGATCAACCTACAAATGTGAACTGACGTTCAAAAATAAAACATTTGAAAACGGACCATTTTCCACATTTCTGAAGCACGACGTAATGGGGGGGTGTTATCTCTTTTGTCGAAAATCAGCCGTTTTTGCATGAACATTAAATGACTCCATGTGATATTTAATTAACTTCCCGGGGTGAAGAAACCCGTTTTGAGAACTCAGAGTGAGTAAATTGGCCATTTTCATGCACTTTTAACCATTCCATAAATCTTGTGTTTAGGGCCCCTGGAAGCATGAAAATCACTTTAAACATGCTAATTTTAGCTCTAACACTGATGATCAACCTACAAATGTGAACTGACGTTCAAAAATAAAACATTTGAAAACGGACCATTTTCCACATTTCTGAAGCATGACGTAATGGGGGGGGTGTTATCTCTTTTGTCGAAAATCAGCTGTTTTTGCTTGAACATTAAATGCCTCCAAATGGTATTTAATTAACTTCCCGGGGTGAAGAAACCCTTTTTGAGAACTCAGAGTGACTAAATTGGCCCTTTTCATGCACCTTTAACCATTCCATAAATCTTGTGTTTAGGGCCCCTGGAAGCATGAAAATCACTTTAAACATGCTAATTTTAGCTCTAACACTGATGATCAACCTACAAATGTGAACTGACGTTCAAAAATAAAACATTCGAAAACGGACCATTTTCCACATTTCTGAAGCATGACGTAATGGGGGTGTTATCTCTTTTGTCAAAAATCAGCCGTTTTTGCTTGAACATTAAATGCCTCCAAATGGTATTTAATTAACTTCCCGGGGTGAAGAAACCCTTTTTGAGAACTCAGAGTGAGTAAATTGGCCCTTTTCATGTACTTTTAACCATTCCATAAATCTTGTGTTTAGGGCCCCTGGAAGCATGAAAATCACTTTAAACATGCTAATTTTAGCTCTAACACTGATGATCAACCTACAAATGTGAACTGACGTTCAAAAATAAAACATTTGAAAACGGACCATTTTCCACATTTCTGAAGCACGACGTAATGGGGGGGTGTTATCTCTTTTGTCGAAAATCAGCCGTTTTTGCATGAACATTAAATGACTCCATGTGATATTTAATTAACTTCCCGGGGTGAAGAAACCCGTTTTGAGAACTCAGAGTGAGTAAATTGGCCATTTTCATGCACTTTTAACCATTCCATAAATCTTGTGTTTAGGGCCCCTGGAAGCATGAAAATCACTTTAAACATGCTAATTTTAGCTCTAACAATGATGATCAACCTACAAATGTGAACTGACGTTCAAAAATAAAACATTTGAAAACGGACCATTTTCCACATTTCTGAAGCATGACGTAATGGGGGGGTGTTATCTCTTTTGTCGAAAATCAGCTGTTTTTGCTTGAACATTAAATGCCTCCAAATGGTATTTAATTAACTTCCCGGGGTGAAGAAACCCTTTTTGAGAACTCAGAGTGACTAAATTGGCCCTTTTCATGCACCTTTAACCATTCCATAAATCTTGTGTTTAGGGCCCCTGGAAGCATGAAAATCACTTTAAACATGCTAATTTTAGCTCTAACACTGATGATCAACCTACAAATGTGAACTGACGTTCAAAAATAAAACATTCGAAAACGGACCATTTTCCACATTTCTGAAGCATGACGTAATGGGGGGTGTTATCTCTTTTGTCAAAAATCAGCCGTTTTTGCTTGAACATTAAATGCCTCCAAATGGTATTTAATTAACTTCCCGGGGTGAGGAAACCCTTTTTGAGAACTCAGAGTGAGTAAATTTGCCCTTTTCATGCACTTTTAACCATTCCATAAATCTTGTGTTTAGGGCCCCTGGAAGCATGAAAATCACTTTAAACATGTTAATTTTAGCTGTAACACTGAAGATCAACCTACAAATCTGAACTGACGTTCAAAAATAAAACATTTGAAAACGGACCATTTTCCACATTTCTGAAGCATGACGTAATGGGGGGGTGTTATCTCTTTTGTCAAAAATCAGCCGTTTTTGCTTGAACATTAAATGCCTCCAAATGGTATTGAATTCACTTCCCGAGCCCCTGGAAGCATGAAAATCACTTTAAACATGCTAATTTTAGCTCTAACACTGATGATCCACCTACAAATGTGAACTGACGTTCAAAAATAAAACATTTGAAAACGGACCATTTTCCACATTTCTGAAGCATGACGTAATGGGGGGGGTTTTATCTCTTTTGTCAAAAATCAGCCGTTTTTGCTTGAACATTAAATGCCTCCAAATGGTATTTAATTAACTTCCCGAGCCCCTGGAAGCATGAAAATCACTTTAAACATGCTAATTTTAGCTCTAACACTGATGATCCACCTACAAATGTGAACTGACGTTCAAAAATAAAACATTTGAAAACGGACCATTTTCCACATTTCTGAAGCATGACGTAATGGGGGGCTGTTATCTCTTTTGTCGAAAATCAGCCGTTTTTGCTTGAACATTAAATGCCTCCAAATGGTATTTAATTAACTTCCCGGGGTGAAGAACCCCTTTTTGAGAACTCAGAGTGAGTAAATTGGCCCTTTTCATGCACTTTTAACCATTCCATAAATCTTGTGTTTAGGGCCCCTGGAAGCATGAAAATCACTTTAAACATGCTAATTTTAGCTCTAACACTGATGATCAACCTACAAATGTGAACTGACGTTCAAAAATAAAACATTTGAAAACGGACCATTTTCCACATTTCTGAAGCATGACGTAATGGGGGGGTGTTATCTCTTTTGTCGAAAATCAGCCGTTTTTGCTTGAACATTAAATGACTCCATGTGATATTTAATTAACTTCCCGGGGTGAAGAAACCCGTTTTGAGAACTCAGAGTGAGTAAATTGGCCATTTTCATGCACTTTTAACCATTCCATAAATCTTGTGTTTAGGGCCCCTGGAAGCATGAAAATCACTTTAAACATGCTAATTTTAGCTCTAACACTGATGATCAACCTACAAATGTGAACTGACGTTCAAAAATAAAACATTTGAAAACGGACCATTTTCCACATTTCTGAAGCATGACGTAATGGGGGGGTGTTATCTCTTTTGTCAAAAATCAGCCGTTTTTGCTTGAACATTAAATGCCTCCAAATGGTATTTAATTAACTTCCCGAGCCCCTGGAAGCATGAAAATCACTTTAAACATGCTAATTTTAGCTCTAACACTGATGATTCACCTACAAATGTGAACTGACGTTCAAAAATAAAACATTTGAAAACGGACCATTTTCCACATTTCTGAAGCATGACATAATGGGGGGTGTTATCTCTTTTGTCGAAAATCAGCCGTTTTTGCTTGAACTTTAAATGCCTCCAAATAGTATTTAATTCACTTCCCGAGCCCCTGGAAGCATGAAAATCACTTTAAACATGCTAATTTTAGCTCTAACACTGATGATCCACCTACAAATGTGAACTGACGTTCAAAAATAAAACATTTGAAAACAGACCATTTTCCACATTTCTGAAGCATGAGGTAATGGGGGGGTGTTATCTCTTTTGTCAAAAATCAGCCGTTTTTGCTTGAACATTAAATGCCTCCAAATGGTATTTAATTAACTTCCCGGGGTGAAGAAACCCTTTTTGAGAACTCAGAGTGAGTAAATTGGCCCTTTTCATGCACTTTTAACCATTCCATAAATCTTGTGTTTAGGGCCCCTGGAAGCATGAAAATCACTTTAAACATGCTAATTTTAGCTCTAACACTGATGATCAACCTACAAATGTGAACTGACGTTCAAAAATAAAACATTTGAAAACGGACCATTTTCCACATTTCTGAAGCACGACGTAATGGGGGGGTGTTATCTCTTTTGTCGAAAATCAGCCGTTTTTGCATGAACATTAAATGACTCCATGTGATATTTAATTAACTTCCCGGGGTGAAGAAACCCGTTTTGAGAACTCAGAGTGAGTAAATTGGCCATTTTCATGCACTTTTAACCATTCCATAAATCTTGTGTTTAGGGCCCCTGGAAGCATGAAAATCACTTTAAACATGCTAATTTTAGCTCTAACAATGATGATCAACCTACAAATGTGAACTGACGTTCAAAAATAAAACATTTGAAAACGGACCATTTTCCACATTTCTGAAGCATGACGTAATGGGGGGGTGTTATCTCTTTTGTCGAAAATCAGCTGTTTTTGCTTGAACATTAAATGCCTCCAAATGGTATTTAATTAACTTCCCGGGGTGAAGAAACCCTTTTTGAGAACTCAGAGTGACTAAATTGGCCCTTTTCATGCACCTTTAACCATTCCATAAATCTTGTGTTTAGGGCCCCTGGAAGCATGAAAATCACTTTAAACATGCTAATTTTAGCTCTAACACTGATGATCAACCTACAAATGTGAACTGACGTTCAAAAATAAAACATTCGAAAACGGACCATTTTCCACATTTCTGAAGCATGACGTAATGGGGGGTGTTATCTCTTTTGTCAAAAATCAGCCGTTTTTGCTTGAACATTAAATGCCTCCAAATGGTATTTAATTAACTTCCCGGGGTGAGGAAACCCTTTTTGAGAACTCAGAGTGAGTAAATTTGCCCTTTTCATGCACTTTTAACCATTCCATAAATCTTGTGTTTAGGGCCCCTGGAAGCATGAAAATCACTTTAAACATGTTAATTTTAGCTGTAACACTGAAGATCAACCTACAAATCTGAACTGACGTTCAAAAATAAAACATTTGAAAACGGACCATTTTTCACATTTCTGAAGCATGACGTAATGGGGGGGTGTTATCTCTTTTGTCAAAAATCAGCCGTTTTTGCTTGAACATTAAATGCCTCCAAATGGTATTGAATTCACTTCCCGAGCCCCTGGAAGCATGAAAATCACTTTAAACATGCTAATTTTAGCTCTAACACTGATGATCCACCTACAAATGTGAACTGACGTTCAAAAATAAAACATTTGAAAACGGACCATTTTCCACATTTCTGAAGCATGACGTAATGGGGGGGGTTTTATCTCTTTTGTCAAAAATCAGCCGTTTTTGCTTGAACATTAAATGCCTCCAAATGGTATTTAATTAACTTCCCGAGCCCCTGGAAGCATGAAAATCACTTTAAACATGCTAATTTTAGCTCTAACACTGATGATCCACCTACAAATGTGAACTGACGTTCAAAAATAAAACATTTGAAAACGGACCATTTTCCACATTTCTGAAGCATGACGTAATGGGGGGGTGTTATCTCTTTTGTCAAAAATCAGCCGTTTTTGCTTGAACATTAAATGCCTCCAAATGGTATTGAATTCACTTCCCGAGCCCCTGGAAGCATGAAAATCACTTTAAACATGCTAATTTTAGCTCTAACACTGATGATCCACCTACAAATGTGAACTGACGTTCAAAAATAAAACATTTGAAAACGGACCATTTTCCACATTTCTGAAGCATGACGTAATGGGGGGGGTGTTATCTCTTTTGTAAAAAATCAGCCGTTTTTGCTTGAACATTAAATGCCTCCAAATGGTATTTAATTAACTTCCCGAGCCCCTGGAAGCATGAAAATCACTTTAAACATGCTAATTTTAGCTCTAACACTGATGATCCACCTACAAATGTGAACTGACGTTCAAAAATAAAACATTTGAAAACGGACCATTTTCCACATTTCTGAAGCATGACGTAATGGGGGGCTGTTATCTCTTTTGTCGAAAATCAGCCGTTTTTGCTTGAACATTAAATGCCTCCAAATGGTATTTAATTAACTTCCCGGGGTGAAGAACCCCTTTTTGAGAACTCAGAGTGAGTAAATTGGCCCTTTTCATGCACTTTTAACCATTCCATAAATCTTGTGTTTAGGGCCCCTGGAAGCATGAAAATCACTTTAAACATGCTAATTTTAGCTCTAACACTGATGATCAACCTACAAATGTGAACTGACATTCACAAATAAAACATTTGAAAACGGACCATTTTCCACATTTCTGAAGCATGACGTAATGGGGGGTGTTATCTCTTTTGTCGAAAATCAGCCGTTTTTGCTTGAACATTAAATGACTCCATGTGATATTTAATTAACTTCCCGAGCCCCTGGAAGCATGAAAATCACTTTAAACATGCTAATTTTAGCTCTAACACTGATGATCCACCTACAAATGTGAACTGACGTTCAAAAATAAAACATTTGAAAACGGACCATTTTCCACATTTCTGAAGCATGACGTAATGGGGGGTGTTATCTCTTTTGTCGCAAATCAGCCGTTTTTGCTTGAACTTTAAATGCCTTCAAATAGTATTTAATTCACTTCCCGAGCCCCTGGAAGCATGAAAATCACTTTAAACATGCTAATTTTAGCTCTAACACTGATGATCCACCTACAAATGTGAACTGACGTTCAAAAATAAAACATTTGAAAACAGACCATTTTCCACATTTCTGAAGCATGACGTAATGGGGGGGGGTGTTATCTCTTTTGTCAAAAATCAGCCGTTTTTGCTTGAACATTAAATGCCTCCAAATGGTATTTAATTAACTTCCTGGGGTGAAGAAACCCTTTTTGAGAACTCAGAGTGAGTAAATTGGCCCTTTTCATGCACTTTTAACCATTCCATAAATCTTGTGTTTAGGGCCCCTGGAAGCATGAAAATCACTTTAAACATGCTAATTTTAGCTCTAACACTGATGATCAACCTACAAATGTGAACTGACGTTCAAAAATAAAACATTTGAAAACGGACCATTTTCCACATTTCTGAAGCATGACGTAATGGGGGTGTGTTATCTCTTTTGTCGAAAATCAGCCGTTTTTGCTTGAACATTAAATGCCTCCAAATGGTATTTAATTAACTTCCCGGGGTGAAGAAACCCTTTTTGAGAACTCAGAGTGACTAAATTGGCCCTTTTCATGCACTTTTAACCATTCCATAAATCTTGTGTTTAGGGCCCCTGGAAGCATGAAAATCACTTTAAACATGCTAATTTTAGCTCTAACACTGATGATCAACCTACAAATGGAAAGGGGCGACCACTCGGTCCCCCCGAACGTATGGTGGAGTGCCTCGATCCCCCCGGGAAGCCATTTTTGGGCGGGAGGCGTGTCTCGGCTGGTATGCCCGAAGCGGCGTAGCCGGGGCGCGCTTTTTCCCGCCCTAGAGTGGGCTGGCCTAGACACCGACGTAGCCAGCCCCGCCCTAGGGGCGGGCAGGGGCGGGTTCTCGCCCGCCCCGAAGACGGATAAAAAGAGACGCAAGACCAGAAGACGTCCTCTTGTTCTTGTGCTCCGAAGCTGCACCTCCTCGCTACACGTGAGCTCGGGACAGAACGAAGAGCCAATTTTGAGCGTTTTGATCCTTTTCTTTGTCTTCTAGATACTTCCTCGGGGAGATGCCCAAGAAAGGCGCGAAGAGAATGACGACCGACCAGATGGTGCGGGCCCTTTGCAAAGAAGTGTCCGACATAAAGAAACGGTTGGCAGAACGGGACGGGGAGGAGGGTACGGGCCCTGCGCCGGCTGGAGGGAGACCTAAGAGGCCGAGAAGGGTTCCAGCCGGTGGAGACGTCCCGGTTCCCTCTGCCCCGCTCGAGGCGCCGACCCCAGTACCGATCGAGGGGAATCCAATCCCTGTTGTCGTCACCCCGACACCCAAGGGAGACATGCCCCCCGAGCTGGCAGCACAGCTAGCAGCATGGTTGGGGGATAGTAGTGATGGCGCCGCGGCTGCCGAGGCACAGGCGCTGATAAAAGGACTTCGTGAGAAAAGGGAGGCGGCTAAAGACAAGCCGCAAGCGGCAGAAGTCGCGTCCGGTTCAGGTAAGCGGCCATTGCCGATTGCAAGGGACGAGTCAGCACCCTCTCGTAGAGAGAGACTGGGACAACATGTGCCTTTGGCTATAAAGGAAAAGATCTGGTCTGGGGAGTATGTGAATATTTTCTCCTTGCTTGTTGACCATTATGATATGGAGCATGTTAAAAGTCAGAAGGACTTAATGCATCCGAGTGTTTGGCGCGCAAAAATGGCCGCCTTTAAGGTGAATGAGAATATTGGCAACTGGGGCAATGCGTGGGGTATTTTCACATCGATTTTGGGGGGTCGTAGGCCCGAGTTGCTTCCTGAGTTTCCCGTTTATCAATCACGAATTATGGGGTACTCGACATCGTATCAAGGTAACCATTGGTTTTGTTATGACAACCTGTTCAGGAAAGAGAAGGAACATAACAAGAGTTTGACTTGGGATTGTTACGATTTTATAACATGGGATAAAATGAAAGAATCGGGAATGTTAAGAATGCCATTGGTTGGGAGCAATGTTATTGATTACTCCCGCCAAAATGTGGGGACGCCCTTTCGTCCAAGTACGAGCACCGACGACCAGTCAAGGCCCGCAGGCAATACAGGGAGAAAGGGTTTCTGTTTTAATTTTAACAAAGGGAAATGTACCAGGCCTCCGGGATTGTGTAAATTCAAACACGAATGTAGTACGTGTGGGTCGTCCCATCCTGAGTCATCGTGCAGAGCCAGAACGGGTGAGAATGGGGGTAAGGGGGGCGCCAAACAGGTCTAAGCTTGGCCGAGGGGCGCCGTTACCAACCCCGATTGATACCTTGGCAATGATTCCCTGGCTCAGCGAATACCCGGATCGTACTTCTGCCGGGGTGCTGCGGAACGGTTTTTCACATGGTTTCCGCATCCCGGTGGGGGACTTTCAGGGGGTAGGGATGTGCAAAAATCAACTTTCCGTGTTGCAACATACATCTGTAGTGCATGAGAAAATTCAGAAAGAGGTTAGCCGGGGACGGGTTGCCGGCCCGTTTAGTGTACCCCCGGTACCGAATTTTGTTTGTTCTCCGTTAGGGGTGGTCCCCAAGAGGGACCCAGGTGAGTTCCGTTTGATCCATAATCTGTCTGCTCCACATGGTCTTTCGGTGAACAACGCAATTGATCCGGAAGTTTGTTCGGTGCGATACGCATCGTTTGATGAGGCAGTAGCCATCTTGAATCGCCTGGGGCCCGGGACGTTGATGGCGAAATCTGATATCGAGTCAGCGTTCCGGTTGCTCCCGGTACACCCAGACGATCAGCGTCTTTTGGGATTCGGGTTCCAGGGGTCATTTTACATGGATAGGTGTATGCCAATGGGTTGCTCTATATCATGTGCTTATTTTGAGCAATTCAGTACTTTCCTGCAATGGGTGTTTACTAAGAAAACGGGTTTTCGAAATGTAATGCACTACCTTGACGACTTTTTGTTCCTGGGCTCCGCCGGAAGTCCCGAATGTGCCCAGGCCTTAGATGAATTCTGTGTGATGATGGGTCATTTTGGTGTGCCATTGGCAACGGGTAAGACTATGGGTCCCACGACTTGCCTCGAGTTTTTGGGGATCGAGTTGGACTCAAGGGAGGGGTGTTTCCGTTTACCAGCTAGCAAAGTGTTGAAATTCAGGACAGCCCTCCAAGTATGTTTAAATGCACCTAAGGTTACACTGCACCAGTTGCAACAATTAGTGGGAAAGTTGAACTTTGCCTTGAGGGTGATCCCAATGGCTCGCCCGTTTTCCCGCTCGATTGCCCAATCAATGGTTGGCTTAAGAGAAGGGCATCATCGCACGAGATTATCGGCCGAAGTCCGCCAGGACATGCGGATTTGGTTAGCATTTTTGGCGGACTTCAATGGCCGAGTCGTCTGGAACAAGCCAGCCGTGTCCTCCGAAGAGCTTGGGCTATGGACAGATTCAGCAGGAAGTATAGGTTTTGGCGCCATCTTCGGCACGAAATGGTCTGCACAAAAGTGGCCCCTATGGTGGCACGAGAAGGGGCTGACGGGTAATATAGCTTTCCTTGAACTATTTCCCATTCTGGTGGCCCTGAGAACATGGCCAGACGGGTTCAGAGATCATTCTGTCGTGTTCTGGTCCGACAATATGACCGTGGTAGAATGCATCAATAGTCAGGCAGCCCGTTGTAAATTGATTTTGAGGCTGCTCAAAGAAATTGTCTTACTGTGTATACAACTGAACGTGATATTCAGAGCAAAACATGTCCCAGGGGTGATGAATCAGGCTGCTGATGCACTGTCTCGTTTTCACATGCAGGCTTTCTCGGGTTTCCTTCCTTCAGCGGACCCAGAGCCGGCACCCTTCCCCGAAGCTCTCTGGTCTCTCGGTGCCCCGAACTTCGTCACCTCGTGGGAGAGAGTCTAGCACCCAGGACAAGGAAGGCATATGAAGGGGCGTTTCAGGCCTATTTAGCCTTTTTGGGGGAAGAGAGAGGGGGACTGTGGGGGCAGGAAGAGTGTGTAGTACTTTTTCTGATGTCTTTACGTAGGGCTGGGAAATCGGTGGCTACGGCCCAAAGGCATCGTGCCGCCATTTCCTTTGTTGCCAAGGCCCATGGCATCCAGGACCCGACAGCGTCTTTTACGGTACAAAAAGCGCTGCGTGGGTGGCAACGCCTAGAGGGTCGCAGAGTAGACGTAAGACGACCGATAGGTCTGGATAGGTTGGCCCAGTTACTGGCCTCACTCCCTAACACGTGCTCGTCCCCTTTCGAGACCTGTTTGTTCCGGACTGCATTTACGCTGGCATTTCACGGGGCTATGAGAGTTAGTGAGCTGGTTGCAAGGAACAAACAGGATGTGTCGGGGGGCTTGTGCAGGGAACATGTCCGGATCAGGGGCGATGCGATGATTGTCTCCTTTCTCAGGTCCAAGTCCGACCAAGACGGGAGGGGGGACTGCACGATCATTCGCCGGACCCCCGGATCCTCCATGTGTCCGGTACAGTGCTTAGAAGACTACCTAGCACGAAGGGTGGCATCATGGGGGGGGACATTGTTGAGGCATGCAGACGCCACCCCACTGACGAGGTTTCAGTTTCAGCGGGTGCTTGCAATGGCCATTGCCGCAACGGGCTTGGACCCGGGCGAATTTGGGACCCATTCCTTTCGGATAGGGGCTGCCACTGAAGCTACAGCCAGGGGTCTTAATGTAGAACAAGTAAAACGTGTGGGGCGTTGGTCCTCCAATTGTTATAAGAGGTACGTGCGATTGCACATGTTGTGAAGCTGTAATCATGTACTCACGCCTCTTGTCTTTGTTTGTTTTCAGTTGCGCAAGCCTACGAGGCAGGGCGGACTGTGCAGTCGACCCAACACCAGGCCAGCGGTTGCACATCACCGGCTGTAAGGAAGGAGGTGTGGGTCGTGGGCCACTCATACGTGAGACGGGCCGCGGACGTATTCAAAGCAGGTGACATGGTTCACGTACCTGGGGAATACGGGTACAGAGTGTCCTTCTACGGAAGGGGCGGTCTCTGTATTGACCAGTTTCAGGCATTTTTTGAGGGTTTGTTAGAGCGGATGAGGTCACCGCCGTCCATAGTCATAGTGCATTTAGGGGGTAATGATTTGGTCACTACCGGTAGACGACTTCTCCTGGAGACTATGCTTTCCACGGTAAGTTGGTTAGCAAGGAGAGTTCCGGGGTGCATAATTGCGTGGTCTCATATGATCCCACGAAAAGTATGGCGGGGGGCTATCTCGATCCCTGCTTTAAATCATTCTGTTAGAAAACTGAATAACAAAGTGAGTAGGTTGTTCCGTTCCAAGACATTGCATTCGATCTCGCATAGTTGTATTAATGATGACAGTATGTATCTGGGGGATGGTGTGCATTTGTCGAGGGTGGGGAATGAGTTACTCATAGGAGACTTCTTAGCCTGGTTAAAATCATTAAGACATGACCTTTAGGTAGGAGTTTTGTGGGGGGTCCGGATAGCCGGTCAACTATCCGGACCTGTGGCGGTAAGGTCATGATCGGTGAGCACTAATTGGTAGATCCCTATGAGTGGGCGTCACCCAACACGGATGGGAGCGCTCGGGAGAGGTGGCCATTGGCCCCTCAGTGGGGAGGCGGTCCCGTCTAAGGGCGGGTCGCCGGAAGTAAAGGAAAGGCGGTCAAGGCCCCTTCCGTTGTAGGAGGGGTTACAGCCCCCTCCTGGGGAATTTCCCGGGGCCAGGGTCATCTGCGACGGCAGATGCGGTAAGTTGTGTGGGATGGGGGGAGGTCCACGATACCTTCTAGATACCACACACAAGTCTTCGAACGACCTTTAAATGGCGTCGAGTCTTAAGTGCCCCCGTCAAGTCAAGGGAAATTGTTAGTAGTTGCACTTGAGGTAAGCCTCTGTGCTGTCGCCCCTCACAAGTGGGAGGGGTAAGTCTGGTTAGGGATCTTGACACCGGTTATGACCTTGCCGTTGGCCCTTAAACGTTAGGATGTACAATTTCAGTTTTTCTAGAGAATGTTTTTGTTGGATGCTAGTTCGGCTAGGAGAAACTCTGTATTAGAGAATATGTTAAGGTGAGCCAAACATCGCAATGTGATAATGAAATTGTACATAAAATGAAACGTTTAATGTTTTAATTTTTTGTTTTAATAAATACGGCCGGGGGAGGGTCACTCCCTCCCCACATCCAAAAACTTCAAGAACTGTTTCCGGTTTCCCTTCCTTTTGGGGATTGTGTTGAAAGGGGGTGGCGGGTATCTCAGCCATATGGAAAGGGGCGACCACTCGGTCCCCCCGAACGTATGGTGGAGTGCCTCGATCCCCCCGGGAAGCCATTTTTGGGCGGGAGGCGTGTCTCGGCTGGTATGCCCGAAGCGGCGTAGCCGGGGCGCGCTTTTTCCCGCCCTAGAGTGGGCTGGCCTAGACACCGACGTAGCCAGCCCCGCCCTAGGGGCGGGCAGGGGCGGGTTCTCGCCCGCCCCGAAGACGGATAAAAAGAGACGCAAGACCAGAAGACGTCCTCTTGTTCTTGTGCTCCGAAGCTGCACCTCCTCGCTACACGTGAGCTCGGGACAGAACGAAGAGCCAATTTTGACCCACCCACCAGCCCCTGAGGACAGCAAGTTGTTGTGCAATAAAGTGAATTTATAAGTTTGTTTTTCCATTCCGTTTACAGGCTGTGAAAGTATCAGTTTGTTGTTGATCATAATAAAGTAGGGTGAATATTGTGTAGTTTGTTTCGATTAAAATGATTTGGTGTAGTGTTGTATTTTTTAGCATGTTCCTTCGGTCGTAGCGACCAATGTTTTTGTAGGTTTGAATAAAAATTGTCGTATTTATTTTTGGTAGGCAGTAAGGTCATGATCGGTGAGCACTAATTGGTAGATCCCTATGAGTGGGCGTCACCCAACACGGATGGGAGCGCTCGGGAGAGGTGGCCATTGGCCCCTCAGTGGGGAGGCGGTCCCGTCTAAGGGCGGGTCGCCGGAAGTAAAGGAAAGGCGGTCAAGGCCCCTTCCGTTGTAGGAGGGGTTACAGCCCCCTCCTGGGGAATTTCCCGGGGCCAGGGTCATCTGCGACGGCAGATGCGGTAAGTTGTGTGGGATGGGGGGAGGTCCACGATACCTTCTAGATACCACACACAAGTCTTCGAACGACCTTTAAATGGCGTCGAGTCTTAAGTGCCCCCGTCAAGTCAAGGGAAATTGTTAGTAGTTGCACTTGAGGTAAGCCTCTGTGCTGTCGCCCCTCACAAGTGGGAGGGGTAAGTCTGGTTAGGGATCTTGACACCGGTTATGACCTTGCCGTTGGCCCTTAAACGTTAGGATGTACAATTTCAGTTTTTCTAGAGAATGTTTTTGTTGGATGCTAGTTCGGCTAGGAGAAACTCTGTATTAGAGAATATGTTAAGGTGAGCCAAACATCGCAATGTGATAATGAAATTGTACATAAAATGAAACGTTTAATGTTTTAATTTTTTGTTTTAATAAATACGGCCGGGGGAGGGTCACTCCCTCCCCACATCCAAAAACTTCAAGAACTGTTTCCGGTTTCCCTTCCTTTTGGGGATTGTGTTGAAAGGGGGTGGCGGGTATCTCAGCCATATGTGAACTGACGTTCAAAAATAAAACATTCGAAAACGGACCACTTTCCACATTTCTGAAGCATGACATAATGGGGGGTGTTATCTCTTTTGTCGAAAATCAGCCGTTTTTGCTTGAACTTTAAATGCCTCCAAATAGTATTTAATTCACTTCCCGAGCCCCTGGAAGCATGAAAATCACTTTAAACATGCTAATTTTAGCTCTAACACTGATGATCCACCTACAAATGTGAACTGACGTTCAAAAATAAAACATTTGAAAACAGACCATTTTCCACATTTCTGAAGCATGAGGTAATGGGGGGGTGTTATCTCTTTTGTCAAAAATCAGCCGTTTTTGCTTGAACATTAAATGCCTCCAAATGGTATTTAATTAACTTCCCGGGGTGAAGAAACCCTTTTTGAGAACTCAGAGTGAGTAAATTGGCCCTTTTCATGCACTTTTAACCATTCCATAAATCTTGTGTTTAGGGCCCCTGGAAGCATGAAAATCACTTTAAACATGCTAATTTTAGCTCTAACACTGATGATCAACCTACAAATGTGAACTGACGTTCAAAAATAATACATTTGAAAACGGACCATTTTCCACATTTCTGAAGCATGACGTAATGGGGGGGTGTTATCTCTTTTGTCGAAAATCAGCTGTTTTTGCTTGAACATTAAATGCCTCCAAATGGTATTTAATTAACTTCCCGGGGTGAAGAAACCCTTTTTGAGAACTCAGAGTGACTAAATTGGCCCTTTTCATGCACCTTTAACCATTCCATAAATCTTGTGTTTAGGGCCCCTGGAAGCATGAAAATCACTTTAAACATGCTAATTTTAGCTCTAACACTGATGATCAACCTACAAATGTGAACTGACGTTCAAAAATAAAACATTCGAAAACGGACCATTTTCCACATTTCTGAAGCATGACGTAATGGGGGGTGTTATCTCTTTTGTCAAAAATCAGCCGTTTTTGCTTGAACATTAAATGCCTCCAAATGGTATTTAATTAACTTCCCGGGGTGAGGAAACCCTTTTTGAGAACTCAGAGTGAGTAAATTTGCCCTTTTCATGCACTTTTAACCATTCCATAAATCTTGTGTTTAGGGCCCCTGGAAGCATGAAAATCACTTTAAACATGTTAATTTTAGCTGTAACACTGAAGATCAACCTACAAATCTGAACTGACGTTCAAAAATAAAACATTTGAAAACGGACCATTTTCCACATTTCTGAAGCATGACGTAATGGGGGGGTGTTATCTCTTTTGTCAAAAATCAGCCGTTTTTGCTTGAACATTAAATGCCTCCAAATGGTATTGAATTCACTTCCCGAGCCCCTGGAAGCATGAAAATCACTTTAAACATGCTAATTTTAGCTCTAACACTGATGATCCACCTACAAATGTGAACTGACGTTCAAAAATAAAACATTTGAAAATGGACCATTTTCCACATTTCTGAAGCATGACGTAATGGGGGGGGTGTTATCTCTTTTGTCAAAAATCAGCCGTTTTTGCTTGAACATTAAATGCCTCCAAATGGTATTTAATTAACTTCCCGAGCCCCTGGAAGCATGAAAATCACTTTAAACATGCTAATTTTAGCTCTAACACTGATGATCCACCTACAAATGTGAACTGACGTTCAAAAATAAAACATTTGAAAACGGACCATTTTCCACATTTCTGAAGCATGACGTAATGGGGGGGTGTTATCTCTTTTGTCAAAAATCAGCCGTTTTTGCTTGAACATTAAATGCCTCCAAATGGTATTGAATTCACTTCCCGAGCCCCTGGAAGCATGAAAATCACTTTAAACATGCTAATTTTAGCTCTAACACTGATGATCCACCTACAAATGTGAACTGACGTTCAAAAATAAAACATTTGAAAACGGACCATTTTCCACATTTCTGAAGCATGACGTAATGGGGGGGGTGTTATCTCTTTTGTCGAAAATCAGCCGTTTTTGCTTGAACATTAAATGCCTCCAAATGGTATTTAATTAACTTCCCGGGGTGAAGAAACCCTTTTTGAGAACTCAGAGTGAGTAAATTGGCCCTTTTCATGCACTTTTAACCATTCCATAAATCTTGTGTTTAGGGCCCCTGGAAGCATGAAAATCACTTTAAACATGCTAATTTTAGCTTTAACACTGATGATCAACCTACAAATGTGAACTGACATTCACAAATAAAACATTTGAAAACGGACCATTTTCCACATTTCTGAAGCATGACGTAATGGGGGGTGTTATCTCTTTTGTCGAAAATCAGCCGTTTTTGCTTGAACATTAAATGACTCCATGTGATATTTAATTAACTTACCGAGCCCCTGGAAGCATGAAAATCACTTTAAACATGCTAATTTTAGCTCTAACACTGATGATCCACCTACAAATGTGAACTGACGTTCAAAAATAAAACATTTGAAAACGGACCATTTTCCACATTTCTGAAGCATGACGTAATGGGGGGTGTTATCTCTTTTGTCGCAAATCAGCCGTTTTTGCTTGAACTTTAAATGCCTTCAAATAGTATTTAATTCACTTCCCGAGCCCCTGGAAGCATGAAAATCACTTTAAACATGCTAATTTTAGCTCTAACACTGATGATCCACCTACAAATGTGAACTGACGTTCAAAAATAAAACATTTGAAAACAGACCATTTTCCACATTTCTGAAGCACGACGTAATGGGGGGGTGTTATCTCTTTTGTCGAAAATCAGCCGTTTTTGCATGAACATTAAATGACTCCATGTGATATTTAATTAACTTCCCGGGGTGAAGAAACCCGTTTTGAGAACTCAGAGTGAGTAAATTGGCCATTTTCATGCACTTTTAACCATTCCATAAATCTTGTGTTTAGGGCCCCTGGAAGCATGAAAATCACTTTAAACATGCTAATTTTAGCTCTAACACTGATGATCAACCTACAAATGTGAACTGACGTTCAAAAATAAAACATTTGAAAACGGACCATTTTCCACATTTCTGAAGCATGACGTAATGGGGGGGTGTTATCTCTTTTGTTGAAAATCAGCTGTTTTTGCTTGAACATTAAATGCCTCCAAATGGTATTTAATTAACTTCCCGGGGTGAAGAAACCCTTTTTGAGAACTCAGAGTGACTAAATTGGCCCTTTTCATGCACCTTTAACCATTCCATAAATCTTGTGTTTAGGGCCCCTGGAAGCATGAAAATCACTTTAAACATGCTAAATTTAGCTCTAACACTGATGATCAACCTACAAATGTGAACTGACGTTCAAAAATAAAACATTCGAAAACGGACCATTTTCCACATTTCTGAAGCATGACGTAATGGGGGGTGTTATCTCTTTTGTCAAAAATCAGCCGTTTTTGCTTGAACATTAAATGCCTCCAAATGGTATTTAATTAACTTCCCGGGGTGAAGAAACCCTTTTTGAGAACTCAGAGTGAGTAAATTTGCCCTTTTCATGCACTTTTAACCATTCCATAAATCTTGTGTTTAGGGCCCCTGGAAGCATGAAAATCACTTTAAACATGTTAATTTTAGCTGTAACACTGACGATCAACCTACAAATCTGAACTGACGTTCAAAAATAAAACATTTGAAAACGGACCATTTTCCACATTTCTGAAGCATGACGTAATGGGGGGGTGTTATCTCTTTTGTCAAAAATCAGCCGTTTTTGCTTGAACATTAAATGCCTCCAAATGGTATTGAATTCACTTCCCGAGCCCCTGGAAGCATGAAAATCACTTTAAACATGCTAATTTTAGCTCTAACACTGATGATCCACCTACAAATGTGAACTGACGTTCAAAAATAAAACATTTGAAAACGGACCATTTTCCACATTTCTGAAGCATGACGTAATGGGGGGGGTGTTATCTCTTTTGTCAAAAATCAGCCATTTTTGCTTGAACATTAAATGCTTCCAAATGGTATTTAATTAACTTCCCGAGCCCCTGGAAGCATGAAAATCACTTTAAACATGCTAATTTTAGCTCTAACACTGATGATCCACCTACAAATGTGAACTGACGTTCAAAAATAAAACATTTGAAAACGGACCATTTTCCACATTTCTGAAGCATGACGTAATGGGGGGCTGTTATCTCTTTTGTCGAAAATCAGCCGTTTTTGCTTGAACATTAAATGCCTCCAAATGGTATTTAATTAACTTCCCGGGGTGAAGAAACCCTTTTTGAGAACTCAGAGTGAGTAAATTGGCCCTTTTCATGCACTTTTAACCATTCCATAAATCTTGTGTTTAGGGCCCCTGGAAGCATGAAAATCACTTTAAACATGCTAATTTTAGCTCTAACACTGATGATCCACCTACAAATGTGAACTGACGTTCAAAAATAAAACATTTGAAAACGGACCATTTTCCACATTTCTGAAGCATGACGTAATGGGGGGTGTTATCTCTTTTGTCAAAATCAGCCGTTTTTGCTTGAACATTAAATGCCTCCAAATGGTATTTAATTAACTTCCCGGGGTGAAGAAACCCTTTTTGAGAACTCAGAGTGAGTAAATTGGCCCTTTTCATGCACTTTTAACCATTCCATAAATCTTGTGTTTAGGGCCCCTGGAAGCATGAAAATCACTTTAAACATGCTAATTTTAGCTCTAACACTGATGATCAACCTACAAATGTGAACTGACATTCACAAATAAAACATTTGAAAACGGACCATTTTCCACATTTCTGAAGCATGACGTAATGGGGGGTGTTATCTCTTTTGTCGAAAATCTGCCGTTTTTGCTTGAACATTAAATGACTCCATGTGATATTTAATTAACTTCCCGAGCCCCTGGAAGCATGAAAATCACTTTAAACATGCTAATTTTAGCTGTAACACTGATGATCCACCTACAAATGTGAACTGACGTTCAAAAATAAAACATTTGAAAACGGACCATTTTCCACATTTCTGAAGCATGACGTAATGGGGGGTGTTATCTCTTTTGTCGAAAATCAGCCGTTTTTGCTTGAACTTTAAATGCCTTCAAATAGTATTTAATTCACTTCCCGAGCCCCTGGAAGCATGAAAATCACTTTAAACATGCTAATTTTAGCTCTAACACTGATGATCCACCTACAAATGTGAACTGACGTTCAAAAATAAAACATTTGAAAACAGACCATTTTCCACATTTCTGAAGCATGACGTAATGGGGGGGTGTTATCTCTTTTGTCAAAAATCAGCCGTTTTTGCTTGAACATTAAATGCCTCCAAATGGTATTTAATTAACTTCCCGGGGTGAAGAAACCCTTTTTGAGAACTCAGAGTGAGTAATTTGGCCCTTTTCATGCACTTTTAACCATTCCATAAATCTTGTGTTTAGGGCCCCTGGAAGCATGAAAATCACTTTAAACATGCTAATTTTAGCTCTAACACTGATGATCAACCTACAAATGTGAACTGACGTTCAAAAATAAAACATTTGAAAACGGACCATTTTCCACATTTCTGAAGCATGACGTAATGGGGGGGTGTTATCTCTTTTGTCGAAAATCAGCCGTTTTTGCTTGAACATTAAATGACTCCATGTGATATTTAATTAACTTCCCGGGGTGAAGAAACCCGTTTTGAGAACTCAGAGTGAGTAAATTGGCCATTTTCATGCACTTTTAACCATTCCATAAATCTTGTGTTTAGGGCCCCTGGAAGCATGAAAATCACTTTAAACATGCTAATTTTAGCTCTAACACTGATGATCAACCTACAAATGTGAACTGACGTTCAAAAATAAAACATTTGAAAACGGACCATTTTCCACATTTCTGAAGCATGACGTAATGGGGGGGTGTTATCTCTTTTGTCAAAAATCAGCCGTTTTTGCTTGAACATTAAATGCCTCCAAATGGTATTTAATTAACTTCCCGAGCCCCTGGAAGCATGAAAATCACTTCAAACATGCTAATTTTAGCTCTAACACTGATGATTCACCTACAAATGTGAACTGACGTTCAAAAATAAAACATTTGAAAACGGACCATTTTCCACATTTCTGAAGCATGACATAATGGGGGGTGTTATCTCTTTTGTCGAAAATCAGCCGTTTTTGCTTGAACTTTAAATGCCTCCAAATAGTATTTATTCACTTCCCGAGCCCCTGGAAGCATGAAAATCACTTTAAACATGCTAATTTTAGCTCTAACACTGATGATCCACCTACAAATGTGAACTGACGTTCAAAAATAAAACATTTGAAATCAGACCATTTTCCACATTTCTGAAGCATGACGTAATGGGGGGGGGTGTTATCTCTTTTGTCAAAAATCAGCCGTTTTTGCTTGAACATTAAATGCCTCCAAATGGTATTTAATTAACTTCCCGGGGTGAAGAAACCCTTTTTGAGAACTCAGAGTGAGTAAATTGGCCCTTTTCATGCACTTTTAACCATTCCATAAATCTTGTGTTTAGGGCCCCTGGAAGCATGAAAATCACTTTAAACATGCTAATTTTAGCTCTAACACTGATGATCAACCTACAAATGTGAACTGACGTTCAAAAATAAAACATTTGAAAACGGACCATTTTCCACATTTCTGAAGCACGACGTAATGGGGGGGTGTTATCTCTTTTGTCGAAAATCAGCCGTTTTTGCATGAACATTAAATGACTCCATGTGATATTTAATTAACTTCCCGGGGTGAAGAAACCCGTTTTGAGAACTCAGAGTGAGTAAATTGGCCATTTTCATGCACTTTTAACCATTCCATAAATCTTGTGTTTAGGGCCCCTGGAAGCATGAAAATCACTTTAAACATGCTAATTTTAGCTCTAACACTGATGATCAACCTACAAATGTGAACTGACGTTCAAAAATAAAACATTTGAAAACGGACCATTTTCCACATTTCTGAAGCATGACGTAATGGGGGGGTGTTATCTCTTTTGTCGAAAATCAGCTGTTTTTGCTTGAACATTAAATGCCTCCAAATGGTATTTAATTAACTTCCCGGGGTGAAGAAACCCTTTTTGAGAACTCAGAGTGACTAAATTGGCCCTTTTCATGCACCTTTAACCATTCCATAAATCTTGTGTTTAGGGCCCCTGGAAGCATGAAAATCACTTTAAACATGCTAATTTTAGCTCTAACACTGATGATCAACCTACAAATGTGAACTGACGTTCAAAAATAAAACATTCGAAAACGGACCATTTTCCACATTTCTGAAGCATGACGTAATGGGGGTGTTATCTCTTTTGTCAAAAATCAGCCGTTTTTGCTTGAACATTAAATGCCTCCAAATGGTATTTAATTAACTTCCCGGGGTGAAGAAACCCTTTTTGAGAACTCAGAGTGAGTAAATTTGCCCTTTTCATGCACTTTTAACCATTCCATAAATCTTGTGTTTAGGGCCCCTGGAAGCATGAAAATTACTTTAAACATGTTAATTTTAGCTGTAACACTGAAGATCAACCTACAAATCTGAACTGACGTTCAAAAATAAAACATTTGAAAACGGACCATTTTCCACATTTCTGAAGCATGACGTAATGGGGGGGTGTTATCTCTTTTGTCAAAAATCAGCCGTTTTTGCTTGAACATTAAATGCCTCCAAATGGTATTGAATTCACTTCCCAAGCCCCTGGAAGCATGAAAATCACTTTAAACATGCTAATTTTAGCTCTAACACTGATGATCCACCTACAAATGTGAACTGACGTTCAAAAATAAAACATTTGAAAACGGACCATTTTCCACATTTCTGAAGCATGACGTAATGGGGGGGGTGTTATCTCTTTTGTCAAAAATCAGCCGTTTTTGCTTGAACATTAAATGCCTCCAAATGGTATTTAATTAACTTCCCGAGCCCCTGGAAGCATGAAAATCACTTTAAACATGCTAATTTTAGCTCTAACACTGATGATCCACCTACAAATGTGAACTGACGTTCAAAAATAAAACATTTGAAAACGGACCATTTTCCACATTTCTGAAGCATGACGTAATGGGGGGGTGTTATCTCTTTTGTCAAAAATCAGCCGTTTTTGCTTGAACATTAAATGCCTCCAAATGGTATTGAATTCACTTCCCGAGCCCCTGGAAGCATGAAAATCACTTTAAACATGCTAATTTTAGCTCTAACACTGATGATCCACCTACAAATGTGAACTGACGTTCAAAAATAAAACATTTGAAAACGGACCATTTTCCACATTTCTGAAGCATGACGTAATGGGGGGGGTGTTATCTCTTTTGTCAAAAATCAGCCGTTTTTGCTTGAACATTAAATGCCTCCAAATGGTATTTAATTAACTTCCCGAGCCCCTGGAAGCATGAAAATCACTTTAAACATGCTAATTTTAGCTCTAACACTGATGATCCACCTACAAATGTGAACTGACGTTCAAAAATAAAACATTTGAAAACGGACCATATTCCACATTTCTGAAGCATGACGTAATGGGGGGCTGTTATCTCTTTTGTCGAAAATCAGCCGTTTTTGCTTGAACATTAAATGCCTCCAAATGGTATTTAATTAACTTCCCGGGGTGAAGAAACCCTTTTTGAGAACTCAGAGTGAGTAAATTGGCCCTTTTCATGCACTTTTAACCATTCCATAAATCTTGTGTTTAGGGCCCCTGGAAGCATGAAAATCACTTTAAACATGCTAATTTTAGCTCTAACACTGATGATCAACCTACAAATGTGAACTGACATTCACAAATAAAACATTTGAAAACGGACCATTTTCCACATTTCTGAAGCATGACGTAATGGGGGGTGTTATCTCTTTTGTCGAAAATCAGCCGTTTTTGCTTGAACATTAAATGACTCCATGTGATATTTAATTAACTTCCCGAGCCCCTGGAAGCATGAAAATCACTTTAAACATGCTAATTTTAGCTGTAACACTGATGATCCACCTACAAATGTGGACTGACGTTTAAAAATAAAACATTTGAAAACGGACCATTTTCCACATTTCTGAAGCATGACGTAATGGGGGGTGTTATCTCTTTTGTCGAAAATCAGCCGTTTTTGCTTGAACTTTAAATGCCTTCAAATAGTATTTAATTCACTTCCCGAGCCCCTGGAAGCATGAAAATCACTTTAAACATGCTAATTTTAGCTCTAACACTGATGATCCACCTACAAATGTGAACTGACGTTCAAAAATAAAACATTTGAAAACAGACCATTTTCCACATTTCTGAAGCATGACGTAATGGGGGGGGTGTTATCTCTTTTGTCAAAAATCAGCCGTTTTTGCTTGAACATTAAATGCCTCCAAATGGTATTTAATTAACTTCCCGGGGTGAAGAAACCCTTTTTGAGAACTCAGAGTGAGTAATTTGGCCCTTTTCATGCACTTTTAACCATTCCATAAATCTTGTGTTTAGGGCCCCTAGAAGCATGAAAATCACTTTAAACATGCTAATTTTAGCTCTAACACTGATGATCAACCTACAAATGTGAACTGACGTTCAAAAATAAAACATTTGAAAACGGACCATTTTCCACATTTCTGAAGCATGACGTAATGGGGGGGTGTTATCTCTTTTGTCGAAAATCAGCCGTTTTTGCTTGAACATTAAATGACTCCATGTGATATTTAATTAACTTCCCGGGGTGAAGAAACCCGTTTTGAGAACTCAGAGTGAGTAAATTGGCTATTTTCATGCACTTTTAACCATTCCATAAATCTTGTGTTTAGGGCCCCTGGAAGCATGAAAATCACTTTAAACATGCTAATTTTAGCTCTAACACTGATGATCAACCTACAAATGTGAACTGACGTTCAAAAATAAAACATTTGAAAACGGACCATTTTCCACATTTCTGAAGCATGACGTAATGGGGGGGTGTTATCTCTTTTGTCAAAAATCAGCCGTTTTTGCTTGAACATTAAATGCCTCCAAATGGTATTTAATTAACTTCCCGAGCCCCTGGAAGCATGAAAATCACTTTAAACATGCTAATTTTAGCTCTAACACTGATGATTCACCTACAAATGTGAACTGACGTTCAAAAATAAAACATTTGAAAACGGACCATTTTCCACATTTCTGAAGCATGACATAATGGGGGGTGTTATCTCTTTTGTCGAAAATCAGCCGTTTTTGCTTGAACTTTAAATGCCTCCAAATAGTATTTAATTCACTTCCCGAGCCCCTGGAAGCATGAAAATCACTTTAAACATGCTAATTTTAGCTCTAACACTGATGATCCACCTACAAATGTGAACTGACGTTCAAAAATAAAACATTTGAAAACAGACCATTTTCCACATTTCTGAAGCATGAGGTAATGGGGGGGTGTTATCTCTTTTGTCAAAAATCAGCCGTTTTTGCTTGAACATTAAATGCCTCCAAATGGTATTTAATTAACTTCCCGGGGTGAAGAAACCCTTTTTGAGAACTCAGAGTGAGTAAATTGGCCCTTTTCATGCACTTTTAACCATTCCATAAATCTTGTGTTTAGGGCCCCTGGAAGCATGAAAATCACTTTAAACATGCTAATTTTAGCTCTAACACTGATGATCAACCTACAAATGTGAACTGACGTTCAAAAATAAAACATTTGAAAACGGACCATTTTCCACATTTCTGAAGCACGACGTAATGGGGGGGTGTTATCTCTTTTGTCGAAAATCAGCCGTTTTTGCATGAACATTAAATGACTCCATGTGATATTTAATTAACTTCCCGGGGTGAAGAAACCCGTTTTGAGAACTCAGAGTGAGTAAATTGGCCATTTTCATGCACTTTTAACCATTCCATAAATCTTGTGTTTAGGGCCCCTGGAAGCATGAAAATCACTTTAAACATGCTAATTTTAGCTCTAACAATGATGATCAACCTACAAATGTGAACTGACGTTCAAAAATAAAACATTTGAAAACGGACCATTTTCCACATTTCTGAAGCATGACGTAATGGGGGGGTGTTATCTCTTTTGTCGAAAATCAGCTGTTTTTGCTTGAACATTAAATGCCTCCAAATGGTATTTAATTAACTTCCCGGGGTGAAGAAACCCTTTTTGAGAACTCAGAGTGACTAAATTGGCCCTTTTCATGCACCTTTAACCATTCCATAAATCTTGTGTTTAGGGCCCCTGGAAGCATGAAAATCACTTTAAACATGCTAATTTTAGCTCTAACACTGATGATCAACCTACAAATGTGAACTGACGTTCAAAAATAAAACATTCGAAAACGGACCATTTTCCACATTTCTGAAGCATGACGTAATGGGGGGTGTTATCTCTTTTGTCAAAAATCAGCCGTTTTTGCTTGAACATTAAATGCCTCCAAATGGTATTTAATTAACTTCCCGGGGTGAGGAAACCCTTTTTGAGAACTCAGAGTGAGTAAATTTGCCCTTTTCATGCACTTTTAACCATTCCATAAATCTTGTGTTTAGGGCCCCTGGAAGCATGAAAATCACTTTAAACATGTTAATTTTAGCTATAACACTGAAGATCAACCTACAAATCTGAACTGACGTTCAAAAATAAAACATTTGAAAACGGACCATTTTCCACATTTCTGAAGCATGACGTAATGGGGGGGTGTTATCTCTTTTGTCAAAAATCAGCCGTTTTTGCTTGAACATTAAATGCCTCCAAATGGTATTGAATTCACTTCCCGAGCCCCTGGAAGCATGAAAATCACTTTAAACATGCTAATTTTAGCTCTAACACTGATGATCCACCTACAAATGTGAACTGACGTTCAAAAATAAAACATTTGAAAACGGACCATTTTCCACATTTCTGAAGCATGACGTAATGGGGGGGGTTTTATCTCTTTTGTCAAAAATCAGCCGTTTTTGCTTGAACATTAAATGCCTCCAAATGGTATTTAATTAACTTCCCGAGCCCCTGGAAGCATGAAAATCACTTTAAACATGCTAATTTTAGCTCTAACACTGATGATCCACCTACAAATGTGAACTGACGTTCAAAAATAAAACATTTGAAAACGGACCATTTTCCACATTTCTGAAGCATGACGTAATGGGGGGGTGTTATCTCTTTTGTCAAAAATCAGCCGTTTTTGCTTGAACATTAAATGCCTCCAAATGGTATTGAATTCACTTCCCGAGCCCCTGGAAGCATGAAAATCACTTTAAACATGCTAATTTTAGCTCTAACACTGATGATCCACCTACAAATGTGAACTGACGTTCAAAAATAAAACATTTGAAAACGGACCATTTTCCACATTTCTGAAGCATGACGTAATGGGGGGGGTGTTATCTCTTTTGTAAAAAATCAGCCGTTTTTGCTTGAACATTAAATGCCTCCAAATGGTATTTAATTAACTTCCCGAGCCCCTGGAAGCATGAAAATCACTTTAAACATGCTAATTTTAGCTCTAACACTGATGATCCACCTACAAATGTGAACTGACGTTCAAAAATAAAACATTTGAAAACGGACCATTTTCCACATTTCTGAAGCATGACGTAATGGGGGGCTGTTATCTCTTTTGTCGAAAATCAGCCGTTTTTGCTTGAACATTAAATGCCTCCAAATGGTATTTAATTAACTTCCCGGGGTGAAGAACCCCTTTTTGAGAACTCAGAGTGAGTAAATTGGCCCTTTTCATGCACTTTTAACCATTCCATAAATCTTGTGTTTAGGGCCCCTGGAAGCATGAAAATCACTTTAAACATGCTAATTTTAGCTCTAACACTGATGATCAACCTACAAATGTGAACTGACATTCACAAATAAAACATTTGAAAACGGACCATTTTCCACATTTCTGAAGCATGACGTAATGGGGGGTGTTATCTCTTTTGTCGAAAATCAGCCGTTTTTGCTTGAACATTAAATGACTCCATGTGATATTTAATTAACTTCCCGAGCCCCTGGAAGCATGAAAATCACTTTAAACATGCTAATTTTAGCTCTAACACTGATGATCCACCTACAAATGTGAACTGACGTTCAAAAATAAAACATTTGAAAACGGACCATTTTCCACATTTCTGAAGCATGACGTAATGGGGGGTGTTATCTCTTTTGTCGCAAATCAGCCGTTTTTGCTTGAACTTTAAATGCCTTCAAATAGTATTTAATTCACTTCCCGAGCCCCTGGAAGCATGAAAATCACTTTAAACATGCTAATTTTAGCTCTAACACTGATGATCCACCTACAAATGTGAACTGACGTTCAAAAATAAAACATTTGAAAACAGACCATTTTCCACATTTCTGAAGCATGACGTAATGGGGGGGGTGTTATCTCTTTTGTCAAAAATCAGCCGTTTTTGCTTGAACATTAAATGCCTCCAAATGGTATTTAATTAACTTCCTGGGGTGAAGAAACCCTTTTTGAGAACTCAGAGTGAGTAAATTGGCCCTTTTCATGCACTTTTAACCATTCCATAAATCTTGTGTTTAGGGCCCCTGGAAGCATGAAAATCACTTTAAACATGCTAATTTTAGCTCTAACACTGATGATCAACCTACAAATGTGAACTGACGTTCAAAAATAAAACATTTGAAAACGGACCATTTTCCACATTTCTGAAGCATGACGTAATGGGGGTGTGTTATCTCTTTTGTCGAAAATCAGCCGTTTTTGCTTGAACATTAAATGCCTCCAAATGGTATTTAATTAACTTCCCGGGGTGAAGAAACCCTTTTTGAGAACTCAGAGTGACTAAATTGGCCCTTTTCATGCACTTTTAACCATTCCATAAATCTTGTGTTTAGGGCCCCTGGAAGCATGAAAATCACTTTAAACATGCTAATTTTAGCTCTAACACTGATGATCAACCTACAAATGTGAACTGACGTTCAAAAATAAAACATTCGAAAACGGACCACTTTCCACATTTCTGAAGCATGACATAATGGGGGGTGTTATCTCTTTTGTCGAAAATCAGCCGTTTTTGCTTGAACTTTAAATGCCTCCAAATAGTATTTAATTCACTTCCCGAGCCCCTGGAAGCATGAAAATCACTTTAAACATGCTAATTTTAGCTCTAACACTGATGATCCACCTACAAATGTGAACTGACGTTCAAAAATAAAACATTTGAAAACAGACCATTTTCCACATTTCTGAAGCATGACGTAATGGGGGGGGTGTTATCTCTTTTGTCAAAAATCAGCCGTTTTTGCTTGAACATTAAATGCCTCCAAATGGTATTTAATTAACTTCCTGGGGTGAAGAAACCCTTTTTGAGAACTCAGAGTGAGTAAATTGGCCCTTTTCATGCACTTTTAACCATTCCATAAATCTTGTGTTTAGGGCCCCTGGAAGCATGAAAATCACTTTAAACATGCTAATTTTAGCTCTAACACTGATGATCAACCTACAAATGTGAACTGACGTTCAAAAATAAAACATTTGAAAACGGACCATTTTCCACATTTCTGAAGCATGACGTAATGGGGGTGTGTTATCTCTTTTGTCGAAAATCAGCCGTTTTTGCTTGAACATTAAATGCCTCCAAATGGTATTTAATTAACTTCCCGGGGTGAAGAAACCCTTTTTGAGAACTCAGAGTGACTAAATTGGCCCTTTTCATGCACTTTTAACCATTCCATAAATCTTGTGTTTAGGGCCCCTGGAAGCATGAAAATCACTTTAAACATGCTAATTTTAGCTCTAACACTGATGATCAACCTACAAATGTGAACTGACGTTCAAAAATAAAACATTCGAAAACGGACCACTTTCCACATTTCTGAAGCATGACATAATGGGGGGTGTTATCTCTTTTGTCGAAAATCAGCCGTTTTTGCTTGAACTTTAAATGCCTCCAAATAGTATTTAATTCACTTCCCGAGCCCCTGGAAGCATGAAAATCACTTTAAACATGCTAATTTTAGCTCTAACACTGATGATCCACCTACAAATGTGAACTGACGTTCAAAAATAAAACATTTGAAAACAGACCATTTTCCACATTTCTGAAGCATGAGGTAATGGGGGGGTGTTATCTCTTTTGTCAAAAATCAGCCGTTTTTGCTTGAACATTAAATGCCTCCAAATGGTATTTAATTAACTTCCCGGGGTGAAGAAACCCTTTTTGAGAACTCAGAGTGAGTAAATTGGCCCTTTTCATGCACTTTTAACCATTCCATAAATCTTGTGTTTAGGGCCCCTGGAAGCATGAAAATCACTTTAAACATGCTAATTTTAGCTCTAACACTGATGATCAACCTACAAATGTGAACTGACGTTCAAAAATAAAACATTTGAAAACGGACCATTTTCCACATTTCTGAAGCATGACGTAATGGGGGGGTGTTATCTCTTTTGTCGAAAATCAGCTGTTTTTGCTTGAACATTAAATGCCTCCAAATGGTATTTAATTAACTTCCCGGGGTGAAGAAACCCTTTTTGAGAACTCAGAGTGACTAAATTGGCCCTTTTCATGCACCTTTAACCATTCCATAAATCTTGTGTTTAGGGCCCCTGGAAGCATGAAAATCACTTTAAACATGCTAATTTTAGCTCTAACACTGATGATCAACCTACAAATGTGAACTGACGTTCAAAAATAAAACATTCGAAAACGGACCATTTTCCACATTTCTGAAGCATGACGTAATGGGGGGTGTTATCTCTTTTGTCAAAAATCAGCCGTTTTTGCTTGAACATTAAATGCCTCCAAATGGTATTTAATTAACTTCCCGGGGTGAGGAAACCCTTTTTGAGAACTCAGAGTGAGTAAATTTGCCCTTTTCATGCACTTTTAACCATTCCATAAATCTTGTGTTTAGGGCCCCTGGAAGCATGAAAATCACTTTAAACATGTTAATTTTAGCTGTAACACTGAAGATCAACCTACAAATCTGAACTGACGTTCAAAAATAAAACATTTGAAAACGGACCATTTTCCACATTTCTGAAGCATGACGTAATGGGGGGGTGTTATCTCTTTTGTCAAAAATCAGCCGTTTTTGCTTGAACATTAAATGCCTCCAAATGGTATTGAATTCACTTCCCGAGCCCCTGGAAGCATGAAAATCACTTTAAACATGCTAATTTTAGCTCTAACACTGATGATCCACCTACAAATGTGAACTGACGTTCAAAAATAAAACATTTGAAAATGGACCATTTTCCACATTTCTGAAGCATGACGTAATGGGGGGGGTGTTATCTCTTTTGTCAAAAATCAGCCGTTTTTGCTTGAACATTAAATGCCTCCAAATGGTATTTAATTAACTTCCCGAGCCCCTGGAAGCATGAAAATCACTTTAAACATGCTAATTTTAGCTCTAACACTGATGATCCACCTACAAATGTGAACTGACGTTCAAAAATAAAACATTTGAAAACGGACCATTTTCCACATTTCTGAAGCATGACGTAATGGGGGGGTGTTATCTCTTTTGTCAAAAATCAGCCGTTTTTGCTTGAACATTAAATGCCTCCAAATGGTATTGAATTCACTTCCCGAGCCCCTGGAAGCATGAAAATCACTTTAAACATGCTAATTTTAGCTCTAACACTGATGATCCACCTACAAATGTGAACTGACGTTCAAAAATAAAACATTTGAAAACGGACCATTTTCCACATTTCTGAAGCATGACGTAATGGGGGGGGTGTTATCTCTTTTGTCGAAAATCAGCCGTTTTTGCTTGAACATTAAATGCCTCCAAATGGTATTTAATTAACTTCCCGGGGTGAAGAAACCCTTTTTGAGAACTCAGAGTGAGTAAATTGGCCCTTTTCATGCACTTTTAACCATTCCATAAATCTTGTGTTTAGGGCCCCTGGAAGCATGAAAATCACTTTAAACATGCTAATTTTAGCTCTAACACTGATGATCAACCTACAAATGTGAACTGACATTCACAAATAAAACATTTGAAAACGGACCATTTTCCACATTTCTGAAGCATGACGTAATGGGGGGTGTTATCTCTTTTGTCGAAAATCAGCCGTTTTTGCTTGAACATTAAATGACTCCATGTGATATTTAATTAACTTCCCGAGCCCCTGGAAGCATGAAAATCACTTTAAACATGCTAATTTTAGCTCTAACACTGATGATCCACCTACAAATGTGAACTGACGTTCAAAAATAAAACATTTGAAAACGGACCATTTTCCACATTTCTGAAGCATGACGTAATGGGGGGTGTTATCTCTTTTGTCGCAAATCAGCCGTTTTTGCTTGAACTTTAAATGCCTTCAAATAGTATTTAATTCACTTCCCGAGCCCCTGGAAGCATGAAAATCACTTTAAACATGCTAATTTTAGCTCTAACACTGATGATCCACCTACAAATGTGAACTGACGTTCAAAAATAAAACATTTGAAAACAGACCATTTTCCACATTTCTGAAGCATGACGTAATGGGGGGGGTGTTATCTCTTTTGTCAAAAATCAGCCGTTTTTGCTTGAACATTAAATGCCTCCAAATGGTATTTAATTAACTTCCCGGGGTGAAGAAACCCTTTTTGAGAACTCAGAGTGAGTAAATTGGCCCTTTTCATGCACTTTTAACCATTCCATAAATCTTGTGTTTAGGGCCCCTGGAAGCATGAAAATCACTTTAAACATGCTAATTTTAGCTCTAACACTGATGATCAACCTACAAATGTGAACTGACGTTCAAAAATAAAACATTTGAAAACGGACCATTTTCCACATTTCTGAAGCATGACGTAATGGGGGTGTGTTATCTCTTTTGTCGAAAATCAGCCGTTTTTGCTTGAACATTAAATGCCTCCAAATGGTATTTAATTAACTTCCCGGGGTGAAGAAACCCTTTTTGAGAACTCAGAGTGACTAAATTGGCCCTTTTCATGCACTTTTAACCATTCCATAAATCTTGTGTTTAGGGCCCCTGGAAGCATGAAAATCACTTTAAACATGCTAATTTTAGCTCTAACACTGATGATCAACCTACAAATGTGAACTGACGTTCAAAAATAAAACATTCGAAAACGGACCACTTTCCACATTTCTGAAGCATGACGTAATGGGGGGTGTTATCTCTTTTGTCAAAAATCTGCTGTTTTTGCTTGAACATTAAATGCCTCCAAGTGGTATTTAATTAACTTCCCGGGGTGAAGAAACCCTTTTTGAGAACTCAGAGTGAGTAAATTTGCCCTTTTCATGCACTTTTAACCATTCCATAAATCTTGTGTTTAGGGCCCCTGGAAGCATGAAAATCACTTTAAACATGTTAATTTTAGCTCTAACACTGACGATCAACCTACAAATGTGAACTGACGTTCAAAAATAAAACATTTGAAAACGGACCATTTTCCACATTTCTGAAGCATGACGTAATGGGGGGGGTGTTATCTCTTTTGTCAAAAATCAGCCGTTTTTGCTTGAACATTAAATGCCTCCAAATGGTATTAAATTCACTTCCCGAGCCCCTGGAAGCATGAAAATCACTTTAAACATGCTAATTTTAGCTCTAACACTGATGATCCACCTACAAATGTGAACTGACGTTCAAAAATAAAACATTTGAAAACGGACCATTTTCCACATTTCTGAAGCATGACGTAATGGGGGGGTGTTATCTCTTTTGTCAAAAATCAGCCGTTTTTGCTTGAACATTAAATGCCTCCAAATGGTATTTAATTAACTTCCCGAGCCCCTGGAAGCATGAAAATCACTTTAAACATGCTAATTTTAGCTCTAACACTGATGATCCACCTACAAATGTGAACTGACGTTCAAAAATAAAACATTTGAAAACGGACCATTTTCCACATTTCTGAAGCATGACGTAATGGGGGGCTGTTATCTCTTTTGTCGAAAATCAGCCATTTTTGCTTGAACATTAAATGCCTCCAAATGGAATTTAAGTAACTTCCCGGGGTGAAGAAACCCTTTTTGAGAACTCAGAGTGAGTAAATTGGCCCTTTTCATGCACTTTTAACCATTCCACAAATCTTGTGTTTAGGGCCCCTGGAAGCATGAAAATCACTTTAAACATGCTAATTGTAGCTCTAACACTGATGATCAACCTACAAATGTGAACTGACGTTCAAAAATAAAACATTTGAAAACGGACCATTTTCCACATTTCTGAAGCATGACGTAATGGGGGGGTGTTATCTCTTTTGTCAAAAATCAGCCATTTTTGCTTGAACATTAAATGCCTCCAAATGGTATTTAATTACCTTCCCGGGGTGAAGAAACCCTTTTTGAGAACTCAGAGTGAGTAAATTGGCCCTTTTCATGCACTTTTAACCATTCCACAAATCTTGTGTTTAGGGCCCCTGGAAGCATGAAAATCACTTTAAACATGCTAATTTTAGCTCTAACACTGATGATCAACCTACAAATGTGAACTGACGTTCAAAAATAAAACATTTGAAAACGGACCATTCTCCACATTTCTGAAGCATGACGTAATGGGGGGTGTTATCTCTTTTGTCGAAAATCAGCCGTTTTTGCTTGAACATTAAATGACTCCATGTGATATTTAATTAACTTCCCGGGGTGAAGAAACCCTTTTTGAGAACTCAGAGTGAGTAAATTGGCCCTTTTCATGCACTTTTAACCATGCCACAAATCTTGTGTTTAGGGCCCCTGGAAGCATGAAAATCACTTTAAACATGCTAATTGTAGCTCTAACACTGATGATCAACCTACAAATGTGAACTGACGTTCAAAAATAAAACATTTGAAAACGGACCATTTTCCACATTTCTGAAGCATGACGTAATGGGGGGGTGTTATCTCTTTTGTCAAAAATCAGCCATTTTTGCTTGAACATTAAATGCCTCCAAATGGTATTTAATTACCTTCCCGGGGTGAAGAAACCCTTTTTGAGAACTCAGAGTGAGTAAATTGGCCCTTTTCATGCACTTTTAACCATTCCACAAATCTTGTGTTTAGGGCCCCTGGAAGCATGAAAATCACTTTAAACATGCTAATTTTAGCTCTAACACTGATGATCAACCTACAAATGTGAACTGACGTTCAAAAATAAAACATTTGAAAACGGACCATTCTCCACATTTCTGAAGCATGACGTAATGGGGGGTGTTATCTCTTTTGTTGAAAATCAGCCGTTTTTGCTTGAACTTTAAATGCCTCCAAATAGTATTTATTTCACTTCCCGAGCCCCTGGAAGCATGAAAATCACTTTAAACATGCTAATTTTAGCTCTAACACTGATGATCCACCTACAAATGTGAACTGACGTTCAAAAATAAAACATTTGAAAACAGACCATTTTCCACATTTCTGAAGCATGACGTAATGGGGGGGTGTTATCTCTTTTGTCAAAAATCAGCCGTTTTTGCTTGAACATTAAATGCCTCCAAATGGTATTTAATTAACTTCCCGGGGTGAAGAAACCCTTTTTGAGAACTCAGAGTGAGTAAATTGGCCCTTTTCATGCACTTTTAACCATTCCATAAATCTTGTGTTTAGGGCCCCTGGAAGCATGAAAATCACTTTAAACATGCTAATTTTAGCTCTAACACTGATGATCAACCTACAAATGTGAACTGACGTTCAAAAATAAAACATTTGAAAACTGACCATTTTCCACATTTCTGAAGCATGACGTAATGGGGGGTGTTATCTCTTTTGTCAAAATCAGCCGTTTTTGCTTGAACATTAAATGCCTCCAAATGGTATTTAATTAACTTCCCGGGGTGAAGAAACCCTTTTTGAGAACTCAGAGTGAGTAAATTGGCCCTTTTCATGCACTTTTAACCATTCCATAAATCTTGTGTTTAGGGCCCCTGGAAGCATGAAAATCACTTTAAACATGCTAATTTTAGCTCTAACACTGATGATCAACCTACAAATGTGAACTGACATTCACAAATAAAACATTTGAAAACGGACCATTTTCCACATTTCTGAAGCATGACGTAATGGGGGGTGTTATCTCTTTTGTCGAAAATCAGCCGTTTTTGCTTGAACTTTAAATGCCTTCAAATAGTATTTAATTCACTTCCCGAGCCCCTGGAAGCATGACAATCACTTTAAACATGCTAATTTTAGCTCTAACACTGATGATCCACCTACAAATGTGAACTGACGTTCAAAAATAAAACATTTGAAAACAGACCATTTTCCACATTTCTGAAGCATGACGTAATGGGGGGGTGTTATCTCTTTTGTCAAAAATCAGCCGTTTTTGCTTGAACATTAAATGCCTCCAAATGGTATTTAATTAACTTCCCGGGGTGAAGAAACCCTTTTTGAGAACTCAGAGTGAGTAATTTGGCCCTTTTCATGCACTTTTAACCATTCCATAAATCTTGTGTTTAGGGCCCCTGGAAGCATGAAAATCACTTTAAACATGCTAATTTTAGCTCTAACACTGATGATCAACCTACAAATGTGAACTGACGTTCAAAAATAAAACATTTGAAAACGGACCATTTTCCACATTTCTGAAGCATGACGTAATGGGGGGGTGTTATCTCTTTTGTCGAAAATCAGCCGTTTTTGCTTGAACATTAAATGACTCCATGTGATATTTAATTAACTTCCCGGGGTGAAGAAACCCGTTTTGAGAACTCAGAGTGAGTAAATTGGCCATTTTCATGCACTTTTAACCATTCCATAAATCTTGTGTTTAGGGCCCCTGGAAGCATGAAAATCACTTTAAACATGCTAATTTTAGCTCTAACACTGATGATCAACCTACAAATGTGAACTGACATTCACAAATAAAACATTTGAAAACGGACCATTTTCCACATTTCTGAAGCATGACGTAATGGGGGGTGTTATCTCTTTTGTCGAAAATCAGCCGTTTTTGCTTGAACTTTAAATGCCTTCAAATAGTATTTAATTCACTTCCCGAGCCCCTGGAAGCATGACAATCACTTTAAACATGCTAATTTTAGCTCTAACACTGATGATCCACCTACAAATGTGAACTGACGTTCAAAAATAAAACATTTGAAAACAGACCATTTTCCACATTTCTGAAGCACGACGTAATGGGGGGGTGTTATCTCTTTTGTCGAAAATCAGCCGTTTTTGCATGAACATTAAATGACTCCATGTGATATTTAATTAACTTCCCGGGGTGAAGAAACCCGTTTTGAGAACTCAGAGTGAGTAAATTGGCCATTTTCATGCACTTTTAACCATTCCATAAATCTTGTGTTTAGGGCCCCTGGAAGCATGAAAATCACTTTAAACATGCTAATTTTAGCTCTAACACTGATGATCAACCTACAAATGTGAACTGACGTTCAAAAATAAAACATTTGAAAACGGACCATTTTCCACATTTCTGAAGCATGACGTAATGGGGGGGTGTTATCTCTTTTGTCGAAAATCAGCTGTTTTTGCTTGAACATTAAATGCCTCCAAATGGTATTTAATTAACTTCCCGGGGTGAAGAAACCCTTTTTGAGAACTCAGAGTGACTAAATTGGCCCTTTTCATGCACCTTTAACCATTCCATAAATCTTGTGTTTAGGGCCCCTGGAAGCATGAAAATCACTTTAAACATGCTAATTTTAGCTCTAACACTGATGATCAACCTACAAATGTGAACTGACGTTCAAAAATAAAACATTCGAAAACGGACCATTTTCCACATTTCTGAAGCATGACGTAATGGGGGGTGTTATCTCTTTTGTCAAAAATCAGCCGTTTTTGCTTGAACATTAAATGCCTCCAAATGGTATTTAATTAACTTCCCGGGGTGAAGAAACCCTTTTTGAGAACTCAGAGTGAGTAAATTTGCCCTTTTCATGCACTTTTAACCATTCCATAAATCTTGTGTTTAGGGCCCCTGGAAGCATGAAAATCACTTTAAACATGTTAATTTTAGCTGTAACACTGAAGGTCAACCTACAAATCTGAACTGACGTTCAAAAATAAAACATTTGAAAACGGACCATTTTCCACATTTCTGAAGCATGACGTAATGGGGGGGGTGTTATCTCTTTTGTCAAAAATCAGCCGTTTTTGCTTGAACATTAAATGCCTCCAAATGGTATTGAATTCACTTCCCGAGCCCCTGGAAGCATGAAAATCACTTTAAACATGCTAATTTTAGCTCTAACACTGATGATCCACCTACAAATGTGAACTGACGTTCAAAAATAAAACATTTGAAAACGGACCATTTTCCACATTTCTGAAGCATGACGTAATGGGGGGGGTGTTATCTCTTTTGTCAAAAATCAGCCGTTTTTGCTTGAACATTAAATGCCTCCAAATGGTATTTAATTAACTTCCCGAGCCCCTGGAAGCATGAAAATCACTTTAAACATGCTAATTTTAGCTCTAACACTGATGATCCACCTACAAATGTGAACTGACGTTCAAAAATAAAACATTTGAAAACGGACCATTTTCCACATTTCTGAAGCATGACGTAATGGGGGGGTGTTATCTCTTTTGTCAAAAATCAGCCGTTTTTGCTTGAACATTAAATGCCTCCAAATGGTATTGAATTCACTTCCCGAGCCCCTGGAAGCATGAAAATCACTTTAAACATGCTAATTTTAGCTCTAACACTGATGATCCACCTACAAATGTGAACTGACGTTCAAAAATAAAACATTTGAAAACGGACCATTTTCCACATTTCTGAAGCATGACGTAATGGGGGGGGTGTTATCTCTTTTGTCAAAAATCAGCCGTTTTTGCTTGAACATTAAATGCCTCCAAATGGTATTTAATTAACTTCCCGAGCCCCTGGAAGCATGAAAATCACTTTAAACATGCTAATTTTAGCTCTAACACTGATGATCCACCTACAAATGTGAACTGACGTTCAAAAATAAAACATTTGAAAACGGACCATTTTCCACATTTCTGAAGCATGACGTAATGGGGGCTGTTATCTCTTTTGTCGAAAATCTGCCGTTTTTGCTTGAACATTAAATGCCTCCAAATGGTATTTAATTAACTTCCCGGGGTGAAGAAACCCTTTTTGAGAACTCAGAGTGAGTAAATTGGCCCTTTTCATGCACTTTTAACCATTCCATAAATCTTGTGTTTATGGCCCCTGGAAGCATGAAAATCATTTTAAACATGCTAATTTTAGCTCTAACACTGATGATCAACCTACAAATGTGAACTGACATTCACAAATAAAACATTTGAAAACGGACCATTTTCCACATTTCTGAAGCATGACGTAATGGGGGGTGTTATCTCTTTTGTCGAAAATCAGCCGTTTTTGCTTGAACATTAAATGACTCCATGTGATATTTAATTAACTTCCCGAGCCACTGGAAGCATGAAAATCACTTTAAACATGCTAATTTTAGCTGTAACACTGATGATCCACCTACAAATGTGAACTGACGTTCAAAAATAAAACATTTGAAAACGGACCATTTTCCACATTTCTGAAGCATGACGTAATGGGGGGTGTTATCTCTTTTGTCGAAAATCAGCCGTTTTTGCTTGAACTTTAAATGCCTTCAAATAGTATTTAATTCACTTCCCGAGCCCCTGGAAGCATGAAAATCACTTTAAACATGCTAATTTTAGCGCTAACACTGATGATCCACCTACAAATGTGAACTGACGTTCAAAAATAAAACATTTGAAAACAGACCATTTTCCACATTTCTGAAGCATGACGTAATGGGGGGTGTTATCTCTTTTGTCAAAATCAGCCGTTTTTGCTTGAACATTAAATTCCTCCAAATGGTATTTAATTAACTTCCCGGGGTGAAGAAACCCTTTTTGAGAACTCAGAGTGAGTAAATTGGCCCTTTTCATGCACTTTTAACCATTTCATAAATCTTGTGTTTAGGGCCCCTGGAAGCATGAAAATCACTTTAAACATGCTAATTTTAGCTCTAACACTGATGATCAACCTACAAATGTGAACTGACATTCACAAATAAAACATTTGAAAACGGACCATTTTCCACATTTCTGAAGCATGACGTAATGGGGGGTGTTATCTCTTTTGTCGAAAATCAGCCGTTTTTGCTTGAACTTTAAATGCCTTCAAATAGTATTTAATTCACTTCCCGAGCCCCTGGAAGCATGAAAATCACTTTAAACATGCTAATTTTAGCTCTAACACTGATGATCCACCTACAAATGTGAACTGACGTTCAAAAATAAAACATTTGAAAACAGACCATTTTCCACATTTCTGAAGCATGACGTAATGGGGGGGGTGTTATCTCTTTTGTCAAAAATCAGCCGTTTTTGCTTGAACATTAAATGCCTCCAAATGGTATTTAATTAACTTCCCGGGGTGAAGAAACCCTTTTTGAGAACTCAGAGTGAGTAAATTGGCCCTTTTCATGCACTTTTAACCATTCCATAAATCTTGTGTTTAGGGCCCCTGGAAGCATGAAAATCACTTTAAACATGCTAATTTTAGCTCTAACACTGATGATCAACCTACAAATGTGAACTGACGTTCAAAAATAAAACATTTGAAAACGGACCATTTTCCACATTTCTGAAGCATGACGTAATGGGGGTGTGTTATCTCTTTTGTCGAAAATCAGCCGTTTTTGCTTGAACATTAAATGCCTCCAAATGGTATTTAATTAACTTCCCGGGGTGAAGAAACCCTTTTTGAGAACTCAGAGTGACTAAATTGGCCCTTTTCATGCACTTTTAACCATTCCATAAATCTTGTGTTTAGGGCCCCTGGAAGCATGAAAATCACTTTAAACATGCTAATTTTAGCTCTAACACTGATGATCAACCTACAAATGTGAACTGACGTTCAAAAATAAAACATTTGAAAACGGACCATTTTCCACATTTCTGAAGCATGACGTAATGGGGGGGTGTTATCTCTTTTGTCAAAAATCAGCCGTTTTTGCTTGAACATTAAATGCCTCCAAATGGTATTTAATTAACTTCCCGGGCCCCTGGAAGCATGAAAATCACTTCAAACATGCTAATTTTAGCTCTAACACTGATGATTCACCTACAAATGTGAACTGACGTTCAAAAATAAAACATTTGAAAACGGACCATTTTCCACATTTCTGAAGCATGACATAATGGGGGGTGTTATCTCTTTTGTCGAAAATCAGCCGTTTTTGCTTGAACTTTAAATGCCTCCAAATAGTATTTAATTCACTTCCCGAGCCCCTGGAAGCATGAAAATCACTTTAAACATGCTAATTTTAGCTCTAACACTGATGATCCACCTACAAATGTGAACTGACGTTCAAAAATAAAACATTTGAAAACAGACCATTTTCCACATTTCTGAAGCATGACGTAATGGGGGGGTGTTATCTCTTTTGTCAAAAATCAGCCGTTTTTGCTTGAACATTAAATGCCTCCAAATGGTATTTAATTAACTTCCCGGGGTGAAGAAACCCTTTTTGAGAACTCAGAGTGAGTAAATTGGCCCTTTTCATGCACTTTTAACCATTCCATAAATCTTGTGTTTAGGGCCCCTGGAAGCATGAAAATCACTTTAAACATGCTAATTTTAGCTCTAACACTGATGATCAACCTACAAATGTGAACTGACGTTCAAAAATAAAACATTTGAAAATGGACCATTTTCCACATTTCTGAAGCACGACGTAATGGGGGGGTGTTATCTCTTTTGTCGAAAATCAGCCGTTTTTGCATGAACATTAAATGACTCCATGTGATATTTAATTAACTTCCCGGGGTGAAGAAACCCGTTTTGAGAACTCAGAGTGAGTAAATTGGCCATTTTCATGCACTTTTAACCATTCCATAAATCTTGTGTTTAGGGCCCCTGGAAGCATGAAAATCACTTTAAACATGCTAATTTTAGCTCTAACACTGATGATCAACCTACAAATGTGAACTGACGTTCAAAAATAAAACATTTGAAAACGGACCATTTTCCACATTTCTGAAGCATGACGTAATGGGGGGGTGTTATCTCTTTTGTCGAAAATCAGCTGTTTTTGCTTGAACATTAAATGCCTCCAAATGGTATTTAATTAACTTCCCGGGGTGAAGAAACCCTTTTTGAGAACTCAGAGTGAGTAAATTTGCCCTTTTCATGCACTTTTAACCATTCCATAAATCTTGTGTTTAGGGCCCCTGGAAGCATGAAAATCACTTTAAACATGTTAATTTTAGCTGTAACACTGAAGATAAACCTACAAATCTGAACTGACGTTCAAAAATAAAACATTTGAAAACGGACCATTTTCCACATTTCTGAAGCATGACGTAATGGGGGGGTGTTATCTCTTTTGTCAAAAATCTGCCGTTTTTGCTTGAACATTAAATGCCTCCAAATGGTATTGAATTCACTTCCCGAGCCCCTGGAAGCATGAAAATCACTTTAAACATGCTAATTTTAGCTCTAACACTGATGATCCACCTACAAATGTGAACTGACGTTCAAAAATAAAACATTTGAAAACGGACCATTTTCCACATTTCTGAAGCATGACGTAATGGGGGGGGGGTTATCTCTTTTGTAAAAAATCAGCCGTTTTTGCTTGAACATTAAATGCCTCCAAATGGTATTTAATTAACTTCCCGAGCCCCTGGAAGCATGAAAATCACTTTAAACATGCTAATTTTAGCTCTAACACTGATGATCCACCTACAAATGTGAACTGACGTTCAAAAATAAAACATTTGAAAACGGACCATTTTCCACATTTCTGAAGCATGACGTAATGGGGGGGTGTTATCTCTTTTGTCAAAAATCAGCCGTTTTTGCTTGAACATTAAATGCCTCCAAATGGTATTGAATTCACTTCCCGAGCCCCTGGAAGCATGAAAATCACTTTAAACATGCTAATTTTAGCTCTAACACTGATGATCCACCTACAAATGTGAACTGACGTTCAAAAATAAAACATTTGAAAACGGACCATTTTCCACATTTCTGAAGCATGACGTAATGGGGGGGGTGTTATCTCTTTTGTCAAAAATCAGCCGTTTTTGCTTGAACATTAAATGCCTCCAAATGGTATTTAATTAACTTCCCGAGCCCCTGGAAGCATGAAAATCACTTTAAACATGCTAATTTTAGCTCTAACACTGATGATCCACCTACAAATGTGAACTGACGTTCAAAAATAAAACATTTGAAAACGGACCATTTTCCACATTTCTGAAGCATGACGTAATGGGGGGCTGTTATCTCTTTTGTCGAAAATCAGCCGTTTTTGCTTGAACATTAAATGCCTCCAAATGGTATTTAATTAACTTCCCGGGGTGAAGAAACCCTTTTTGAGAACTCAGAGTGAGTAAATTGGCCCTTTTCATGCACTTTTAACCATTCCATAAATCTTGTGTTTATGGCCCCTGGAAGCATGAAAATCACTTTAAACATGCTAATTTTAGCTCTAACACTGATGATCAACCTACAAATGTGAACTGACATTCACAAATAAAACATTTGAAAACGGACCATTTTCCACATTTCTGAAGCATGACGTAATGGGGGGTGTTATCTCTTTTGTCGAAAATCAGCCGTTTTTGCTTGAACATTAAATGACTCCATGTGATATTTAATTAACTTCCCGAGCCACTGGAAGCATGAAAATCACTTTAAACATGCTAATTTTAGCTGTAACACTGATGATCCACCTACAAATGTGAACTGACGTTCAAAAATAAAACATTTGAAAACGGACCATTTTCCACATTTCTGAAGCATGACGTAATGGGGGGTGTTATCTCTTTTGTCGAAAATCAGCCGTTTTTGCTTGAACTTTAAATGCCTTCAAATAGTATTTAATTCACTTCCCGAGCCCCTGGAAGCATGAAAATCACTTTAAACATGCTAATTTTAGCTCTAACACTGATGATCCACCTACAAATGTGAACTGACGTTCAAAAATAAAACATTTGAAAACAGACCATTTTCCACATTTCTGAAGCATGACGTAATGGGGGGTGTTATCTCTTTTGTCAAAATCAGCCGTTTTTGCTTGAACATTAAATGCCTCCAAATGGTATTTAATTAACTTCCCGGGGTGAAGAAACCCTTTTTGAGAACTCAGAGTGAGTAAATTGGCCCTTTTCATGCACTTTTAACCATTCCATAAATCTTGTGTTTAGGGCCCCTGGCAGCATGAAAATCACTTTAAACATGCTAATTTTAGCTCTAACACTGATGATCAACCTACAAATGTGAACTGACATTCACAAATAAAACATTTGAAAACGGACCATTTTCCACATTTCTGAAGCATGACGTAATGGGGGGTGTTATCTCTTTTGTCGAAAATCAGCCGTTTTTGCTTGAACATTAAATGACTCCATGTGATATTTAATTAACTTCCCGAGCCCCTGGAAGCATGAAAATCACTTTAAACATGCTAATTTTAGCTGTAACACTGATGATCCACCTACAAATGTGAACTGACGTTCAAAAATAAAACATTTGAAAACGGACCATTTTCCACATTTCTGAAGCATGACGTAATGGGGGGTGTTATCTCTTTTGTCGAAAATCAGCCGTTTTTGCTTGAACTTTAAATGCCTTCAAATAGTATTTAATTCACTTCCCGAGCCCCTGGAAGCATGAAAATCACTTTAAACATGCTAATTTTAGCTCTAACACTGATGATCCACCTACAAATGTGAACTGACGTTCAAAAATAAAACATTTGAAAACAGACCATTTTCCACATTTCTGAAGCATGACGTAATGGGGGGGGTGTTATCTCTTTTGTCAAAAATCAGCCGTTTTTGCTTGAACATTAAATGCCTCCAAATGGTATTTAATTAACTTCCCGGGGTGAAGAAACCCTTTTTGAGAACTCAGAGTGAGTAATTTGGCCCTTTTCATGCACTTTTAACCATTCCGTAAATCTTGTGTTTAGGGCCCCTGGAAGCATGAAAATCACTTTAAACATGCTCATTTTAGCTCTAACACTGATGATCAACCTACAAATGTGAACTGACGTTCAAAAATAAAACATTTGAAAACGGACCATTTTCCACATTTCTGAAGCATGACGTAATGGGGGGGTGTTATCTCTTTTGTCGAAAATCAGCCGTTTTTGCTTGAACATTAAATGACTCCATGTGATATTTAATTAACTTCCCGGGGTGAAGAAACCCGTTTTGAGAACTCAGAGTGAGTAAATTGGCCATTTTCATGCACTTTTAACCATTCCATAAATCTTGTGTTTAGGGCCCCTGGAAGCATGAAAATCACTTTAAACATGCTAATTTTAGCTCTAACACTGATGATCAACCTACAAATGTGAACTGACGTTCAAAAATAAAACATTTGAAAACGGACCATTTTCCACATTTCTGAAGCATGACGTAATGGGGGGGTGTTATCTCTTTTGTCAAAAATCAGCCGTTTTTGCTTGAACATTAAATGCCTCCAAATGGTATTTAATTAACTTCCCGAGCCCCTGGAAGCATGAAAATCACTTCAAACATGCTAATTTTAGCTCTAACACTGATGATTCACCTACAAATGTGAACTGACGTTCAAAAATAAAACATTTGAAAACGGACCATTTTCCACATTTCTGAAGCATGACGTAATGGGGGGTGTTATCTCTTTTGTCGAAAATCAGCCGTTTTTGCTCTAACATTAAATGCCTCCAAATGGTATTTAATTAACTTCCCGGGGTGAAGAAACCCTTTTTGAGAACTCAGAGTGAGTAAATTGGCCATTTTCATGCACTTTTAACCATTCCATAAATCTTGTGTTTTGGGCCCCTGGAAGCATGAAAATCACTTTAAACATGCTAATTTTAGCTCTAACACTGATGATCCACCTACAAATGTGAACTGACGTTCAAAAATAAAACATTTGAAAACAGACCATTTTCCACATTTCTGAAGCATGACGTAATGGGGGGGGTGTTATCTCTTTTGTCAAAAATCAGCCGTTTTTGCTTGAACATTAAATGCCTCCAAATGGTATTTAATTAACTTCCCGGGGTGAAGAAACCCTTTTTGAGAACTCAGAGTGAGTAATTTGGCCCTTTTCATGCACTTTTAACCATTCCGTAAATCTTGTGTTTAGGGCCCCTGGAAGCATGAAAATCACTTTAAACATGCTCATTTTAGCTCTAACACTGATGATCAACCTACAAATGTGAACTGACGTTCAAAAATAAAACATTTGAAAACGGACCATTTTCCACATTTCTGAAGCATGACGTAATGGGGGGGTGTTATCTCTTTTGTCGAAAATCAGCCGTTTTTGCTTGAACATTAAATGACTCCATGTGATATTTAATTAACTTCCCGGGGTGAAGAAACCCGTTTTGAGAACTCAGAGTGAGTAAATTGGCCATTTTCATGCACTTTTAACCATTCCATAAATCTTGTGTTTAGGGCCCCTGGAAGCATGAAAATCACTTTAAACATGCTAATTTTAGCTCTAACACTGATGATCAACCTACAAATGTGAACTGACGTTCAAAAATAAAACATTTGAAAACGGACCATTTTCCACATTTCTGAAGCATGACGTAATGGGGGGGTGTTATCTCTTTTGTCAAAAATCAGCCGTTTTTGCTTGAACATTAAATGCCTCCAAATGGTATTTAATTAACTTCCCGAGCCCCTGGAAGCATGAAAATCACTTCAAACATGCTAATTTTAGCTCTAACACTGATGATTCACCTACAAATGTGAACTGACGTTCAAAAATAAAACATTTGAAAACGGACCATTTTCCACATTTCTGAAGCATGACATAATGGGGGGTGTTATCTCTTTTGTCGAAAATCAGCCGTTTTTGCTTGAACTTTAAATGCCTCCAAATAGTATTTAATTCACTTCCCGAGCCCCTGGAAGCATGAAAATCACTTTAAACATGCTAATTTTAGCTCTAACACTGATGATCCACCTACAAATGTGAACTGACGTTCAAAAATAAAACATTTGAAAACAGACCATTTTCCACATTTCTGAAGCATGACGTAATGGGGGGGTGTTATCTCTTTTGTCAAAAATCAGCCGTTTTTGCTTGAACATTAAATGCCTCCAAATGGTATTTAATTAACTTCCCGGGGTGAAGAAACCCTTTTTGAGAACTCAGAGTGAGTAAATTGGCCCTTTTCATGCACTTTTAACCATTCCATAAATCTTGTGTTTAGGGCCCCTGGAAGCATGAAAATCACTTTAAACATGCTAATTTTAGCTCTAACACTGATGATCAACCTACAAATGTGAACTGACGTTCAAAAATAAAACATTTGAAAACGGACCATTTTCCACATTTCTGAAGCACGACGTAATGGGGGGGTGTTATCTCTTTTGTCGAAAATCAGCCGTTTTTGCATGAACATTAAATGACTCCATGTGATATTTAATTAACTTCCCGGGGTGAAGAAACCCGTTTTGAGAACTCAGAGTGAGTAAATTGGCCATTTTCATGCACTTTTAACCATTCCATAAATCTTGTGTTTAGGGCCCCTGGAAGCATGAAAATCACTTTAAACATGCTAATTTTAGCTCTAACACTGATGATCAACCTACAAATGTGAACTGACGTTCAAAAATAAAACATTCGAAAACGGACCATTTTCCACATTTCTGAAGCATGACGTAATGGGGGGTGTTATCTCTTTTGTCAAAAATCAGCCGTTTTTGCTTGAACATTAAATGCCTCCAAATGGTATTTAATTAACTTCCCGGGGTGAAGAAACCCTTTTTGAGAACTCAGAGTGAGTAAATTTGCCCTTTTCATGCACTTTTAACCATTCCATAAATCTTGTGTTTAGGGCCCCTGGAAGCATGAAAATCACTTTAAACATGTTAATTTTAGCTGTAACACTGAAGATCAACCTACAAATCTGAACTGACGTTCAAAAATAAAACATTTGAAAACGGACCATTTTCCACATTTCTGAAGCATGACGTAATGGGGGGGTGTTATCTCTTTTGTCAAAAATCAGCCGTTTTTGCTTGAACATTAAATGCCTCCAAATGGTATTGAATTCACTTCCCGAGCCCCTGGAAGCATGAAAATCACTTTAAACATGCTAATTTTAGCTCTAACACTGATGATCCACCTACAAATGTGAACTGACGTTCAAAAATAAAACATTTGAAAACGGACCATTTTCCACATTTCTGAAGCATGACGTAATGGGGGGGGTGTTATCTCTTTTGTCAAAAATCAGCCGTTTTTGCTTGAACATTAAATGCCTCCAAATGGTATTTAATTAACTTCCCGAGCCCCTGGAAGCATGAAAATCACTTTAAACATGCTAATTTTAGCTCTAACACTGATGATCCACCTACAAATGTGAACTGACGTTCAAAAATAAAACATTTGAAAACGGACCATTTTCCACATTTCTGAAGCATGACGTAATGGGGGGGTGTTATCTCTTTTGTCAAAAATCAGCCGTTTTTGCTTGAACATTAAATGCCTCCAAATGGTATTGAATTCACTTCCCGAGCCCCTGGAAGCATGAAAATCACTTTAAACATGCTAATTTTAGCTCTAACACTGATGATCCACCTACAAATGTGAACTGACGTTCAAAAATAAAACATTTGAAAACGGACCATTTTCCACATTTCTGAAGCATGACGTAATGGGGGGGGTGTTATCTCTTTTGTCAAAAATCAGCCATTTTTGCTTGAACATTAAATGCCTCCAAATGGTATTTAATTAACTTCCCGAGCCCCTGGAAGCATGAAAATCACTTTAAACATGCTAATTTTAGCTCTAACACTGATGATCCACCTACAAATGTGAACTGACGTTCAAAAATAAAACATTTGAAAACGGACCATTTTCCACATTTCTGAAGCATGACGTAATGGGGGGCTGTTATCTCTTTTGTCGAAAATCAGCCGTTTTTGCTTGAACATTAAATGCCTCCAAATGGTATTTAATTAACTTCCCGGGGTGAAGAAACCCTTTTTTAGAACTCAGAGTGAGTAAATTGGCCCTTTTCATGCACTTTTAACCATTCCATAAATCTTGTGTTTAGGGCCCCTGGAAGCATGAAAATCACTTTAAACATGCTAATTTTAGCTCTAACACTGATGATCAACCTACAAATGTGAACTGACATTCACAAATAAAACATTTGAAAACGGACCATTTTCCACATTTCTGAAGCATGACGTAATGGGGGGTGTTATCTCTTTTGTCGAAAATCAGCCGTTTTTGCTTGAACATTAAATGACTCCATGTGATATTTAATTAACTTCCCGAGCCCCTGGAAGCATGAAAATCACTTTAAACATGCTAATTTTAGCTGTAACACTGATGATCCACCTACAAATGTGAACTGACGTTCAAAAATAAAACATTTGAAAACGGACCATTTTCCACATTTCTGAAGCATGACGTAATGGGGGGTGTTATCTCTTTTGTCGAAAATCAGCCGTTTTTGCTTGAACTTTAAATGCCTTCAAATAGTATTTAATTCACTTCCCGAGCCCCTGGAAGCATGAAAATCACTTTAAACATGCTAATTTTAGCTCTAACACTGATGATCCACCTACAAATGTGAACTGACGTTCAAAAATAAAACATTTGAAAACAGACCATTTTCCACATTTCTGTAGCATGACGTAATGGGGGGGGTGTTATCTCTTTTGTCAAAAATCAGCCGTTTTTGCTTGAACATTAAATGCCTCCAAATGGTATTTAATTAACTTCCCGGGGTGAAGAAACCCTTTTTGAGAACTCAGAGTGAGTAATTTGGCCCTTTTCATGCACTTTTAACCATTCCATAAATCTTGTGTTTAGGGCCCCTGGAAGCATGAAAATCACTTTAAACATGCTAATTTTAGCTCTAACACTGATGATCAACCTACAAATGTGAACTGACGTTCAAAAATAAAACATTTGAAAACGGACCATTTTCCACATTTCTGAAGCATGACGTAATGGGGGGGTGTTATCTCTTTTGTCGAAAATCAGCCGTTTTTGCTTGAACATTAAATGACTCCATGTGATATTTAATTAACTTCCCGGGGTGAAGAAACCCGTTTTGAGAACTCAGAGTGAGTAAATTGGCCATTTTCATGCACTTTTAACCATTCCATAAATCTTGTGTTTAGGGCCCCTGGAAGCATGAAAATCACTTTAAACATGCTAATTTTAGCTCTAACACTGATGATCAACCTACAAATGTGAACTGACGTTCAAAAATAAAACATTTGAAAACGGACCATTTTCCACATTTCTGAAGCATGACGTAATGGGGGGGTGTTATCTCTTTTGTCAAAAATCAGCCGTTTTTGCTTGAACATTAAATGCCTCCAAATGGTATTTAATTAACTTCCCGAGCCCCTGGAAGCATGAAAATCACTTTAAACATGCTAATTTAAGCTCTAACACTGATGATTCACCTACAAATGTGAACTGACGTTCAAAAATAAAACATTTGAAAACGGACCATTTTCCACATTTCTGAAGCATGACATAATGGGGGGTGTTATCTCTTTTGTCGAAAATCAGCCGTTTTTGCTTGAACTTTAAATGCCTCCAAATAGTATTTAATTCACTTCCCGAGCCCCTGGAAGCATGAAAATCACTTTAAACATGCTAATTTTAGCTCTAACACTGATGATCCACCTACAAATGTGAACTGACGTTCAAAAATAAAACATTTGAAAACAGACCATTTTCCACATTTCTGAAGCATGACGTAATGGGGGGGTGTTATCTCTTTTGTCAAAAATCAGCCGTTTTTGCTTGAACATTAAATGCCTCCAAATGGTATTTAATTAACTTCCCGGGGTGAAGAAACCCTTTTTGAGAACTCAGAGTGAGTAAATTGGCCCTTTTCATGCACTTTTAACCATTCCATAAATCTTGTGTTTAGGGCCCCTGGAAGCATGAAAATCACTTTAAACATGCTAATTTTAGCTCTAACACTGATGATCAACCTACAAATGTGAACTGACGTTCAAAAATAAAACATTTGAAAACGGACCATTTTCCACATTTCTGAAGCACGACCTAATGGGGGGGTGTTATCTCTTTTGTCGAAAATCAGCCGTTTTTGCATGAACATTAAATGACTCCATGTGATATTTAATTAACTTCCCGGGGTGAAGAAACCCGTTTTGAGAACTCAGAGTGAGTAAATTGGCCATTTTCATGCACTTTTAACCATTCCATAAATCTTGTGTTTAGGGCCCCTGGAAGCATGAAAATCACTTTAAACATGCTAATTTTAGCTCTAACACTGATGATCAACCTACAAATGTGAACTGACGTTCAAAAATAAAACATTTGAAAACGGACCATTTTCCACATTTCTGAAGCATGACGTAATGGGGGGGTGTTATCTCTTTTGTCGAAAATCAGCTGTTTTTGCTTGAACATTAAATGCCTCCAAATGGTATTGAATTCACTTCCCGAGCCCCTGGAAGCATGAAAATCACTTTAAACATGCTAATTTTAGCTCTAACACTGATGATCCACCTACAAATGTGAACTGACGTTCAAAAATAAAACATTTGAAAACGGACCATTTTCCACATTTCTGAAGCATGACGTAATGGGGGGGGGTGTTATCTCTTTTGTCAAAAATCAGCCGTTTTTGCTTGAACATTAAATGCCTCCAAATGGTATTTAATTAACTTCCCGAGCCCCTGGAAGCATGAAAATCACTTTAAACATGCTAATTTTAGCTCTAACACTGATGATCTACCTACAAATGTGAACTGACGTTCAAAAATAAAACATTTGAAAACGGACCATTTTCCACATTTCTGAAGCATGACGTAATGGGGGGCTGTTATCTCTTTTGTCGAAAATCAGCCGTTTTTGCTTGAACATTAAATGCCTCCAAATGGTATTTAATTAACTTCCCGGGGTGAAGAAACCCTTTTTGAGAACTCAGAGTGAGTAAATTGGCCCTTTTCATGCACTTTTAACCATTCCATAAATCTTGTGTTTAGGGCCCCTGGAAGCATGAAAATCACTTTAAACATGCTAATTTTAGCTCTAACACTGATGATCAACCTACAAATGTGAACTGACATTCACAAATAAAACATTTGAAAACGGACCATTTTCCACATTTCTGAAGCATGACGTAATGGGGGGTGTTATCTCTTTTGTCGAAAATCAGCCGTTTTTGCTTGAACATTAAATGACTCCATGTGATATTTAATTAACTTCCCGAGCCCCTGGAAGCATGAAAATCACTTTAAACATGCTAATTTTAGCTGTAACACTGATGATCCACCTACAAATGTGAACTGACGTTCAAAAATAAAACATTTGAAAACGGACCATTTTCCACATTTCTGAAGCATGACGTAATGGGGGGTGTTATCTCTTTTGTCGAAAATCAGCCGTTTTTGCTTGAACTTTAAATGCCTTCAAATAGTATTTAATTCACTTCCCGAGCCCCTGGAAGCATGAAAATCACTTTAAACATGCTAATTTTAGCTCTAACACTGATGATCCACCTACAAATGTGAACTGACGTTCAAAAATAAAACATTTGAAAACAGACCATTTTCCACATTTCTGAAGCATGACGTAATGGGGGGGGTGTTATCTCTTTTGTCAAAAATCAGCCGTTTTTGCTTGAACATTAAATGCCTCCAAATGGTATTTAATTAACTTCCCGGGGTGAAGAAACCCTTTTTGAGAACTCAGAGTGAGTAATTTGGCCCTTTTCATGCACTTTTAACCATTCCATAAATCTTGTGTTTAGGGCCCCTGGAAGCATGAAAATCACTTTAAACATGCTAATTTTAGCTCTAACACTGATGATCAACCTACAAATGTGAACTGACGTTCAAAAATAAAACATTTGAAAACGGACCATTTTCCACATTTCTGAAGCATGACGTAATGGGGGGGTGTTATCTCTTTTGTCGAAAATCAGCCGTTTTTGCTTGAACATTAAATGACTCCATGTGATATTTAATTAACTTCCTGGGGTGAAGAAACCCGTTTTGAGAACTCAGAGTGAGTAAATTGGCCATTTTCATGCACTTTTAACCATTCCATAAATCTTGTGTTTAGGGCCCCTGGAAGCATGAAAATCACTTTAAACATGCTAATTTTAGCTCTAACACTGATGATCAACCTACAAATGTGAACTGACGTTCAAAAATAAAACATTTGAAAACGGACCATTTTCCACATTTCTGAAGCATGACGTAATGGGGGGGGTGTTATCTCTTTTGTCAAAAATCAGCCGTTTTTGCTTGAACATTAAATGCCTCCAAATGGTATTTAATTAACTTCCCGAGCCCCTGGAAGCATGAAAATCACTTTAAACATGCTAATTTTAGCTCTAACACTGATGATCCACCTACAAATGTGAACTGACGTTCAAAAATAAAACATTTGAAAACGGACCATTTTCCACATTTCTGAAGCATGACGTAATGGGGGGCTGTTATCTCTTTTGTCGAAAATCAGCCGTTTTTGCTTGAACATTAAATGCCTCCAAATGGTATTTAATTAACTTCCCGGGGTGAAGAAACCCTTTTTTAGAACTCAGAGTGAGTAAATTGGCCCTTTTCATGCACTTTTAACCATTCCATAAATCTTGTGTTTAGGGCCCCTGGAAGCATGAAAATCACTTTAAACATGCTAATTTTAGCTCTAACACTGATGATCAACCTACAAATGTGAACTGACATTCACAAATAAAACATTTGAAAACGGACCATTTTCCACATTTCTGAAGCATGACGTAATGGGGGGTGTTATCTCTTTTGTCGAAAATCAGCCGTTTTTGCTTGAACATTAAATGACTCCATGTGATATTTAATTAACTTCCCGAGCCCCTGGAAGCATGAAAATCACTTTAAACATGCTAATTTTAGCTGTAACACTGATGATCCACCTACAAATGTGAACTGACGTTCAAAAATAAAACATTTGAAAACGGACCATTTTCCACATTTCTGAAGCATGACGTAATGGGGGGTGTTATCTCTTTTGTCGAAAATCAGCCGTTTTTGCTTGAACTTTAAATGCCTTCAAATAGTATTTAATTCACTTCCCGAGCCCCTGGAAGCATGAAAATCACTTTAAACATGCTAATTTTAGCTCTAACACTGATGATCCACCTACAAATGTGAACTGACGTTCAAAAATAAAACATTTGAAAACAGACCATTTTCCACATTTCTGTAGCATGACGTAATGGGGGGGGTGTTATCTCTTTTGTCAAAAATCAGCCGTTTTTGCTTGAACATTAAATGCCTCCAAATGGTATTTAATTAACTTCCCGGGGTGAAGAAACCCTTTTTGAGAACTCAGAGTGAGTAATTTGGCCCTTTTCATGCACTTTTAACCATTCCATAAATCTTGTGTTTAGGGCCCCTGGAAGCATGAAAATCACTTTAAACATGCTAATTTTAGCTCTAACACTGATGATCAACCTACAAATGTGAACTGACGTTCAAAAATAAAACATTTGAAAACGGACCATTTTCCACATTTCTGAAGCATGACGTAATGGGGGGGTGTTATCTCTTTTGTCGAAAATCAGCCGTTTTTGCTTGAACATTAAATGACTCCATGTGATATTTAATTAACTTCCCGGGGTGAAGAAACCCGTTTTGAGAACTCAGAGTGAGTAAATTGGCCATTTTCATGCACTTTTAACCATTCCATAAATCTTGTGTTTAGGGCCCCTGGAAGCATGAAAATCACTTTAAACATGCTAATTTTAGCTCTAACACTGATGATCAACCTACAAATGTGAACTGACGTTCAAAAATTAAACATTTGAAAACGGACCATTTTCCACATTTCTGAAGCATGACGTAATGGGGGGGTGTTATCTCTTTTGTCAAAAATCAGCCGTTTTTGCTTGAACATTAAATGCCTCCAAATGGTATTTAATTAACTTCCCGAGCCCCTGGAAGCATGAAAATCACTTTAAACATGCTAATTTTAGCTCTAACACTGATGATTCACCTACAAATGTGAACTGACGTTCAAAAATAAAACATTTGAAAACGGACCATTTTCCACATTTCTGAAGCATGACATAATGGGGGGTGTTATCTCTTTTGTCGAAAATCAGCCGTTTTTGCTTGAACTTTAAATGCCTCCAAATAGTATTTAATTCACTTCCCGAGCCCCTGGAAGCATGAAAATCACTTTAAACATGCTAATTTTAGCTCTAACACTGATGATCCACCTACAAATGTGAACTGACGTTCAAAAATAAAACATTTGAAAACAGACCATTTTCCACATTTCTGAAGCATGACGTAATGGGGGGGTGTTATCTCTTTTGTCAAAAATCAGCCGTTTTTGCTTGAACATTAAATGCCTCCAAATGGTATTTAATTAACTTCCCGGGGTGAAGAAACCCTTTTTGAGAACTCAGAGTGAGTAAATTGGCCCTTTTCATGCACTTTTAACCATTCCATAAATCTTGTGTTTAGGGCCCCTGGAAGCATGAAAATCACTTTAAACATGCTAATTTTAGCTCTAACACTGATGATCAACCTACAAATGTGAACTGACGTTCAAAAATAAAACATTTGAAAACGGACCATTTTCCACATTTCTGAAGCACGACGTAATGGGGGGGTGTTATCTCTTTTGTCGAAAATCAGCCGTTTTTGCATGAACATTAAATGACTCCATGTGATATTTAATTAACTTCCCGGGGTGAAGAAACCCGTTTTGAGAACTCAGAGTGAGTAAATTGGCCATTTTCATGCACTTTTAACCATTCCATAAATCTTGTGTTTAGGGCCCCTGGAAGCATGAAAATCACTTTAAACATGCTAATTTTAGCTCTAACACTGATGATCAACCTACAAATGTGAACTGACGTTCAAAAATAAAACATTTGAAAACGGACCATTTTCCACATTTCTAAAGCATGACGTAATGGGGGGGTGTTATCTCTTTTGTCGAAAATCAGCTGTTTTTGCTTGAACATTAAATGCCTCCAAATGGTATTGAATTCACTTCCCGAGCCCCTGGAAGCATGAAAATCACTTTAAACATGCTAATTTTAGCTCTAACACTGATGATCCACCTACAAATGTGAACTGACGTTCAAAAATAAAACATTTGAAAACGGACCATTTTCCACATTTCTGAAGCATGACGTAATGGGGGGGGTGTTATCTCTTTTGTCAAAAATCAGCCGTTTTTGCTTGAACATTAAATGCCTCCAAATGGTATTTAATTAACTTCCCGGGGTGAAGAAACCCTTTTTGAGAACTCAGAGTGAGTAAATTGGCCCTTTTCATGCACTTTTAACCATTCCATAAATCTTGTGTTTAGGGCCCCTGGAAGCATGAAAATCACTTTAAACATGCTAATTTTAGCTCTAACACTGATGATCAACCTACAAATGTGAACTGACATTCACAAATAAAACATTTGAAAACGGACCATTTTCCACATTTCTGAAGCATGACGTAATGGGGGGTGTTATCTCTTTTGTCGAAAATCAGCCGTTTTTGCTTGAACATTAAATGACTCCATGTGATATTTAATTAACTTCCCGAGCCCCTGGAAGCATGAAAATCACTTTAAACATGCTAATTTTAGCTGTAACACTGATGATCCACCTACAAATGTGAACTGACGTTCAAAAATAAAACATTTGAAAACGGACCATTTTCCACATTTCTGAAGCATGACGTAATGGGGGGTGTTATCTCTTTTGTCGAAAATCAGCCGTTTTTGCTTGAACTTTAAATGCCTTCAAATAGTATTTAATTCACTTCCCGAGCCCCTGGAAGCATGAAAATCACTTTAAACATGCTAATTTTAGCTCTAACACTGATGATCCACCTACAAATGTGAACTGACGTTCAAAAATAAAACATTTGAAAACAGACCATTTTCCACATTTCTGAAGCATGACGTAATGGGGGGGGTGTTATCTCTTTTGTCAAAAATCAGCCGTTTTTGCTTGAACATTAAATGCCTCCAAATGGTATTTAATTAACTTCCCGGGGTGAAGAAACCCTTTTTGAGAACTCAGAGTGAGTAATTTGGCCCTTTTCATGCACTTTTAACCATTCCATAAATCTTGTGTTTAGGGCCCCTGGAAGCATGAAAATCACTTTAAACATGCTAATTTTAGCTCTAACACTGATGATCAACCTACAAATGTGAACTGACGTTCAAAAATAAAACATTTGAAAACGGACCATTTTCCACATTTCTGAAGCATGACGTAATGGGGGGGTGTTATCTCTTTTGTCGAAAATCAGCCGTTTTTGCTTGAACATTAAATGACTCCATGTGATATTTAATTAACTTCCTGGGGTGAAGAAACCCGTTTTGAGAACTCAGAGTGAGTAAATTGGCCATTTTCATGCACTTTTAACCATTCCATAAATCTTGTGTTTAGGGCCCCTGGAAGCATGAAAATCACTTTAAACATGCTAATTTTAGCTCTAACACTGATGATCAACCTACAAATGTGAACTGACGTTCAAAAATAAAACATTTGAAAACGGACCATTTTCCACATTTCTGAAGCATGACGTAATGGGGGGGTGTTATCTCTTTTGTCAAAAATCAGCCGTTTTTGCTTGAACATTAAATGCCTCCAAATGGTATTTAATTAACTTCCCGAGCCCCTGGAAGCATGAAAATCACTTTAAACATGCTAATTTTAGCTCTAACACTGATGATTCACCTACAAATGTGTACTGACGTTCAAAAATAAAACATTTGAAAACGGACCATTTTCCACATTTCTGAAGCATGACATAATGGGGGGTGTTATCTCTTTTGTCGAAAATCAGCCGTTTTTGCTTGAACTTTAAATGCCTCCAAATAGTATTTAATTCACTTCCCGAGCCCCTGGAAGCATGAAAATCACTTTAAACATGCTAATTTTAGCTCTAACACTGATGATCCACCTACAAATGTGAACTGACGTTCAAAAATAAAACATTTGAAAACAGACCATTTTCCACATTTCTGAAGCATGACGTAATGGGGGGGTGTTATCTCTTTTGTCAAAAATCAGCCGTTTTTGCTTGAACATTAAATGCCTCCAAATGGTATTTAATTAACTTCCCGGGGTGAAGAAACCCTTTTTGAGAACTCAGAGTGAGTAAATTGGCCCTTTTCATGCACTTTTAACCATTCCATAAATCTTGTGTTTAGGGCCCCTGGAAGCATGAAAATCACTTTAAACATGCTAATTTTAGCTCTAACACTGATGATCAACCTACAAATGTGAACTGACGTTCAAAAATAAAACATTTGAAAACGGACCATTTTCCACATTTCTGAAGCACGACGTAATGGGGGGGTGTTATCTCTTTTGTCGAAAATCAGCCGTTTTTGCATGAACATTAAATGACTCCATGTGATATTTAATTAACTTCCCGGGGTGAAGAAACCCGTTTTGAGAACTCAGAGTGAGTAAATTGGCCATTTTCATGCACTTTTAACCATTCCATAAATCTTGTGTTTAGGGCCCCTGGAAGCATGAAAATCACTTTAAACATGCTAATTTTAGCTCTAACACTGATGATCAACCTACAAATGTGAACTGACGTTCAAAAATAAAACATTTGAAAACGGACCATTTTCCACATTTCTGAAGCACGACGTAATGGGGGGGTGTTATCTCTTTTGTCGAAAATCAGCCGTTTTTGCATGAACATTAAATGACTCCATGTGATATTTAATTAACTTCCCGGGGTGAAGAAACCCGTTTTGAGAACTCAGAGTGAGTAAATTGGCCATTTTCATGCACTTTTAACCATTCCATAAATCTTGTGTTTAGGGCCCCTGGAAGCATGAAAATCACTTTAAACATGCTAATTTTAGCTCTAACACTGATGATCAACCTACAAATGTGAACTGACGTTCAAAAATAAAACATTTGAAAACGGACCATTTTCCACATTTCTGAAGCATGACGTAATGGGGGGGTGTTATCTCTTTTGTCGAAAATCAGCTGTTTTTGCTTGAACATTAAATGCCTCCAAATGGTATTTAATTAACTTCCCGGGGTGAAGAAACCCTTTTTGAGAACTCAGAGTGACTAAATTGGCCCTTTTCATGCACCTTTAACCATTCCATAAATCTTGTGTTTAGGGCCCCTGGAAGCATGAAAATCACTTTAAACATGCTAATTTTAGCTCTAACACTGATGATCAACCTACAAATGTGAACTGACGTTCAAAAATAAAACATTCGAAAACGGACCATTTTCCACATTTCTGAAGCATGACGTAATGGGGGGTGTTATCTCTTTTGTCAAAAATCAGCCGTTTTTGCTTGAACATTAAATGCCTCCAAATGGTATTTAATTAACTTCCCGGGGTGAGGAAACCCTTTTTGAGAACTCAGAGTGAGTAAATTTGCCCTTTTCATGCACTTTTAACCATTCCATAAATCTTGTGTTTAGGGCCCCTGGAAGCATGAAAATCACTTTAAACATGTTAATTTTAGCTGTAACACTGAAGATCAACCTACAAATCTGAACTGACGTTCAAAAATAAAACATTTGAAAACGGACCATTTTCCACATTTCTGCAGCATGACGTAATGGGGGGGTGTTATCTCTTTTGTCAAAAATCAGCCGTTTTTGCTTGAACATTAAATGCCTCCAAATGGTATTGAATTCACTTCCCGAGCCCCTGGAAGCATGAAAATCACTTTAAACATGCTAATTTTAGCTCTAACACTGATGATCCACCTACAAATGTGAACTGACGTTCAAAAATAAAACATTTGAAAACGGACCATTTTCCACATTTCTGAAGCATGACGTAATGGGGGGGGTGTTATCTCTTTTGTCAAAAATCAGCCGTTTTTGCTTGAACATTAAATGCCTCCAAATGGTATTTAATTAACTTCCCGAGCCCCTGGAAGCATGAAAATCACTTTAAACATGCTAATTTTAGCTCTAACACTGATGATCCACCTACAAATGTGAACTGACGTTCAAAAATAAAACATTTGAAAACGGACCATTTTCCACATTTCTGAAGCATGACGTAATGGGGGGGTGTTATCTCTTTTGTCAAAAATCAGCCGTTTTTGCTTGAACATTAAATGCCTCCAAATGGTATTGAATTCACTTCCCGAGCCCCTGGAAGCATGAAAATCACTTTAAACATGCTAATTTTAGCTCTAACACTGATGATCCACCTACAAATGTGAACTGACGTTCAAAAATAAAACATTTGAAAACGGACCATTTTCCACATTTCTGAAGCATGACGTAATGGGGGGGGTGTTATCTCTTTTGTCAAAAATCAGCCGTTTTTGCTTGAACATTAAATGCCTCCAAATGGTATTTAATTAACTTCCCGAGCCCCTGGAAGCATGAAAATCACTTTAAACATGCTAATTTTAGCTCTAACACTGATGATCCACCTACAAATGTGAACTGACGTTCAAAAATAAAACATTTGAAAACGGACCATTTTCCACATTTCTGAAGCATGACGTAATGGGGGGCTGTTATCTCTTTTGTCGAAAATCAGCCGTTTTTGCTTGAACATTAAATGCCTCCAAATGGTATTTAATTAACTTCCCGGGGTGAAGAAACCCTTTTTGAGAACTCAGAGTGAGTAAATTGGCCCTTTTCATGCACTTTTAACCATTCCATAAATCTTGTGTTTAGGGCCCCTGGAAGCATGAAAATCACTTTAAACATGCTAATTTTAGCTCTAACACTGATGATCAACCTACAAATGTGAACTGACATTCACAAATAAAACATTTGAAAACGGACCATTCTCCACATTTCTGAAGCATGACGTAATGGGGGGTGTTATCTCTTTTGTCGAAAATCAGCCGTTTTTGCTTGAACATTAAATGACTCCATGTGATATTTAATTAACTTCCCGAGCCCCTGGAAGCATGAAAATCACTTTAAACATGCTAATTTTAGCTCTAACACTGATGATCCACCTACAAATGTGAACTGACGTTCAAAAATAAAACATTTGAAAACGGACCATTTTCCACATTTCTGAAGCATGACGTAATGGGGGGTGTTATCTCTTTTGTCGCAAATCAGCCGTTTTTGCTTGAACTTTAAATGCCTTCAAATAGTATTTAATTCACTTCCCGAGCCCCTGGAAGCATGAAAATCACTTTAAACATGCTAATTTTAGCTCTAACACTGATGATCCACCTACAAATGTGAACTGATGTTCAAAAATAAAACATTTGAAAACAGACCATTTTCCACATTTCTGAAACATGACGTAATGGGGGGTGTTATCTCTTTTGTCAAAAATCAGCCGTTTTTGCTTGAACATTAAATGCCTCCAAATGGTATTTAATTAACTTCCCGGGGTGAAGAAACCCTTTTTGAGAACTCAGAGTGAGTAAATTGGCCCTTTTCATGCACTTTTAACCATTCCATAATTCTTGTGTTTAGGGCCCCTGGAAGCATGAAAATCACTTTAAACATGCTAATTTTAGCTCTAACACTGATGATCAACCTACAAATGTGAACTGACGTTCAAAAATAAAACATTTGAAAACGGACCATTTTCCAAATTTCTGAAGCATGACGTAATGGTGGGGTGTTATCTCTTTTGTCGAAAATCAGCCGTTTTTGCTTGAACATTAAATGACTCCATGTGATATTTAATTAACTTCCCGGGGTGAAGAAACCCGTTTTGAGAACTCAGAGTGAGTAAATTGGCCATTTTCATGCACTTTTAACCATTCCATAAATCTTGTGTTTAGGGCCCCTGGAAGCATGAAAATCACTTTAAACATGCTAATTTTAGCTCTAACACTGATGATCAACCTACAAATGTAAACTGACGTTCAAAAATAAAACATTTGAAAACGGACCATTTTCCACATTTCTGAAGCATGACGTAATGGGGGTGTGTTATCTCTTTTGTCGAAAATCAGCCGTTTTTGCTTGAACATTAAATGCCTCCAAATGGTATTTAATAAACTTCCCGGGGTGAAGAAACCCTTTTTGAGAACTCAGAGTGACTAAATTGGCCCTTTTCATGCACTTTTAACCATTCCATAAATCTTGTGTTTAGGGCCCCTGGAAGCATGAAAATCACTTTAAACATGCTAATTTTAGCTCTAACACTGATGATCAACCTACAAATGTGAACTGACGTTCAAAAATAAAACATTCGAAAACGGACCACTTTCCACATTTCTGAAGCATGACGTAATGGGGGGTGTTATCTCTTTTGTCAAAAATCAGCCGTTTTTGCTTGAACATTAAATGCCTCCAAATGGTATTAAATTCACTTCCCGAGCCCCTGGAAGCATGAAAATCACTTTAAACATGCTAATTTTAGCTCTAACACTGATGATCCACCTACAAATGTGAACTGACGTTCAAAAATAAAACATTTGAAAACGGACCATTTTCCACATTTCTGAAGCATGACGTAATGGGGGGGGTGTTATCTCTTTTGTCAAAAATCAGCCGTTTTTGCTTGAACATTAAATGCCTCCAAATGGTATTTAATTAACTTCCCGAGCCCCTGGAAGCATGAAAATCACTTTAAACATGCTAATTTTAGCTCTAACACTGATGATCCACCTACAAATGTGAACTGACGTTCAAAAATAAAACATTTGAAAACGGACCATTTTCCACATTTCTGAAGCATGACGTAATGGGGGGCTGTTATCTCTTTTGTCGAAAATCAGCCGTTTTTGCTTGAACATTAAATGCCTCCAAATGGTATTTAATTAACTTCCCGGGGTGAAGAAACCCTTTTTGAGAACTCAGAGTGAGTAAATTGGCCCTTTTCATGCACTTTTAACCATTCCATAAATCTTGTGTTTAGGGCCCCTGGAAGCATGAAAATCACTTTAAATATGCTAATTTTAGCTCTAACACTGATGATCAACCTACAAATGTGAACTGACATTCACAAATTAAACAATTGGAAACGGACCATTTTCCACATTTCTGAAGCATGACGTAATGGGGGGTGTTATCTCTTTTGTCAAAAGTCAGCCGTTTTTGCTTGAACATTAAATGCCTCCAAATGGAATTTAATTAACTTCCCGGGGTGAAGAAACCCTTTTTGAGAACTCAGAGTGAGTAAATTGGCCCTTTTCATGCACTTTTAACCATTCCACAAATCTTGTGTTTAGGGCCCCTGGAAGCATGAAAATCACTTTAAACATGCTAATTGTAGCTCTAACACTGATGATCAACCTACAAATGTGAACTGACGTTCAAAAATAAAACATTTGAAAACGGACCATTTTCCACATTTCTGAAGCATGACGTAATGGGGGGGTGTTATCTCTTTTGTCAAAAATCAGCCATTTTTGCTTGAACATTAAATGCCTCCAAATGGTATTTAATTACCTTCCCAGGGTGAAGAAACCCTTTTTGAGAACTCAGAGTGAGTAAATTGGCCCTTTTCATGCACTTTTAACCATTCCACAAATCTTGTGTTTAGGGCCCCTGGAAGCATGAAAATCACTTTAAACATGCTAATTTTAGCTCTAACACTGATGATCAACCTACAAATGTGAACTGACGTTCAAAAATAAAACATTTGAAAACGGACCATTCTCCACATTTCTGAAGCATGACGTAATGGGGGGTGTTATCTCTTTTGTCGAAAATCAGCCGTTTTTGCTTGAACATTAAATGACTCCATGTGATATTTCATTAACTTCCCGGGGTGAAGAAACCCTTTTTGAGAACTCAGAGTGAGTAAATTGGCCCTTTTCATGCACTTTTAACCATTCCACAAATCTTGTGTTTAGGGCCCCTGGAAGCATGAAAATCACTTTAAACATGCTAATTGTAGCTCTAACACTGATGATCAACCTACAAATGTGAACTGACGTTCAAAAATAAAACATTTGAAAACGGACCATTTTCCACATTTCTGAAGCATGACGTAATGGGGGGGTGTTATCTCTTTTGTCAAAAATCAGCCATTTTTGCTTGAACATTAAATGCCTCCAAATGGTATTTAATTACCTTCCTGGGGTGAAGAAACCCTTTTTGAGAACTCAGAGTGAGTAAATTGGCCCTTTTCATGCACTTTTAACCATTCCACAAATCTTGTGTTTAGGGCCCCTGGAAGCATGAAAATCACTTTAAACATGCTAATTTTAGCTCTAACACTGATGATCAACCTACAAATGTGAACTGACGTTCAAAAATAAAACATTTGAAAACGGACCATTCTCCACATTTCTGAAGCATGACGTAAGGGGGGGGGTTATCTCTTTTGTCGAAAATCAGCCGTTTTTGCTTGAACTTTAAATGCCTCCAAATAGTATTTATTTCACTTCCCGAGCCCCTGGAAGCATGAAAATCACTTTAAACATGCTAATTTTAGCTCTAACACTGATGATCCACCTACAAATGTGAACTGACGTTCAAAAATAAAACATTTGAAAACAGACCATTTTCCACATTTCTGAAGCATGACGTAATGGGGGGGTGTTATCTCTTTTGTCAAAAATCAGCCGTTTTTGCTTGAACATTAAATGCCTCCAAATGGTATTTAATTAACTTCCCGGGGTGAAGAAACCCTTTTTGAGAACTCAGAGTGAGTAAATTGGCCCTTTTCATGCACTTTTAACCATTCCATAAATCTTGTGTTTAGGGCCCCTGGAAGCATGAAAATCACTTTAAACATGCTAATTTTAGCTCTAACACTGATGATCAACCTACAAATGTGAACTGACGTTCAAAAATAAAACATTTGAAAACGGACCATTTTCCACATTTCTGAAGCACGACGTAATGGGGGGGTGTTATCTCTTTTGTCGAAAATCAGCAGTTTTTGCTTGAACATTAAATGACTCCATGTGATATTTAATTAACTTCCCGGGGTGAAGAAACCCGTTTTGAGAACTCAGAGTGAGTAAATTGGCCATTTTCATGCACTTTTAACCATTCCATAAATCTTGTGTTTAGGGCCCCTGGAAGCATGAAAATCACTTTAAACATGCTAATTTTAGCTCTAACACTGATGATCAACCTACAAATGTGAACTGACGTTCAAAAATAAAACATTTGAAAACGGACCATTTTCCACATTTCTGAAGCATGACGTAATGGGGGGGTGTTATCTCTTTTGTCGAAAATCAGCTGTTTTTGCTTGAACATTAAATGCCTCCAAATGGTATTTAATTAACTTCCCGGGGTGAAGAAACCCTTTTTGAGAACTCAGAGTGACTAAATTGGCCCTTTTCATGCACCTTTAACCATTCCATAAATCTTGTGTTTAGGGCCCCTGGAAGCATGAAAATCACTTTAAACATGCTAATTTTAGCTCTAACACTGATGATCAACCTACAAATGTGAACTGACGTTCAAAAATAAAACATTCGAAAACGGACCATTTTCCACATTTTTGAAGCATGACGTAATGGGGGGTGTTATCTCTTTTGTCAAAAATCAGCCGTTTTTGCTTGAACATTAAATGCCTCCAAATGGTATTTAATTAACTTCCCGGGGTGAAGAAACCCTTTTTGAGAACTCAGAGTGAGTAAATTTGCCCTTTTCATGCACTTTTAACCATTCCATAAATCTTGTGTTTAGGGCCCCTGGAAGCATGAAAATCACTTTAAACATGTTAATTTTAGCTGTAACACTGACGATCAACCTACAGATCTGAACTGACGTTCAAAAATAAAACATTTGAAAACGGACCATTTTCCACATTTCTGAAGCATGACGTAATGGGGGGGTGTTATCTCTTTTGTCAAAAATCAGCCGTTTTTGCTTGAACATTAAATGCCTCCAAATGGTATTGAATTCACTTCCCGAGCCCCTGGAAGCATGAAAATCACTTTAAACATGCTAATTTTAGCTCTAACACTGATGATCCACCTACAAATGTGAACTGACGTTCAAAAATAAAACATTTGAAAACGGACCATTTTCCACATTTCTGAAGCATGACGTAATGGGGGGGTGTTATCTCTTTTGTCAAAAACCAGCCGTTTTTGCTTGAACATTAAATGCCTCCAAATGGTATTTAATTAACTTCCCGAGCCCCTGGAAGCATGAAAATCACTTTAAACATGCTAATTTTAGCTCTAACACTGATGATCCACCTACAAATGTGAACTGACGTTCAAAAATAAAACATTTGAAAACGGACCATTTTCCACATTTCTGAAGCATGACGTAATGGGGGTGTTATCTCTTTTGTCGAAAATCAGCCGTTTTTGCTTGAACTTTAAATGCCTTCAAATAGTATTTAATTCACTTCCCGAGCCCCTGGAAGCATGAAAATCACTTTAAACATGCTAATTTTAGCTCTAACACTGATGATCCACCTACAAATGTGAACTGACGTTCAAAAATAAAACATTTGAAAACAGACCATTTTCCACATTTCTGAAGCATGACGTAATGGGGGGGTGTTATCTCTTTTGTCAAAAATCAGCCGTTTTTGCTTGAACATTAAATGCCTCCAAATGGTATTTAATTAACTTCCCGGGGTGAAGAAACCCTTTTTGAGAACTCAGAGTGAGTAAATTGGCCCTTTTCATGCACTTTTAACCATTCCATAAATCTTGTGTTTAGGGCCCCTGGAAGCATGAAAATCACTTTAAACATGCTAATTTTAGCTCTAACACTGATGATCAACCTACAAATGTGAACTGACGTTCAAAAATAAAACATTTGAAAACGGACCATTTTCCAAATTTCTGAAGCATGACGTAATGGGGGGGTGTTATCTCTTTTGTCGAAAATCAGCCGTTTTTGCTTGAACATTAAATGACTCCATGTGATATTTAATTAACTTCCCGGGGTGAAGAAACCCGTTTTGAGAACTCAGAGTGAGTAAATTGGCCATTTTCATGCACTTTTAACCATTCCATAAATCTTGTGTTTAGGGCCCCTGGAAGCATGAAAATCACTTTAAACATGCTAATTTTAGCTCTAACACTGATGATCAACCTACAAATGTGAACTGACGTTCAAAAATAAAACATTTGAAAACGGACCATTTTCCACATTTCTGAAGCATGACGTAATGGGGGTGTGTTATCTCTTTTGTCGAAAATCAGCCGTTTTTGCTTGAACATTAAATGCCTCCAAATGGTATTTAATTAACTTCCCGGGGTGAAGAAACCCTTTTTGAGAACTCAGAGTGACTAAATTGGCCCTTTTCATGCACTTTTAACCATTCCATAAATCTTGTGTTTAGGGCCCCTGGAAGCATGAAAATCACTTTAAACATGCTAATTTTAGCTCTAACACTGATGATCAACCTACAAATGTGAACTGACGTTCAAAAATAAAACATTCGAAAACGGACCATTTTCCACATTTCTGAAGCATGACGTAATGGGGGGTGTTATCTCTTTTGTCAAAAATCTGCCGTTTTTGCTTGAACATTAAATGCCTCCAAATGGTATTTAATTAACTTCCCGGGGTGAAGAAACCCTTTTTGAGAACTCAGAGTGAGTAAATTTGCCCTTTTCATGCACTTTTAACCATTCCATAAATCTTGTGTTTAGGGCCCCTGGAAGCATGAAAATCACTTTAAACATGTTAATTTTAGCTCTAACAGTGATGATCAACCTACAAATGTGAACTGACGTTCAAAAATAAAACATTTGAAAACGGACCATTCTCCACATTTCTGAAGCATGACGTAATGGGGGGTGTTATCTCTTTTGTCGAAAATCAGCCGTTTTTGCTTGAACATTAAATGACTCCATGTGATATTTAATTAACTTCCCGAGCCCCTGGAAGCATGAAAATCACTTTAAACATGCTAATTTTAGCTCTAACACTGATGATCCACCTACAAATGTGAACTGACGTTCAAAAATAAAACATTTGAAAACGGACCATTTTCCACCTTTCTGAAGCTAGACGTAATGGGGGGTGTTATCTCTTTTGTCAAAAATCAGCCGTTTTTGCTTGAACATTAAATGCCTGCAAATGGTATTTAATTAACTTCCCGGGGTGAAGAAACCCTTTTTGAGAACTCAGAGTGAGTAAATTGGCCCTTTTCATGCACTTTTAACCATTCCATAAATCTTGTGTTTAGGGCCCCTGGAAGCATGAAAATCACTTTAAACAGGCTAATTTGAGCTCTAACACTGATGATCAACCTGCAAATGTGAACTGACGTTCAAAAATAAAACATTTGAAAACGGACCATTTTCCAAATTTCTGAAGCATGACGTAATGGGGGGGTGTTATCTCTTTTGTCGAAAATCAGCCGTTTTTGCTTGAACATTAAATGACTCCATGTGATATTTAATTAACTTCCCGGGGTGAAGAAACCCGTTTTGAGAACTCAGAGTGAGTAAATTGGCCATTTTCATGCACTTTTAACCATTCCATAAATCTTGTGTTTAGGGCCCCTGGAAGCATGAAAATCACTTTAAACATGCTAATTTTAGCTCTAACACTGATGATCAACCTACAAATGTGAACTGACGTTCAAAAATAAAACATTTGAAAACGGACCATTTTCCACATTTCTGAAGCATGACGTAATGGGGGGGTGTTATCTCTTTTGTCGAAAATCAGCCGTTTTTGCTTGAACATTAAATGCCTCCAAATGGTATTTAATTAACTTCCCGGGGTGAAGAAACCCTTTTTGAGAACTCAGAGTGACTAAATTGGCCCTTTTCATGCACTTTTAACCATTCCATAAATCTTGTGTTTAGGGCCTCTGGAAGCATGAAAATCACTTTAAACATGCTAATTTTAGCTCTAACACTGATGATCAACCTACAAATGTGAACTGACGTTCAAAAATAAAACATTTGAAAACGGACCATTTTCCACATTTCTGAAGCATGACGTAATGGGGGGTGTTATCCCTTTTGTCAAAAATCAGCCGTTTTTGCTTGAACATTAAATGCCTCCAAATGGTATTTAATTAACTTCCCGGGGTGAAGAAACCCTTTTTGAGAACTCAGAGTGAGTAAATTTTCCCTTTTTCATGCACTTTTAACCATTCCATAAATCTTGTGTTTAGGGCCCCTGGAAGCATGAAAATCACTTTAAACATGTTAATTTTAGCTCTAACACTGACGATCAACCTGCAAATCTGAACTGACGTTCAAAAATAAAACATTTGAAAACGGACCATTTTCCACATTTCTGAAGCATGACGTAAAGGGGGGGTGTTATCTCTTTTGTCAAAAATCAGCCATTTTTGCTTGAACATTAAATGCCTCCAAATGGTATTGAATTCACTTCCCGAGCCCCTGGAAGCATGAAAATCACTTTAAACATGCTAATTTTAGCTCTAACACTGATGATCCACCTACAAATGTGAACTGACGTTCAAAAATAAAACATTTGAAAACTGACCATTTTCCACATTTCTGAACCATGACGTAATGGGGGGGGGTGTTATCTCTTTTGTCAAAAATCAGCCGTTTTTGCTTGAACATTAAATGCCTCCAAATGGTATTTAATTAACTTCCCGAGCCCCTGGAAGCATGAAAATCACTTTAAACATGCTAATTTTAGCTCTAACACTGATGATCCACCTACAAATGTGAACTGACGTTCAAAAATAAAACATTTGAAAACTGACCATTTTCCACATTTCTGAAGCATGACGTAATGGGGGGCTGTTATCTCTTTTGTCGAAAATCAGCCGTTTTTGCTTGAACATTAAATGCCTCCAAATGGTATTTAATTAACTTCCCGGGGTGAAGAAACCCTTTTTGAGAACTCAGAGTGAGTAAATTGGCCCTTTTCATGCACTTTTAACCATTCCATAAATCTTGTGTTTAGGGCCCCTGGAAGCATGAAAATCACTTTAAACATGCTAATTTTAGCTCTAACACTGATGATCAACCTACAAATGTGAACTGACATTCACAAATAAAACATTTGAAAACGGACCATTTTCCACATTTCTGAAGCATGACGTAATGGGGGGTGTTATCTCTTTTGTCAAAAATCAGCCATTTTTGCTTGAACATTAAATGCCTCCAAATGGTATTTAATTAACTTCCCGGGGTGAAGGAACCCTTTTTGAGAACTCAGAGTGAGTAAATTGGCCCTTTTCATGCACTTTTAACCATTCCACAAATCTTGTGTTTAGGGCCCCTGGAAGCATGAAAATCACTTTAAACATGCTAATTTTAGCTCTAACACTGATGATCAACCTACAAATGTGAACTGACGTTCAAAAATAAAACATTTGAAAACGGACCATTCTCCACATTTCTGAAGCATGACGTAATGGGGGGTGTTATCTCTTTTGTCGAAAATCAGCCGTTTTTGCTTGAACATTAAATGACTCCATGTGATATTTAATTAACTTCCCGAGCCCCTGGAACCATGAAAATCACTTTAAACATGCTAATTTTAGCTCTAACACTGATGAGCCACCTACAAATGTGAACTGACGTTCAAAAATAACACATTTGAAAACGGACCATTTTCCACATTTCTGAAGCTAGACGTAATGGGGGGGTGTTATCTCTTTTGTCAAAAATCAGCCGTTTTTGCTTGAACATTAAATGCCTGCAAATGGTATTTAATTAACTTCCCGGGGTGAAGAAACCCTTTTTGAGAACTCAGAGTGAGTAAATTGGCCCTTTTCATGCACTTTTAACCATTCCATAAATCTTGTGTTTAGGGCCCCTGGAAGCATGAAAATCACTTTAAACATGCTAATTTTAGCTCTAACACTGATGATCAACCTACAAATGTGAACTGACGTTCAAAAATAAAACATTTGAAAACGGACCATTTTCCACATTTCTGAAGCATGACGTAATGGGGGGGTGTTATCTCTTTTGTCGAAAATCAGCCGTTTTTGCTTGAACATTAAATGACTCCATGTGATATTTAATTAACTTCCCGGGGTGAAAAAACCCGTTTTGAGAACTCAGAGTGAGTAAATTGGCCATTTTCATGCACTTTTAACCATTCCATAAATCTTGTGTTTAGGGCCCCTGGAAGCATGAAAATCACTTTAAACATGCTAATTTTAGCTCTAACACTGATGATCAACCTACAAATGTGAACTGACGTTCAAAAATAAAACATTTGAAAACGGACCATTTTCCACATTTCTGAAGCATGACGTAATGGGGGGGTGTTATCTCTTTTGTCGAAAATCAGCTGTTTTTGCTTGAATATTAAATGCCTCCAAATGGTATTTAATTAACTTCCCGGGGTGAAGAAACCCTTTTTGAGAACATAGAGTGACTAAATTGGCCCTTTTCATGCACCTTTAACCATTCCATAAATCTTGTGTTTAGGGCCCCTGGAAGCATGAAAATCACTTTAAACATGCTAATTTTAGCTCTAACACTGATGATCAACCTACAAATGTGAACTGACTTTCAAAAATAAAACATTTGAAAACGGACCATTTTCCACATTTCTGAAGCATGACGTAATGGGGGGTGTTATCTCTTTTGTCAAAAATCAGCCGTTTTTGCTTGAACATTAAATGCCTCCAAATGGTATTTAATTAACTTCCCGGGGTGAAGAAACCCTTTTTGAGAACTCAGAGTGAGTAAATTTGCCCTTTTCATGCACTTTTAACCATTCCATAAATCTTGTGTTTAGGGCCCCTGGAAGCATAAAAATCACTTTAAACATGTTAATTTTAGCTGTAACACTGACGATCAACCTACAAATCTGAACTGACGTTCAAAAATAAAACATTTGAAAACGGACCATTTTCCACATTTCTGAAGCATGACGTAATGGGGGGGTGTTATCTCTTTTGTCAAAAATCAGCCGTTTTTGCTTGAACATTAAATGCCTCCAAATGGTATTGAATTCACTTCCCGAGCCCCTGGAAGCATGAAAATCACTTTAAACATGCTAATTTTAGCTCTAACACTGATGATCCACCTACAAATGTGAACTGACGTTCAAAAATAAAACATTTGAAAACGGACCATTTTCCACATTTCTGAAGCATGACGTAATGGGGGGGTGTTTTCTCTTTTGTCGAAAATCAGCCGTTTTTGCTTGAACATTAAATGCCTCCAAATGGTATTTAATTAACTTCCTGGGGTGAAGAAACCCTTTTTGAGAACTCAGAGTGACTAAATTGGCCCTTTTCATGCACTTTTAACCATTCCATAAATCTTGTGTTTAGGGCCCCTGGAAGCATGAAAATCACTTTAAACATGCTAATTTTAGCTCTAACACTGATGATCAACCTACAAATGTGAACTGACGTTCAAAAATAAAACATTTGAAAACGGACCACTTTCCACATTTCTGAAGCATGACGTAATGGGGGGTGTTATCTCTTTTGTCAAAAATCTGCTGTTTTTGCTTGAACATTAAATGCCTCCAAATGGTATTTAATTAACTTCCCGGGGTGAAGAAACCCTTTTTGAGAACTCAGAGTGAGTAAATTTGCCCTTTTCATGCACTTTTAACCATTCCATAAATCTTGTGTTTAGGGCCCCTGGAAGCATGAAAATCACTTTAAACATGTTAATTTTAGCTCTAACACTGACGATCAACCTACAAATCTGAACTGACGTTCAAAAATAAAACATTTGAAAACGGACCATTTTCCACATTTCTGAAGCATGACGTAATGGGGGGGTGTTATCTCTTTTGTCAAAAATCAGCCGTTTTTGCTTGAACATTAAATGCCTCCAAATGGTATTGAATTCACTTCCCGAGCCCCTGGAAGCATGAAAATCACTTTAAACATGCTAATTTTAGCTCTAACACTGATGATCCACCTACAAATGTGAACTGACGTTCAAAAATAAAACATTTGAAAACTGACCATTTTCCACATTTCTGAAGCATGACGTAATGGGGGGGGTGTTATCTCTTTTGTCAAAAATCAGCCGTTTTTGCTTGAACATTAAATGCCTCCAAATGGTATTTAATTAACTTCCCGAGCCCCTGGAAGCATGAAAATCACTTTAAACATGCTAATTTTAGCTCTAACACTGATGATCCACCTACAAATGTGAACTGACGTTCAAAAATAAAACATTTGAAAACGGACCATTTTCCACATTTCTGAAGCATGACGTAATGGGGGGTGTTATCTCTTTTGTCAAAAGTCAGCCGTTTTTGCTTGAACATTAAATGCCTTCCCGGGGTGAAGAAACCCTTTTTGAGAACTCAGAGTGAGTAAATTGGCCCTTTTCATGCACTTTTAACCATTCCACAAATCTTGTGTTTAGGGCCCCTGGAAGCATGAAAATCACTTTAAACATGCTAATTGTAGCTCTAACACTGATGATCAACCTACAAATGTGAACTGACGTTCAAAAATAAAACATTTGAAAACGGACCATTTTCCACATTTCTGAAGCATGACGTAATGGGGGGGTGTTATCTCTTTTGTCAAAAATCAGCCATTTTTGCTTGAACATTAAATGCCTCCAAATGGTATTTAATTACCTTCCCGGGGTGAAGAAACCCTTTTTGAGAACTCAGAGTGAGTAAATTGGCCCTTTTCATGCACTTTTAACCATTCCACAAATCTTGTGTTTAGGGCCCCTGGAAGCATGAAAATCACTTTAAACATGCTAATTTTAGCTCTAACACTGATGATCAACCTACAAATGTGAACTGACGTTCAAAAATAAAACATTTGAAAACGGACCATTCTCCACATTTCTGAAGCATGACGTAATGGGGGGTGTTATCTCTTTTGTCGAAAATCAGCCGTTTTTGCTTGAACATTAAATGACTCCATGTGATATTTAATTAACTTCCCGGGGTGAAGAAACCCTTTTTGAGAACTCAGAGTGAGTAAATTGGCCATTTTCATGCACTTTTAACCATTCCATAAATCTTGTGTTTAGGGCCCCTGGAAGCATGAAAATCACTTTAAACATGCTAATTTTAGCTCTAACACTGATGATCAACCTACAAATGTGAACTGACGTTCAAAAATAAAACATTTGAAAACGGACCATTTTCCACATTTCTGAAGCATGACGTAATGGGGGGGTGTTATCTCTTTTGTTGAAAATCAGCTGTTTTTGCTTGAACATTAAATGCCTCCAAATGGTATTTAATTAACTTCCCAGGGTGAAGAAACCCTTTTTGAGAACTCAGAGTGACTAAATTGGCCCTTTTCATGCACTTTTAACCATTCCATAAATCTTGTGTTTAGGGCCCCTGGAAGCATGAAAATCACTTTAAACATGCTAATTTTAGCTCTAACACTGATGATCAACCTACAAATGTGAACTGACGTTCAAAAATAAAACATTCGAAAACGGACCATTTTCCACATTTCTGAAGCATGACGTAATGGGGGGTGTTATCTCTTTTGTCAAAAATCTGCCGTTTTTGCTTGAACATTAAATGCCTCCAAATGGTATTTAATTAACTTCCCGGGGTGAAGAAACCCTTTTTGAGAACTCAGAGTGAGTAAATTTGCCCTTTTCATGCACTTTTAACCATTCCATAAATCTTGTGTTTAGGGCCCCTGGAAGCATGAAAATCACTTTAAACATGTTAATTTTAGCTCTAACACTGACGATCAACCTACAAATCTGAACTGACGTTCAAAAATAAAACATTTGAAAACGGACCATTTTCCACATTTCTGAAGCATGACGTAATGGGGGGGTGTTATCTCTTTTGTCAAAAATCAGCCATTTTTGCTTGAACATTAAATGCCTCCAAATGGTATTGAATTCACTTCCCGAGCCCCTGGAAGCATGAAAATCACTTTAAACATGCTAATTTTAGCTCTAACACTGATGATCCACCTACAAATGTGAACTGACGTTCAAAAATAAAACATTTGAAAACGGACCATTTTCCACATTTCTGAAGCATGACGTAATGGGGGGGGTGTTATCTCTTTTGTCAAAAATCAGCCGTTTTTGCTTGAACATTAAATGCCTCCAAATGGTATAATTAACTTCCCGAGCCCCTGGAAGCATGAAAATCACTTTAAACATGCTAATTTTAGCTCTAACACTGATGATCCACCTACAAATGTGAACTGACGTTCAAAAATAAAACATTTGAAAACGGACCATTTTCCACATTTCTGAAGCATGACGTAATGGGGGGCTGTTATCTCTTTTGTCGAAAATCAGCCGTTTTTGCTTGAACATTAAATGCCTCCAAATGGTATTTAATTAACTTCCCGGGGTGAAGAAACCCTTTTTGAGAACTCAGAGTGAGTAAATTGGCCCTTTTCATGCACTTTTAACCATTCCATAAATCTTGTGTTTAGGGCCCCTGGAAGCATGAAAATCACTTTAAATATGCTAATTTTAGCTCTAACACTGATGATCAACCTACAAATGTGAACTGACATTCACAAATAAAACATTTGAAAACGGACCATTTTCCACATTTCTGAAGCATGACGTAATGGGGGGTGTTATCTCTTTTGTCAAAAGTCAGCCGTTTTTGCTTGAACATTAAATGCCTCCAAATGGAATTTAATTAACTTCCCGGGGTGAAGAAACCCTTTTTGAGAACTCAGAGTGAGTAAATTGGCACTTTTCATGCACTTTTAACCATTCCACAAATCTTGTGTTTAGGGCCCCTGGAAGCATGAAAATCACTTTAAACATGCTAATTGTAGCTCTAACACTGATGATCAACCTACAAATGTGAACTGACGTTCAAAAATAAAACATTTGAAAACGGACCATTTTCCACATTTCTGAAGCATGACGTAATGGGGGGGTGTTATCTCTTTTGTCAAAAATCAGCCATTTTTGCTTGAACATTAAATGCCTCCAAATGGTATTTAATTACCTTCCCGGGGTGAAGAAACCCTTTTTGAGAACTCAGAGTGAGTAAATTGGCCCTATTCATGCACTTTTAACCATTCCACAAATCTTGTGTTTAGGGCCCCTGGAAGCATGAAAATCACTTTAAACATGCTAATTTTAGCTCTAACACTGATGATCAACCTACAAATGTGAACTGACGTTCAAAAATAAAACATTTGAAAACGGACCATTCTCCACATTTCTGAAGCATGACGTAATGGGGGGTGTTATCTCTTTTGTCGAAAATCAGCCGTTTTTGCTTGAACATTAAATGACTCCATGTGATATTTAATTAACTTCCCGAGCCCCTGGAAGCATGAAAATCACTTTAAACATGCTAATTTTAGCTCTAACACTGATGATCCACCTACAAATGTGAACTGACGTTCAAAAATAAAACATTTGAAAACGGACCATTTTCCACATTTCTGAAGCTAGACGTAATGGGGGGGGTGTTATCTCTTTTGTCAAAAATCAGCCGTTTTTGCTTGAACATTAAATGCCTGCAAATGGTATTTAATTAACTTCCCGGGGTGAAGAAACCCTTTTTGAGAACTCAGAGTGAGTAAATTGGCCCTTTTCATGCACTTTTAACCATTCCATAAATCTTGTGTTTAGGGCCCCTGGAAGCATGAAAATCACTTTAAACAGGCTAATTTTAGCTCTAACACTGATGATCAACCTACAAATGTGAACTGACGTTCAAAAATAAAACATTTGAAAACGGACCATTTTCCACATTTCTGAAGCATGACGTAATGGGGGGGTGTTTTCTCTTTTGTCGAAAATCAGCCGTTTTTGCTTGAACATTAAATGCCTCCAAATGGTATTTAATTAACTTCCCGGGGTGAAGAAACCCTTTTTGAGAACTCAGAGTGACTAAATTGGCCATTTTCATGCACTTTTAACCATTCCATAAATCTTGTGTTTAGGGCCTCTGGAAGCATGAAAATCACTTTAAACATGCTAATTTTAGCTCTAACACTGATGATCAACCTACAAATGTGAACTGACGTTCAAAAATAAAACATTCGAAAACGGACCATTTTCCACATTTCTGAAGCATGACGTAATGGGGGGTGTTATCCCTTTTGTCAAAAATCAGCCGTTTTTGCTTGAACATTAAATGCCTCCAAATGGTATTTAATTAACTTCCCGGGGTGAAGAAACCCTTTTTGAGAACTCAGAGTGAGTAAATTTTCCCTTTTTCATGCACTTTTAACCATTCCATAAATCTTGTGTTTAGGGCCCCTGGAAGCATGAAAATCACTTTAAACATGTTAATTTTAGCTCTAACACTGATGATCAACCAGCAAATCTGAACTGACGTTCAAAAATAAAACATTTGAAAACGGACCATTTTCCACATTTCTGAAGCATGACGTAATGGGGGGGTGTTATCTCTTTTGTCAAAAATCAGCCGTTTTTGCTTGAACATTAAATGCCTCCAAATGGTATTGAATTCACTTCCCGAGCCCCTGGAAGCATGAAAATCACTTTAAACATGCTAATTTTAGCTCTAACACTGATGATCCACCTACAAATGTGAACTGACGTTCAAAAATAAAACATTTGAAAACGGACCATTTTCCACATTTCTGAAGCATGACGTAATGGGGGGGGTGTTATCTCTTTTGTCAAAAATCAGCCGTTTTTGCTTGAACATTAAATGCCTCCAAATGGTATTTAATTAACTTCCCGAGCCCCTGGAAGCATGAAAATCACTTTAAACATGCTAATTTTAGCTCTAACACTGATGATCCACCTACAAATGTGAACTGACGTTCAAAAATAAAACATTTGAAAACTGACCATTTTCCACATTTCTGAAGCATGACGTAATGGGGGGCTGTTATCTCTTTTGTCGAAAATCAGCCGTTTTTGCTTGAACATTAAATGCCTCCAAATGGTATTTAATTAACTTCCCGGGGTGAGGAAACCCTTTTTGAGAACTCAGAGTGATTAAATTGGCCCTTTTCATGCACTTTTAACCATTCCATAAATCTTGTGTTTAGGGCCCCTGGAAGCATGAAAATCACTTTAAACATGCTAATTTTAGCTCTAACACTGATGATCAACCTACAAATGTGAACTGACATTCACAAATAAAACATTTGAAAACGGACCATTTTCCACATTTCTGAAGCATGACGTAATGGGGGGTGTTATCTCTTTTGTCAAAAGTCAGCCGTTTTTGCTTGAACATTAAATGCCTCCAAATGGTATTTAATTAACTTCCCGGGGTGAAGAAACCCTTTTTGAGAACTCAGAGTGAGTAAATTGGCCCTTTTCATGCACTTTTAACCACTCCACAAATCTTGTGTTTAGGGCCCCTGGAAGCATGAAAATCACTTTAAACATGCTAATTGTAGCTCTAACACTGATGATCAAGCTACAAATGTGAACTGACGTTCAAAAATAAAACATTTGAAAACGGACCATTTTCCACATTTCTGAAGCATGACGTAATGGGGGGTGTTATCTCTTTTGTCAAAAATCAGCCATTTTTGCTTGAACATTAAATGCCTCCAAATGGTATTTAATTACCTTCCCGGGGTGAAGAAACCCTTTTTGAGAACTCAGAGTGAGTAAATTGGCCCTTTTCATGCACTTTTAACCATTCCACAAATCTTGTGTTTAGGGCCCCTGGAAGCATGAAAATCACTTTAAACATGCTAATTTTAGCTCTAACACTGATGATCAACCTACAAATGTGAACTGATGTTCAAAAATAAAACATTTGAAAACGGACCATTCTCCACATTTCTGAAGCATGACGTAATGGGGGGTGTTATCTCTTTTGTCGAAAATCAGCCGTTTTTGCTTGAACATTAAATGACTCCATGTGATATTTATTTAACTTCCCGAGCCCCTGGAACCATGAAAATCACTTTAAACATGCTAATTTTAGCTCTAACACTGATGATCCACCTACAAATGTGAACTGACGTTCAAAAATAAAACATTTGAAAACGGACCATTCTCCACATTTCTGAAGCATGACGTAATGTGGGGTGTTATCTCTTTTGTCGAAAATCAGCCATTTTTGCTTGAACTTTAAATGCCTCCAAATAGTATTTAATTCACTTCCCGAGCCCCTGGAAGCATGAAAATCACTTTAAACATGCTAATTTTAGCTCTAACACTGATGATCCACCTACAAATGTGAACTGACGTTCAAAAATAAAACATTTGAAAACAGACCATTTTCCACATTTCTGAAGCACGACGTAATGGGGGGGTGTTATCTCTTTTGTCGAAAATCAGCCGTTTTTGCTTGAACATTAAATGACTCCATGTGATATTTAATTAACTTCCCGGGGTGAAAAAACCCGTTTTGAGAACTCAGAGTGAGTAAATTGGCCATTTTCATGCACTTTTAACCATTCCATAAATCTTGTGTTTAGGGCCCCTGGAAGCATGAAAATCACTTTAAACATGCTAATTTTAGCTCTAACACTGATGATCAACCTACAAATGTGAACTGACGTTCAAAAATAAAACATTTGAAAACGGACCATTTTCCACATTTCTGAAGCATGACGTAATGGGGGGGTGTTATCTCTTTTGTCGAAAATCAGCTGTTTTTGCTTGAATATTAAATGCCTCCAAATGGTATTTAATTAACTTCCCGGGGTGAAGAAACCCTTTTTGAGAACATAGAGTGACTAAATTGGCCCTTTTCATGCACCTTTAACCATTCCATAAATCTTGTGTTTAGGGCCCCTGGAAGCATGAAAATCACTTTAAACATGCTAATTTTAGCTCTAACACTGATGATCAACCTACAAATGTGAACTGACTTTCAAAAATAAAACATTTGAAAACGGACCATTTTCCACATTTCTGAAGCATGACGTAATGGGGGGTGTTATCTCTTTTGTCAAAAATCAGCCGTTTTTGCTTGAACATTAAATGCCTCCAAATGGTATTTAATTAACTTCCCGGGGTGAAGAAACCCTTTTTGAGAACTCAGAGTGAGTAAATTTGCCCTTTTCATGCACTTTTAACCATTCCATAAATCTTGTGTTTAGGGCCCCTGGAAGCATAAAAATCACTTTAAACATGTTAATTTTAGCTGTAACACTGACGATCAACCTACAAATCTGAACTGACGTTCAAAAATAAAACATTTGAAAACGGACCATTTTCCACATTTCTGAAGCATGACGTAATGGGGGGGTGTTATCTCTTTTGTCAAAAATCAGCCGTTTTTGCTTGAACATTAAATGCCTCCAAATGGTATTGAATTCACTTCCCGAGCCCCTGGAAGCATGAAAATCACTTTAAACATGCTAATTTTAGCTCTAACACTGATGATCCACCTACAAATGTGAACTGACGTTCAAAAATAAAACATTTGAAAACGGACCATTTTCCACATTTCTGAAGCATGACGTAATGGGGGGGTGTTTTCTCTTTTGTCGAAAATCAGCCGTTTTTGCTTGAACATTAAATGCCTCCAAATGGTATTTAATTAACTTCCTGGGGTGAAGAAACCCTTTTTGAGAACTCAGAGTGACTAAATTGGCCCTTTTCATGCACTTTTAACCATTCCATAAATCTTGTGTTTAGGGCCCCTGGAAGCATGAAAATCACTTTAAACATGCTAATTTTAGCTCTAACACTGATGATCAACCTACAAATGTGAACTGACGTTCAAAAATAAAACATTCGAAAACGGACCACTTTCCACATTTCTGAAGCATGACGTAATGGGGGGTGTTATCTCTTTTGTCAAAAATCTGCTGTTTTTGCTTGAACATTAAATGCCTCCAAATGGTATTTAATTAACTTCCCGGGGTGAAGAAACCCTTTTTGAGAACTCAGAGTGAGTAAATTTGCCCTTTTCATGCACTTTTAACCATTCCATAAATCTTGTGTTTAGGGCCCCTGGAAGCATGAAAATCACTTTAAACATGTTAATTTTAGCTCTAACACTGACGATCAACCTACAAATCTGAACTGACGTTCAAAAATAAAACATTTGAAAACGGACCATTTTCCACATTTCTGAAGCATGACGTAATGGGGGGGTGTTATCTCTTTTGTCAAAAATCAGCCGTTTTTGCTTGAACATTAAATGCCTCCAAATGGTATTGAATTCACTTCCCGAGCCCCTGGAAGCATGAAAATCACTTTAAACATGCTAATTTTAGCTCTAACACTGATGATCCACCTACAAATGTGAACTGACGTTCAAAAATAAAACATTTGAAAACTGACCATTTTCCACATTTCTGAAGCATGACGTAATGGGGGGGGTGTTATCTCTTTTGTCAAAAATCAGCCGTTTTTGCTTGAACATTAAATGCCTCCAAATGGTATTTAATTAACTTCCCGAGCCCCTGGAAGCATGAAAATCACTTTAAACATGCTAATTTTAGCTCTAACACTGATGATCCACCTACAAATGTGAACTGACGTTCAAAAATAAAACATTTGAAAACGGACCATTTTCCACATTTCTGAAGCATGACGTAATGGGGGGTGTTATCTCTTTTGTCAAAAGTCAGCCGTTTTTGCTTGAACATTAAATGCCTTCCCGGGGTGAAGAAACCCTTTTTGAGAACTCAGAGTGAGTAAATTGGCCCTTTTCATGCACTTTTAACCATTCCACAAATCTTGTGTTTAGGGCCCCTGGAAGCATGAAAATCACTTTAAACATGCTAATTGTAGCTCTAACACTGATGATCAACCTACAAATGTGAACTGACGTTCAAAAATAAAACATTTGAAAACGGACCATTTTCCACATTTCTGAAGCATGACGTAATGGGGGGGTGTTATCTCTTTTGTCAAAAATCAGCCATTTTTGCTTGAACATTAAATGCCTCCAAATGGTATTTAATTACCTTCCCGGGGTGAAGAAACCCTTTTTGAGAACTCAGAGTGAGTAAATTGGCCCTTTTCATGCACTTTTAACCATTCCACAAATCTTGTGTTTAGGGCCCCTGGAAGCATGAAAATCACTTTAAACATGCTAATTTTAGCTCTAACACTGATGATCAACCTACAAATGTGAACTGACGTTCAAAAATAAAACATTTGAAAACGGACCATTCTCCACATTTCTGAAGCATGACGTAATGGGGGGTGTTATCTCTTTTGTCGAAAATCAGCCGTTTTTGCTTGAACATTAAATGACTCCATGTGATATTTAATTAACTTCCCGGGGTGAAGAAACCCTTTTTGAGAACTCAGAGTGAGTAAATTGGCCATTTTCATGCACTTTTAACCATTCCATAAATCTTGTGTTTAGGGCCCCTGGAAGCATGAAAATCACTTTAAACATGCTAATTTTAGCTCTAACACTGATGATCAACCTACAAATGTGAACTGACGTTCAAAAATAAAACATTTGAAAACGGACCATTTTCCACATTTCTGAAGCATGACGTAATGGGGGGGTGTTATCTCTTTTGTTGAAAATCAGCTGTTTTTGCTTGAACATTAAATGCCTCCAAATGGTATTTAATTAACTTCCCAGGGTGAAGAAACCCTTTTTGAGAACTCAGAGTGACTAAATTGGCCCTTTTCATGCACTTTTAACCATTCCATAAATCTTGTGTTTAGGGCCCCTGGAAGCATGAAAATCACTTTAAACATGCTAATTTTAGCTCTAACACTGATGATCAACCTACAAATGTGAACTGACGTTCAAAAATAAAACATTCGAAAACGGACCATTTTCCACATTTCTGAAGCATGACGTAATGGGGGGTGTTATCTCTTTTGTCAAAAATCTGCCGTTTTTGCTTGAACATTAAATGCCTCCAAATGGTATTTAATTAACTTCCCGGGGTGAAGAAACCCTTTTTGAGAACTCAGAGTGAGTAAATTTGCCCTTTTCATGCACTTTTAACCATTCCATAAATCTTGTGTTTAGGGCCCCTGGAAGCATGAAAATCACTTTAAACATGTTAATTTTAGCTCTAACACTGACGATCAACCTACAAATCTGAACTGACGTTCAAAAATAAAACATTTGAAAACGGACCATTTTCCACATTTCTGAAGCATGACGTAATGGGGGGGTGTTATCTCTTTTGTCAAAAATCAGCCATTTTTGCTTGAACATTAAATGCCTCCAAATGGTATTGAATTCACTTCCCGAGCCCCTGGAAGCATGAAAATCACTTTAAACATGCTAATTTTAGCTCTAACACTGATGATCCACCTACAAATGTGAACTGACGTTCAAAAATAAAACATTTGAAAACGGACCATTTTCCACATTTCTGAAGCATGACGTAATGGGGGGGGTGTTATCTCTTTTGTCAAAAATCAGCCGTTTTTGCTTGAACATTAAATGCCTCCAAATGGTATAATTAACTTCCCGAGCCCCTGGAAGCATGAAAATCACTTTAAACATGCTAATTTTAGCTCTAACACTGATGATCCACCTACAAATGTGAACTGACGTTCAAAAATAAAACATTTGAAAACGGACCATTTTCCACATTTCTGAAGCATGACGTAATGGGGGGCTGTTATCTCTTTTGTCGAAAATCAGCCGTTTTTGCTTGAACATTAAATGCCTCCAAATGGTATTTAATTAACTTCCCGGGGTGAAGAAACCCTTTTTGAGAACTCAGAGTGAGTAAATTGGCCCTTTTCATGCACTTTTAACCATTCCATAAATCTTGTGTTTAGGGCCCCTGGAAGCATGAAAATCACTTTAAATATGCTAATTTTAGCTCTAACACTGATGATCAACCTACAAATGTGAACTGACATTCACAAATAAAACATTTGAAAACGGACCATTTTCCACATTTCTGAAGCATGACGTAATGGGGGGTGTTATCTCTTTTGTCAAAAGTCAGCCGTTTTTGCTTGAACATTAAATGCCTCCAAATGGAATTTAATTAACTTCCCGGGGTGAAGAAACCCTTTTTGAGAACTCAGAGTGAGTAAATTGGCACTTTTCATGCACTTTTAACCATTCCACAAATCTTGTGTTTAGGGCCCCTGGAAGCATGAAAATCACTTTAAACATGCTAATTGTAGCTCTAACACTGATGATCAACCTACAAATGTGAACTGACGTTCAAAAATAAAACATTTGAAAACGGACCATTTTCCACATTTCTGAAGCATGACGTAATGGGGGGGTGTTATCTCTTTTGTCAAAAATCAGCCATTTTTGCTTGAACATTAAATGCCTCCAAATGGTATTTAATTACCTTCCCGGGGTGAAGAAACCCTTTTTGAGAACTCAGAGTGAGTAAATTGGCCCTATTCATGCACTTTTAACCATTCCACAAATCTTGTGTTTAGGGCCCCTGGAAGCATGAAAATCACTTTAAACATGCTAATTTTAGCTCTAACACTGATGATCAACCTACAAATGTGAACTGACGTTCAAAAATAAAACATTTGAAAACGGACCATTCTCCACATTTCTGAAGCATGACGTAATGGGGGGTGTTATCTCTTTTGTCGAAAATCAGCCGTTTTTGCTTGAACATTAAATGACTCCATGTGATATTTAATTAACTTCCCGAGCCCCTGGAAGCATGAAAATCACTTTAAACATGCTAATTTTAGCTCTAACACTGATGATCCACCTACAAATGTGAACTGACGTTCAAAAATAAAACATTTGAAAACGGACCATTTTCCACATTTCTGAAGCTAGACGTAATGGGGGGGGTGTTATCTCTTTTGTCAAAAATCAGCCGTTTTTGCTTGAACATTAAATGCCTGCAAATGGTATTTAATTAACTTCCCGGGGTGAAGAAACCCTTTTTGAGAACTCAGAGTGAGTAAATTGGCCCTTTTCATGCACTTTTAACCATTCCATAAATCTTGTGTTTAGGGCCCCTGGAAGCATGAAAATCACTTTAAACAGGCTAATTTTAGCTCTAACACTGATGATCAACCTACAAATGTGAACTGACGTTCAAAAATAAAACATTTGAAAACGGACCATTTTCCACATTTCTGAAGCATGACGTAATGGGGGGGTGTTTTCTCTTTTGTCGAAAATCAGCCGTTTTTGCTTGAACATTAAATGCCTCCAAATGGTATTTAATTAACTTCCCGGGGTGAAGAAACCCTTTTTGAGAACTCAGAGTGACTAAATTGGCCATTTTCATGCACTTTTAACCATTCCATAAATCTTGTGTTTAGGGCCTCTGGAAGCATGAAAATCACTTTAAACATGCTAATTTTAGCTCTAACACTGATGATCAACCTACAAATGTGAACTGACGTTCAAAAATAAAACATTCGAAAACGGACCATTTTCCACATTTCTGAAGCATGACGTAATGGGGGGTGTTATCCCTTTTGTCAAAAATCAGCCGTTTTTGCTTGAACATTAAATGCCTCCAAATGGTATTTAATTAACTTCCCGGGGTGAAGAAACCCTTTTTGAGAACTCAGAGTGAGTAAATTTTCCCTTTTTCATGCACTTTTAACCATTCCATAAATCTTGTGTTTAGGGCCCCTGGAAGCATGAAAATCACTTTAAACATGTTAATTTTAGCTCTAACACTGATGATCAACCAGCAAATCTGAACTGACGTTCAAAAATAAAACATTTGAAAACGGACCATTTTCCACATTTCTGAAGCATGACGTAATGGGGGGGTGTTATCTCTTTTGTCAAAAATCAGCCGTTTTTGCTTGAACATTAAATGCCTCCAAATGGTATTGAATTCACTTCCCGAGCCCCTGGAAGCATGAAAATCACTTTAAACATGCTAATTTTAGCTCTAACACTGATGATCCACCTACAAATGTGAACTGACGTTCAAAAATAAAACATTTGAAAACGGACCATTTTCCACATTTCTGAAGCATGACGTAATGGGGGGGGTGTTATCTCTTTTGTCAAAAATCAGCCGTTTTTGCTTGAACATTAAATGCCTCCAAATGGTATTTAATTAACTTCCCGAGCCCCTGGAAGCATGAAAATCACTTTAAACATGCTAATTTTAGCTCTAACACTGATGATCCACCTACAAATGTGAACTGACGTTCAAAAATAAAACATTTGAAAACTGACCATTTTCCACATTTCTGAAGCATGACGTAATGGGGGGCTGTTATCTCTTTTGTCGAAAATCAGCCGTTTTTGCTTGAACATTAAATGCCTCCAAATGGTATTTAATTAACTTCCCGGGGTGAGGAAACCCTTTTTGAGAACTCAGAGTGATTAAATTGGCCCTTTTCATGCACTTTTAACCATTCCATAAATCTTGTGTTTAGGGCCCCTGGAAGCATGAAAATCACTTTAAACATGCTAATTTTAGCTCTAACACTGATGATCAACCTACAAATGTGAACTGACATTCACAAATAAAACATTTGAAAACGGACCATTTTCCACATTTCTGAAGCATGACGTAATGGGGGGTGTTATCTCTTTTGTCAAAAGTCAGCCGTTTTTGCTTGAACATTAAATGCCTCCAAATGGTATTTAATTAACTTCCCGGGGTGAAGAAACCCTTTTTGAGAACTCAGAGTGAGTAAATTGGCCCTTTTCATGCACTTTTAACCACTCCACAAATCTTGTGTTTAGGGCCCCTGGAAGCATGAAAATCACTTTAAACATGCTAATTGTAGCTCTAACACTGATGATCAAGCTACAAATGTGAACTGACGTTCAAAAATAAAACATTTGAAAACGGACCATTTTCCACATTTCTGAAGCATGACGTAATGGGGGGTGTTATCTCTTTTGTCAAAAATCAGCCATTTTTGCTTGAACATTAAATGCCTCCAAATGGTATTTAATTACCTTCCCGGGGTGAAGAAACCCTTTTTGAGAACTCAGAGTGAGTAAATTGGCCCTTTTCATGCACTTTTAACCATTCCACAAATCTTGTGTTTAGGGCCCCTGGAAGCATGAAAATCACTTTAAACATGCTAATTTTAGCTCTAACACTGATGATCAACCTACAAATGTGAACTGATGTTCAAAAATAAAACATTTGAAAACGGACCATTCTCCACATTTCTGAAGCATGACGTAATGGGGGGTGTTATCTCTTTTGTCGAAAATCAGCCGTTTTTGCTTGAACATTAAATGACTCCATGTGATATTTATTTAACTTCCCGAGCCCCTGGAACCATGAAAATCACTTTAAACATGCTAATTTTAGCTCTAACACTGATGATCCACCTACAAATGTGAACTGACGTTCAAAAATAAAACATTTGAAAACGGACCATTCTCCACATTTCTGAAGCATGACGTAATGTGGGGTGTTATCTCTTTTGTCGAAAATCAGCCATTTTTGCTTGAACTTTAAATGCCTCCAAATAGTATTTAATTCACTTCCCGAGCCCCTGGAAGCATGAAAATCACTTTAAACATGCTAATTTTAGCTCTAACACTGATGATCCACCTACAAATGTGAACTGACGTTCAAAAATAAAACATTTGAAAACAGACCATTTTCCACATTTCTGAAGCACGACGTAATGGGGGGGTGTTATCTCTTTTGTCGAAAATCAGCCGTTTTTGCTTGAACATTAAATGACTCCATGTGATATTTAATTAACTTCCCGGGGTGAAGAAACCCGTTTTGAGAACTCAGAGTGAGTAAATTGGCCATTTTCATGCACTTTTAACCATTCCATAAATCTTGTGTTTAGGGCCCCTGGAAGCATGAAAATCACTTTAAACATGCTAATTTTAGCTCTAACACTGATGATCAACCTACAAATGTGAACTGACGTTCAAAAATAAAACATTCGAAAACGGACCATTTTCCACATTTCTGAAGCATGACGTAATGGGGGGTGTTATCTCTTTTGTCAAAAATCTGCCGTTTTTGCTTGAACATTAAATGCCTCCAAATGGTATTTAATTAACTTCCCGGGGTGAAGAAACCCTTTTTGAGAACTCAGAGTGACTAAATTTGCCCTTTTCATGCACTTTTAACCATTCCATAAATCTTGTGTTTAGGGCCCCTGGAAGCATGAAAATCACTTTAAACATGTTAATTTTAGCTCTAACACTGACGATCAACCTACAAATCTGAACTGACGTTCAAAAATAAAACATTTGAAAACGGACCATTTTCCACATTTCTGAAGCATGACGTAATGGGGGGGTGTTATCTCTTTTGTCAAAAATCTGCCATTTTTGCTTGAACATTAAATGCCTCCAAATGGTATTGAATTCACTTCCCGAGCCCCTGGAAGCATGAAAATCACTTTAAACATGCTAATTTTAGCTCTAACACTGATGATCCACCTACAAATGTGAACTGACGTTCAAAAATAAAACATTTGAAAACGGACCATTTTCCACATTTCTGAAGCATGACGTAATGGGGGGGGTGTTATCTCTTTTGTCAAAAATCAGCCGTTTTTGCTTGAACATTAAATGCCTCCAAATGGTATTTAATTAACTTCCCGAGCCCCTGGAAGCATGAAAATCACTTTAAACATGCTAATTTTAGCTCTAACACTGACGATCCACCTACAAATGTGAACTGACGTTCAAAAATAAAACATTTGAAAACGGACCATTTTCCACATTTCTGAAGCATGACGTAATGGGGGGCTGTTATCTCTTTTGTCGAAAATCAGCCGTTTTTGCTTGAACATTAAATGCCTCCAAATGGTATTTAATTAACTTCCCGGGGTGAAGAAACCCTTTTTGAGAACTCAGAGTGAGTAAATTGGCCCTTTTCATGCACTTTTAACCATTCCATAAATCATGTGTTTAGGGCCCCTGGAAGCATGAAAATCACTTTAAATATGCTAATTTTAGCTCTAACACTGATGATCAACCTACAAATGTGAACTGACATTCACAAATAAAACATTTGAAAACGGACCATTTTCCACATTTCTGAAGCATGACGTAATGGGGGGTGTTATCTCTTTTGTCAAAAGTCAGCCGTTTTTGCTTGAACATTAAATGCCTCCAAATGGAATTTAATTAACTTCCCGGGGTGAAGAAACCCTTTTTGAGAACTCAGAGTGAGTAAATTGGCCCTTTTCATGCACTTTTAACCATTCCACAAATCTTGTGTTTAGGGCCCCTGGAAGCATGAAAATCACTTTAAACATGCTAATTGTAGCTCTAACACTGATGATCAACCTACAAATGTGAACTGACGTTCAAAAATAAAACATTTGAAAACGGACCATTTTCCACATTTCTGAAGCATGACGTAATGGGGGGGTGTTATCTCTTTTGTCAAAAATCAGCCATTTTTGCTTGAACATTAAATGCCTCCAAATGGTATTTAATTACCTTCCCGGGGTGAAGAAACCCTTTTTGAGAACTCAGAGTGAGTAAATTGGCCCTTTTCATGCACTTTTAACCATTCCACAAATCTTGTGTTTAGGGCCCCTGGAAGCATGAAAATCACTTTAAACATGCTAATTTTAGCTCTAACACTGATGATCAACCTACAAATGTGAACTGACGTTCAAAAATAAAACATTTGAAAACGGACCATTCTCCACATTTCTGAAGCATGACGTAATGGGGGGTGTTATCTCTTTTGTCGAAAATCAGCCGTTTTTGCTTGAACATTAAATGACTCCATGTGATATTTAATTAACTTCCCGAGCCCCTGGAAGCATGAAAATCACTTTAAACATGCTAATTTCAGCTCTAACACTGATGATCCACCTACAAATGTGAACTGACGTTCAAAAATAAAACATTTGAAAACGGACCATTTTCCACATTTCTGAAGCTAGACGTAATGGGGGGGGTGTTATCTCTTTTGTCAAAAATCAGCCGTTTTTGCTTGAACATTAAATGCCTGCAAATAGTATTTAATTAACTTCCCGGGGTGAAGAAACCCTTTTTGAGAACTCAGAGTGAGTAAATTGGCCCTTTTCATGCACTTTTAACCATTCCATAAATCTTGTGTTTAGGGCCCCTGGAAGCATGAAAATCACTTTAAACAGGCTAATTTTAGCTCTAACACTGATGATCAACCTACAAATGTGAACTGACGTTCAAAAATAAAACATTTGAAAACGGACCATTTTCCAAATTTCTGAAGCATGACGTAATGGGGGGGTGTTATCTCTTTTGTCGAAAATCAGCCGTTTTTGCTTGAACATTAAATGACTCCATGTGATATTTAATTAACTTCCCGAGCCCCTGGAACCATGAAAATCACTTTAAACATGCTAATTTTAGCTCTAACACTGATGATCAACCTACAAATGTGAACAGACGTTCAAAAATAAAACATTCGAAAACGGACCATTTTCCACATTTCTGAAGCATGACGTAATGGGGGGTGTTATCCCTTTTGTCAAAAATCAGCCGTTTTTGCTTGAACATTAAATGCCTCCAAATGGTATTTAATTAACTTCCCGGGTGAAGAAACCCTTTTTGAGAACTCAGAGTGAGTAAATTTTCCCTTTTTCATGCACTTTTAACCATTCCATAAATCTTGTGTTTAGGGCCCCTGGAAGCATGAAAATCACTTTAAACATGTTAATTTTAGCTCTAACACTGACGATCAACCTGCAAATCTGAACTGACGTTCAAAAATAAAACATTTGAAAACGGACCATTTTCCACATTTCTGAAGCATGACGTAATGGGGGGGTGTAATCTCTTTTGTCAAAAATCAGCCGTTTTTGCTTGAACATTAAATGCCTCCAAATGGTATTTAATTCACTTCCCGAGCCCCTGGAAGCATGAAAATCACTTTAAACATGCTAATTTTAGCTCTAACACTGATGATCCACCTACAAATGTGAACTGACGTTCAAAAATAAAACATTTGAAAACGGACCATTTTCCACATTTCTGAAGCATGACGTAATGGGGGGGGTGTTATCTCTTTTGTCAAAAATCAGCCGTTTTTGCTTGAACATTAAATGCCTCCAAATGGTATTTAATTAACTTCCCGAGCCCCTGGAAGCATGAAAATCACTTTAAACATGCTAATTTTAGCTCTAACACTGATGATCCACCTACAAATGTGAACTGACATTCAAAAATAAAACATTTGAAAACTGACCATTTTCCACATTTCTGAAGCATGACGTAATGGGGGGCTGTTATCTCTTTTGTCGAAAATCAGCCGTTTTTGCTTGAACATTAAATGCCTCCAAATGGTATTTAATTAACTTCCCGGGGTGAAGAAACCCTTTTTGAGAACTCAGAGTGAGTAAATTGGCCCTTTTCATGCACTTTAAACCATTCCATAAATCTTGTGTTTAGGGCCCCTGGAAGCATGAAAATCACTTTAAACATGCTAATTTTAGCTCTAACACTGATGATCAACCTACAAATGTGAACTGACATTCACAAATAAAACATTTGAAAACGGACCATTTTCCACATTTCTGAAGCATGACGTAATGGGGGGTGTTATCTCTTTTGTCAAAAGTCAGCCGTTTTTGCTTGAACATTAAATGCCTCCAAATGGTATTTAATTAACTTCCCGAGGTGAAGAAACCCTTTTTGAGAACTCAGAGTGAGTAAATTGACCCTTTTCATGCACTTTTAACCATTCCACAAATCTTGTGTTTAGGGCCCCTGGAAGCATGAAAATCACTTTAAACATGCTAATTGTAGCTCTAACACTGATGATCAACCTACAAATGTGAACTGACGTTCAAAAATAAAACATTTGAAAACGGACCATTTTCCACATTTCTGAAGCATGACGTAATGGGGGGTGTTATCTCTTTTGTCAAAAATCAGCCATTTTTGCTTGAACATTAAATGCCTCCAAATGGTATTTAATTACCTTCCCGGGGTGAAGAAACCCTTTTTGAGAACTCAGAGTGAGTAAATTGGCCCTTTTCATGCACATTTAATCATTCCACAAATCTTGTGTTTAGGGCCCCTGGAAGCATGAAAATCACTTTAAACATGCTAATTTTAGCTCTAACACTGATGATCAACCTACAAATGTGAACTGATGTTCAAAAATAAAACATTTGAAAACGGACCATTCTCCACATTTCTGAAGCATGACGTAATGGGGGGTGTTATCTCTTTTGTCGAAAATCAGCCGTTTTTGCTTGAACATTAAATGACTCCATGTGATATTTAATTAACTTCCCGAGCCCCTGGAACCATGAAAATCACTTTAAACATGCTAATTTTAGCTCTAACACTGATGATCCACCTACAAATGTGAACTGACGTTCAAAAATAAAACATTTGAAAACGGACCATTTTCCACATTTCTGAAGCTAGACGTAATGGGGGGGTGTTATCTCTTTTGTCAAAAATCAGCCGTTTTTGCTTGAACATTAAATGCCTGCAAATGGTATTTAATTAACTTCCCGGGGTGAAGAAACCCTTTTTGAGACTTCAGAGTGAGTAAATTGGCCCTTTTCATGCACTTTTAACCATTCCATAAATCTTGTGTTTAGGGCCCCTGGAAGCATGAAAATCACTTTAAACATGCTAATTTTAGCTCTAACACTGATGATCAACCTACAAATGTGAACTGACGTTCAAAAATAAAACATTTGAAAACGGACCATTTTCCACATTTCTGAAGCATGACGTAATGGGGGGGTGTTATCTCTTTTGTCGAAAATCAGCCGTTTTTGCTTGAACATTAAATGACTCCATGTGATATTTAATTAACTTCCCGGGGTGAAAAAACCCGTTTTGAGAACTCAGAGTGAGTAAATTGGCCATTTTCATGCACTTTTAACCATTCCATAAATCTTGTGTTTAGGGCCCCTGGAAGCATGAAAATCACTTTAAACATGCTAATTTTAGCTCTAACACTGATGATCAACCTACAAATGTGAACTGACGTTCAAAAATAAAACATTTGAAAACGGACCATTTTCCACATTTCTGAAGCATGACGTAATGGGGGGGTGTTATCTCTTTTGTCGAAAATCAGCTGTTTTTGCTTGAACATTAAATGCCTCCAAATGGTATTTAATTAACTTCCCGGGGTGAAGAAACCCTTTTTGAGAACTCAGAGTGACTAAATTGGCCCTTTTCATGCACCTTTAACCATTCCATAAATCTTGTGTTTAGGGCCCCTGGAAGCATGAAAATCACTTTAAACATGCTAATTTTAGCTCTAACACTGATGATCAACCTACAAATGTGAACTGACGTTCAAAAATAAAACATTCGAAAACGGAACATTTTCCACATTTCTGAAGCATGACGTAATGGGGGGTGTTATCTCTTTTGTCAAAAATCAGCCGTTTTTGCTTGAACATTAAATGCCTCCAAATGGTATTTAATTAACTTCCCGGGGTGAAGAAACCCTTTTTGAGAACTCAGAGTGAGTAAATTTGCCCTTTTCATGCACTTTTAACCATTCCATAAATCTTGTGTTTAGGGCCCCTGGAAGCATAAAAATCACTTTAAACATGTTAATTTTAGCTGTAACACTGACGATCAACCTACAAATCTGAACTGACGTTCAAAAATAAAACATTTGAAAACGGACCATTTTCCACATTTCTGAAGCATGACGTAATGGGGGGGTGTTATCTCTTTTGTCAAAAATCAGCCGTTTTTGCTTGAACATTAAATGCCTCCAAATGGTATTGAATTCACTTCCCGAGCCCCTGGAAGCATGAAAATCACTTTAAACATGCTAATTTTAGCTCTAACACTGATGATCCACCTACAAATGTGAACTGACGTTCAAAAATCAAACATTTGAAAACGGACCATTTTCCACATTTCTGAAGCATGACGTAATGGGGGGGGTGCTATCTCTTTTGTCAAAAATCAGCCGTTTTTGCTTGAACATTAAATGCCTCCAAATGGTATTTAATTAACTTCCCGAGCCCCTGGAAGCATGAAAATCACTTTAAACATGCTAATTTTAGCTCTAACACTGATGATCCACCTACAAATGTGAACTGACGTTCAAAAATAAAACATTTGAAAACGGACCATTTTCCACATTTCTGAAGCATGACGTAAAGGGGGGCTGTTATCTCTTTTGTCGAAAATCAGCCGTTTTTGCTTGAACATTAAATGCCTCCAAATGGTATTTAATTAACTTCCCAGGGTGAAGAAACCCTTTTTGAGAACTCAGAGTGAGTAAATTGGCCCTTTTCATGCACTTTTAACCATTCCATAAATCTTGTGTTTAGGGCCCCTGGAAGCATGAAAATCACTTTAAACATGCTCATTTTAGCTCTAACACTGATGATCAACCTACAAATGTGAACTGACATTCACAAATAAAACATTTGAAAACGGACCATTTTCCACATTTCTGAAGCATGACGTAATGGGGGGTGTTATCTCTTTTGTCGAAAATCAGCCGTTTTTGCTTGAACATTAAATGACTCCATGTGATATTTAATTAACTTCCCGAGCCCCTGGAAGCATGAAAATCACTTTAAACGTGCTAATTTTAGCTCTAACACTGATGATCCACCTACAAATGTGAACTGACGTTCAAAAATAAAACATTTGAAAACGGACCATTTTCCACATTTCTGAAGCATGACGTAATGGGGGGTGTTATCTCTTTTGTCGAAAATCAGCCGTTTTTGCTTGAACTTTAAATGCCTTCAAATAGTATTTAATTCACTTCCCGAGCCCCTGGAAGCATGAAAATCACTTTAAACATGCTAATTTTAGCTCTAACACTGATGATCCACCTACAAATGTGAACTGACGTTCAAAAATAAAACATTTGAAAACGGACCATTTTCCACATTTCTGAAGCTAGACGTAATGGGGGGGGTGTTATCTCTTTTGTCAAAAATCAGCCGTTTTTGCTTGAACATTAAATGCCTGCAAATGGTATTTAATTAACTTCCCGGGGTGAAGAAACCCTTTTTGAGAACTCAGAGTGAGTAAGTTGGCCCTTTTCATGCACTTTTAACCATTCCATAAATCTTGTGTTTAGGGCCCCTGGAAGCATGAAAATCACTTCAAACAGGCTAATTTTAGCTCTAACACTGATGATCAACCTACAAATGTGAACTGACGTTCAAAAATAAAACATTTGAAAACGGACCATTTTCCAAATTTCTGAAGCATGACGTAATGGGGGGGTGTTATCTCTTTTGTCGAAAATCAGCCGTTTTTGCTTGAACATTAAATGACTCCATGTGATATTTAATTAACTTCCCGGGGTGAAGAAACCCGTTTTGAGAACTCAGAGTGAGTAAATTGGCCATTTTCATGCACTTTTAACCATTCCATAAATCTTGTGTTTAGGGCCCCTGGAAGCATGAAAATCACTTTAAACATGCTAATTTTAGCTCTAACACTGATGATCAACCTACAAATGTGAACTGACGTTCAAAAATAAAACATTTGAAAACGGACCATTTTCCACATTTCTGAAGCATGACGTAATGGGGGGGTGTTTTCTCTTTTGTCGAAAATCAGCCGTTTTTGCTTGAACATTAAATGCCTCCAAATGGTATTTAATTAACTTCCCGGGGTGAAGAAACCCTTTTTGAGAACTCAGAGTGACTAAATTGGCCCTTTTCATGCACTTTTAACCATTCCATAAATCTTGTGTTTAGGGCCTCTGGAAGCATGAAAATCACTTTAAACATGCTAATTTTAGCTCTAACACTGATGATCAACCTACAAATGTGAACTGACGTTCAAAAATAAAACATTCGAAAACGGACCATTTTCCACATTTCTGAAGCATGACGTAATGGGGGGTGTTATCCCTTTTGTCAAAAATCAGCCGTTTTTGCTTGAACATTAAATGCCTCCAAATGGTATTTAATTAACTTCCCGGGGTGAAGAAACCCTTTTTGAGAACTCAGAGGGGCATATTATCAAGCCTGTGCGCTAAAATTATCGCCGCTTTATCGGCCGAAAACGGCCGATAAAGCGGCGATAATGGGCTTGATAATATGCTCTGTGGAATTCCAATCGAAGCCCATGTTAGATGTCTTCACATCTAACATGTGCTTCGATTGGAATTCCATAGAGCATATTATCAAGCCCATTATCGCCGCTTTATCGGCCGTTTTCGGCCGATAAAACGGCGATAATTTTAGCGCACAGGCTTGATAATATGCCCCAGAGTGAGTAAATTTTCCCTTTTTCATGCACTTTTAACCATTCCATAAATCTTGTGTTTAGGGCCCCTGGAAGCATGAAAATCACTTTAAACATGTTAATTTTAGCTCTAACACTGAGATCAACCTGCAAATCTGAACTGACGTTCAAAAATAAAACATTTGAAAACGGACCATTTTCCACATTTCTGAAGCATGACGTAATGGGGGGGTGTTATCTCTTTTGTCAAAAATCAGCAGTTTTTGCTTGAACATTAAATGCCTCCAAATGGTATTGAATTCACTTCCCGAGCCCCTGGAAGCATGAAAATCACTTTAAACATGCTAATTTTAGCTCTAACACTGATGATCCACCTACAAATGTGAACTGACGTTCAAAAATAAAACATTTGAAAACGGACCATTTTCCACATTTCTGAAGCATGACGTAATGGGGGGGGTGTTATCTCTTTTGTCAAAAATCAGCCGTTTTTGCTTGAACATTAAATGCCTCCAAATGGTATTTAATTAACTTCCCGAGCATCTTGAAAGCATGAAAATCACTTTAAACATGCTAATTTTAGCTCTAACACTGATGATCCACCTACAAATGTGAACTGACGTTCAAAAATAAAACATTTGAAAACTGACCATTTTCCACATTTCTGAAGCATGACGTAATGGGGGGCTGTTATCTCTTTTGTCGAAAATCAGCCGTTTTTGCTAGAACATTAAATGCCTCCAAATGGTATTTAATTATCTTCCCGGGGTGAAGAAACCCTTTTTGAGAACTCAGAGTGAGTAAATTGGAAAGGGGCGACCAACTCGGTCCCCCCGAACGTATGGCCGAGTGCCTCGATCCCCCCGGGAAGCCATTTTTGGGCGGGAGGCGCGCCTCAGCTGGTATGCCCGAAGCGGCGTAGCTGGGGCGCGCTCGTTCCCGCCCTAGAGTGGGCTGGCCTAGACACCGACGTAGCCAGCCACGCCCTCGGGGCAGGCAGGGGCGGGTATACGCCCGCCCTGAAGACGGATAAAAAGGGACGCAAGACCAGAAGACATCCTCTTGTTCTTGTGCTCTGAAGCTGCACCTCCTCGCTGCACGTGAGCTCGGGACAGAACGAAGAGCCAATTTTGAGCGTTTTAATCTCTCTTTTTGTCTTTTAGATACTTCGTCTGAAAAGATGCCCAAGAAAGGCGCGAAGAGAATGTCGACTGACCAGTTGGTTCGGGCCCTCATGAAGGACATGTCCGAAATTAAGAAGCGGTTGGCGGAGCGAGACGGCGAGGAGGGATCGGGGCGTCCACCGGCCGGAGGGAAGCCAAAGAGGCCGAGAAGGGGGCCGGTCGGGGGAGACGTCCCGGTTCCCTGTTCCCCGCTCGAGGCGCCAGCCCCGGTACCGGCCCCGGTACCGGAGGAGGGGAATCCGATTCCCGTAGTAGTTACCCCGACATCCACTGAAGACATGCCTCCCGAGTTGGCGGCACAGTTAGCGGCGTGGTTGGGGGACGGTAGCGGGGGCGCCACGGCTGCCGAAGCGCAAGCACTCATTAAGCAGTTGCGCGAGAAACGTGATACAGCCAAGGTGCCAGCGTCGGATGCGGTGATAGACAAGCCACGAGTGGCGGAGGCAGCGTCCGGTGCAGGTAAGCGGCCATTGCCGATCGCAAGGGACGAGTCAACACCCTCTCGTAGGGAAAAGTTGGGGCAACATGTTCCTTTGGCAATAAAGGAAAAGATTTGGGCGGGGGAATACGTAAACATTTTCTTCTTGAGCGTTGATCATTATGAGGTTGAAACTGTTAAGGGCCAAAAGGATCTGATGCATCCAAGTGTTTGGCGCGCAAAAATGGCCGCCTTTAAAGTGAATGAGAATATTGGCAACTGGGGTAATGCTTGGGGAATTTTTACGTCAATTTTGGGGGAACGTAGGCCTGAATTGCTCCCTGAATTTCCAGTATATCAGTCACGAATTATGGGGTACTCGACATCGCACCAAGGTAACCAATGGTTCTGTTATGACAACCTTTTCAGGAAAGCGATGGAGCATAACAAAAGTTTAACCTGGGACTGTTACGATTCTTTGACATGGAATAAGATGCAAGAGTCGGGGATGTTGAAAGTGCCGTTGGTGGGGAGTACTGTTGGTGAATCCTCCCGCCAAAATGGGGGGACGCCCTTTCGGTCGGGTACGGGTACAGATGATTACCCGAGACCCACCGGCAATACAGGGAGGAGGGGTTTCTGTTTCAATTTCAACAGAAGTAAATGTACTAGGCCCCCAGGATCCTGTAAATTCAAACACGAATGTAGTGGTTGTGGGGCACCCCATCCTGAGTCCTCGTGCAGAGCCAAATCGGGTGAAAATGGGGGTAGAGGGGGCGCCAAACAGGTCTAATATAGTCCGAGGGGCGCCTTTACCAACCCCGATTGATACCCTGGCGATGATTCCTTGGCTCAGCGAATACCCAGATCGTACTTCAGCTGGGGTGCTACGAAACGGTTTTTCATATGGTTTCCGCATCCCGGTGGGGAACTTTCAGGGTGTCGGGTCGTGCAAAAACCAACTTTCCGTCTTGCAGCATACGACTGTAGTACAGGATAAGATCCGGAAAGAGGTTACCCGAGGTTGGGTTGCCGGCCCGTTTAGTGTTCCCCCGGTACAGAATTTTGTGTGTTCTCCTTTAGGGGTGGTCCCCAAGAAGGACCCAGGTGAGTTTCGATTGATTCACAATTTATCAGCGCCTCATGGCCTTTCTGTAAACGACGCAATTGACCCAGAGATATGTTCGGTGCGGTACGCATCATTCGATGAGGCCGTAGCCATTTTGAATCGCCTGGGGCCCGGGACGCTGATGGCGAAATCTGATATCGAGTCAGCGTTCCGTTTGCTCCCGGTATACCCGGAAGACCAACGGCTTTTGGGATTCATGTTTCAAGGTTCGTATTACATGGATAGGTGTATGCCGATGGGGTGCTCTATATCATGTGCATATTTCGAGAAATTCAGTAGTTTTCTACAATGGGTTTACACGAAGAAAACGGGTTTTCGAAATGTGATGCATTACCTCGATGACTTTCTGTTCCTTGGGGCCGCTGGGGATGATGAATGTGCCCGGGCCTTGACTGAATTTTGTGTTTTAATGAATCAATTTGGCGTGCCATTGGCACCAGGTAAAACTGTGGGTCCCACGACTTGCCTCGAGTTTCTCGGGATCGAGTTGGACTCTAGTGAGGGTTGTTTTCGTTTACCAGCTGCCAAAGTGTCGAAATTCAGGGCAGCCTTGCAAATGTGTATTATTGCATCTAAAGTTACGCTGCATCAATTGCAGCAATTGGTGGGGAAGTTGAATTTTGCCCTGAGGGTAATCCCGATGGCCCGCCCCTTCTCCCGTTCAATCGCCCAGGCGATGGTCGGCCTAAAAGAGGGTCACCATCGCACGAGATTATCGGCCGAGGTCCGCCAGGACATGCGTATTTGGTTAGCATTTTTGGCGGATTTCAATGGTCGAGTCGTCTGGAACAAACCGGCCTTGTCCTCTGAAGAGCTTGGTCTATGGACGGATTCAGCGGGAAGCATGGGTTTCGGCGCCATCTTCGGCACAAAATGGTCGGCACAAAGGTGGCCAACATGGTGGCATGAAGGGGGGCTGACGAGTAATATTGCTTTCCTTGAACTGTTTCCCATCTTGGTGGCTCTCAGAACCTGGCCCGATGGATTCAGAAATCACTCTGTCATATTTTGGTCTGATAATATGACCGTTGTAGAATGCATCAATAGTCAGGCAGCACGTTGTAAAATGATTTTAAGGCTGCTTAAAGAAATTGTCTTACTGTGTATGCAACTGAACGTGGTATTCAGAGCAAAACATGTCCCGGGGGTGATGAATCAGGCTGCTGATGCACTGTCTCGTTTTCAAATGCAGGCTTTCTTGGGTTTCCTTCCCTCAGCGGACCCAGAGCCAGCACCCTTTCCCGAAGCTCTCTGGTCTCTCGGTGCCCCGAACTTCGTTACCTCGTGGGAGAGAGTCTAGCACCAAGGACGAGGAAGGCATACGAAGGGGCGTTTCGGGCCTATTTAGCCTTTTTGGGGTCTGAGAGAGGGGGGCTTTGGGGGCACGAGGATTGGGTCGTACATTTTCTGATGTCCTTGCGTAGGGCTGGGAAGTCGGTGGCTACAGCCCAGAGGCATCGTGCTGCCATTTCCTTTGTTGCCAGGGCTCATAATATCCAAGACCCGACAGCGTCTTTCGTGGTACAGAAAGCGTTACGTGGGTGGCAACGCCTTGAGGGTCGCAGAGTAGATGAGAGGCGCCCGATAGGTCTGGATAGGTTGGCCCAGTTGCTGGCCACACTCCCCGCCACATGCTCGTCTCAGTTCGAGGCCTGTTTGTTCCGAGCTGCTTTTACGCTTGCATTTCACGGGGGGATGAGGATAAGTGAGCTGGTGGCAAGGAGCAAACAGGATGTGGTGGGGGGTTTGTGCCGGGAACACGTTCAGATCAGGGGTGAGACGATGACTGTATCCTTTGTTAAGTCAAAAACCGATCAAGGTGGGGTGGGAGACTGCATAGTCATTCGCAGGATTCCAGGGTCCCCCATGTGTCCGGTGAAGTGTTTAGAAGATTACCTAGCACGAAGGGTGGCATCATGGGGAGGGACATTGCTGAGACACGCGGACGCCACCCCACTGACGAAGTTTCAGTTTCAGCGGGTGCTCGCGATGTCAATTACCCCAGCGGGCTTGGACCCGGGTGAGTTTGGGACCCATTCCTTTCGGATAGGGGCTGCCACTGAAGCTACAGCCAGGGGTCTTAATGTGGAACAAGTAAAACGAGTGGGGCGTTGGTCCTCCAATTGTTATAAGAGGTATGTGCGGTTGCACATGTTGTGAAGCTGTAATAATGTACTCACGCTTCTTGTCTTTTGTTTGGTTTTCAGTTACGCAAGCCTTCGAGGCGGGGCGGACTATGCAGTCGACCCAACACCAGGCCAGCGGTCAGACATCACCGGCTGTGAGAAAGGAGGTGTGGGTCGTGGGCCACTCATACGTGAGGCGTGCCGCAGACGTATTCGAAGCAGGTGACATGATTCACGTAGCTGGGGAATACGGGTACAGAATGTCCTTCTACGGAAGGGGCGGTCTCTGTATTGACCAGTTTCAGACATTCTTTGAGGGTTTGTTAGGGCGGACGAGGTCACCGCCGTCTATAGTCATAGTACATTTAGGGGGCAATGATTTGGTCACCACCGGTAGACGACTTCTCCTGGAGGCAATGCTTTCCACTGTAAGTTGGTTAGCGAGGAAAGTTCCGGGGTGCATAATTGCGTGGTCTCATATGATCCCACGAAAAGTGTGGCGGGGGGCTATTTCGATCCCTGCTTTGAACCATTCTGTTAGAAAACTTAATAACAAAGTGAGTAGGTTGTTTCGTTCCAGGACATTGCATTCTATCTCGCACGGTTGTATTAATGATGACAGTATGTATCTGGGGGATGGTGTGCATTTGTCTCGGGTAGGAAATGAGTTACTCATAGGAGACTTCTTAGCATGGTTAAAAACGTTGGAGCATGACCTTTAGCTAGGAGTTTTGTGGGGGGCCCGGATAGCCGGTCAACTATCCGGGCCTGTGGCGGTAAGGTCATGATCGGTGAGCACTAATTAGTAGATCCCTATGAGTGGGCGTCACCCAACACGGATGGGAGCGCTCGGGAGAGGTGGCCATTGGCCCCTCAGTGGGGAGGCGGTCCCTTCTAAGGATGGGTCGCCAGAAGTAAAGGAAAGGCGGTCAAGGCCCCTTCCTTTGTAGGAGGGGTTACAGCCCCCTCCTGGGGAATTTCCCGGGGCCAGTGACATCTGCGACGGCAGATGCGGTAAGTTGTGTGGGGTTGGGATAAGGTCTACGGTACCTTCTAGATACCTCACACGAGTATTCGAACGACCTTTAACTGGCGTCGAGTCTTTAGGTGCCCCCGTCAAGTCAAGGGAAATTGGTAATAGTTGCACTTGAGGTACGCCTCCGTGCTGTCGCCCAGCCCAAGTGGGAGGGGTAAGTCTGGTTAGGGATCTTGACACCGGTTATGACCTTGCCGTTGGCCCTTAAACGTTAGGTTGTACAATTTCAATATGTCAAGAAATGTTTTGTAAGATGCTAGTTCGGCTAGGAGAACCTCTGTATTAGAGAATCTGTTAAGGTTAGCCAAACATCGCAATATGGTAATGAAATTGTACATAACATGAAACGTTTAATGTTTTAATTTTGTTTTAATAAATACAGCCGGGATGGTCACTCCATCCCACTTCCAAAAACTTCAAGAACTGTTTCCGGTTTCCCTCCTTTCGGGATTTGTGTTGAGAGGGGGTGGCGGGTATCTCGGCCATATGGAAAGGGGCGACCAACTCGGTCCCCCCGAACGTATGGCCGAGTGCCTCGATCCCCCCGGGAAGCCATTTTTGGGCGGGAGGCGCGCCTCAGCTGGTATGCCCGAAGCGGCGTAGCTGGGGCGCGCTCGTTCCCGCCCTAGAGTGGGCTGGCCTAGACACCGACGTAGCCAGCCACGCCCTCGGGGCAGGCAGGGGCGGGTATACGCCCGCCCTGAAGACGGATAAAAAGGGACGCAAGACCAGAAGACATCCTCTTGTTCTTGTGCTCTGAAGCTGCACCTCCTCGCTGCACGTGAGCTCGGGACAGAACGAAGAGCCAATTTTGACCCACCCACCAGCCCCTGAAGACAGCCAGTTGTGTTTAATAAAGTTGATTAATTTTTCGGTTTTCGTATACAGGTTGTAGTGCCATGTTGAGTTAATAAAGAATGGTCGTTTTGAGTATGTTTGCCATTAAAGATATTCAGTTCAGTGTTGAATTTTAATGCATGCTCTTTCGGTCATAGTGGCCAATGGATTTGTAGGTTAATTTGCACTGTCGTATTTATTTTGGTAGGCGGTAAGGTCATGATCGGTGAGCACTAATTAGTAGATCCCTATGAGTGGGCGTCACCCAACACGGATGGGAGCGCTCGGGAGAGGTGGCCATTGGCCCCTCAGTGGGGAGGCGGTCCCTTCTAAGGATGGGTCGCCGGAAGTAAAGGAAAGGCGGTCAAGGCCCCTTCCTTTGTAGGAGGGGTTACAGCCCCCTCCTGGGGAATTTCCCGGGGCCAGTGACATCTGCGACGGCAGATGCGGTAAGTTGTGTGGGGTTGGGATAAGGTCTACGGTACCTTCTAGATACCTCACACGAGTATTCGAACGACCTTTAACTGGCGTCGAGTCTTTAGGTGCCCCCGTCAAGTCAAGGGAAATTGGTAATAGTTGCACTTGAGGTACGCCTCCGTGCTGTCGCCCAGCCCAAGTGGGAGGGGTAAGTCTGGTTAGGGATCTTGACACCGGTTATGACCTTGCCGTTGGCCCTTAAACGTTAGGTTGTACAATTTCAATATGTCAAGAAATGTTTTGTAAGATGCTAGTTCGGCTAGGAGAACCTCTGTATTAGAGAATCTGTTAAGGTTAGCCAAACATCGCAATATGGTAATGAAATTGTACATAACATGAAACGTTTAATGTTTTAATTTTGTTTTAATAAATACGGCCGGGATGGTCACTCCATCCCACTTCCAAAAACTTCAAGAACTGTTTCCGGTTTCCCTCCTTTCGGGATTTGTGTTGAGAGGGGGTGGCGGGTATCTCGGCCATATGGCCCTTTTCATGCACTTTTAACCATTCCATAAATCTTGTGTTTAGGGCCCCTGGAAGCATGAAAATCACTTTAAACATGCTAATTTTAGCTCTAACACTGATGATCAACCTACAAATGTGAACTGACATTCACAAATAAAACATTTGAAAACGGACCATTTTCCACATTTCTGAAGCATGACGTAATGGGGGGTGTTATCTCTTTTGTCAAAAGTCAGCCGTTTTTGCTTGAACATTAAATGCCTCCAAATGGTATTTAATTAACTTCCCGGGGTGAAGAAACCCTTTTTGAGAACTCAGAGTGAGTAAATTGGCCCTTTTCATGCACTTTTAACCATTCCACAAATCTTATGTTTAGGGCCCCTGGAAGCATGAAAATCACTTTAAACATGCTAATTGTAGCTCTAACACTGATGATCAACCTACAAATGTGAACTGACGTTCAAAAATAAAACATTTGAAAACTGACCATTTTCCACATTTCTGAAGCATGACGTAATGGGGGCTGTTATCTCTTTTGTCAAAAATCAGCCATTTTTGCTTGAACATTAAATGCCTCCAAATGGTATTTAATTACCTTCCCGGGGTGAAGAAACCCTTTTTGAGAACTCAGAGTGAGTAAATTGGCCCTTTTCATGCACTTTTAACCATTCCACAAATCTTGTGTTTAGGGCCCCTGGAAGCATGAAAATCACTTTAAACATGCTAATTTTAGCTCTAACACTGATGATCAACCTACAAATGTGAACTGACGTTCAAAAATAAAACATTTGAAAACGGACCATTCTCCACATTTCTGAAGCATGACGTAATGGGGGGTGTTATCTCTTTTGTCGAAAATCAGCCGTTTTTGCTTGAACATTAAATGACTCCATGTGATATTTAATTAACTTCCCGAGCCCCTGGAACCATGAAAATCACTTTAAACATGCTAATTTTAGCTCTAACACTGATGATCCACCTACAAATGTGAACTGACGTTCAAAAATAAAACATTTGAAAACGGACCATTTTCCACATTTCTGAAGCTAGACGTAATGGGGGGGTGTTATCTCTTTTGTCAAAAATCAGCCGTTTTTGCTTGAACATTAAATGCCTGCAAATGGTATTTAATTAACTTCCCGGGGTGAAGAAACCCTTTTTGAGAACTCAGAGTGAGTAAATTGGCCCTTTTCATGCACTTTTAACCATTCCATAAATCTTGTGTTTAGGGCCCCTGGAAGCATGAAAATCACTTTAAACATGCTAATTTTAGCTCTAACACTGATGATCAACCTACAAATGTGAACTGACGTTCAAAAATAAAACATTTGAAAACGGACCATTTTCCACATTTCTGAAGCATGACGTAATGGGGGGGTGTTATCTCTTTTGTCGAAAATCAGCAGTTTTTGCTTGAACATTAAATGACTCCATGTGATATTTAATTAACTTCCCGGGGTGAAAAAACCCGTTTTGAGAACTCAGAGTGAGTAAATTGGCCATTTTCATGCACTTTTAACCATTTCATAAATCTTGTGTTTAGGGCCCCTGGAAGCATGAAAATCACTTTAAACATGCTAATTTTAGCTCTAACACTGATGATCAACCTACAAATGTGAACTGACGTTCAAAAATAAAACATTTGAAAACGGACCATTTTCCACATTTCTGAAGCATGACGTAATGGGGGGGTGTTATCTCTTTTGTCGAAAATCAGCTGTTTTTGGTTGAACATTAAATGCCTCCAAATGGTATTTAATTAACTTCCCGGGGTGAAGAAACCCTTTTTGAGAACTCAGAGTGACTAAATTGGCCCTTTTCATGCACCTTTAACCATTCCATAAATCTTGTGTTTAGGGCCCCTGGAAGCATGAAAATCACTTTAAACATGCTAATTTTAGCTCTAACACTGATGATCAACCTACAAATGTGAACTGACGTTCAAAAATAAAACATTCGAAAACGGACCATTTTCCACATTTCTGAAGCATGACGTAATGGGGGGTGTTATCTCTTTTGTCAAAAATCAGCCGTTTTTGCTTGAACATTAAATGCCTCCAAATGGTATTTAATTAACTTCCCGGGGTGAAGAAACCCTTTTTGAGAACTCAGAGTGAGTAAATTTGCCCTTTTCATGCACTTTTAACCATTCCATAAATCTTGTGTTTAGGGCCCCTGGAAGCATAAAAATCACTTTAAACATGTTAATTTTAGCTGTAACACTGACGATCAACCTACAAATCTGAACTGACGTTCAAAAATAAAACATTTGAAAACGGACCATTTTCCACATTTCTGAAGCATGACGTAATGGGGGGGTGTTATCTCTTTTGTCAAAAATCAGCCGTTTTTGCTTGAACATTAAATGCCTCCAAATGGTATTGAATTCACTTCCCGAGCCCCTGGAAGCATGAAAATCACTTTAAACATGCTAATTTTAGCTCTAACACTGATGATCCACCTACAAATGTGAACTGACGTTCAAAAATCAAACATTTGAAAACGGACCATTTTCCACATTTCTGAAGCATGACGTAATGGGGGGGGTGCTATCTCTTTTGTCAAAAATCAGCCGTTTTTGCTTGAACATTAAATGCCTCCAAATGGTATTTAATTAACTTCCCGAGCCCCTGGAAGCATGAAAATCACTTTAAACATGCTAATTTTAGCTCTAACACTGATGATCCACCTACAAATGTGAACTGACGTTCAAAAATAAAACATTTGAAAACGGACCATTTTCCACATTTCTGAAGCATGACGTAATGGGGGGCTGTTATCTCTTTTGTCGAAAATCAGCCGTTTTTGCTTGAACATTAAATGCCTCCAAATGGTATTTAATTAACTTCCCGGGGTGAAGAATCCCTTTTTGAGAACTCAGAGTGAGTAAATTGGCCCTTTTCATGCACGTTTAACCATTCCATAAATCTTGTGTGTAGGGCCCCTGGAAGCATGAAAATCACTTTAAACATGCTAATTTTAGCTCTAACACTGATGATCAACCTACAAATGTGAACTGACATTCACAAATAAAACATTTGAAAACGGACCATTTTCCACATTTCTGAAGCATGACGTAATGGGGGGTGTTATCTCTTTTGTCGAAAATCAGCCGTTTTTGCTTGAACATTAAATGACTCCATGTGATATTTAATTAACTTCCCGAGCCCCTGGAAGCATGAAAATCACTTTAAACATGCTAATTTTAGCTCTAACACTGATGATCCACCTACAAATGTGAACTGACGTTCAAAAATAAAACATTTGAAAACGGACCATTTTCCACATTTCTGTAGCATGACGTAATGGGGGGTGTTATCTCTTTTGTCGAAAATCAGCCGTTTTTGCTTGAACTTTAAATGCCTTCAAATAGTATTTAATTCACTTCCCGAGCCCCTGGAAGCATGAAAATCACTTTAAACATGCTAATTTTAGCTCTAACACTGATGATCCACCTACAAATGTGAACTGACGTTCAAAAATAAAACATTTGAAAACGGACCATTTTCCACATTTCTGAAGCTAGACGTAATGGGGGGGGTGTTATCTCTTTTGTCAAAAATCAGCCGTTTTTGCTTGAACATTAAATGCCTGCAAATGGTATTTAATTAACTTCCCGGGGTGAAGAAACCCTTTTTGAGAACTCAGAGTGAGTAAATTGGCCCTTTTCATGCACTTTTAACCATTCCATAAATCTTGTGTTTAGGGCCCCTGGAAGCATGAAAATCACTTTAAACAGGCTAATTTTAGCTCTAACACTGATGATCAACCTACAAATGTGAACTGACGTTCAAAAATAAAACATTTGAAAACGGACCATTTTCCAAATTTCTGAAGCATGACGTAATGGGGGGGTGTTATCTCTTTTGTCGAAAATCAGCCGTTTTTGCTTGAACATTAAATGACTCCATGTGATATTTAATTAACTTCCCGGGGTGAAGAAACCCGTTTTGAGAACTCAGAGTGAGTAAATTGGCCATTTTCATGCACTTTTAACCATTCCATAAATCTTGTGTTTAGGGCCCCTGGAAGCATGAAAATCACTTTAAACATGCTAATTTTAGCTCTAACACTGATGATCAACCTACAAATGTGAACTGACGTTCAAAAATAAAACATTTGAAAACGGACCATTTTCCACATTTCTGAAGCATGACGTAATGGGGGGTGTTTTCTCTTTTGTCGAAAATCAGCCGTTTTTGCTTGAACATTAAATGCCTCCAAATGGTATTTAATTAACTTCCCGGGGTGAAGAAACCTTTTTTGAGAACTCAGAGTGACTAAATTGGCCCTTTTCATGCACTTTTAACCATTCCATAAATCTTGTGTTTAGGGCCTCTGGAAGCATGAAAATCACTTTAAACATGCTAATTTTAGCTCTAACACTGATGATCAACCTACAAATGTGAACTGACGTTCAAAAATAAAACATTCGAAAACGGACCATTTTCCACATTTCTGAAGCATGACGTAATGGGGGGTGTTATCCCTTTTGTCAAAAATCAGCCGTTTTTGCTTGAACATTAAATGCCTCCAAATGGTATTTAATTAACTTCCCGGGGTGAAGAAACCCTTTTTGAGAACTCAGAGTGAGTAAATTTTCCCTTTTTCATGCACTTTTAACCATTCCATAAATCTTGTGTTTAGGGCCCCTGGAAGCATGAAAATCACTTTAAACATGTTAATTTTAGCTCTAACACTGACGATCAACCTGCAAATCTGAACTGACGTTCAAAAATAAAACATTTGAAAACGGACCATTTTCCACATTTCTGAAGCATGACGTAATGGGGGGGTGTTATCTCTTTTGTCAAAAATCAGCCGTTTTTGCTTGAACATTAAATGCCTCCAAATGGTATTGAATTCACTTCCCGAGCCCCTGGAAGCATGAAAATCACTTTAAACATGCTAATTTTAGCTCTAACACTGATGATCCACCTACAAATGTGAACTGACGTTCAAAAATAAAACATTTGAAAACGGACCATTTTCCACATTTCTGAAGCATGACGTAATGGGGGGGGGTGTTATCTCTTTTGTCAAAAATCAGCCGTTTTTGCTTGAACATTAAATGCCTCCAAATGGTATTTAATTAACTTCCCGAGCCCCTGGAAGCATGAAAATCACTTTAAACATGCTAATTTTAGCTCTAACACTGATGATCCACCTACAAATGTGAACTGACGTTCAAAAATAAAACATTTGAAAACTGACCATTTTCCACATTTCTGAAGCATGACGTAATGGGGGGCTGTTATCTCTTTTGTCGAAAATCAGCCGTTTTTGCTTGAACATTAAATGCCTCCAAATGGTATTTAATTAACTTCCCGGGGTGAAGAAACCCTTTTTGAGAACTCAGAGTGAGTAAATTGGCCCTTTTCATGCACTTTTAACCATTCCATAAATCTTGTGTTTAGGGCCCCTGGAAGCATGAAAATCACTTTAAACATGCAAATTTTAGCTCTAACACCGATGATCAACCTACAAATGTGAACTGACATTCACAAATAAAACATTTGAAAACGGACCATTTTCCACATTTCTGAAGCATGACGTAATGGGGGGTGTTATCTCTTTTGTCAAAAGTCCGCCGTTTTTGCTTGAACATTAAATGCCTCCAAATGGTATTTAATTAACTTCCTGGGGTGAAGAAACCCTTTTTGAGAACTCAGAGTGAGTAAATTGGCCCTTTTCATGCACTTTTAACCATTCCACAAATCTTGTGTTTAGGGCCCCTGGAAGCATGAAAATCACTTTAAACATGCTAATTGTAGCTCTAACACTGATGATCAACCTACAAATGTGAACTGACGTTCAAAAATAAAACATTTGAAAACGGACCATTTTCCACATTTCTGAAGCATGACGTAATGGGGGCTGTTATCTCTTTTGTCAAAAATCAGCCATTTTTGCTTGAACATTAAATGCCTCCAAATGGTATTTAATTGCCTTCCCGGGGTGAAGAAACCCTTTTTGAGAACTCAGAGTGAGTAAATTGGCCCTTTTCATGCACTTTTAACCATTCCACAAATCTTGTGTTTAGGGCCCCTGGAAGCATGAAAATCACTTTAAACATGCTAATTTTAGCTCTAACACTGATGATCAACCTACAAATGTGAACTGACGTTCAAAAATAAAACATTTGAAAACGGACCATTCTCCACATTTCTGAAGCATGACGTAATGGGGGGTGTTATCTCTTTTGTCGAAAATCAGCCGTTTTTGCTTGAACATTAAATGACTCCATGTGATATTTAATTAACTTCCCGAGCCCCTGGAACCATCAAAATCACTTTAAACATGCTAATTTTAGCTCTAACACTGATGATCCACCTACAAATGTGAACTGACGTTCAAAAATAAAACATTTGAAAACGGACCATTTTCCACATTTCTGAAGCTAGACGTAATGGGGGGGTGTTATCTCTTTTGTCAAAAATCAGCCGTTTTTGCTTGAACATTAAATGCCTGCAAATGGTATTTAATTAACTTCCCGGGGTGAAGAAACCCTTTTTGAGAACTCAGAGTGAGTAAATTGGCCCTTTTCATGCACTTTTAACCATTCCATAAATCTTGTGTTTAGGGCCCCTGGAAGCATGAAAATCACTTTAAACATGCTAATTTTAGCTCTAACACTGATGATCAACCTACAAATGTGAACTGACGTTCAAAAATAAAACATTTGAAAACGGACCATTTTCCACATTTCTGAAGCATGACATAATGGGGGGGTGTTATCTCTTTTGTCGAAAATCAGCCGTTTTTGCTTGAACATTAAATGACTCCATGTGATATTTAATTAACTTCCCGGGGTGAAAAAACCCGTTTTGAGAACTCAGAGTGAGTAAATTGGCCATTTTCATGCACTTTTAACCATTCCATAAATCTTGTGTTTAGGGCCCCTGGAAGCATGAAAATCAGTTTAAACATGCTAATTTTAGCTCTAACACTGATGATCAACCTACAAATGTGAACTGACGTTCAAAAATAAAACATTTGAAAACGGACCATTTTCCACATTTCTGAAGCATGACGTAATGGGGGGGTGTTATCTCTTTTGTCGAAAATCAGCTGTTTTTGCTTGAACATTAAATGCCTCCAAATGGTATTTAATTAACTTCCCGGGGTGAAGAAACCCTTTTTGAGAACTCAGAGTGACTAAATTGGCCCTTTTCATGCACCTTTAACCATTCCATAAATCTTGTGTTTAGGGCCCCTGGAAGCATGAAAATCACTTTAAACATGCTAATTTTAGCTCTAACACTGATGATCAACCTACAAATGTGAACTGACGTTCAAAAATAAAACATTCGAAAACGGACCATTTTCCACATTTCTGAAGCATGACGTAATGGGGGGTGTTATCTCTTTTGTCAAAAATCAGCCGTTTTTGCTTGAACATTAAATGCCTCCAAATGGTATTTAATTAACTTCCCGGGGTGAAGAAACCCTTTTTGAGAACTCAGAGTGAGTAAATTTGCCCTTTTCATGCACTTTTAACCATTCCATAAATCTTGTGTTTAGGGCCCCTGGAAGCATAAAAATCACTTTAAACATGTTAATTTTAGCTGTAACACTGACGATCAACCTACAAATCTGAACTGACGTTCAAAAATAAAACATTTGAAAACGGACCATTTTCCACATTTCTGAAGCATGACGTAATGGGGGGGTGTTATCTCTTTTGTCAAAAATCAGCCGTTTTTGCTTGAACATTAAATGCCTCCAAATGGTATTGAATTCACTTCCCGAGCCCCTGGAAGCATGAAAATCACTTTAAACATGCTAATTTTAGCTCTAACACTGATGATCCACCTACAAATGTGAACTGACGTTCAAAAATCAAACATTTGAAAACGGACCATTTTCCACATTTCTGAAGCATGACGTAATGGGGGGGGTGTTATCTCTTTTGTCAAAAATCAGCCGTTTTTGCTTGAACATTAAATGCCTCCAAATGGTATTTAATTAACTTCCCGAGCCCCTGGAAGCATGAAAATCACTTTAAACATGCTAATTTTAGCTCTAACACTGATGATCCACCTACAAATGTGAACTGACGTTCAAAAATAAAACATTTGAAAACGGACCATTTTCCACATTTCTGAAGCATGACGTAATGGGGGGCTGTTATCTCTTTTGTCGAAAATCAGCCGTTTTTGCTTGAACATTAAATGCCTCCAAATGGTATTTAATTAACTTCCCGGGGTGAAGAAACCCTTTTTGAGAACTCAGAGTGAGTAAATTGGCCCTTTTCATGCACTTTTAACCATTCCATAAATCTTGTGTTTAGGGCCCCTGGAAGCATGAAAATCACTTTAAACATGCTAATTTTAGCTCTAACACTGATGATCAACCTACAAATGTGAACTGACATTCACAAATAAAACATTTGAAAACGGACCATTTTCCACATTTCTGAAGCATGACGTAATGGGGGTGTTATCTCTTTTGTCGAAAATCAGCAGTTTTTGCTTGAACATTAAATGACTCCATGTGATATTTAATTAACTTCCCGAGCCCCTGGAAGCATGAAAATCACTTTAAACATGCTAATTTTAGCTCTAACACTGATGATCCACCTACAAATGTGAACTGACGTTCAAAAATAAAACATTTGAAAACGGACCATTTTCCACATTTCTGAAGCATGACGTAATGGGGGGTGTTATCTCTTTTGTCGAAAATCAGCCGTTTTTGCTTGAACTTTAAATGCCTTCAAATAGTATTTAATTCACTTCCCGAGCCCCTGGAAGCATGAAAATCACTTTAAACATGCTAATTTTAGCTCTAACACTGATGATCCACCTACAAATGTGAACTGACGTTCAAAAATAAAACATTTGAAAACAGACCATTTTCCACATTTCTGAAGCATGACGTAATGGGGGGGGTGTTATCTCTTTTGTCAAAAATCAGCCGTTTTTGCTTGAACATTAAATGCCTCCAAATGGTATTTAATTAACTTCCCGGGGTGAAGAAACCCTTTTTGAGAACTCAGAGTGAGTAAATTGGCCCTTTTCATGCACTTTTAACCATTCCATAAATCTTGTGTTTAGGGCCCCTGGAAGCATGAAAATCACTTTAAACATGCTAATTTTAGCTCTAACACTGATGATCAACCTACAAATGTGAACTGACGTTCAAAAATAAAACATTTGAAAACGGACCATTTTCCAAATTTCTGAAGCATGACGTAATGGGGGGGTGTTATCTCTTTTGTCGAAAATCAGCCGTTTTTGCTTGAACATTAAATGACTCCATGTGATATTTAATTAACTTCCCGGGGTGAAGAAACCCGTTTTGAGAACTCAGAGTGAGTAAATTGGCCATTTTCATGCACTTTTAACCATTCCATAAATCTTGTGTTTAGGGCCCCTGGAAGCATGAAAATCACTTTAAACATGCTAATTTTAGCTCTAACACTGATGATCAACCTACAAATGTGAACTGACGTTCAAAAATAAAACATTTGAAAACGGACCATTTTCCACATTTCTGAAGCATGACGTAATGGGGGTGTGTTATCTCTTTTGTCGAAAATCAGCCGTTTTTGCTTGAACATTAAATGCCTCCAAATGGTATTTAATTAACTTCCCGGGGTGAAGAAACCCTTTTTGAGAACTCAGAGTGACTAAATTGGCCCTTTTCATGCACTTTTAACCATTCCATAAATCTTGTGTTTAGGGCCCCTGGAAGCATGAAAATCACTTTAAACATGCTAATTTTAGCTCTAACACTGATGATCAACCTACAAATGTGAACTGACGTTCAAAAATAAAACATTCGAAAACGGACCATTTTCCACATTTCTGAAGCATGACGTAATGGGGGGTGTTATCTCTTTTGTCAAAAATCTGCCGTTTTTGCTTGAACATTAAATGCCTCCAAATGGTATTTAATTAACTTCCCGGGGTGAAGAAACCCTTTTTGAGAACTCAGAGTGAGTAAATTTGCCCTTTTCATGCACTTTTAACCATTCCATAAATCTTGTGTTTAGGGCCCCTGGAAGCATGAAAATCACTTTAAACATGTTAATTTTAGCTCTAACACTGACGATCAACCTACAAATCTGAACTGACGTTCAAAAATAAAACATTTGAAAACGGACCATTTTCCACATTTCTGAAGCATGACGTAATGGGGGGGTGTTATCTCTTTTGTCAAAAATCAGCCATTTTTGCTTGAACATTAAATGCCTCCAAATGGTATTGAATTCACTTCCCGAGCCCCTGGAAGCATGAAAATCACTTTAAACATGCTAATTTTAGCTCTAACACTGATGATCCACCTACAAATGTGAACTGACGTTCAAAAATAAAACATTTGAAAACGGACCATTTTCCACATTTCTGAAGCATGACGTAATGGGGGGCTGTTATCTCTTTTGTCGAAAATCAGCCGTTTTTGCTTGAACATTAAATGCCTCCAAATGGTATTTAATTAACTTCCCGGGGTGAAGAAACCCTTTTTGAGAACTCAGAGTGAGTAAATTGGCCCTTTTCATGAACTTTTAACCATTCCATAAATCTTGTGTTTAGGGCCCCTGGAAGCATGAAAATCACTTTAAATATGCTAATTTTAGCTCTAACACTGATGATCAACCTACAAATGTGAACTGACATTCACAAATAAAACATTTGAAAACGGACCATTTTCCACATTTCTGAAGCATGACGTAATGGGGGGTGTTATCTCTTTTGTCAAAAGTCAGCCATTTTTGCTTGAACATTAAATGCCTCCAAATGGAATTTAATTAACTTCCCGGGGTGAAGAAACCCTTTTTGAGAACTCAGAGTGAGTAAATTGGCCCTTTTCATGCACTTTTAACCATTCCACAAATCTTGTGTTTAGGGCCCCTGGAAGCATGAAAATCACTTTAAACATGCTAATTGTAGCTCTAACACTGATGATCAACCTACAAATGTGAACTGACGTTCAAAAATAAAACATTTGAAAACGGACCATTTTCCACATTTCTGAAGCGTGACGTAATGGGGGGGTGTTATCTCTTTTGTCAAAAATCAGCCATTTTTGCTTGAACATTAAATGCCTCCAAATGGTATTTAATTACCTTCCCGGGGTGAAGAAACCCGTTTTGAGAACTCAGAGTGAGTAAATTGGCCATTTTCATGCACTTTTAACCATTCCATAAATCTTGTGTTTAGGGCCCCTGGAAGCATGAAAATCACTTTAAACATGCTAATTTTAGCTCTAACACTGATGATCAACCTACAAATGTGAACTGACGTTCAAAAATAAAACATTTGAAAACGGACCATTTTCCACATTTCTGAAGCATGACGTAATGGGGGGGTGTTATCTCTTTTGTCAAAAATCAGCCGTTTTTGCTTGAACATTAAATGCCTCCAAATTGTATTTAATTAACTTCCCGAGCCCCTGGAAGCATGAAAATCACTTTAAACATGCTAATTTTAGCTCTAACACCTTTGATCCACCTACAAATGTGAACTGACGTTCAAAAATAAAACATTTGAAAACGGACCATTTTCCACATTTCTGAAGCATGACGTAATGGGGGGCTGTTATCTCTTTTGTCGAAAATCAGCCGTTTTTGCTTGAACATTAAATGCCTCCAAATGGTATTTAATTAACTTCCCGGGGTGAAGAAACCCTTTTTGAGAACTCAGAGTGAGTAAATTGGCCCTTTTCATGCACTTTTAACCATTCCATAAATCTTGTGTTTAGGGCCCCTGGAAGCATGAAAATCACTTTAAACATGCTAATTTTAGCTCTAACACTGATGATCAACCTACAAATGTGAACTGACATTCACAAATAAAACATTTGAAAACGGACCATTTTCCACATTTCTGAAGCATGACGTAATGGGGGGTGTTATCTCTTTTGTCGAAAATCAGCCGTTTTTGCTTGAACATTAAATGAATCCATGTGATATTTAATTAACTTCCCGAGCCCCTGGAAGCATGAAAATCACTTTAAACATGCTAATTTTAGCTCTAACACTGATGATCCACCTACAAATGTGAACTGACGTTCAAAAATAAAACATTTGAAAACGGACCATTTTCCACATTTCTGAAGCATGACGTAATGGGGGGGTGTTATCTCTTTTGTCAAAAATCAGCCGTTTTTGCTTGAACATTAAATGCCTGCAAATGGTATTTAATTAACTTCCCGGGGTGAAGAAACCCTTTTTGAGAACTCAGAGTGAGTAAATTGGCCCTTTTCATGCACTTTTAACCATTCCATAAATCTTGTGTTTAGGGCCCCTGGAAGCATGAAAATCACTTTAAACATGCTAATTTTAGCTCTAACACTGATGATCAACCTACAAATGTGAACTGACGTTCAAAAATAAAACATTTGAAAACGGACCATTTTCCACATTTCTGAAGCATGACGTAATGGGGGGGTGTTATCTCTTTTGTCGAAAATCAGCCGTTTTTGCTTGAACATTAAATGACTCCATGTGATATTTAATTAACTTCCCGGGGTGAAGAAACCCGTTTTGAGAACTCAGAGTGAGTAAATTGGCCATTTTCATGCACTTTTAACCATTCCATAAATCTTGTGTTTAGGGCCCCCGGAAGCATGAAAATCACTTTAAACATGCTAATTTTAGCTCTAACACTGATGATCAACCTACAAATGTGAACTGACGTTCAAAAATAAAACATTTGAAAACGGACCATTTTCCACATTTCTGAAGCATGACGTAATGGGGGGGGTGTTATCTCTTTTGTCAAAAATCAGCCGTTTTTGCTTGAACATTAAATGCCTCCAAATGGTATTTAATTAACTTCCCGAGCCCCTGGAAGCATGAAAATCACTTTAAACATGCTAATTTTAGCTCTAACACTGATGATCCACCTACAAATGTGAACTGACGTTCAAAAATAAAACATTTGAAAACGGACCATTTTCCACATTTCTGAAGCATGACGTAATGGGGGGCTGTTATCTCTTTTGTCGAAAATCAGCCGTTTTTGCTTGAACATTAAATGCCTCCAAATGGTATTTAATTAACTTCCCGGGGTGAAGAAACCCTTTTTGAGAACTCAGAGTGAGTAAATTGGCCCTTTTCATGCACTTTTATCCATTCTATAAATCTTGTGTTTAGGGCCCCTGGAAGCATGAAAATCACTTTAAACATGCTAATTTTAGCTCTAACACTGATGATCAACCTACAAATGTGAACTGACATTCACAAATAAAACATTTGAAAACGGACCATTTTCCACATTTCTGAAGCATGACGTAATGGGGGTGTTATCTCTTTTGTCGAAAATCAGCCGTTTTTGCTTGAACATTAAATGAATCCATGTGATATTTAATTAACTTCCCGAGCCCCTGGAAGCATGAAAATCACTTTAAACATGCTAATTTTAGCTCTAACACTGATGATCCACCTACAAATGTGAACTGACGTTCAAAAATAAAACATTTGAAAACGGACCATTTTCCACATTTCTGAAGCATGACGTAATGGGGGGTGTTATCTCTTTTGTCGAAAATCAGCCGTTTTTGCTTGAACTTTAAATGCCTTCAAATAGTATTTAATTCACTTCACGAGCCCCTGGAAGCATGAAAATCACTTTAAACATGCTAATTTTAGCTCTAACACTGATGATCCACCTACAAATGTGAACTGACGTTCAAAAATAAAACATTTGAAAACAGACCATTTTCCACATTTCTGAAGCATGACGTAATGGGGGGGGGTGTTATCTCTTTTGTCAAAAATCAGCCATTTTTGCTTGAACATTAAATGCCTCCAAATGGTATTTAATTAACTTCCCGGGGTGAAGAAACCCTTTTTGAGAACTCAGAGTGAGTAAATTGGCCCTTTTCATGCACTTTAACCATTCCATAAATCTTGTGTTTAGGGCCCCTGGAAGCATGAAAATCACTTTAAACATGCTAATTTTAGCTCTAACACTGATGATCAACCTACAAATGTGAACTGACGTTCAAAAATAAAACATTTGAAAACGGACCATTTTCCAAATTTCTGAAGCATGACGTAATGGGGGGGTGTTATCTCTTTTGTCGAAAATCAGCCGTTTTTGCTTGAACATTAAATGACTCCATGTGATATTTAATTAACTTCCCGGGGTGAAGAAACCCGTTTTGAGAACTCAGAGTGAGTAAATTGGCCATTTTCATGCACTTTTAACCATTCCATAAATCTTGTGTTTAGGGCCCCTGGAAGCATGAAAATCACTTTAAACATGCTAATTTTAGCTCTAACACTGATGATCAACCTACAAATGTGAACTGACGTTCAAAAATAAAACATTTGAAAACGGACCATTTTCCACATTTCTGAAGCATGACGTAATGGGGGTGTGTTATCTCTTTTGTCGAAAATCAGCCGTTTTTGCTTGAACATTAAATGCCTCCAAATGGTATTTAATTAACTTCCCGGGGTGAAGAAACCCTTTTTGAGAACTCAGAGTGACTAAATTGGCCCTTTTCATGCACTTTTAACCATTCCATAAATCTTGTGTTTAGGGCCCCTGGAAGCATGAAAATCACTTTAAACATGCTAAATTTAGCTCTAACACTGATGATCAACCTACAAATGTGAACTGACGTTCAAAAATAAAACATTCGAAAACGGACCATTTTCCACATTTCTGAAGCATGACGTAATGGGGGGTGTTATCTCTTTTGTCAAAAATCTGCCGTTTTTGCTTGAACATTAAATGCCTCCAAATGGTATTTAATTAACTTCCCGGGGTGAAGAAACCCTTTTTGAGAACTCAGAGTGAGTAAATTTGCCCTTTTCATGCACTTTTAACCATTCCATAAATCTTGTGTTTAGGGCCCCTGGAAGCATGAAAATCACTTTAAACATGTTAATTTTAGCTCTAACACTGACGATCAACCTACAAATCTGAACTGACGTTCAAAAATAAAACATTTGAAAACGGACCATTTTCCACATTTCTGAAGCATGACGTAATGGGGGGGTGTTATCTCTTTTGTCAAAAATCAGCCGTTTTTGCTTGAACATTAAATGCCTCCAAATGGTATTGAATTCACTTCCCGAGCCCCTGGAAGCATGAAAATCACTTTAAACATGCTAATTTTAGCTCTAACACTGATGATCCACCTACAAATGTGAACTGACGTTCAAAAATAAAACATTTGAAAACGGACCATTTTCCACATTTCTGAAGCATGACGTAATGGGGGGGGTGTTATCTCTTTTGTCAAAAATCAGCCGTTTTTGCTTGAACATTAAATGCCTCCAAATGGTATTTAATTAACTTCCCGAGCCCCTGGAAGCATGAAAATCACTTTAAACATGCTAATTTTAGCTCTAACACTGATGATCCACCTACAAATGTGAACTGACGTTCAAAAATAAAACATTTGAAAACGGACCATTTTCCACATTTCTGAAGCATGACGTAATGGGGGGTGTTATCTCTTTTGTCGAAAGTCAGCCGTTTTTGCTTGAACATTAAATGCCTCCAAATGGAATTTAATTAACTTCCCGGGGTGAAGAAACCCTTTTTGAGAACTCAGAGTGAGTAAATTGGCCCTTTTCATGCACTTTTAACCATTCCACAAATCTTGTGTTTAGGGCCCCTGGAAGCATGAAAATCACTTTAAACATGCTAATTGTAGCTCTAACACTGATGATCAACCTACAAATGTGAACTGACGTTCAAAAATAAAACATTTGAAAACGGACCATTTTCCACATTTCTGAAGCATGACGTAATGGGGGGGTGTTATCTCTTTTGTCAAAAATCTGCCATTTTTGCTTGAACATTAAATGCCTCCAAATGGTATTTAATTACCTTCCCGGGGTGAAGAAACCCTTTTTGAGAACTCAGAGTGAGTAAATTGGCCCTTTTCATGCACTTTTAACCATTCCACAAATCTTGTGTTTAGGGCCCCTGGAAGCATGAAAATCACTTTAAACATGCTAATTTTAGCTCTAACACTGATGATCAACCTACAAATGTGAACTGACATTCAAAAATAAAACATTTGAAAACGGACCATTCTCCACATTTCTGAAGCATGACGTAATGGGGGGTGTTATCTCTTTTGTCGAAAATCAGCCGTTTTTGCTTGAACATTAAATGACTCCATGTGATATTTAATTAACCTCCCGAGCCCCTGGAAGCATGAAAATCACTTTAAACATGCTAATTTTAGCTCTAACACTGATGATCCACCTACAAATGTGAACTGACGTTCAAAAATAAAACATTTGAAAACGGACCATTTTCCACATTTCTGAAGCTAGACGTAATGGGGGGGTGTTATCTCTTTTTTCAAAAATCAGCCGTTTTTGCTTGAACATTAAATGCCTGCAAATGGTATTTAATTAACTTCCCGGGGTGAAGAAACCCTTTTTGAGACCTCAGAGTGAGTAAATTGGCCCTTTTCATGCACTTTTAACCATTCCATAAATCTTGTGTTTAGGGCCCCTGGAAGCATGAAAATCACTTTAAACATGCTAATTTTAGCTCTAACACTGATGATCCACCTACAAATGTGAATTGACGTTCAAAAATAAAACATTTAAAAACGGACCATTTTCCACATTTCTGAAGCATGACGTAATGGGGGGGTGTTATCTCTTTTGTCAAAAATCAGCCGTTTTTGCTTGAACATTAAATGCCTCCAAATAGTATTTAATTAACTTCCCGGGGTGAAGAAACCCTTTTTGAGATCTCAGAGTGAGTAAATTGGCCCTTTTCATGCACTTTTAACCATTCCACAAATCTTGTGTTTAGGGCCCCATGAAGGATGAAAATCACTTTAAACGTGTTAATTTTAGCTCTAACACTGATGATCAACCTACAAATGTGAACTGACGTTCAAAAATAAAACATTTGAAAACGGACCATTTTCCACATTTCTGAAGCATGACGTAATGGGGGGGTGTTAGCTCTTTTGTCAAAAATCAGCCGTTTTTGCTTGAACTTTAAATGCCTCCAAATAGTATTTAATTCACTTCCCGAGCCCCTGGAAGCATGAAAATCACTTTAAACATACTAATTTTAGCTCTAACACTGATGATCCACCTACAAATGTGAACTGACGTTCAAAAATAAAACATTTGAAAATGGACCATTTTCCACATTTCTGAAGCATGACGTAATGGGGGGGTGTTATCTCTTTTGTCAAAAATCAGCCGTTTTTGCTTGAACATTAAATGCCTCCAAATGGTATTTAATTAACTTCCCGAGCCCCTGGAAGCATGAAAATCACTTTAAACATTCTAATTTTAGCTCTAACACTGATGATCAACCTACAAATGTGAACTGACGTTCAAAAATAAAACATTTGAAAACGGACCATTTTCCACATTTCTGAAGCATGACGTAATGGGGGGGTGTTATCTCTTTTGTCAAAAATCAGCCGTTTTTGCTTGAACATTAAATGTCTCCAAATGGTATTTAATTAACTTCCCGGGGTGAAGAAACCCTTTTTGAGAACTCAGAGTGAGTAAATTGGCCCTTTTCATGCACTTTTAACCATTCCATAAATCTTGTGTTTAGGGCCCCTGGAAGCATGAAAATCACTTTAAACATGTTAATTTTAGCTCTAACACTGACGATCAACCTACAAATGTGAACTGACGTTCAAAAATAAAACATTTGAAAACGGACCATTTTCCACATTTCTGAAGCATGACGTAATGGGGGGGTGTTATCTCTTTTGTCAAAAATCAGCCGTTTTTGCTTGAACATTAAATGCCTCCAAATGGTATTTAATTAACTTCCCGGGGTGAAGAAACCCTTTTTGAGAACTCAGAGTGAGTAAATTGGCCCTTTTCATGCACTTTTAACCATTCCATAAATCTTGTGTTTAGGGCCCCTGGAAGCATGAAAATCACTTTAAACATGTTAATTTTAGCTCTAACACTGACGATCAACCTACAAATGTGAACTGACGTTCAAAAATAAAACATTTGAAAACGGACCATTTTCCACATTTCTGAAGCATGACGTAATGGGGGGGTGTTATCTCTTTTGTCAAAAATCAGCCATTTTTGCTTGAACATTAAATGCCTCCAAATGGTATTTAATTAACTTCCCGAGCCCCTGGAAGCATGAAAATCACTTTAAACATGCTAATTTTAGCTCTAACACTGATGATCCACCTACAAATGTGAACTGACGTTCAAAAATAAAACATTTGAAAACGGACCATTTTCCACATTTCTGAAGCATGACGTAATGGGGGGGTGTTATCTCTTTTGTCGAAAATCAGCCATTTTTGCTTGAACATTAAATGCCTCCAAATGGTATTTAATTAACTTACCGGGGTGAAGAAACCCTTTTTGAGAACTCAGAGTGAGTAAATTGGCCCTTTTCATGCACTTTTAACCATTCCACAAATCTTGTGTTTAGGGCCCCTGGAAGCATGAAAATCACTTTAAACATGCTAATTTTAGCTCTAACACTGATGATCCACCTACAAATGTGAACTGACGTTCAAAAATAAAACATTTGAAAACGGACCATTTTCCACATTTCTGAAGCATGACGTAATGGGGGGGTGTTATCTCTTTTGTCGAAAATCAGCCGTTTTTGTTTGAACATTAAATGCCTCCAAATGGTGTTTAATTAACTTCCCGGGGTGAAGAAACCCTTTTTGAGAACTCAGAGTGAGTAAATTGGCCCTTTTCATGCACTTTTAACCATTCCACAAATCTTGTGTTTAGGCCCCCTGGAAGCATGAAAATCACTTTAAATATGCTAATTTTAGCTCTAACACTGATGATCAACCTACAAATGTGAACTGACATTCACAAATAAAACATTTGAAAACGGACCATTTTCCACATTTCTGAAGCATGACGTAATGGGGGGTGTTATCTCTTTTGTCAAAAGTCAGCCGTTTTTGCTTGAACATTAAATGCCTCCAAATGGAATTTAATTAACTTCCCGGGGTGAAGAAACCCTTTTTGAGAACTCAGAGTGAGTAAATTGGCCCTTTTCATGCACTTTTAACCATTCCACAAATCTTGTGTTTAGGGCCCCTGGAAGCATGAAAATCACTTTAAACATGCTAATTGTAGCTCTAACACTGATGATCAACCTACAAATGTGAACTGACGTTCAAAAATAAAACATTTGAAAACGGACCATTTTCCACATTTCTGAAGCATGACGTAATGGGGGGTGTTATCTCTTTTGTCAAAATCAGCCGTTTTTGCTTGAACATTAAATGCCTCCAAATGGTATTTAATTAACTTCCCGGGGTGTAGAAACCCTTTTTGAGAACTCAGAGTGAGTAAATTGGCCCTTTTCATTCACTTTTAACCATTCCATAAATCTTGTGTTTAGGGCCCCTGGAAGCATGAAAATCACTTTAAACATGCTAATTTTAGCTCTAACACTGATGATCCACCTACAAATGTGAACTGACGTTCAAAAATAAAACATTTGAAAACGGACCATTTTCCACATTTCTGAAGCATGACGTAATGGGGGGGTGTTATCTCTTTTGTCAAAAATCAGCCGTTTTTGCTTGAACATTAAATGCCTCCAAATGGTATTTAATTAACTTCCCGAGCCCCTGGAAGCATGAAAATCACTTTAAACATGCTAATTTTAGCTCTAACACTGATGATCCACCTACAAATGTGAATTGACGTTCAAAAATAAAACATTTGAAAACGGACCATTTTCCACATTTCTAAAGCATGACGTAATGGGGGGGTGTTATCTCTTTTGTCAAAAATCAGCCGTTTTTGCTTGAACATTAAATGCCTCCAAATAGTATTTAATTAACTTCCCGGGGTGAAGAAACCCTTTTTGAGATCTCAGAGTGAGTAAATTGGCCCTTTTCATGCACTTTTAACCATTCCACAAATCTTGTGTTTAGGGCCCCTGGAAGCATGAAAATCACTTTAAACGTGTTAATTTTAGCTCTAACACTGATGATCAACCTACAAATGTGAACTGACGTTCAAAAATAAAACATTTGAAAACGGACCATTTTCCACATTTCTGAAGCATGACGTAATGGGGGGGTGTTAGCTCTTTTGTCAAAAATCAGCCGTTTTTGCTTGAACTTTAAATGCCTCCAAATAGTATTTAATTCACTTCCCGAGCCCCTGGAAGCATGAAAATCACTTTAAACATACTAATTTTAGCTCTAACACTGATGATCCACCTACAAATGTGAACTGACGTTCAAAAATAAAACATTTGAAAACGGACCATTTTCCACATTTCTGAAGCATGACGTAATGGGGGGGTGTTATCTCTTTTGTCAAAAATCAGCCGTTTTTGCTTGAACATTAAATGCCTCCAAATGGTATTTAATTAACTTCCCGAGCCCCTGGAAGCATGAAAATCACTTTAAACATTCTAATTTTAGCTCTAACACTGATGATCAACCTACAAATGTGAACTGACGTTCAAAAATAAAACATTTGAAAACGGACCATTTTCCACATTTCTGAAGCATGACGTAATGGGGGGGTGTTATCTCTTTTGTCAAAAATCAGCCGTTTTTGCTTGAACATTAAATGCCTCCAAATGGTATTTAGTTAACTTCCCGGGGTGAAGAAACCCTTTTTGAGAACTCAGAGTGAGTAAATTGGCCCTTTTCATGCACTTTTAACCATTCCACAAATCTTGTGTTTAGGGCCCCTGGAAGCATGAAAATCACTTTAAACATGCTAATTTTAGCTCTAACACTGATGATCCACCTACAAATGTGAACTGACGTTCAAAAATAAAACATTTGAAAACGGACCATTTTCCACATTTCTGAAGCATGACGTAATGGGGGGGTGTTATCTCTTTTGTCAAAAATCAGCCGTTTTTGCTTGAACATTAAATGCCTCCAAATGGTATTTAATTAACTTCCCGAGCCCCTGGAAGCATGAAAATCACTTTATACATTCTAATTTTAGCTCTAACACTGATGATCAACCTACAAATGTGAACTGACGTTCAAAAATAAAACATTTGAAAACGGACCATTTTCCACATTTCTGAAGCATGACGTAATGGGGAGTTGTTATCTCTTTTGTCAAAAATCAGCCGTTTTTGCTTGAACATTAAATGCCTCCAAATGGTATTTAATTAACTTCCCGGGGTGAAGAAACCCTTTTTGAGAACTCAGAGTGAGTAAATTGGCCCTTTTCATGCACTTTTAACCATTCCATAAATCTTGTGTTTAGGGCCCCTGGAAGCATGAAAATCACTTTAAACATGTTAATTTTAGCTCTAACACTGACGATCAACCTACAAATGTGAACTGACGTTCAAAAATAAAACATTTGAAAACGGACCATTTTCCACATTTCTGAAGCATGACGTAATGGGGGGGTGTTATCTCTTTTGTCAAAAATCAGCCATTTTTGCTTGAACATTAAATGCCTCCAAATGGTATTTAATTAACTTCCCGAGCCCCTGGAAGCATGAAAATCACTTTAAACATGCTAATTTTAGCTCTAACACTGATGATCCACCTACAAATGTGAACTGACGTTCAAAAATAAAACATTTGAAAACGGACCATTTTCCACATTTCTGAAGCATGACGTAATGGGGGGGTGTTATCTCTTTTGTCGAAAAACAGCCATTTTTGCTTGAACATTAAATGCCTCCAAATGGTATTTAATTAACTTACCGGGGTGAAGAAACCCTTTTTGAGAACTCAGAGTGAGTAAATTGGCCCTTTTCATGCACTTTTAACCATTCCACAAATCTTGTGTTTAGGGCCCCTGGAAGCATGAAAATCACTTTAAACATGCTAATTTTAGCTCTAACACTGATGATCCACCTACAAATGTGAACTGACGTTCAAAAATAAAACATTTGAAAACGGACCATTTTCCACATTTCTGAAGCATGACGTAATGGGGGGGTGTTATCTCTTTTGTCGAAAATCAGCCGTTTTTGTTTGAACATTAAATGCCTCCAAATGGTATTTAATTAACTTCCCGGGGTGAAGAAACCCTTTTTGAGAACTCAGAGTGAGTAAATTGGCCCTTTTCATGCACTTTTAACCATTCCACAAATCTTGTGTTTAGGCCCCCTGGAAGCATGAAAATCACTTTAAATATGCTAATTTTAGCTCTAACACTGATGATCAACCTACAAATGTGAACTGACATTCACAAATAAAACATTTGAAAACGGACCATTTTCCACATTTCTGAAGCATGACGTAATGGGGGGTGTTATCTCTTTTGTCAAAAGTCAGCCGTTTTTGCTTGAACATTAAATGCCTCCAAATGGAATTTAATTAACTTCCCGGGGTGAAGAAACCCTTTTTGACAACTCAGAGTGAGTAAATTGGCCCTTTTCATGCACTTTTAACCATTCCACAAATCTTGTGTTTAGGGCCCCTGGAAGCATGAAAATCACTTTAAACATGCTAATTGTAGCTCTAACACTGATGATCAACCTACAAATGTGAACTGACGATCAAAAATAAAACATTTGAAAACGGACCATTTTCCACATTTCTGAAGCATGACGTAATGGGGGGGTGTTATCTCTTTTGTCAAAATCAGCCGTTTTTGCTTGAACATTAAATGCCTCCAAATGGTATTTAATTAACTTCCCGGGGTGTAGAAACCCTTTTTGAGAACTCAGAGTGAGTAAATTGGCCCTTTTCATGCACTTTTAACCATTCCATAAATCTTGTGTTTAGGGCCCCTGGAAGCATGAAAATCACTTTAAACATGCTAATTTTAGCTCTAAAACTGATGATCCACCTGCAAATGTGAACTGACGTTCAAAAATAAAACATTTGAAAACAGACCATTTTCCACATTTCTGAAGCTTGACGTAATGGGGGGGGGTGTTATCTCTTTTGTCGAAAGTCAGCTGTTTTTGCTTGAACATTAAATGCCTCCAAATGGTATTTAATTCACTTACCGAGCCCCTGGAAGCATGAAAATCACTTTAAACATGCTAATTTTAGCTCTAACACTGATGATCCACCTACAAATGTGAACTGACGTTCAAAAATAAAACATTTGAAAATGGACCATTTCCCACATTTCTGAAGCATGACGTAATGGGGGGGTGTTATCTCTTTTGTCGAAAATCAGCCGTTTTTGCTTGAACATTAAATGCCTCCAAATGGTATTTAATTCACTTCCCGAGCCCCTGGAAGCATGAAAATCACTTTAAATGTGCTAATTTTAGCTCTAACACTGATGATCCACCTACAAATGTGAACTGACGTTCAAAAATGAAACATTTAAAAACGGACCATTTTCCACATTTCTGAAGCATGACGTAATGGGGGGGGTGTTATCTCTTTTGTCGAAAATCAGCCGTTTTTGCTTGAACATTAAATGCCTCCAAATGGTATTTATTTCACTTCCCGAGCCCCTGGAAGCATGAAAATCACTTTAAACATGCAAATTTTAGCTCTAACACTGATGATCCACCTACAAATGTGAACTGACGTTCAAAAATAAAACATTTGAAAACGGACCATTCTCCACATTTCTGAAGCATGACGTAATGGGGGGGGTGTTATCTCTTTTGTCGAAAATCAGCCGTTTTTGCTTGAACATTAAATGCCTCCAAATAGTATTTAATTCACTTCCCGAGCCCCTGGAAGCATGAAAATCACTTTAAACATGCTAATTTTAGCTCTAACACTGATGATCATCCAACAAATGTGAACTGACGTTCAAAAATAAAACATTTGAAAACGGACCATTTTCCACATTTCTGAAGCATTATGTAATGGGGGGTGTTATCTCTTTTGTCGAAAATCAGCCGTTTTTGCTTCAACATTAAATGCCTCCAAATGGTATTTAATTAACTTCCCGGGGTGAAGAAACCCTTTTTGAGAACTCAGAGTGAGTAAATTGGCCATTTTCATGCACTTTTAACCATTCCATAAATCTTGTGTTTAGGGCCCCTGGAAGCATGACAAACACTGTAAACATGCTAATTTTAGCTCTAACACTGATGATCAACCTACAAATGTGAACTGACGTTCAAAAATAAAACATTTGAAAACGGACCATTTTCCACATTTCTGAAGCATGACGTAATGGGGAGGTGTTATCTCTTTTGTCAAAAATCAGCCGTTTTTACTTGAACATTAAATGCCTCCAAATGATATTTACTTCACTTCCCGAGCCCCTGGAAGCATGAAAATCACTTTAAACATGCTAATTTTAGCTCTAACACTGATGATCCACCTACAAATGTGAACTGACGTTCAAAAATAAAACATTTGAAAACGGACCATTTTCCACATTTCTGAAGCATGACGTAATGGGGGGGTGTTATCTCTTTTGTCGAAAATCAGCCGTTTTTGCTTGAACATTAAATGCCTCCAAATGGTATTTAATTAACTTCCCGGGTTGAAGAAACCCTTTTTGAGAACTCAGAGTGAGTAAATTGGCCATTTTCATGCACTTTTAACCATTCCATAAATCTTGTGTTTAGGGCCCCTGGAAGCATGAAAATCACTTTAAACATGCTAATTTTAGCTCTAAAACTGATGATCCACCTGCAAATGTGAACTGACGTTCAAAAATAAAACATTTCAAAACAGACCATTTTCCACATTTCTGAAGCTTGACGTAATGGGGGGGTGTTATCTCTTTTGTCGAAAATCAGCCGTTTTTGCTTGAACATTAAATGCCTCCAAATGGTATTTCATTTACTTCCCGAGCCCCTGGAAGCATGAAAATCACTTTAAACATGCTAATTTTAGCTCTAACACTGATGATCCACCTACAAATGTGAACTGACGTTCAAAAATAAAACATTTGAAAACTGACCATTTTCCACATTTCTGAAGCATGACGTAATGGGGGGGTGTTATCTCTTTTGTCAAAAATCAGCCGTTTTTGCTTGAACATTAAATGCCTCCAAATGGTGTTTAATTCACTTCCCGAGCCCCTGGAAGCATGAAAATCACATTAAATGTGCTAATTTTAGCTCTAACACTGATGATCCACCTACAAATGTGAACTGGCGTTCAAAAATAAAACATTTGAAAATGGACCATTTTCCACATTTCTGAAGCATGACGTAATGGGGGGTGTTATCTCTTTTGTCGAAAATCAGCCGTTTTTGCTTGAACATTAAATGCCTCCAAATGGTATTTAATTAAATTCCCGGGGTGAAGAAACCCTTTTTGAGAACTCAGAGTGAGTAAATTGGCCATTTTCATGCACTTTTAACCATTCCATAAATCTTGTGTTTAGGGCCCCTGGAAGCATGAAAATCACTTTAAACATGCTAATTTTAGCTCTAACACTGATGATCCACCTACAAATGTGAACTGACGTTCAAAAATAAAACATTTGAAAACGGACCATTTTCCACATTTCTGAAGCATGACGTAATGGGGGTGTTATCTCTTTTGTCAAAAAATCAGCCGTTTTTGCTTGAACATTAAATGCCTCCAAATAGTATTTAATTAACTTCCCGAGCCCCTGGAAGCATGAAAATCACTTTAAACATGCTAATTTTAGCTCTAACACTGATGATCCACCTACAAATGTGAACTGACGTTCAAAAATAAAACATTTGAAAACGGACCATTTTCCACATTTCTGAAGCATGACGTAATGGGGGGGTGTTATCTCTTTTGTCGAAAATCAGCCGTTTTTGCTTGAACATTAAATGCCTTCAAATGGTATTTAATTAACTTTCCGGGGTGAAGAAACCCTTTTTGACAACTCAGAGTGAGTAAATTGGCCATTTTCATGCACTTTTAACCATTCCATAAATCTTGTGTTTAGGGCCCCTGGAAGCATAAAAATCACTTTAAACATGCTAATTTTAGCTCTAACACTGATGATCAACCTACAAATGTGAACTGACGTTCAAAAATAAAACATTTGAAAACGGACCATTTTCCACATTTCTGAAGCATGACGTAATGGGGGGGTGTTATTTCTTTTGTCGAAAATCAGCCGTTTTTGCTTGAACATTAAATGCCTCCAAATGGTATTTAATTAACTTCCCGGGGTGAAGAAACACTTTTTGAGAACTCAGAGTGAGTAAATTGGCCATTTTCATGCACTTTTAACCATTCCATAAATCTTGTGTTTAGGGCCCCTGGAAGCATGAAAATCACTTTAAACATGCTAAATTTAGCTCTAACACTGATGATCCACCTACAAATGTGAACTGACGTTCAAAAATAAAACATTTGAAAACGGACCATTTTCCACATTTCTGAAGCATGACGTAATGGGGGGGGTGTTATCTCTTTTGTCTAAAATCAGCCGTTTTTGCTTGAACATTAAATGCCTCCAAATGGTATTTCATTAACTTCCCGGGGTGAAGAAACCCTTTTTGACAACTCAGAGTGAGTAAATTGGCCATGTTCATGCACTTTTAACCATTCCATAAATCTTGTGTTTAGGGCCCCTGGAAGCATGAAAATCACTTTAAACATGCTCATTTTAGCTCTAACACTGATGATCCACCTACAAATGTGAACTGACGTTCAAAAATAAAACATTTGAAAACTGACCATTTTCCACATTTCTGAAGCATGACGTAATGGGGGGTGTTATCTCTTTTGTCGAAAATCAGCCGTTTTTGCTTGAACATTAAATGCCTCCAAATGGTATTTAATTAACTTCCCGGGTTGAAGAAACCCTTTTTGAGAACTCAGAGTGAGTAAATTGGCCATTTTCATGCACTTTTAACCATTCCATAAATCTTGTGTTTAGGGCCCCTGGAAGCATGAAAATCACTTTAAACATGCTAATTTTAGCTCTAAAACTGATGATCAACCTACAAATGTGAACTTACGTTCAAAAATAAAACATTTGAAAACGGACCATTTTCCACATTTCTGAAGCATGACGTAATGGGGAGGTGTTATCTCTTTTGTCAAAAATCAGCCGTTTTTACTTGAAAGTTAAATGCCTCCAAATGGTATTTAATTCACTTCCCGAGCCCCTGGAAGCATGAAAATCACTTTAAACATGCTAATTTTAGCTCTAACACTGATGATCCACCTACAAATGTGAACTGACGTTCAAAAATAAAACATTTGAAAACGGACCATTTTCCACATTTCTGAAGCATGACGTAATGGGGGGGTGTTATCTCTTTTGTCGAAAATCAGCCGTTTTTGCTTGAACATTAAATGCCTCCAAATGGTATTTAATTAACTTCCCGGGGTGAAGAAACCCTTTTTGAGAACTCAGAGTGAGTAAATTGGCCCTTTTCATGCACTTTTAACCATTCCATAAATCTTGTGTTTAGGGCCCCTGGAAGCATGAAAATCACTTTAAACATGTTAATTTTAGCTCTAACACTGACGATCAACCTACAAATGTGAACTGACGTTCAAAAATAAAACATTTGAAAACGGACCATTTTCCACATTTCTGAAGCATGACGTAATGGGGGGGTGTTATCTCTTTTGTCAAAAATCAGCCATTTTTGCTTGAACATTAAATGCCTCCAAATGGTATTTAATTAACTTCCCGAGCCCCTGGAAGCATGAAAATCACTTTAAACATGCTAATTTTAGCTCTAACACTGATGATCCACCTACAAATGTGAACTGACGTTCAAAAATAAAACATTTGAAAACGGACCATTTTCCACATTTCTGAAGCATGACGTAATGGGGGGGTGTTATCTCTTTTGTCGAAAATCAGCCATTTTTGCTTGAACATTAAATGCCTCCAAATGGTATTTAATTAACTTACCGGGGTGAAGAAACCCTTTTTGAGAACTCAGAGTGAGTAAATTGGCCCTTTTCATGCACTTTTAACCATTCCACAAATCTTGTGTTTAGGGCCCCTGGAAGCATGAAAATCACTTTAAACATGCTAATTTTAGCTCTAACACTGATGATCCACCTACAAATGTGAACTGACGTTCAAAAATAAAACATTTGAAAACGGACCATTTTCCACATTTCTGAAGCATGACGTAATGGGGGGGTGTTATCTCTTTTGTCGAAAATCAGCCGTTTTTGTTTGAACATTAAATGCCTCCAAATGGTATTTAATTAACTTCCCGGGGTGAAGAAACCCTTTTTGAGAACTCAGAGTGAGTAAATTGGCCCTTTTCATGCACTTTTAACCATTCCACAAATCTTGTGTTTAGGCCCCCTGGAAGCATGAAAATCACTTTAAATATGCTAATTTTAGCTCTAACACTGATGATCAACCTACAAATGTGAACTGACATTCACAAATAAAACATTTGAAAACGGACCATTTTCCACATTTCTGAAGCATGACGTAATGGGGGGTGTTATCTCTTTTGTCAAAAGTCAGCCGTTTTTGCTTGAACATTAAATGCCTCCAAATGGAATTTAATTAACTTCCCGGGGTGAAGAAACCCTTTTTGACAACTCAGAGTGAGTAAATTGGCCCTTTTCATGCACTTTTAACCATTCCACAAATCTTGTGTTTAGGGCCCCTGGAAGCATGAAAATCACTTTAAACATGCTAATTGTAGCTCTAACACTGATGATCAACCTACAAATGTGAACTGACGATCAAAAATAAAACATTTGAAAACGGACCATTTTCCACATTTCTGAAGCATGACGTAATGGGGGGGTGTTATCTCTTTTGTCAAAATCAGCCGTTTTTGCTTGAACATTAAATGCCTCCAAATGGTATTTAATTAACTTCCCGGGGTGTAGAAACCCTTTTTGAGAACTCAGAGTGAGTAAATTGGCCCTTTTCATGCACTTTTAACCATTCCATAAATCTTGTGTTTAGGGCCCCTGGAAGCATGAAAATCACTTTAAACATGCTAATTTTAGCTCTAAAACTGATGATCCACCTGCAAATGTGAACTGACGTTCAAAAATAAAACATTTGAAAACAGACCATTTTCCACATTTCTGAAGCTTGACGTAATGGGGGGGGGTGTTATCTCTTTTGTCGAAAGTCAGCTGTTTTTGCTTGAACATTAAATGCCTCCAAATGGTATTTAATTCACTTACCGAGCCCCTGGAAGCATGAAAATCACTTTAAACATGCTAATTTTAGCTCTAACACTGATGATCCACCTACAAATGTGAACTGACGTTCAAAAATAAAACATTTGAAAATGGACCATTTCCCACATTTCTGAAGCATGACGTAATGGGGGGGTGTTATCTCTTTTGTCGAAAATCAGCCGTTTTTGCTTGAACATTAAATGCCTCCAAATGGTATTTAATTCACTTCCCGAGCCCCTGGAAGCATGAAAATCACTTTAAATGTGCTAATTTTAGCTCTAACACTGATGATCCACCTACAAATGTGAACTGACGTTCAAAAATAAAACATTTAAAAACGGACCATTTTCCACATTTCTGAAGCATGACGTAATGGGGGGGGTGTTATCTCTTTTGTCGAAAATCAGCCGTTTTTGCTTGAACATTAAATGCCTCCAAATGGTATTTATTTCACTTCCCGAGCCCCTGGAAGCATGAAAATCACTTTAAACATGCAAATTTTAGCTCTAACACTGATGATCCACCTACAAATGTGAACTGACGTTCAAAAATAAAACATTTGAAAACGGACCATTCTCCACATTTCTGAAGCATGACGTAATGGGGGGGGTGTTATCTCTTTTGTCGAAAATCAGCCGTTTTTGCTTGAACATTAAATGCCTCCAAATAGTATTTAATTCACTTCCCGAGCCCCTGGAAGCATGAAAATCACTTTAAACATGCTAATTTTAGCTCTAACACTGATGATCATCCAACAAATGTGAACTGACGTTCAAAAATAAAACATTTGAAAACGGACCATTTTCCACATTTCTGAAGCATTATGTAATGGGGGGTGTTATCTCTTTTGTCGAAAATCAGCCGTTTTTGCTTCAACATTAAATGCCTCCAAATGGTATTTAATTAACTTCCCGGGGTGAAGAAACCCTTTTTGAGAACTCAGAGTGAGTAAATTGGCCATTTTCATGCACTTTTAACCATTCCATAAATCTTGTGTTTAGGGCCCCTGGAAGCATGACAAACACTGTAAACATGCTAATTTTAGCTCTAACACTGATGATCAACCTACAAATGTGAACTGACGTTCAAAAATAAAACATTTGAAAACGGACCATTTTCCACATTTCTGAAGCATGACGTAATGGGGAGGTGTTATCTCTTTTGTCAAAAATCAGCCGTTTTTACTTGAACATTAAATGCCTCCAAATGATATTTACTTCACTTCCCGAGCCCCTGGAAGCATGAAAATCACTTTAAACATGCTAATTTTAGCTCTAACACTGATGATCCACCTACAAATGTGAACTGACGTTCAAAAATAAAACATTTGAAAACGGACCATTTTCCACATTTCTGAAGCATGACGTAATGGGGGGGTGTTATCTCTTTTGTCGAAAATCAGCCGTTTTTGCTTGAACATTAAATGCCTCCAAATGGTATTTAATTAACTTCCCGGGTTGAAGAAACCCTTTTTGAGAACTCAGAGTGAGTAAATTGGCCATTTTCATGCACTTTTAACCATTCCATAAATCTTGTGTTTAGGGCCCCTGGAAGCATGAAAATCACTTTAAACATGCTAATTTTAGCTCTAAAACTGATGATCCACCTGCAAATGTGAACTGACGTTCAAAAATAAAACATTTCAAAACAGACCATTTTCCACATTTCTGAAGCTTGACGTAATGGGGGGGTGTTATCTCTTTTGTCGAAAATCAGCCGTTTTTGCTTGAACATTAAATGCCTCCAAATGGTATTTCATTTACTTCCCGAGCCCCTGGAAGCATGAAAATCACTTTAAACATGCTAATTTTAGCTCTAACACTGATGATCCACCTACAAATGTGAACTGACGTTCAAAAATAAAACATTTGAAAACTGACCATTTTCCACATTTCTGAAGCATGACGTAATGGGGGGGTGTTATCTCTTTTGTCAAAAATCAGCCGTTTTTGCTTGAACATTAAATGCCTCCAAATGGTGTTTAATTCACTTCCCGAGCCCCTGGAAGCATGAAAATCACTTTAAATGTGCTAATTTTAGCTCTAACACTGATGATCCACCTACAAATGTGAACTGGCGTTCAAAAATAAAACATTTGAAAACGGACCATTTTCCACATTTCTGAAGCATGACGTAATGGGGGGGTGTTATCTCTTTTGTCGAAAATCAGCCGTTTTTGCTTGAACATTAAATGCCTCCAAATGGTATTTAATTCACTTTCCGAGCCCCTGGAAGCATGAAAATCACTTTAAACATGCTAATTTTAGCTCTAACACTGATGATCCACCTACAAATGTGAACTGACGTTCAAAAATAAAACATTTGAAAACGGACCATTTTCCACATTTCTGAAGCATGACGTAATGGGGGGGTGTTATCTCTTTTGTCAAAAATCAGCCGTTTTTGCTTGAACATTAAATGCCTCCAAATGGTATTTAATTCACTTCCCGAGCCCCTGGAAGCATGAAAATCACTTTAAACATGCTAATTTTAGCTCTAACACTGATGATCCACCTACAAATGTGAACTGATGTTCAAAAATAAAACATTTGAAAATGGACCATTTTCCACATTTCTGAAGCATGACGTAATGGGGGGTGTTATCTCTTTTGTCGAAAATCAGCCGTTTTTGCTTGAACATTAAATGCCTCCAAATGGTATTTAATTAAATTCCCGGGGTGAAGAAACCCTTTTTGAGAACTCAGAGTGAGTAAATTGGCCATTTTCATGCACTTTTAACCATTCCATAAATCTTGTGTTTAGGGCCCCTGGAAGCATGAAAATCACTTTAAACATGCTAATTTTAGCTCTAACACTGATGATCCACCTACAAATGTGAACTGACGTTCAAAAATAAAACATTTGAAAACGGACCATTTTCCACATTTCTGAAGCATGACGTAATGGGGGTGTTATCTCTTTTGTCAAAAAATCAGCCGTTTTTGCTTGAACATTAAATGCCTCCAAATAGTATTTAATTAACTTCCCGAGCCCCTGGAAGCATGAAAATCACTTTAAACATGCTAATTTTAGCTCTAACACTGATGATCCACCTACAAATGTGAACTGACGTTCAAAAATAAAACATTTGAAAACGGACCATTTTCCACATTTCTGAAGCATGACGTAATGGGGGGGTGTTATCTCTTTTGTCGAAAATCAGCCGTTTTTGCTTGAACATTAAATGCCTTCAAATGGTATTTAATTAACTTTCCGGGGTGAAGAAACCCTTTTTGACAACTCAGAGTGAGTAAATTGGCCATTTTCATGCACTTTTAACCATTCCATAAATCTTGTGTTTAGGGCCCCTGGAAGCATAAAAATCACTTTAAACATGCTAATTTTAGCTCTAACACTGATGATCAACCTACAAATGTGAACTGACGTTCAAAAATAAAACATTTGAAAACGGACCATTTTCCACATTTCTGAAGCATGACGTAATGGGGGGGTGTTATTTCTTTTGTCGAAAATCAGCCGTTTTTGCTTGAACATTAAATGCCTCCAAATGGTATTTAATTAACTTCCCGGGGTGAAGAAACACTTTTTGAGAACTCAGAGTGAGTAAATTGGCCATTTTCATGCACTTTTAACCATTCCATAAATCTTGTGTTTAGGGCCCCTGGAAGCATGAAAATCACTTTAAACATGCTAAATTTAGCTCTAACACTGATGATCCACCTACAAATGTGAACTGACGTTCAAAAATAAAACATTTGAAAACGGACCATTTTCCACATTTCTGAAGCATGACGTAATGGGGGGGGTGTTATCTCTTTTGTCTAAAATCAGCCGTTTTTGCTTGAACATTAAATGCCTCCAAATGGTATTTCATTAACTTCCCGGGGTGAAGAAACCCTTTTTGACAACTCAGAGTGAGTAAATTGGCCATGTTCATGCACTTTTAACCATTCCATAAATCTTGTGTTTAGGGCCCCTGGAAGCATGAAAATCACTTTAAACATGCTCATTTTAGCTCTAACACTGATGATCCACCTACAAATGTGAACTGACGTTCAAAAATAAAACATTTGAAAACTGACCATTTTCCACATTTCTGAAGCATGACGTAATGGGGGGTGTTATCTCTTTTGTCGAAAATCAGCCGTTTTTGCTTGAACATTAAATGCCTCCAAATGGTATTTAATTAACTTCCCGGGTTGAAGAAACCCTTTTTGAGAACTCAGAGTGAGTAAATTGGCCATTTTCATGCACTTTTAACCATTCCATAAATCTTGTGTTTAGGGCCCCTGGAAGCATGAAAATCACTTTAAACATGCTAATTTTAGCTCTAAAACTGATGATCAACCTACAAATGTGAACTTACGTTCAAAAATAAAACATTTGAAAACGGACCATTTTCCACATTTCTGAAGCATGACGTAATGGGGAGGTGTTATCTCTTTTGTCAAAAATCAGCCGTTTTTACTTGAAAGTTAAATGCCTCCAAATGGTATTTAATTCACTTCCCGAGCCCCTGGAAGCATGAAAATCACTTTAAACATGCTAATTTTAGCTCTAACACTGATGATCCACCTACAAATGTGAACTGACGTTCAAAAATAAAACATTTGAAAACGGACCATTTTCCACATTTCTGAAGCATGACGTAATGGGGGGGTGTTATCTCTTTTGTCGAAAATCAGCCGTTTTTGCTTGAACATTAAATGCCTCCAAATGGTATTTAATTAACTTCCCGGGTTGAAGAAACCCTTTTTGAGAACTCAGAGTGAGTAAATTGGCCATTTTCATGCACTTTTAACCATTCCATAAATCTTGTGTTTAGGGCCCCTGGAAGCATGAAAATCACTTTAAACATGCTAATTTTAGCTCTAAAACTGATGATCAACCTACAAATGTGAACTTACGTTCAAAAATAAAACATTTGAAAACGGACCATTTTCCACATTTCTGAAGCATGACGTAATGGGGGGTGTTATCTCTTTTGTCGAAAATCAGCCGTTTTTGTTTGAACATTAAATGCCTCCAAATGGTATTTAATTAACTTCCCGGGTTGAAGAAACCCTTTTTGAGAACTCAGAGTGAGTAAATTGGCCATTTTCATGCACTTTTAACCATTCCATAAATCTTGTGTTTAGGGCCCCTGGAAGCATGAAAATCACTTTAAACATGCTAATTTTAGCTCTAAAACTGATGATCAACCTACAAATGTGAACTTACGTTCAAAAATAAAACATTTGAAAACGGACCATTTTCCACATTTCTGAAGCATGACGTAATGGGGAGGTGTTATCTCTTTTGTCAAAAATCAGCCGTTTTTACTTGAACATTAAATGCCTCCAAATGGTATTTAATTCACTTCCCGAGCCCCTGGAAGCATGAAAATCACTTTAAACATGCTAATTTTAGCTCTAACACTGATGATCCACCTACAAATGTGAACTGACGTTCAAAAATAAAACATTTGAAAATGGACCATTTTCCACATTTCTGAAGCATGACGTAATGGGGGGGTGTTATCTCTTTTGTCGAAAATCAGCCGTTTTTGCTTGAACATTAAATGCCTCCAAATGGTATTTAATTAACTTCCCGGGTTGAAGAAACCCTTTTTGAGAACTCAGAGTGAGTAAATTGGCCATTTTCATGCACTTTTAACCATTCCATAAATCTTGTGTTTAGGGCCCCTGGAAGCATGAAAATCACTTTAAACATGCTAATTTTAGCTCTAAAACTGATGATCAACCTACAAATGTGAACTTACGTTCAAAAATAAAACATTTGAAAACGGACCATTTTCCACATTTCTGAAGCATGACGTAATGCGGAGGTGTTATCTCTTTTGTCAAAAATCAGCCGTTTTTACTTGAACATTAAATGCCTCCAAATGGTATTTAATTCACTTCCCGAGCCCCTGGAAGCATGAAAATCACTTTAAACATGCTAATTTTAGCTCTAACACTGATGATCCACCTACAAATGTGAACTGACGTTCAAAAATAAAACATTTGAAAATGGACCATTTTCCACATTTCTGAAGCATGACGTAATGGGGGGGTGTTATCTCTTTTGTCGAAAATCAGCCGTTTTTGCTTGAACATTAAATGCCTCCAAATGGTATTTAATTAACTTCCCGGGTTGAAGAAACCCTTTTTGAGAACTCAGAGTGAGTAAATTGGCCATTTTCATGCACTTTTAACCATTCCATAAATCTTGTGTTTAGGGCCCCTGGAAGCATGAAAATCACTTTAAACATGCTAATTTTAGCTCTAAAACTGATGATCAACCTACAAATGTGAACTTACGTTCAAAAATAAAACATTTGAAAACGGACCATTTTCCACATTTCTGAAGCATGACGTAATGGGGGGGTGTTATCTCTTTTGTCGAAAATCAGCCGTTTTTGCTTGAACATTAATTGCCTCCAAATGGTATTTAATTAACTTCCCGGGTTGAAGAAACCCTTTTTGAGAACTCAGAGTGAGTAAATTGGCCATTTTCATGCACTTTTAACCATTCCATAAATCTTGTGTTTAGGGCCCCTGGAAGCATGAAAATCACTTTAAACATGCTAATTTTAGCTCTAACACTGATGATCCACCTACAAATGTGAACTGACGTTCAAAAATAAAATATTTGAAAACGGACCATTCTCCACATTTCTGAAGCATGACGTAATGGGGGGGTGTTATCTCTTTTGTCGAAAATCAGCCGTTTTTGCTTGAACATTCAATGCCTCCAAATAGTATTTAATTCACTTCCCGAGCCCCTGGAAGCATGAAAATCACTTTAAACATGCTAATTTTAGCTCTAACACTGATGATCCACCTACAAATGTGAACTGACGTTCAAAAATAAAACATTTGAAAACGGACCATTTTCCACATTTCTGAAGTATGACGTAATGGGGGGGTGTTATCTCTTTTGTCGAAAATCAGCCGTTTTTGCTTGAACATTAAATGCCTCCAAATGGTATTTAATTAACTTTCCGGGGTGAAGAAACCCTTTTTGAGGACTCAGAGTGAGTAAATTGGCCATTTTCATGCACTTTTAACCATTCCATAAATCTTGTGTTTAGGGCCCCTGGAAGCATGAAAATCACTTTAAACATGCTAATTTTAGCTCTAACACTGATGATCCACCTACAAATGTGAACTGACGTTCAAAAATAAAACATTTGAAAACGGACCATTTTCTACATTTCTGAAGCATGACGTAATGGGGGGGTGTTATCTCTTTTGTCTAAAATCAGCCGTTTTTGATTGAACATTAAATGCCTCCAAATGGTATTTCATTAACTTCCCGGGGTGAAGAAACCCTTTTTGAGAACTCAGAGTGAGTAAATTGGCCATGTTCATGCACTTTTAACCATTCCATAAATCTTGTGTTTAGGGCCCCTGGAAGCATGAAAATCACTTTAAACATGCTAATTTTAGCTCTAACACTGATGATCCACCTACAAATGTGAACTGACGTTCAAAAATAAAACATTTGAAAACGGACCATTCTCCACATTTCTGAAGCATGACGTAATGGGGGGGTGTTATCTCTTTTGTCGAAAATCAGCCGTTTTTGCTTGAACATTAAATGCCTCCAAATAGTATTTAATTCACTTCCCGAGCCCCTGGAAGCATGAAAATCACTTTAAACATGCTAATTTTAGCTCTAACACTGATGATCCACCTACAAATGTGAACTGACGTTCAAAAATAAAACATTTGAAAACGGACCATTTTCCACATTTCTGAAGCATGACGTAATGGGGGGTGTTATCTCTTTTGTCGAAAATTAGCCGTTTTTGCTTCAACATTAAATGCCTCCAAATGGTATTTAATTAACTTCCCGGGGTGAAGAAACCCTTTTTGAGAACTCAGAGTGAGTAAATTGGCCATTTTCATGCACTTTTAACCATTCCATAAATCTTGTGTTTAGGGCCCCTGGAAGCATGACAAACACTTTAAACATGCCAATTTTAGCTCAAACACTGATGATCAACCTACAAATGTGAACTGACGTTCAAAAATAAAACATTTGAAAACGGACCATTTTCCACATTTCTGAAGCATGACGTAATGGGGAGGTGTTATCTCTTTTGTCAAAAATCAGCCGTTTTTACTTGAACATTAAATGCCTCCAAATGGTATTTAATTCACTTCCCGAGCCCCTGGAAGCATGAAAATCACTTTAAACATGCTAATTTTAGCTCTAAAACTGATGATCCACCTGCAAATGTGAACTGACGTTCAAAAATAAAACATTTAAAAACGGACCATTTTCCACATTTCTGAAGCATGACGTAATGGGGGGGTGTTATCTCTTTTGTCGAAAATCAGCCGTTTTTGCTTGAACATTAAATGCCTCCAAATGGTATTTAATTCACTTCCCGAGCCCCTGGAAGCATGAAAATCACTTTAAACATGCTAATTTTAGCTCTAACACTGATGATCCACCTACAAATGTGAACTGACGTTCAAAAATAAAACATTTGAAAACGGAACATTTTCCACATTTCTGAAGCATGACGTAATGGGGGGTGTTATCTCTTTTGTCTAAAATCAGCCGTTTTTGCTTGAACATTAAATGCCTCCAAATGTTATTTCATTACCTTCCCGGGGTGAAGAAACCCTTTTTGAGAACTCAGAGTGAGTAAATTGGCCATTTTCATGCACTTTTAACCATTCCATAAATCTTGTGTTTAGGGCCCCTGGAAGCATGAAAATCACTTTAAACATGCTAATTTTAGCTCTAACACTGATGATCCACCTACAAATGTGAACTGACGTTCAAAAATAAAACATTTGAAAACGGACCATTCTCCACATTTCTGAAGCATGACGTAATGGGGGGGTGTTATCTCTTTTGTCGAAAATCAGCTGTTTTTGCTTGAACATTAAATGCCTCCAAATAGTATTTAATTCACTTCCCGAGCCCCTGGAAGCATGAAAATCACTTTAAACATGCTAATTTTAGCTCTAACACTGATGATCCACCTACAAATGTGAACTGACGTTCAAAAATAAAACATTTGAAAACGGACCATTTTCCACATTTCTGAAGCATGATGTAATGGGGGGTGTTATCTCTTTTGTCGAAAATCAGCAGTTTTTGCTTCAACATTAAATGCCTCCAAATGGTATTTAATTAACTTCCCGGGGTGAAGAAACCCTTTTTGAGAACTCAGAGTGAGTAAATTGGCCATTTTCATGCACTTTTAACCATTCCATAAATCTTGTGTTTAGGGCCCCTGGAAGCATGACAAACACTGTAAACATGCTAATTTTAGCTCTAACACTGATGATCAACCTACAAATGTGAACTGACGTTCAAAAATAAAACATTTGAAAACGGACCATTTTCCACATTTCTGAAGCATGACGTAATGGGGAGGTGTTATCTCTTTTGTCAAAAATCAGCTGTTTTTACTTGAACATTAAATGCCTCCAAATGGTATTTACTTCACTTCCCGAGCCCCTGGAAGCATGAAAATCACTTTAAACATGCTAATTTTAGCTCTAACACTGATGATCCACCTACAAATGTGAACTGACGTTCAAAAATAAAACATTTGAAAACGGACCATTTTCCACATTTCTGAAGCATGACGTAATGGGGGGGTGTTATCTCTTTTGTCGAAAATCAGCCGTTTTTGCTTGAACATTAAATGCCTCCAAATGGTATTTAATTAACTTCCCGGGTTGAAGAAACCCTTTTTGAGAACTCAGAGTGAGTAAATTGGCCATTTTCATGCACTTTTAACCATTCCATAAATCTTGTGTTTAGGGCCCCTGGAAGCATGAAAATCACTTTAAACATGCTAATTTTAGCTCTAAAACTGATGATCCACCTGCAAATGTGAACTGACGTTCAAAAATAAAACATTTCAAAACAGACCATTTTCCACATTTCTGAAGCTTGACGTGATGGGGGGGGGTGTTATCTCTTTTGTCAAAAATCAGCCGTTTTTGCTTGAACATTAAATGCCTCCAAATGGTATTTCATTCACTTCCCGAGCCCCTGGAAGCATGAAAATCACTTTAAACATGCTAATTTTAGCTCTAACACTGATGATCCACCTACAAATGTGAACTGACGTTCAAAAATAAAACATTTGAAAACGGACCATTTTCCACATTTCTGAAGCATGACGTAATGGGGGGGTGTTATCTCTTTTGTCAAAAATCAGCCGTTTTTGCTTGAACATTAAATGCCTCCAAATGGTATTTAATTCACTTCCCGAGCCCCTGGAAGCATGAAAATCACTTTAAATGTGCTAATTTTAGCTCTAACACTGATGATCCACCTACAAATGTGAACTGACGTTCAAAAATAAAACATTTGAAAACGGACCATTTTCCACATTTCTGAAGCATTATGTAATGGGGGGTGTTATCTCTTTTGTCGAAAATCAGCCGTTTTTGCTTCAACATTAAATGCCTCCAAATGGTATTTAATTAACTTCCCGGGGTGAAGAAACCCTTTTTGAGAACTCAGAGTGAGTAAATTGGCCATTTTCATGCACTTTTAACCATTCCATAAATCTTGTGTTTAGGGCCCCTGGAAGCATGACAAACACTGTAAACATGCTAATTTTAGCTCTAACACTGATGATCAACCTACAAATGTGAACTGACGTTCAAAAATAAAACATTTGAAAACGGACCATTTTCCACATTTCTGAAGCATGACGTAATGGGGAGGTGTTATCTCTTTTGTCAAAAATCAGCCGTTTTTACTTGAACATTAAATGCCTCCAAATGATATTTACTTCACTTCCCGAGCCCCTGGAAGCATGAAAATCACTTTAAACATGCTAATTTTAGCTCTAACACTGATGATCCACCTACAAATGTGAACTGACGTTCAAAAATAAAACATTTGAAAACGGACCATTTTCCACATTTCTGAAGCATGACGTAATGGGGGGGTGTTATCTCTTTTGTCGAAAATCAGCCGTTTTTGCTTGAACATTAAATGCCTCCAAATGGTATTTAATTAACTTCCCGGGTTGAAGAAACCCTTTTTGAGAACTCAGAGTGAGTAAATTGGCCATTTTCATGCACTTTTAACCATTCCATAAATCTTGTGTTTAGGGCCCCTGGAAGCATGAAAATCACTTTAAACATGCTAATTTTAGCTCTAAAACTGATGATCCACCTGCAAATGTGAACAGACGTTCAAAAATAAAACATTTCAAAACAGACCATTTTCCACATTTCTGAAGCTTGACGTAATGGGGGGGTGTTATCTCTTTTGTCGAAAATCAGCCGTTTTTGCTTGAACATTAAATGCCTCCAAATGGTATTTCATTTACTTCCCGAGCCCCTGGAAGCATGAAAATCACTTTAAACATGCTAATTTTAGCTCTAACACTGATGATCCACCTACAAATGTGAACTGACGTTCAAAAATAAAACATTTGAAAATGGACCATTTTCCACATTTCTGAAGCATGACGTAATGGGGGGGTGTTATCTCTTTTGTCAAAAATCAGCCGTTTTTGCTTGAACATTAAATGCCTCCAAATGGTGTTTAATTCACTTCCCGAGCCCCTGGAAGCATGAAAATCACTTTAAATGTGCTAATTTTAGCTCTAACACTGATGATCCACCTACAAATGTGAACTGGCGTTCAAAAATAAAACATTTGAAAACGGACCATTTTCCACATTTCTGAAGCATGACGTAATGGGGGGGTGTTATCTCTTTTGTCGAAAATCAGCCGTTTTTGCTTGAACATTAAATGCCTCCAAATGGTATTTAATTCACTTTCCGAGCCCCTGGAAGCATGAAAATCACTTTAAACATGCTAATTTTAGCTCTAACACTGATGATCCACCTACAAATGTGAACTGACGTTCAAAAATAAAACATTTGAAAACGGACCATTTTCCACATTTCTGAAGCATGACGTAATGGGGGGGTGTTATCTCTTTTGTCAAAAATCAGCCGTTTTTGCTTGAACATTAAATGCCTCCAAATGGTATTTAATTCACTTCCCGAGCCCCTGGAAGCATGAAAATCACTTTAAACATGCTAATTTTAGCTCTAACACTGATGATCCACCTACAAATGTGAACTGATGTTCAAAAATAAAACATTTGAAAATGGACCATTTTCCACATTTCTGAAGCATGACGTAATGGGGGGTGTTATCTCTTTTGTCGAAAATCAGCCGTTTTTGCTTGAACATTAAATGCCTCCAAATGGTATTTAATTAAATTCCCGGGGTGAAGAAACCCTTTTTGAGAACTCAGAGTGAGTAAATTGGCCATTTTCATGCACTTTTAACCATTCCATAAATCTTGTGTTTAGGGCCGCTGGAAGCATGAAAATCACTTTAAACATGCTAATTTTAGCTCTAACACTGATGATCCACCTACAAATGTGAACTGACGTTCAAAAATAAAACATTTGAAAACGGACCATTTTCCACATTTCTGAAGCATGACGTAATGGGGGTGTTTTCTCTTTTGTCAAAAAATCAGCCGTTTTTGCTTGAACATTAAATGCCTCCAAATAGTATTTAATTAACTTCCCGAGCCCCTGGAAGCATGAAAATCACTTTAAACATGCTAATTTTAGCTCTAACACTGATGATCCACCTACAAATGTGAACTGACGTTCAAAAATAAAACATTTGAAAACGGACCATTTTCCACATTTCTGAAGCATGACGTAATGGGGGGGTGTTATCTCTTTTGTCGAAAATCAGCCGTTTTTGCTTGAACATTAAATGCCTTCAAATGGTATTTAATTAACTTTCCGGGGTGAAGAAACCCTTTTTGACAACTCAGAGTGAGTAAATTGGCCATTTTCATGCACTTTTAACCATTCCATAAATCTTGTGTTTAGGGCCCCTGGAAGCATAAAAATCACTTTAAACATGCTAATTTTAGCTCTAACACTGATGATCAACCTACAAATGTGAACTGACGTTCAAAAATAAAACATTTGAAAACGGACCATTTTCCACATTTCTGAAGCATGACGTAATGGGGGGCTGTTATTTCTTTTGTCGAAAATCAGCCGTTTTTGCTTGAACATTAAATGCCTCCAAATGGTATTTAATTAACTTCCCGGGGTGAAGAAACACTTTTTGAGAACTCAGAGTGAGTAAATTGGCCATTTTCATGCACTTTTAACCATTCCATAAATCTTGTGTTTAGGGCCCCTGGAAGCATGAAAATCACTTTAAACATGCTAATTTTAGCTCTAACACTGATGATCCACCTACAAATGTGAACTGACGTTCAAAAATAAAACATTTGAAAACGGACCATTTTCCACATTTCTGAAGCATGACGTAATGGGGGGGGTGTTATCTCTTTTGTCTAAAATCAGCCGTTTTTGCTTGAACATTAAATGCCTCCAAATGGTATTTCATTAACTTCCCGGGGTGAAGAAACCCTTTTTGACAACTCAGAGTGAGTACATTGGCCATGTTCATGCACTTATAACCATTCCATAAATCTTGTGTTTAGGGCCCCTGGAAGCATGAAAATCACTTTAAACATGCTCATTTTAGCTCTAACACTGATGATCCACCTACAAATGTGAACTGACGTTCAAAAATAAAACATTTGAAAACTGACCATTTTCCACATTTCCGAAGCATGACGTAATGGGGGGTGTTATCTCTTTTGTCGAAAATCAGCCGTTTTTGCTTGAACATTAAATGCCTCCAAATGGTATTTAATTAACTTCCCGGGTTGAAGAAACCCTTTTTGAGAACTCAGAGTGAGTAAATTGGCCATTTTCATGCACTTTTAACCATTCCATAAATCTTGTGTTTAGGGCCCCTGGAAGCATGAAAATCACTTTAAACATGCTAATTTTAGCTCTAAAACTGATGATCAACCTACAAATGTGAACTTACGTTCAAAAATAAAACATTTGAAAACGGACTATTTTCCACATTTATGAAGCATGACGTAATGGGGAGGTGTTATCTCTTTTGTCAAAAATCAGCCGTTTTTACTTGAACATTAAATGCCTCCAAATGGTATTTAATTCACTTCCCGAGCCCCTGGAAGCATGAAAATCACTTTAAACATGCTAATTTTAGCTCTAACACTGATGATCCACCTACAAATGTGAACTGACGTTCAAAAATAAAACATTTGAAAACGGACCATTTTCCACATTTCTGAAGTATGACGTAATGGGGGGGTGTTATCTCTTTTGTCAAAAATCAGCCGTTTTTGCTTGAACATTAAATGCCTCCAAATGGTATTTAATTAACTTTCCGGGGTGAAGAAACCCTTTTTGAGGACTCAGAGTGAGTAAATTGGCCATTTTCATGCACTTTTAACCATTCCATAAATCTTGTGTTTAGGGCCCCTGGAAGCATGAAAATCACTTTAAACATGCTAATTTTAGCTCTAACACTGATGATCCACCTACAAATGTGAACTGACGTTCAAAAATAAAACATTTGAAAACGGACCATTTTCTACATTTCTGAAGCATGACGTAATGGGGGGGTGTTATCTCTTTTGTCTAAAATCAGCCGTTTTTGATTGAACATTAAATGCCTCCAAATGGTATTTCATTAACTTCCCGGGGTGAAGAAACCCTTTTTGAGAACTCAGAGTGAGTAAATTGGCCATGTTCATGCACTTTTAACCATTCCATAAATCTTGTGTTTAGGGCCCCTGGAAGCATGAAAATCACTTTAAACATGCTAATTTGAGCTCTAACACTGATGATCCACCTACAAATGTGAACTGACGTTCAAAAATAAAACATTTGAAAACGGACCATTCTCCACATTTCTGAAGCATGACGTAATGGGGGGGTGTTATCTCTTTTGTCGAAAATCAGCCGTTTTTGCTTGAACATTAAATGCCTCCAAATAGTATTTAATTCACTTCCCGAGCCCCTGGAAGCATGAAAATCACTTTAAACATGCTAATTTTAGCTCTAACACTGATGATCCACCTACAAATGTGAACTGACGTTCAAAAATAAAACATTTGAAAACTGACCATTTTCCACATTTCTGAAGCATGACGTAATGGGGGGGGTGTTATCTCTTTTGTCTAAAATCAGGCGTTTTTGCTTGAACATTAAATGCCTCCAAATGGTATTTCATTAACTTCCCGGGGTGAAGAAACCCTTTTTGACAACTCAGAGTGAGTAAATTGGCCATGTTCATGCACTTTTAACCATTCCCTAAATCTTGTGTTTAGGGCCCCTGGAAGCATGAAAATCACTTTAAACATGCTCATTTTAGCTCTAACACTGATGATCCACCTACAAATGTGAACTGACGTTCAAAAATAAAACATTTGAAAACTGACCATTTTCCACATTTCTGAAGCATGACGTAATGGGGGGTGTTATCTCTTTTGTCGAAAATCAGCCGTTTTTGCTTGAACATTAAATGCCTCCAAATGGTATTTAATTAACTTCCCGGGTTGAAGAAACCCTTTTTGAGAACTCAGAGTGAGTAAATTGGCCATTTTCATGCACTTTTAACCATTCCATAAATCTTGTGTTTAGGGCCCCTGGAAGCATGAAAATCACTTTAAACATGCTAATTTTAGCTCTAAAACTGATGATCAACCTACAAATGTGAACTTACGTTCAAAAATAAAACATTTGAAAACGGACCATTTTCCACATTTCTGAAGCATGACGTAATGGGGAGGTGTTATCTCTTTTGTCAAAAATCAGCCGTTTTTACTTGAACATTAAATGCCTCCAAATGGTATTTAATTCACTTCCCGAGCCCCTGGAAGCATGAAAATCACTTTAAACATGCTAATTTTAGCTCTAACACTGATGATCCACCTACAAATGTGAACTGACGTTCAAAAATAAAACATTTGAAAATGGACCATTTTCCACATTTCTGAAGCATGACGTAATGGGGGGGTGTTATCTCTTTTGTCGAAAATCAGCCGTTTTTGCTTGAACATTAAATGCCTCCAAATGGTATTTAATTAACTTCCCGGGTTGAAGAAACCCTTTTTGAGAACTCAGAGTGAGTAAATTGGCCATTTTCATGCACTTTTAACCATTCCATAAATCTTGTGTTTAGGGCCCCTGGAAGCATGAAAATCACTTTAAACATGCTAATTTTAGCTCTAAAACTGATGATCAACCTACAAATGTGAACTTACGTTCAAAAATAAAACATTTGAAAACGGACCATTTTCCACATTTCTGAAGCATGACGTAATGCGGAGGTGTTATCTCTTTTGTCAAAAATCAGCCGTTTTTACTTGAACATTAAATGCCTCCAAATGGTATTTAATTCACTTCCCGAGCCCCTGGAAGCATGAAAATCACTTTAAACATGCTAATTTTAGCTCTAACACTGATGATCCACCTACAAATGTGAACTGACGTTCAAAAATAAAACATTTGAAAATGGACCATTTTCCACATTTCTGAAGCATGACGTAATGGGGGGGTGTTATCTCTTTTGTCGAAAATCAGCCGTTTTTGCTTGAACATTAAATGCCTCCAAATGGTATTTAATTAACTTCCCGGGTTGAAGAAACCCTTTTTGAGAACTCAGAGTGAGTAAATTGGCCATTTTCATGCACTTTTAACCATTCCATAAATCTTGTGTTTAGGGCCCCTGGAAGCATGAAAATCACTTTAAACATGCTAATTTTAGCTCTAAAACTGATGATCAACCTACAAATGTGAACTTACGTTCAAAAATAAAACATTTGAAAACGGACCATTTTCCACATTTCTGAAGCATGACGTAATGGGGGGGTGTTATCTCTTTTGTCGAAAATCAGCCGTTTTTGCTTGAACATTAATTGCCTCCAAATGGTATTTAATTAACTTCCCGGGTTGAAGAAACCCTTTTTGAGAACTCAGAGTGAGTAAATTGGCCATTTTCATGCACTTTTAACCATTCCATAAATCTTGTGTTTAGGGCCCCTGGAAGCATGAAAATCACTTTAAACATGCTAATTTTAGCTCTAAAACTGATGATCCACCTGCAAATGTGAACTGACGTTCAAAAATAAAACATTTCAAAACAGACCATTTTCCACATTTCTGAAGCTTGACGTAATGGGGGGGTGTTATCTCTTTTGTCGAAAATCAGCCGTTTTTGCTTGAACATTAAATGCCTCCAAATGGTATTTCATTTACTTCCCGAGCCCCTGGAAGCATGAAAATCACTTTAAACATGCTAATTTTAGCTCTAACACTGATGATCCACCTACAAATGTGAACTGACGTTCAAAAATAAAACATTTGAAAACGGACCATTTTCCACATTTCTGAAGCATGACGTAATGGGGGGGTGTTATCTCTTTTGTCAAAAATCAGCCGTTTTTGCTTGAACATTAAATGCCTCCAAATGGTGTTTAATTCACTTCCCGAGCCCCTGGAAGCATGAAAATCACTTTAAATGTGCTAATTTTAGCTCTAACACTGATGATCCACCTACAAATGTGAACTGGCGTTCAAAAATAAAACATTTGAAAACGGACCATTTTCCACATTTCTGAAGCATGACGTAATGGGGGGGTGTTATCTCTTTTGTCGAAAATCAGCCGTTTTTGCTTGAACATTAAATGCCTCCAAATGGTATTTAATTCACTTTCCGAGCCCCTGGAAGCATGAAAATCACTTTAAACATGCTAATTTTAGCTCTAACACTGATGATCCACCTACAAATGTGAACTGACGTTCAAAAATAAAACATTTGAAAACGGACCATTTTCCACATTTCTGAAGCATGACGTAATGGGGGGGTGTTATCTCTTTTGTCAAAAATCAGCCGTTTTTGCTTGAACATTAAATGCCTCCAAATGGTATTTAATTCACTTCCCGAGCCCCTGGAAGCATGAAAATCACTTTAAACATGCTAATTTTAGCTCTAACACTGATGATCCACCTACAAATGTGAACTGATGTTCAAAAATAAAACATTTGAAAATGGACCATTTTCCACATTTCTGAAGCATGACGTAATGGGGGGTGTTATCTCTTTTGTCGAAAATCAGCCGTTTTTGCTTGAACATTAAATGCCTCCAAATGGTATTTAATTAAATTCCCGGGGTGAAGAAACCCTTTTTGAGAACTCAGAGTGAGTAAATTGGCCATTTTCATGCACTTTTAACCATTCCATAAATCTTGTGTTTAGGGCCCCTGGAAGCATGAAAATCACTTTAAACATGCTAATTTTAGCTCTAACACTGATGATCCACCTACAAATGTGAACTGACGTTCAAAAATAAAACATTTGAAAACGGACCATTTTCCACATTTCTGAAGCATGACGTAATGGGGGTGTTTTCTCTTTTGTCAAAAAATCAGCCGTTTTTGCTTGAACATTAAATGCCTCCAAATAGTATTTAATTAACTTCCCGAGCCCCTGGAAGCATGAAAATCACTTTAAACATGCTAATTTTAGCTCTAACACTGATGATCCACCTACAAATGTGAACTGACGTTCAAAAATAAAACATTTGAAAACGGACCATTTTCCACATTTCTGAAGCATGACGTAATGGGGGGGTGTTATTTCTTTTGTCGAAAATCAGCCGTTTTTGCTTGAACATTAAATGCCTCCAAATGGTATTTCATTAACTTCCCGGGGTGAAGAAACCCTTTTTGACAACTCAGAGTGAGTAAATTGGCCATGTTCATGCACTTTTAACCATTCCATAAATCTTGTGTTTAGGGCCCCTGGAAGCATGAAAATCACTTTAAACATGCTCATTTTAGCTCTAACACTGATGATCCACCTACAAATGTGAACTGACGTTCAAAAATAAAACATTTGAAAACTGACCATTTTCCACATTTCTGAAGCATGACGTAATGGGGGGTGTTATCTCTTTTGTCGAAAATCAGCCGTTTTTGCTTGAACATTAAATGCCTCCAAATGGTATTTAATTAACTTCCCGGGTTGAAGAAACCCTTTTTGAGAACTCAGAGTGAGTAAATTGGCCATTTTCATGCACTTTTAACCATTCCATAAATCTTGTGTTTAGGGCCCCTGGAAGCATGAAAATCACTTTAAACATGCTAATTTTAGCTCTAAAACTGATGATCAACCTACAAATGTGAACTTACGTTCAAAAATAAAACATTTGAAAACGGACCATTTTCCACATTTCTGAAGCATGACGTAATGGGGAGGTGTTATCTCTTTTGTCAAAAATCAGCCGTTTTTACTTGAACATTAAATGCCTCCAAATGGTATTTAATTCACTTCCCGAGCCCCTGGAAGCATGAAAATCACTTTAAACATGCTAATTTTAGCTCTAACACTGATGATCCACCTACAAATGTGAACTGACGTTCAAAAATAAAACATTTGAAAACGGACCATTTTCCACATTTCTGAAGTATGACGTAATGGGGGGGTGTTATCTCTTTTGTCGAAAATCAGCCGTTTTTGCTTGAACATTAAATGCCTCCAAATGGTATTTAATTAACTTTCCGGGGTGAAGAAACCCTTTTTGAGGACTCAGAGTGAGTAAATTGGCCATTTTCATGCACTTTTAACCATTCCATAAATCTTGTGTTTAGGGCCCCTGGAAGCATGAAAATCACTTTAAACATGCTAATTTTAGCTCTAACACTGATGATCCACCTACAAATGTGAACTGACGTTCAAAAATAAAACATTTGAAAACGGACCATTTTCTACATTTCTGAAGCATGACGTAATGGGGGGGTGTTATCTCTTTTGTCTAAAATCAGCCGTTTTTGATTGAACATTAAATGCCTCCAAATGGTATTTCATTAACTTCCCGGGGTGAAGAAACCCTTTTTGAGAACTCAGAGTGAGTAAATTGGCCATGTTCATGCACTTTTAACCATTCCATAAATCTTGTGTTTAGGGCCCCTGGAAGCATGAAAATCACTTTAAACATGCTAATTTTAGCTCTAACACTGATGATCCACCTACAAATGTGAACTGACGTTCAAAAATAAAACATTTGAAAACGGACCATTCTCCACATTTCTGAAGCATGACGTAATGGGGGGGTGTTATCTCTTTTGTCGAAAATCAGCCGTTTTTGCTTGAACATTAAATGCCTCCAAATAGTATTTAATTCACTTCCCGAGCCCCTGGAAGCATGAAAATCACTTTAAACATGCTAATTTTAGCTCTAACACTGATGATCCACCTACAAATGTGAACTGACGTTCAAAAATAAAACATTTGAAAACTGACCATTTTCCACATTTCTGAAGCATGACGTAATGGGGGGGGTGTTATCTCTTTTGTCTAAAATCAGCCGTTTTTGCTTGAACATTAAATGCCTCCAAATGGTATTTCATTAACTTCCCGGGGTGAAGAAACCCTTTTTGACAACTCAGAGTGAGTAAATTGGCCATGTTCATGCACTTTTAACCATTCCCTAAATCTTGTGTTTAGGGCCCCTGGAAGCATGAAAATCACTTTAAACATGCTCATTTTAGCTCTAACACTGATGATCCACCTACAAATGTGAACTGACGTTCAAAAATAAAACATTTGAAAACTGACCATTTTCCACATTTCTGAAGCATGACGTAATGGGGGGTGTTATCTCTTTTGTCGAAAATCAGCCGTTTTTGCTTGAACATTAAATGCCTCCAAATGGTATTTAATTAACTTCCCGGGTTGAAGAAACCCTTTTTGAGAACTCAGAGTGAGTAAATTGGCCATTTTCATGCACTTTTAACCATTCCATAAATCTTGTGTTTAGGGCCCCTGGAAGCATGAAAATCACTTTAAACATGCTAATTTTAGCTCTAAAACTGATGATCAACCTACAAATGTGAACTTACGTTCAAAAATAAAACATTTGAAAACGGACCATTTTCCACATTTCTGAAGCATGACGTAATGGGGAGGTGTTATCTCTTTTGTCAAAAATCAGCCGTTTTTACTTGAACATTAAATGTCTCCAAATGGTATTTAATTCACTTCCCGAGCCCCTGGAAGCATGAAAATCACTTTAAACATGCTAATTTTAGCTCTAACACTGATGATCCACCTACAAATGTGAACTGACGTTCAAAAATAAAACATTTGAAAATGGACCATTTTCCACATTTCTGAAGCATGACGTAATGGGGGGGTGTTATCTCTTTTGTCGAAAATCAGCCGTTTTTGCTTGAACATTAAATGCCTCCAAATGGTATTTAATTAACTTCCCGGGTTGAAGAAACCCTTTTTGAGAACTCAGAGTGAGTAAATTGGCCATTTTCATGCACTTTTAACCATTCCATAAATCTTGTGTTTAGGGCCCCTGGAAGCATGAAAATCACTTTAAACATGCTAATTTTAGCTCTAAAACTGATAATCAACCTACAAATGTGAACTTACGTTCAAAAATAAAACATTTGAAAACGGACCATTTTCCACATTTCTGAAGCATGACGTAATGCGGAGGTGTTATCTCTTTTGTCAAAAATCAGCCGTTTTTACTTGAACATTAAATGCCTCCAAATGGTATTTAATTCACTTCCCGAGCCCCTGGAAGCATGAAAATCACTTTAAACATGCTAATTTTAGCTCTAACACTGATGATCCACCTACAAATGTGAACTGACGTTCAAAAATAAAACATTTGAAAACGGACCATTTTCCACATTTCTGAAGCATGACGTAATGGGGGGGTGTTATCTCTTTTGTCGAAAATCAGCCGTTTTTGCTTGAACATTAAATGCCTCCAAATGGTATTTAATTAACTTCCCGGGTTGAAGAAACCCTTTTTGAGAACTCAGAGTGAGTAAATTGGCCATTTTCATGCACTTTTAACCATTCCATAAATCTTGTGTTTAGGGCCCCTGGAAGCATGAAAATCACTTTAAACATGCTAATTTTAGCTCTAAAACTGATGATCAACCTACAAATGTGAACTTACGTTCAAAAATAAAACATTTGAAAACGGACCATTTTCCACATTTCTGAAGCATGACGTAATGGGGGGGTGTTATCTCTTTTGTCGAAAATCAGCCGTTTTTGCTTGAACATTAATTGCCTCCAAATGGTATTTAATTAACTTCCCGGGTTGAAGAAACCCTTTTTGAGAACTCAGAGTGAGTAAATTGGCCATTTTCATGCACTTTTAACCATTCCATAAATCTTGTGTTTAGGGCCCCTGGAAGCATGAAAATCACTTTAAACATGCTAATTTTAGCTCTAACACTGATGATCCACCTACAAATGTGAACTGACGTTCAAAAATAAAATATTTGAAAACGGACCATTCTCCACATTTCTGAAGCATGACGTAATGGGGGGGTGTTATCTCTTTTGTCGAAAATCAGCCGTTTTTGCTTGAACATTCAATGCCTCCAAATAGTATTTAATTCACTTCCCGAGCCCCTGGAAGCATGAAAATCACTTTAAACATGCTAATTTTAGCTCTAACACTGATGATCCACCTACAAATGTGAACTGACGTTCAAAAATAAAACATTTGAAAACGGACCATTTTCCACATTTCTGAAGTATGACGTAATGGGGGGTGTTATCTCTTTTGTCGAAAATCAGCCGTTTTTGCTTGAACATTAAATGCCTCCAAATGGTATTTAATTAACTTTCCGGGGTGAAGAAACCCTTTTTGAGGACTCAGAGTGAGTAAATTGGCCATTTTCATGCACTTTTAACCATTCCATAAATCTTGTGTTTAGGGCCCCTGGAAGCATGAAAATCACTTTAAACATGCTAATTTTAGCTCTAACACTGATGATCCACCTACAAATGTGAACTGACGTTCAAAAATAAAACATTTGAAAACGGACCATTCTCCACATTTCTGAAGCATGACGTAATGGGGGGGTGTTATCTCTTTTGTCGAAAATCAGCCGTTTTTGCTTGAACATTAAATGCCTCCAAATAGTATTTAATTCACTTCCCGAGCCCCTGGAAGCATGAAAATCACTTTAAACATGCTAATTTTAGCTCTAACACTGATGATCCACCTACAAATGTGAACTGACGTTCAAAAAAAAAACATTTGAAAACGGACCATTTTCCACATTTCTGAAGCATGACGTAATGGGGGGTGTTATCTCTTTTGTCGAAAATCAGCAGTTTTTGCTTCAACATTAAATGCCTCCAAATGGTATTTAATTAACTTCCCGGGGTGAAGAAACCCTTTTTGAGAACTCAGAGTGAGTAAATTGGCCATTTTCATGCACTTTTAACCATTCCATAAATCTTGTGTTTAGGGCCCCTGGAAGCATGACAAACACTTTAAACATGCTAATTTTAGCTCAAACACTGATGATCAACCTACAAATGTGAACTGACGTTCAAAAATAAAACATTTGAAAACGGACCATTTTCCACATTTCTGAAGCATGACGTAATGGGGAGGTGTTATCTCTTTTGTCAAAAATCAGCCGTTTTTACTTGAACATTAAATGCCTCCAAATGGTATTTAATTCACTTCCCGAGCCCCTGGAAGCATGAAAATCACTTTAAACATGCTAATTTTAGCTCTAAAACTGATGATCCACCTGCAAATGTGAACTGACGTTCAAAAATAAAACATTTAAAAACGGACCATTTTCCACATTTCTGAAGCATGACGTAATGGGGGGGTGTTATCTCTTTTGTCGAAAATCAGCCGTTTTTGCTTGAACATTAAATGCCTCCAAATGGTATTTAATTCACTTCCCGAGCCCCTGGAAGCATGAAAATCACTTTAAACATGCTAATTTTAGCTCTAACACTGATGATCCACCTACAAATGTGAACTGACGTTCAAAAATAAAACATTTGAAAACGGAACATTTTCCACATTTCTGAAGCATGACGTAATGGGGGGTGTTATCTCTTTTGTCTAAAATCAGCCGTTTTTGCTTGAACATTAAATGCCTCCAAATGTTATTTCATTAACTTCCCGGGGTGAAGAAACCCTTTTTGAGAACTCAGAGTGAGTAAATTGGCCATTTTCATGCACTTTTAACCATTCCATAAATCTTGTGTTTAGGGCCCCTGGAAGCATGAAAATCACTTTAAACATGCTAATTTTAGCTCTAACACTGATGATCCACCTACAAATGTGAACTGACGTTCAAAAATAAAACATTTGAAAACGGACCATTCTCCACATTTCTGAAGCATGACGTAATGGGGGGGTGTTATCTCTTTTGTCGAAAATCAGCTGTTTTTGCTTGAACATTAAATGCCTCCAAATAGTATTTAATTCACTTCCCGAGCCCCTGGAAGCATGAAAATCACTTTAAACATGCTAATTTTAGCTCTAACACTGATGATCCACCTACAAATGTGAACTGACGTTCAAAAATAAAACATTTGAAAACGGACCATTTTCCACATTTCTGAAGCATGATGTAATGGGGGGTGTTATCTCTTTTGTCGAAAATCAGCAGTTTTTGCTTCAACATTAAATGCCTCCAAATGGTATTTAATTAACTTCCCGGGGTGAAGAAACCCTTTTTGAGAACTCAGAGTGAGTAAATTGGCCATTTTCATGCACTTTTAACCATTCCATAAATCTTGTGTTTAGGGCCCCTGGAAGCATGACAAACACTGTAAACATGCTAATTTTAGCTCTAACACTGATGATCAACCTCCAAATGTGAACTGACGTTCAAAAATAAAACATTTGAAAACGGACCATTTTCCACATTTCTGAAGCATGACGTAATGGGGAGGTGTTATCTCTTTTGTCAAAAATCAGCTGTTTTTACTTGAACATTAAATGCCTCCAAATGGTATTTACTTCACTTCCCGAGCCCCTGGAAGCATGAAAATCACTTTAAACATGCTAATTTTAGCTCTAACACTGATGATCCACCTACAAATGTGAACTGACGTTCAAAAATAAAACATTTGAAAACGGACCATTTTCCACATTTCTGAAGCATGACGTAATGGGGGGGTGTTATCTCTTTTGTCGAAAATCAGCCGTTTTTGCTTGAACATTAAATGCCTCCAAATGGTATTTAATTAACTTCCCGGGTTGAAGAAACCCTTTTTGAGAACTCAGAGTGAGTAAATTGGCCATTTTCATGCACTTTTAACCATTCCATAAATCTTGTGTTTAGGGCCCCTGGAAGCATGAAAATCACTTTAAACATGCTAATTTTAGCTCTAAAACTGATGATCCACCTGCAAATGTGAACTGACGTTCAAAAATAAAACATTTCAAAACAGACCATTTTCCACATTTCTGAAGCTTGACGTGATGGGGGGGGGGTGTTATCTCTTTTGTCAAAAATCAGCCGTTTTTGCTTGAACATTAAATGCCTCCAAATGGTATTTAATTCACTTCCCGAGCCCCTGGAAGCATGAAAATCACTTTAAATGTGCTAATTTTAGCTCTAACACTGATGATCCACCTACAAATGTGAACTGACGTTCAAAAATAAAACATTTGAAAACGGACCATTTTCCACATTTCTGAAGCATGACGTAATGGGGGGGTGTTATCTCTTTTGTCGAACATCAGCCGTTTTTGCTTGAACATTAAATGCCTCCAAATGGTATTTAATTCACTTCCCGAGCCCCTGGAAGCATGAAAATCACTTTAAACATGCTAATTTTAGCTCTAACACTGATGATCCACCTACAAATGTGAACTGACGTTCAAAAATAAAACATTTGAAAACGGACCATTTTCCACATTTCTGAAGCATGACGTAATGGGGGGGTGTTATCTCTTTTGTCGAAAATCAGCCGTTTTTGCTTGAACATTAAATGCCTCCAAATGGTATTTAATTCACTTCCCGAGCCCCTGGAAGCATGAAAATCACTTTAAACATGCTAATTTTAGCTCTAACACTGATGATCCACCTACAAATGTGAACTGATGTTCAAAAATAAAACATTTGAAAATGGACCATTTTCCACATTTCTGAAGCATGACGTAATGGGGGGGTGTTATCTCTTTTGTCGAAAATCAGACGTTTTTGCTTGAACATTAAATGCCTCCAAATGGTATTTAATTAAATTCCCGGGGTGAAGAAACCCTTTTTGAGAACTCAGAGTGAGTAAATTGGCCATTTTCATGCACTTTTAACCATTCCATAAATCTTGTGTTTAGGGCCCCTGGAAGCATGAAAATCACTTTAAACATGCTAATTTTAGCTCTAACACTGATGATCCACCTACAAATGTGAACTGACGTTCAAAAATAAAACATTTGAAAACGGACCATTTTCCACATTTCTGAAGCATGACGTAATGGGGGTGTTATCTCTTTTGTCAAAAATCAGCCGTTTTTGCTTGAACATTAAATGCCTCCAAATAGTATTTAATTCACTTCCCGAGCCCCTGGAAGCATGAAAATCACTTTAAACATGCTAATTTTAGCTCTAACACTGATGATCCACCTACAAATGTGAACTGACGTTCAAAAATAAAACATTTGAAAACGGACCATTTTCCACATTTCTGAAGCATGACGTAATGGGGGGGTGTTATCTCTTTTGTCGAAAATCAGCCGTTTTTGCTTGAACATTAAATGCCTTCAAATGGTATTTAATTAACTTTCCGGGGTGAAGAAACCCTTTTTGACAACTCAGAGTGAGTAAATTGGCCATTTTCATGCACTTTTAACCATTCCATAAATCTTGTGTTTAGGGCCCCTGGAAGCATGAAAATCACTTTAAACATGCTAATTTTAGCTCTAACACTGATGATCCACCTACAAATGTGAACTGACGTTCAAAAATAAAACATTTGAAACCGGACCATTTTCCACATTTCTGAAGCATGACGTAATGGGGGGGTGTTATCTCTTTTGTCTAAAATCAGCCGTTTTTGCTTGAACATTAAATGCCTCCAAATGGTATTTCATTAACTTCCCGGGGTGAAGAAACCCTTTTTGACATCTCAGAGTGAGTAAATTGGCCATGTTCATCCACTTTTAACCATTCCATAAATCTTGTGTTTAGGGCCCATGGAAGCATGAAAATCACTTTAAACATGCTCATTTTAGCTCTAACACTGATGATCCACCTACAAATGTGAACTGACGTTCAAAAATAAAACATTTGAAAACGGACCATTTTCCACATTTCTGAAGCATGACGTAATGGGGGGGTGTTATCTCTTTTGTCGAAAATCAGCCGTTTTTGCTTGAACATTAAATGCCTCCAAATAGTATTTAATTCACTTCCCGAGCCCCTGGAAGCATGAAAATCACTTTAAACATGCTAATTTTAGCTCTAACACTGATGATCCACCTACAAATGTGAACTGACGTTCAAAAATAAAACATTTGAAAACTGACCATTTTCCACATTTCTGAAGCATGACGTAATGGGGGGGGTGTTATCTCTTTTGTCTAAAATCAGCCGTTTTTGCTTGAACATTAAATGCCTCCAAATGGTATTTCATTAACTTCCCGGGGTGAAGAAACCCTTTTTGACAACTCAGAGTGAGTAAATTGGCCATGTTCATGCACTTTTAACCATTCCCTAAATCTTGTGTTTAGGGCCCCTGGAAGCATGAAAATCACTTTAAACATGCTCATTTTAGCTCTAACACTGATGATCCACCTACAAATGTGAACTGACGTTCAAAAATAAAACATTTGAAAACTGACCATTTTCCACATTTCTGAAGCATGACGTAATGGGGGGTGTTATCTCTTTTGTCGAAAATCAGCCGTTTTTGCTTGAACATTAAATGCCTCCAAATGGTATTTAATTAACTTCCCGGGTTGAAGAAACCCTTTTTGAGAACTCAGAGTGAGTAAATTGGCCATTTTCATGCACTTTTAACCATTCCATAAATCTTGTGTTTAGGGCCCCTGGAAGCATGAAAATCACTTTAAACATGCTAATTTTAGCTCTAAAACTGATGATCAACCTACAAATGTGAACTTACGTTCAAAAATAAAACATTTGAAAACGGACCATTTTCCACATTTCTGAAGCATGACGTAATGGGGAGGTGTTATCTCTTTTGTCAAAAATCAGCCGTTTTTACTTGAACATTAAATGCCTCCAAATGGTATTTAATTCACTTCCCGAGCCCCTGGAAGCATGAAAATCACTTTAAACATGCTAATTTTAGCTCTAACACTGATGATCCACCTACAAATGTGAACTGACGTTCAAAAATAAAACATTTGAAAATGGACCATTTTCCACATTTCTGAAGCATGACGTAATGGGGGGGTGTTATCTCTTTTGTCGAAAATCAGCCGTTTTTGCTTGAACATTAAATGCCTCCAAATGGTATTTAATTAACTTCCCGGGTTGAAGAAACCCTTTTTGAGAACTCAGAGTGAGTAAATTGGCCATTTTCATGCACTTTTAACCATTCCATAAATCTTGTGTTTAGGGCCCCTGGAAGCATGAAAATCACTTTAAACATGCTAATTTTAGCTCTAAAACTGATGATCAACCTACAAATGTGAACTTACGTTCAAAAATAAAACATTTGAAAACGGACCATTTTCCACATTTCTGAAGCATGACGTAATGCGGAGGTGTTATCTCTTTTGTCAAAAATCAGCCGTTTTTACTTGAACATTAAATGCCTCCAAATGGTATTTAATTCACTTCCCGAGCCCCTGGAAGCATGAAAATCACTTTAAACATGCTAATTTTTGCTCTAACACTGATGATCCACCTACAAATGTGAACTGACGTTCAAAAATAAAACATTTGAAAACGGACCATTTTCCACATTTCTGAAGCATGACGTAATGGGGGGGTGTTATCTCTTTTGTCGAAAATCAGCCGTTTTTGCTTGAACATTAAATGCCTCCAAATGGTATTTAATTAACTTCCCGGGTTGAAGAAACCCTTTTTGAGAACTCAGAGTGAGTAAATTGGCCATTTTCATGCACTTTTAACCATTCCATAAATCTTGTGTTTAGGGCCCCTGGAAGCATGAAAATCACTTTAAACATGCTAATTTTAGCTCTAAAACTGATGATCAACCTACAAATGTGAACTTACGTTCAAAAATAAAACATTTGAAAACGGACCATTTTCCACATTTCTGAAGCATGACGTAATGGGGGGGTGTTATCTCTTTTGTCGAAAATCAGCCGTTTTTGCTTGAACATTAATTGCCTCCAAATGGTATTTAATTAACTTCCCGGGTTGAAGAAACCCTTTTTGAGAACTCAGAGTGAGTAAATTGGCCATTTTCATGCACTTTTAACCATTCCATAAATCTTGTGTTTAGGGCCCCTGGAAGCATGAAAATCACTTTAAACATGCTAATTTTAGCTCTAAAACTGATGATCCACCTGCAAATGTGAACTGACGTTCAAAAATAAAACATTTCAAAACAGACCATTTTCCACATTTCTGAAGCTTGACGTAATGGGGGGGTGTTATCTCTTTTGTCGAAAATCAGCCGTTTTTGCTTGAACATTAAATGCCTCCAAATGGTATTTCATTTACTTCCCGAGCCCCTGGAAGCATGAAAATCACTTTAAACATGCTAATTTTAGCTCTAACACTGATGATCCACCTACAAATGTGAACTGACGTTCAAAAATAAAACATTTGAAAACGGACCATTTTCCACATTTCTGAAGCATGACGTAATGGGGGGGTGTTATCTCTTTTGTCAAAAATCAGCCGTTTTTGCTTGAACATTAAATGCCTCCAAATGGTGTTTAATTCACTTCCCGAGCCCCTGGAAGCATGAAAATCACTTTAAATGTGCTAATTTTAGCTCTAACACTGATGATCCACCTACAAATGTGAACTGGCGTTCAAAAATAAAACATTTGAAAACGGACCATTTTCCACATTTCTGAAGCATGACGTAATGGGGGGGTGTTATCTCTTTTGTCGAAAATCAGCCGTTTTTGCTTGAACATTAAATGCCTCCAAATGGTATTTAATTCACTTTCCGAGCCCCTGGAAGCATGAAAATCACTTTAAACATGCTAATTTTAGCTCTAACACTGATGATCCACCTACAAATGTGAACTGACGTTCAAAAATAAAACATTTGAAAACGGACCATTTTCCACATTTCTGAAGCATGACGTAATGGGGGGGTGTTATCTCTTTTGTCAAAAATCAGCCGTTTTTGCTTGAACATTAAATGCCTCCAAATGGTATTTAATTCACTTCCCGAGCCCCTGGAAGCATGAAAATCACTTTAAACATGCTAATTTTAGCTCTAACACTGATGATCCACCTACAAATGTGAACTGATGTTCAAAAATAAAACATTTGAAAATGGACCATTTTCCACATTTCTGAAGCATGACGTAATGGGGGGTGTTATCTCTTTTGTCGAAAATCAGCCGTTTTTGCTTGAACATTAAATGCCTCCAAATGGTATTTAATTAAATTCCCGGGGTGAAGAAACCCTTTTTGAGAACTCAGAGTGAGTAAATTGGCCATTTTCATGCACTTTTAACCATTCCATAAATCTTGTGTTTAGGGCCCCTGGAAGCATGAAAATCACTTTAAACATGCTAATTTTAGCTCTAACACTGATGATCCACCTACAAATGTGAACTGACGTTCAAAAATAAAACATTTGAAAACGGACCATTTTCCACATTTCTGAAGCATGACGTAATGGGGGTGTTTTCTCTTTTGTCAAAAAATCAGCCGTTTTTGCTTGAACATTAAATGCCTCCAAATAGTATTTAATTAACTTCCCGAGCCCCTGGAAGCATGAAAATCACTTTAAACATGCTAATTTTAGCTCTAACACTGATGATCCACCTACAAATGTGAACTGACGTTCAAAAATAAAACATTTGAAAACGGACCATTTTCCACATTTCTGAAGCATGACGTAATGGGGGGGTGTTATTTCTTTTGTCGAAAATCAGCCGTTTTTGCTTGAACATTAAATGCCTCCAAATGGTATTTCATTAACTTCCCGGGGTGAAGAAACCCTTTTTGACAACTCAGAGTGAGTAAATTGGCCATGTTCATGCACTTTTAACCATTCCATAAATCTTGTGTTTAGGGCCCCTGGAAGCATGAAAATCACTTTAAACATGCTCATTTTAGCTCTAACACTGATGATCCACCTACAAATGTGAACTGACGTTCAAAAATAAAACATTTGAAAACTGACCATTTTCCACATTTCTGAAGCATGACGTAATGGGGGGTGTTATCTCTTTTGTCGAAAATCAGCCGTTTTTGCTTGAACATTAAATGCCTCCAAATGGTATTTAATTAACTTCCCGGGTTGAAGAAACCCTTTTTGAGAACTCAGAGTGAGTAAATTGGCCATTTTCATGCACTTTTAACCATTCCATAAATCTTGTGTTTAGGGCCCCTGGAAGCATGAAAATCACTTTAAACATGCTAATTTTAGCTCTAAAACTGATGATCAACCTACAAATGTGAACTTACGTTCAAAAATAAAACATTTGAAAACGGACCATTTTCCACATTTCTGAAGCATGACGTAATGGGGAGGTGTTATCTCTTTTGTCAAAAATCAGCCGTTTTTACTTGAACACTAAATGCCTCCAAATGGTATTTAATTCACTTCCCGAGCCCCTGGAAGCATGAAAATCACTTTAAACATGCTAATTTTAGCTCTAACACTGATGATCCACCTACAAATGTGAACTGACGTTCAAAAATAAAACATTTGAAAACGGACCATTTTCCACATTTCTGAAGTATGACATAATGGGGGGGTGTTATCTCTTTTGTCGAAAATCAGCCGTTTTTGCTTGAACATTAAATGCCTCCAAATGGTATTTAATTAACTTTCCGGGGTGAAGAAACCCTTTTTGAGGACTCAGAGTGAGTAAATTGGCCATTTTCATGCACTTTTAACCATTCCATAAATCTTGTGTTTAGGGCCCCTGGAAGCATGAAAATCACTTTAAACATGCTAATTTTAGCTCTAACACTGATGATCCACCTACAAATGTGAACTGACGTTCAAAAATAAAACATTTGAAAACGGACCATTTTCTACATTTCTGAAGCATGACGTAATGGGGGGGTGTTATCTCTTTTGTCTAAAATCAGCCGTTTTTGATTGAACATTAAATGCCTCCAAATGGTATTTCATTAACTTCCCGGGGTGAAGAAACCCTTTTTGAGAACTCAGAGTGAGTAAATTGGCCATGTTCATGCACTTTTAACCATTCCATAAATCTTGTGTTTAGGGCCCCTGGAAGCATGAAAATCACTTTAAACATGCTAATTTTAGCTCTAACACTGATGATCCACCTACAAATGTGAACTGACGTTCAAAAATAAAACATTTGAAAACGGACCATTCTCCACATTTCTGAAGCATGACGTAATGGGGGGGTGTTATCTCTTTTGTCGAAAATCAGCCGTTTTTGCTTGAACATTAAATGCCTCCAAATAGTATTTAATTCACTTCCCGAGCCCCTGGAAGCATGAAAATCACTTTAAACATGCTAATTTTAGCTCTAACACTGATGATCCACCTACAAATGTGAACTGACGTTCAAAAATAAAACATTTGAAAACTGACCATTTTCCACATTTCTGAAGCATGACGTAATGGGGGGGGTGTTATCTCTTTTGTCTAAAATCAGCCGTTTTTGCTTGAACATTAAATGCCTCCAAATGGTATTTCATTAACTTCCCGGGGTGAAGAAACCCTTTTTGACAACTCAGAGTGAGTAAATTGGCCATGTTCATGCACTTTTAACCATTCCCTAAATCTTGTGTTTAGGGCCCCTGGAAGCATGAAAATCACTTTAAACATGCTCATTTTAGCTCTAACACTGATGATCCACCTACAAATGTGAACTGACGTTCAAAAATAAAACATTTGAAAACTGACCATTTTCCACATTTCTGAAGCATGACGTAATGGGGGGTGTTATCTCTTTTGTCGAAAATCAGCCGTTTTTGCTTGAACATTAAATGCCTCCAAATGGTATTTAATTAACTTCCCGGGTTGAAGAAACCCTTTTTGAGAACTCAGAGTGAGTAAATTGGCCATTTTCATGCACTTTTAACCATTCCATAAATCTTGTGTTTAGGGCCCCTGGAAGCATGAAAATCACTTTAAACATGCTAATTTTAGCTCTAAAACTGATGATCAACCTACAAATGTGAACTTACGTTCAAAAATTAAACATTTGAAAACGGACCATTTTCCACATTTCTGAAGCATGACGTAATGGGGAGGTGTTATCTCTTTTGTCAAAAATCAGCCGTTTTTACTTGAACATTAAATGTCTCCAAATGGTATTTAATTCACTTCCCGAGCCCCTGGAAGCATGAAAATCACTTTAAACATGCTAATTTTAGCTCTAACACTGATGATCCACCTACAAATGTGAACTGACGTTCAAAAATAAAACATTTGAAAATGGACCATTTTCCACATTTCTGAAGCATGACGTAATGGGGGGGTGTTATCTCTTTTGTCGAAAATCAGCCGTTTTTGCTTGAACATTAAATGCCTCCAAATGGTATTTAATTAACTTCCCGGGTTGAAGAAACCCTTTTTGAGAACTCAGAGTGAGTAAATTGGCCATTTTCATGCACTTTTAACCATTCCATAAATCTTGTGTTTAGGGCCCCTGGAAGCATGAAAATCACTTTAAACATGCTAATTTTAGCTCTAAAACTGATAATCAACCTACAAATGTGAACTTACGTTCAAAAATAAAACATTTGAAAACGGACCATTTTCCACATTTCTGAAGCATGACGTAATGCGGAGGTGTTATCTCTTTTGTCAAAAATCAGCCGTTTTTACTTGAACATTAAATGCCTCCAAATGGTATTTAATTCACTTCCCGAGCCCCTGGAAGCATGAAAATCACTTTAAACATGCTAATTTTAGCTCTAACACTGATGATCCACCTACAAATGTGAACTGACGTTCAAAAATAAAACATTTGAAAACGGACCATTTTCCACATTTCTGAAGCATGACGTAATGGGGGGGTGTTATCTCTTTTGTCGAAAATCAGCCGTTTTTGCTTGAACATTAAATGCCTCCAAATGGTATTTAATTAACTTCCCGGGTTGAAGAAACCCTTTTTGAGAACTCAGAGTGAGTAAATTGGCCATTTTCATGCACTTTTAACCATTCCATAAATCTTGTGTTTAGGGCCCCTGGAAGCATGAAAATCACTTTAAACATGCTAATTTTAGCTCTAACACTGATGATCCACCTACAAATGTGAACTGACGTTCAAAAATAAAATATTTGAAAACGGACCATTCTCCACATTTCTGAAGCATGACGTAATGGGGGGGTGTTATCTCTTTTGTCGAAAATCAGCCGTTTTTGCTTGAACATTCAATGCCTCCAAATAGTATTTAATTCACTTCCCGAGCCCCTGGAAGCATGAAAATCACTTTAAACATGCTAATTTTAGCTCTAACACTGATGATCCACCTACAAATGTGAACTGACGTTCAAAAATAAAACATTTGAAAACGGACCATTTTCCACATTTCTGAAGTATGACGTAATGGGGGGTGTTATCTCTTTTGTCGAAAATCAGCCGTTTTTGCTTGAACATTAAATGCCTCCAAATGGTATTTAATTAACTTTCCGGGGTGAAGAAACCCTTTTTGAGGACTCAGAGTGAGTAAATTGGCCATTTTCATGCACTTTTAACCATTCCATAAATCTTGTGTTTAGGGCCCCTGGAAGCATGAAAATCACTTTAAACATGCTAATTTTAGCTCTAACACTGATGATCCACCTACAAATGTGAACTGACGTTCAAAAATAAAACATTTGAAAACGGACCATTCTCCACATTTCTGAAGCATGACGTAATGGGGGGGTGTTATCTCTTTTGTCGAAAATCAGCCGTTTTTGCTTGAACATTAAATGCCTCCAAATAGTATTTAATTCACTTCCCGAGCCCCTGGAAGCATGAAAATCACTTTAAACATGCTAATTTTAGCTCTAACACTGATGATCCACCTACAAATGTGAACTGACGTTCAAAAAAAAAACATTTGAAAACGGACCATTTTCCACATTTCTGAAGCATGACGTAATGGGGGGTGTTATCTCTTTTGTCGAAAATCAGCAGTTTTTGCTTCAACATTAAATGCCTCCAAATGGTATTTAATTAACTTCCCGGGGTGAAGAAACCCTTTTTGAGAACTCAGAGTGAGTAAATTGGCCATTTTCATGCACTTTTAACCATTCCATAAATCTTGTGTTTAGGGCCCCTGGAAGCATGACAAACACTTTAAACATGCTAATTTTAGCTCAAACACTGATGATCAACCTACAAATGTGAACTGACGTTCAAAAATAAAACATTTGAAAACGGACCATTTTCCACATTTCTGAAGCATGACGTAATGGGGAGGTGTTATCTCTTTTGTCAAAAATCAGCCGTTTTTACTTGAACATTAAATGCCTCCAAATGGTATTTAATTCACTTCCCGAGCCCCTGGAAGCATGAAAATCACTTTAAACATGCTAATTTTAGCTCTAAAACTGATGATCCACCTGCAAATGTGAACTGACGTTCAAAAATAAAACATTTAAAAACGGACCATTTTCCACATTTCTGAAGCATGACGTAATGGGGGGGTGTTATCTCTTTTGTCGAAAATCAGCCGTTTTTGCTTAAACATTAAATGCCTCCAAATGGTATTTAATTCACTTCCCGAGCCCCTGGAAGCATGAAAATCACTTTAAACATGCTAATTTTAGCTCTAACACTGATGATCCACCTACAAATGTGAACTGACGTTCAAAAATAAAACATTTGAAAACGGAACATTTTCCACATTTCTGAAGCATGACGTAATGGGGGGTGTTATCTCTTTTGTCTAAAATCAGCCGTTTTTGCTTGAACATTAAATGCCTCCAAATGTTATTTCATTAACTTCCCGGGGTGAAGAAACCCTTTTTGAGAACTCAGAGTGAGTAAATTGGCCATTTTCATGCACTTTTAACCATTCCATAAATCTTGTGTTTAGGGCCCCTGGAAGCATGAAAATCACTTTAAACATGCTAATTTTAGCTCTAACACTGATGATCCACCTACAAATGTGAACTGACGTTCAAAAATAAAACATTTGAAAACGGACCATTCTCCACATTTCTGAAGCATGACGTAATGGGGGGGTGTTATCTCTTTTGTCGAAAATCAGCTGTTTTTGCTTGAACATTAAATGCCTCCAAATAGTATTTAATTCACTTCCCGAGCCCCTGGAAGCATGAAAATCACTTTAAACATGCTAATTTTAGCTCTAACACTGATGATCCACCTACAAATGTGAACTGACGTTCAAAAATAAAACATTTGAAAACGGACCATTTTCCACATTTCTGAAGCATGATGTAATGGGGGGTGTTATCTCTTTTGTCGAAAATCAGCAGTTTTTGCTTCAACATTAAATGCCTCCAAATGGTATTTAATTAACTTCCCGGGGTGAAGAAACCCTTTTTGAGAACTCAGAGTGAGTAAATTGGCCATTTTCATGCACTTTTAACCATTCCATAAATCTTGTGTTTAGGGCCCCTGGAAGCATGACAAACACTGTAAACATGCTAATTTTAGCTCTAACACTGATGATCAACCTCCAAATGTGAACTGACGTTCAAAAATAAAACATTTGAAAACGGACCATTTTCCACATTTCTGAAGCATGACGTAATGGGGAGGTGTTATCTCTTTTGTCAAAAATCAGCTGTTTTTACTTGAACATTAAATGCCTCCAAATGGTATTTACTTCACTTCCCGAGCCCCTGGAAGCATGAAAATCACTTTAAACATGCTAATTTTAGCTCTAACACTGATGATCCACCTACAAATGTGAACTGACGTTCAAAAATAAAACATTTGAAAACGGACCATTTTCCACATTTCTGAAGCATGACGTAATGGGGGGGTGTTATCTCTTTTGTCGAAAATCAGCCGTTTTTGCTTGAACATTAAATGCCTCCAAATGGTATTTAATTAACTTCCCGGGTTGAAGAAACCCTTTTTGAGAACTCAGAGTGAGTAAATTGGCCATTTTCATGCACTTTTAACCATTCCATAAATCTTGTGTTTAGGGCCCCTGGAAGCATGAAAATCACTTTAAACATGCTAATTTTAGCTCTAAAACTGATGATCCACCTGCAAATGTGAACTGACGTTCAAAAATAAAACATTTCAAAACAGACCATTTTCCACATTTCTGAAGCTTGACGTGATGGGGGGGGGGTGTTATCTCTTTTGTCAAAAATCAGCCGTTTTTGCTTGAACATTAAATGCCTCCAAATGGTATTTAATTCACTTCCCGAGCCCCTGGAAGCATGAAAATCACTTTAAATGTGCTAATTTTAGCTCTAACACTGATGATCCACCTACAAATGTGAACTGACGTTCAAAAATAAAACATTTGAAAACGGACCATTTTCCACATTTCTGAAGCATGACGTAATGGGGGGGTGTTATCTCTTTTGTCGAACATCAGCCGTTTTTGCTTGAACATTAAATGCCTCCAAATGGTATTTAATTCACTTCCCGAGCCCCTGGAAGCATGAAAATCACTTTAAACATGCTAATTTTAGCTCTAACACTGATGATCCACCTACAAATGTGAACTGACGTTCAAAAATAAAACATTTGAAAACGGACCATTTTCCACATTTCTGAAGCATGACGTAATGGGGGGGTGTTATCTCTTTTGTCGAAAATCAGCCGTTTTTGCTTGAACATTAAATGCCTCCAAATGGTATTTAATTCACTTCCCGAGCCCCTGGAAGCATGAAAATCACTTTAAACATGCTAATTTTAGCTCTAACACTGATGATCCACCTACAAATGTGAACTGATGTTCAAAAATAAAACATTTGAAAATGGACCATTTTCCACATTTCTGAAGCATGACGTAATGGGGGGGTGTTATCTCTTTTGTCGAAAATCAGACGTTTTTGCTTGAACATTAAATGCCTCCAAATGGTATTTAATTAAATTCCCGGGGTGAAGAAACCCTTTTTGAGAACTCAGAGTGAGTAAATTGGCCATTTTCATGCACTTTTAACCATTCCATAAATCTTGTGTTTAGGGCCCCTGGAAGCATGAAAATCACTTTAAACATGCTAATTTTAGCTCTAACACTGATGATCCACCTACAAATGTGAACTGACGTTCAAAAATAAAACATTTGAAAACGGACCATTTTCCACATTTCTGAAGCATGACGTAATGGGGGTGTTATCTCTTTTGTCAAAAATCAGCCGTTTTTGCTTGAACATTAAATGCCTCCAAATAGTATTTAATTCACTTCCCGAGCCCCTGGAAGCATGAAAATCACTTTAAACATGCTAATTTTAGCTCTAACACTGATGATCCACCTACAAATGTGAACTGACGTTCAAAAATAAAACATTTGAAAACGGACCATTTTCCACATTTCTGAAGCATGACGTAATGGGGGGGTGTTATCTCTTTTGTCGAAAATCAGCCGTTTTTGCTTGAACATTAAATGCCTTCAAATGGTATTTAATTAACTTTCCGGGGTGAAGAAACCCTTTTTGACAACTCAGAGTGAGTAAATTGGCCATTTTCATGCACTTTTAACCATTCCATAAATCTTGTGTTTAGGGCCCCTGGAAGCATGAAAATCACTTTAAACATGCTAATTTTAGCTCTAACACTGATGATCCACCTACAAATGTGAACTGACGTTCAAAAATAAAACATTTGAAACCGGACCATTTTCCACATTTCTGAAGCATGACGTAATGGGGGGGTGTTATCTCTTTTGTCTAAAATCAGCCGTTTTTGCTTGAACATTAAATGCCTCCAAATGGTATTTCATTAACTTCCCGGGGTGAAGAAACCCTTTTTGACATCTCAGAGTGAGTAAATTGGCCATGTTCATCCACTTTTAACCATTCCATAAATCTTGTGTTTAGGGCCCATGGAAGCATGAAAATCACTTTAAACATGCTCATTTTAGCTCTAACACTGATGATCCACCTACAAATGTGAACTGACGTTCAAAAATAAAACATTTGAAAACGGACCATTTTCCACATTTCTGAAGCATGACGTAATGGGGGGTGTTATCTCTTTTGTCGAAAATCAGCCGTTTTTGCTTGAACATTAAATGCCTCCAAATGGTATTTAATTAACTTCCCGGGTTGAAGAAACCCTTTTTGAGAACTCAGAGTGAGTAAATTGGCCATTTTCATGCACTTTTAACCATTCCATAAATCTTGTGTTTAGGGCCCCTGGAAGCATGAAAATCACTTTAAACATGCTAATTTTAGCTCTAAAACTGATGATCAACCTACAAATGTGAACTTACGTTCAAAAATAAAACATTTGAAAACGGACCATTTTCCACATTTCTGAAGCATGACGTAATGGGGAGGTGTTATCTCTTTTGTCAAAAATCAGCCGTTTTTACTTGAACATTAAATGCCTCCAAATGGTATTTAATTCACTTCCCGAGCCCCTGGAAGCATGAAAATCACTTTAAACATGCTAATTTTAGCTCTAACACTGATGATCCACCTACAAATGTGAACTGACGTTCAAAAATAAAACATTTGAAAACGGACCATTTTCCACATTTCTGAAGCATGACGTAATGGGGGGGTGTTATCTCTTTTGTCGAAAATCAGCCGTTTTTGCTTGAACATTAAATGCCACCAAATGGTATTTAATTAACTTCCCGGGTTGAAGAAACCCTTTTTGAGAACTCAGAGTGAGTAAATTGGCCATTTTCATGCACTTTTAACCATTCCATAAATCTTGTGTTTAGGGCCCCTGGAAGCATGGAAATCACTTTAAACATGCTAATTTTAGCTCTAAAACTGATGATCAACCTACAAATGTGAACTTACGTTCAAAAATAAAACATTTGAAAACGGACCATTTTCCACATTTCTGAAGCATGACGTAATGGGGAGGTGTTATCTCTTTTGTCAAAAATCAGCCGTTTTTACTTGAACATTAAATGCCTCCAAATGGTATTTAATTCACTTCCCGAGCCCCTGGAAGCATGAAAATCACTTTAAACATGCTAATTTTAGCTCTAACACTGATGATCCACCTACAAATGTGAACTGACGTTCAAAAATAAAACATTTGAAAACGGACCATTTTCCACATTTCTGAAGCATGACGTAATGGGGGGGTGTTATCTCTTTTGTCGAAAATCAGCCGTTTTTGCTTGAACATTAAATGCCTCCAAATGGTATTTAATTAACTTCCCGGGTTGAAGAAACCCTTTTTGAGAACTCAGAGTGAGTAAATTGGCCATTTTCATGCACTTTTAACCATTCCATAAATCTTGTGTTTAGGGCCCCTGGAAGCATGAAAATCACTTTAAACATGCTAATTTTAGCTCTAAAACTGATGATCAACCTACAAATGTGAACTTACGTTCAAAAATAAAACATTTGAAAACGGACCATTTTCCACATTTCTGAAGCATGACGTAATGGGGGGGTGTTATCTCTTTTGTTGAAAATCAGCCGTTTTTGCTTGAACATTAAATGCCTCCAAATGGTATTTAATTAACTTCCCGGGTTGAAGAAACCCTTTTTGAGAACTCAGAGTGAGTAAATTGGCCATTTTCATGCACTTTTAACCTTTCCATAAATCTTGTGTTTAGGGCCCCTGGAAGCATGAAAATCACTTTAAACATGCTAATTTTAGCTCTAACACTGATGATCCACCTACAAATGTGAACTGACGTTCAAAAATAAAACATTTGAAAACGGACCATTCTCCACATTTCTGAAGCATGACGTAATGGGGGGGTGTTATCTCTTTTGTCGAAAATCAGCCTTTTTTGCTTGAACATTAAATGCCTCCAAATAGTATTTAATTCACTTCCCGAGCCCCTGGAAGCATGAAAATCACTTTAAACATGCTAATTTTAGCTCTAAAACTGATGATCCACCTGCAAATGTGAACTGACGTTCAAAAATAAAACATTTGAAAACAGACCATTTTCCACATTTCTGAAGCTTGACGTAATGGGGGGGGTGTTATCTCTTTTGTCGAAAATCAGCCGTTTTTGCTTGAACATTAAATGCCTCCAAATGGTATATATTCACTTCCTGAGCCCCTGGAAGCATGAAAATCACTTTAAACATGCTAATTTTAGCTATAACACTGATGATCCACCTACAAATGTGAACTGACGTTCAAAAATAAAACATTTGAAAACGGACCATTTTCCACATTTCTGAAGTATGACGTAATGGGGGGGTGTTATCTCTTTTGTCGAAAATCAGCCGTTTTTGCTTGAACATTAAATGCCTCCAAATGGTATTTAATTGACTTTCCGGGGTTAAGAAACCCTTTTTGAGAACTCAGAGTGAGTAAATTGGCCATTTTCATGCACTTTTAACCATTCCATAAATCTTGTGTTTAGGGCCCCTGGAAGCATGAAAATCACTTTAAACATGCTAATTTTAGCTCTAACACTGATGATCCACCTACAAATGTGAACTGACGTTCAAAAATAAAACATTTGAAAACGGACCATTTTCCACATTTCTGAAGCATGACGTAATGGGGGGGTGTTATCTCTTTTGTCTAAAATCAGCCGTTTTTGATTGAACATTAAATGCCTCCAAATGGTATTTCATTAACTTCCCGGGGTGAAGAAACCCTTTTTGAGAACTTAGAGTGAGTAAATTGGCCATGTTCATCTACTTTTAACCATTCCATAAATCTTGTGTTTAGGGACCCTGGAAGCATGAAAATCACTTTAAACATGCTAATTTTAGCTCTAACACTGATGATCCACCTACAAATGTGAACTGACGTTCAAAAATAAAACATTTGAAAACGGACCATTCTCCACATTTCTGAAGCATGACGTAATGGGGGGGTGTTATCTCTTTTGTCGAAAATCAGCCGTTTTTGCTTGAACTTTAAATGCCTCCAAATAGTATTTAATTCACTTCCCGAGCCCCTGGAAGCATGAAAATCACTTTAAACATGCTAATTTTAGCTCTTACACTGATGATCCACCTACAAATGTGAACTGACGTTCAAAAATAAAACATTTGAAAACGGACCATTTTCCACATTTCTGAAGCATGACGTAATGGGGGGTGTTATCTCTTTTGTCGAAAATCAGCCGTTTTTGCTTCAACATTAAATGCCTCCAAATGGTATTTAATTAACTTCCTGGGGTGAAGAAACCCTTTTTGAGAACTCAGAGTGAGTAAATTGGCCATTTTCATGCACTTTTAACCATTCCATAAATCTGGTGTTTAGGGCCCCTGGAAGCATGACAAACACTTTAAACATGCTAATTTTAGCTCTAACACTGATGATCAACCTACAAATGTGAACTGACGTTCAAAAATAAAACATTTGAAAACGGACCATTTTCCACATTTCTGAAGCATGACGTAATGGGGGGGTGTTATCTCTTTTGTAGAAAATCAGCTGTTTTTGCTTGAACATTAAATGCCTCCAAATGGTATTTAATTAACTTCCCGGGTTGAAGAAACCCTTTTTGAGAACTCAGAGTGAGTAAATTGGCCATTTTCATGCACTTTTAACCATTCCATAAATCTTGTGTTTAGGGCCCCTGGAAGCATGAAAATCACTTTAAACATGCTAATTTTAGCTCTAAAACTGATGATCCACCTGCAAATGTGAACTGACGTTCAAAAATAAAACATTTGAAAACAGACCATTTTCCACATTTCTGAAGCTTGACGTAATGGGGGGGGGGGGGTGTTATCTCTTTTGTCGAAAGTCAGCCGTTTTTGCTTGAACATTAAATGCCTCCAAATGGTATTTAATTCACTTCCCGAGCCCCTGGAAGCATGAAAATCACTTTAAACATGCTAATTTTAGCTCTAACACTGATGATCCACCTACAAATGTGAACTGACGTTCAAAAATAAAACATTTGAAAACGGACCATTTCCCACATTTCTGAAGCATGACGTAATGGGGGGGGGGGTGTTATCTCTTTTGTCGAAAATCAGATGTTTTTGCTTGAACATTAAATGCCTCCAAATGGTATTTAATTCACTTCCCGAGCCCCTGGAAGCATGAAAATCACTTTAAATGTGCTAATTTTAGCTCTAACACTGATGATCCACCTACAAATGTGAACTGACGTTCAAAAATAAAACATTTGAAAACGGACCATTTTCCACATTTCTGAAGCATGACGTAATGGGGGGGTGTTATCTCTTTTGTCGAAAATCAGCCGTTTTTGCTTGAACATTAAATGCCTCCAAATGGTATTTAATTAACTTTCCGGGGTGAAGAAACCCTTTTTGAGAACTCAGAGTGAGTAAATTGGCCATTTTCATGCACTTTTAACAATTCCATAAATCTTGTGTTTAGGGCCCCTGGAAGCATGAAAATCACTTTAAACATGCTAATTTTAGCTCTAACACTGATGATCCACCTACAAATGTGAACTGACGTTCAAAAATAAAACATTTGAAAACGGACCATTTTCCACATTTCTGAAGCATGACGTAATGGGGGGGTGTTATCTCTTTTGTCGAAAATCAGCCGTTTTTGCTTGAACATTAAATGTCTCCAAAATGGTATTTAATTAACTTTCCGGGGTGAAGAAACCCTTTTTGAGAACTCAGAGTGAGTAAATTGGCCATTTTCATGCACTTTTAACCATTCCATAAATCTGGTGTTTAGGGCCCCTGGAAGCATGACAAACACTTTAAACATGCTAATTTTAGCTCTAACACTGATGATCAACCTACAAATGTGAACTGACGTTCAAAAATAAAACATTTGAAAACAGACCATTTTCCACATTTCTGAAGCTTGACGTAATGGGGGGGGTGTTATCTCTTTTGTCGAAAATCAGCCGTTTTTGCTTGAACATTAAATGCCTCCAAATGGTATTTAATTCACTTCCCGAGCCCCTGGAAGCATGAAAATCACTTTAAACATGCTAATTTTAGCTCTAACACTGATGATCCACCTACAAATGTGAACTGACGTTCAAAAATAAAACATTTGAAAACGGACCATTTTCCACATTTCTGAAGCATGACGTAATGGGGGGGTGTTATCTCTTTTGTCGAAAATCAGCCGTTTTTGCTTGAACATTAAATGCCTTCAAATGGTATTTAATTAACTTCCCGGGGTGAAGAAACCCTTTTTGAGAACTCAGAGTGAGTAAATTGGCCATTTTCATGCACTTTTAACCATTCCATAAATCTGGTGTTTAGGGCCCCTGGAAGCATGACAAACACTTTAAACATGCTAATTTTAGCTCTAACACTGATGATCAACCTACAAATGTGAACTGACGTTCAAAAATAAAACATTTGAAAACGGACCATTTTCCACATTTCTGAAGCATGACGTAATGGGGGGGTGTTATCTCTTTTGTAGAAAATCAGCTGTTTTTGCTTGAACATTAAATGCCTCCAAATGGTATTTAATTAACTTCCCGGGTTGAAGAAACCCTTTTTGAGAACTCAGAGTGAGTAAATTGGCCATTTTCATGCACTTTTAACCATTCCATAAATCTTGTGTTTAGGGCCCCTGGAAGCATGAAAATCACTTTAAACATGCTAATTTTAGCTCTAAAACTGATGATCCACCTGCAAATGTGAACTGACGTTCAAAAATAAAACATTTGAAAACAGACCATTTTCCACATTTCTGAAGCTTGACGTAATGGGGGGGGGGGGGGTGTTATCTCTTTTGTCGAAAGTCAGCCGTTTTTGCTTGAACATTAAATGCCTCCAAATGGTATTTAATTCACTTCCCGAGCCCCTGGAAGCATGAAAATCACTTTAAACATGCTAATTTTAGCTCTAACACTGATGATCCACCTACAAATGTGAACTGACGTTCAAAAATAAAACATTTGAAAACGGACCATTTCCCACATTTCTGAAGCATGACGTAATGGGGGGGGGGTGTTATCTCTTTTGTCGAAAATCAGATGTTTTTGCTTGAACATTAAATGCCTCCAAATGGTATTTAATTCACTTCCCGAGCCCCTGGAAGCATGAAAATCACTTTAAATGTGCTAATTTTAGCTCTAACACTGATGATCCACCTACAAATGTGAACTGACGTTCAAAAATAAAACATTTGAAAACGGACCATTTTCCACATTTCTGAAGCATGACGTAATGGGGGGGTGTTATCTCTTTTGTCGAAAATCAGCCGTTTTTGCTTGAACATTAAATGCCTTCAAATGGTATTTAATTAACTTTCCGGGGTGAAGAAACCCTTTTTGACAACTCAGAGTGAGTAAATTGGCCATTTTCATGCACTTTTAACTATTCCATAAATCTTGTGTTTAGGGCCCCTGGAAGCATAAAAATCACTTTAAACATGCTAATTTTAGCTCTAACACTGATGATCAACCTACAAATGTGAACTGACGTTCAAAAATAAAACATTTGAAAATGGACCATTTTCCACATTTCTGAAGCATGACGTAATGGGGGGGTGTTATTTCTTTTGTCGAAAATCAGCCGTTCTTGCTTGAACATTAAATGCCTCCAAATGGTATTTAATTAACTTCCCGGGGTGAAGAAACACTTTTTGAGAACTCAGAGTGAGTAAATTGGCCATTTTCATGCACTTTTAACCATTCCATAAATCTTGTGTTTAGGGCCCCTGGAAGCATGAAAGTCACTTTAAACATGCTAATTTTAGCTCTAACACTGATGATCCACCTACAAATGTGAACTGACGTTCAAAAATAAAACATTTGAAAACGGACCATTTTCCACATTTCTGAAGCATGACGTAATGGGGGGGTGTTATCTCTTTTGTCTAAAATCAGCCGTTTTTGCTTGAACATTAAATGCCTCCAAATAGTATTTAATTCACTTCCCGAGCCCCTGGAAGCATGAAAATCACTTTAAACATGCTAATTTTAGCTCTAACACTGATGATCCACCTATAAATGTGAACTGACGTTCAAAAATAAAACATTTGAAAACGGACCATTTTCCACATTTCTGAAGCATGACGTAATGGGGGGGTGTTATCTCTTTTGTCGAAAATTAGCCGTTTTTGCTTGAACATTAAATGCCTTCAAATGGTATTTAATTCACTTCCCGGGGTGAAGAAACCCTTTTTGAGAACTCAGAGTGAGTAAATTGGCCATTTTCATGCACTTTTAACCATTCCATAAATCTTGTGTTTAGGGCCCCTAGAAGCATGAAAATCACTTTAAACATGCTAATTTTAGCTCTAACACTGATGATCAACCTACAAATGTGAACTGACGTTCAAAAATAAAACATTTGAAAACGGACCATTTTCCACATTTCTGAAGCATGACGTAATAGGGGGGTGTTATCTCTTTTGTCGAACATCAGCCGTTTTTGCTTGAACATTAAATGCCTCCAAATGGTATTTAATTAACTTCCCGGGGTGAAGAAACCCTTTTTGAGAACTCAGAGTGAGTAAATTTGCCATTTTCATGCACTTTTAACCATTCCATAAATCTTGTGTTTAGGGCCCCTGGAAGCATGAAAATCACTTTAAACATGCTAATTTTAGCTCTAACACTGATGATCAACCTACAAATGTGAACTGACGTTCAAAAATAAAACATTTGAAAACGGACCATTTTCCACATTTCTGAAGCATGACATAATGGGGGGTGTTATCTCTTTTGTCAAAAATCAGCCGTTTTTGCTTGAACATTAAATGCCTCCAAATGGTATTTAATTAACTTCCCGGGTTGAAGAAACCCTTTTTGAGAACTTAGAGTGAGTAAATTGGCCATTTTCATGCACTTTTAACCATTCCATAAATCTTGTGTTTAGGGCCCCTGGAAGCATGAAAATCACTTTAAACATGCTAATTTTAGCTCTAAAACTGATGATCCACCTGCAAATGTGAACTGACGTTCAAAAATAAAACATTTGAAAACAGACCATTTTCCACATTTCTGAAGCTTGACGTAATGGGGGGGGTGTTATCTCTTTTGTCGAAAATCAGCCGTTTTTGCTTGAACATTAAATGCCTCCAAATGGTATTTAATTCACTTCCCAAGCCCCTGGAAGCATGAAAATCACTTTAAACATGCTAATTTTAGCTCTAACACTGATGATCCACCTACAAATGTGAACTGACGTTCAAAAATAAAACATTTGAAAACGGACCATTTTCCACATTTCTGAAGCATGACGTAATGGGGGGGTGTTATCTCTTTTGTCGAAAATCAGCCGTTTTTGCTTGAACATTAAATGCCTCCAAATGGTATTTAATTCACTTCCCGAGCCCCTGGAAGCATGAAAATCACTTTAAACATGCTAATTTTAGCTCTAACACTGATGATCCACCTACAAATGTGAACTGACGTTCAAAAATAAAACATTTGAAAACGGACCATTTTCCACATTTCTGAAGCATGACGTAATGGGGGGGTGTTATCTCTTTTGTCGAAAATCAGCCGTTTTTGCTTGAACATTAAATGCCTCCAAATGGTATTTAATTAACTTCCCGAGCCCCTGGAAGCATGAAAATCACTTTAAACATGCTAATTTTAGCTCTAACACTGATGATCCACCTACAAATGTGAACTGACGTTCAAAAATAAAACATTTGGAAACAGACCATTTTCCACATTTCTGAAGCATGACGTAAAGGGGGGGTGTTATCTCTTTTGTCGAAAATCAGCCGTTTTTGCTTGAACATTAAATGCCTCCAAATGGTATTTAATTCACTTCCCGAGCCCCTGGAAGCATGAAAATCACTTTAAACATGCTAATTTTAGCTCTAACACTGATGATCCACCTACAAATGTGAACTGACGTTCAAAAATAAAACATTTGAAAACGGACCATGTTCCACATTTCTGAAGCATGACGTAATGGGGGGGTGTTATCTCTTTTGTCGAAAATCAGCCGTTTTTGCTTGAAATTAAATGCCTCCAAATGGTATTTAATTAACTTCCCGGGTTGAAGAAACCCTTTTTGAGAACTTAGAGTGAGTAAATTGGCCATTTTCATGCACTTTTAACCATTCCATAAATCTTGTGTTTAGGGCCCCTGGAAGCATGAAAATCACTTTAAACATGCTAATTTTAGCTCTAAAACTGATGATCCACCTGCAAATGTGAACTGACGTTCAAAAATAAAACATTTGAAAACAGACCATTTTCCACATTTCTGAAGCTTGACGTAATGGGGGGGGTGTTATCTCTTTTGTCGAAAATCAGCCGTTTTTGCTTGAACATTAAATGCCTCCAAATGGTATTTAATTCACTTCCCAAGCCCCTGGAAGCATGAAAATCACTTTAAACATGCTAATTTTAGCTCTAACACTGATGATCCACCTACAAATGTGAACTGACGTTCAAAAATAAAACATTTGAAAACGGACCATTTTCCACATTTCTGAAGCATGACGTAATGGGGGGGTGTTATCTCTTTTGTCGAAAATCAGCCGTTTTTGCTTGAACATTAAATGCCTCCAAATGGTATTTAATTCACTTCCCGAGCCCCTGGAAGCATGAAAATCACTTTAAACATGCTAATTTTAGCTCTAACACTGATGATCCACCTACAAATGTGAACTGACGTTCAAAAATAAAACATTTGAAAACGGACCATTTTCCACATTTCTGAAGCATGACGTAATGGGGGGGTGTTATCTCTTTTGTCGAAAATCAGCCGTTTTTGCTTGAACATTAAATGCCTCCAAATGGTATTTAATTCACTTCCCAAGCCCCTGGAAGCATGAAAATCACTTTAAACATGCTAATTTTAGCTCTAACACTGATGATCCACCTACAAATGTGAACTGACGTTCAAAAATAAAACATTTGAAAACGGACCATTTTCCACATTTCTGAAGCATGACGTAATGGGGGGGTGTTATCTCTTTTGTCGAAAATCAGCCGTTTTTGCTTGAACATTAAATGCCTCCAAATGGTATTTAATTCACTTCCCGAGCCCCTGGAAGCATGAAAATCACTTTAAACATGCTAATTTTAGCTCTAACACTGATGATCCACCTACAAATGTGAACTGACGTTCAAAAATAAAACATTTGAAAACGGACCATTTTCCACATTTCTGAAGCATGACGTAATGGGGGGGTGTTATCTCTTTTGTCGAAAATCAGCCGTTTTTGCTTGAACATTAAATGCCTCCAAATGGTATTTAATTAACTTCCCGAGCCCCTGGAAGCATGAAAATCACTTTAAACATGCTAATTTTAGCTCTAACACTGATGATCCACCTACAAATGTGAACTGACGTTCAAAAATAAAACATTTGGAAACAGACCATTTTCCACATTTCTGAAGCATGACGTAAAGGGGGGGTGTTATCTCTTTTGTCGAAAATCAGCCGTTTTTGCTTGAACATTAAATGCCTCCAAATGGTATTTAATTCACTTCCCGAGCCCCTGGAAGCATGAAAATCACTTTAAACATGCTAATTTTAGCTCTAACACTGATGATCCACCTACAAATGTGAACTGACGTTCAAAAATAAAACATTTGATAATGGACCATTTTCCACATTTCTGAAGCATGACGTAATGGGGGGGTGTTATCTCTTTTGTCGAAAATCAGCCGTTTTTGCTTGAAATTAAATGCCTCCAAATGGTATTTAATTAACTTCCCTGGGTGAAGAAACCCTTTTTGAGAACTCAGAGTTAGTAAATTGGCCATTTTCATGCACTTTTAACCATTCCATAAATCTTGTGTTTAGGGCCCCTGGAAGCATGAAAATCACTTTAAACATGCTAATTTTAGCTCTAAAACTGATGATCCACCTGCAAATGTGAACTGACGTTCAAAAATAAAACATTTGAAAACAGACCATTTTCCACATTTCTGAAGCATGACGTAATGGGGGGGTGTTATCTCTTTTGTCGAAAATCAGCCGTTTTTGCTTGAACATTAAATGCCACCAAATGGTATTTAATTAACTTCCCGGGTTGAAGAAACCCTTTTTGAGAACTCAGAGTGAGTAAATTGGCCATTTTCATGCACTTTTAACCATTCCATAAATCTTGTGTTTAGGGCCCCTGGAAGCATGGAAATCACTTTAAACATGCTAATTTTAGCTCTAACACTGATGATCCACCTAAAAATGTGAACTGACGTTCAAAAATAAAACATTTGAAAACGGACCATTTTCCACATTTCTGAAGCATGACGTAATGGGGGGGTGTTATCTCTTTTGTCGAAAATCAGCCGTTTTTGCTTGAACATTAAATGCCTCCAAATGGTATTTAATTAACTTCCCGAGCCCCTGGAAGCATGAAAATCACTTTAAACATGCTAATTTTAGCTCTAACACTGATGATCCACCTACAAATGTGAACTGACGTTCAAAAATAAAACATTTGGAAACAGACCATTTTCCACATTTCTGAAGCATGACGTAAAGGGGGGGTGTTATCTCTTTTGTCGAAAATCAGCCGTTTTTGCTTGAACATTAAATGCCTCCAAATGGTATTTAATTCACTTCCCGAGCCCCTGGAAGCATGAAAATCACTTTAAACATGCTAATTTTAGCTCTAACACTGATGATCCACCTACAAATGTGAACTGACGTTCAAAAATAAAACATTTGATAATGGACCATTTTCCACATTTCTGAAGCATGACGTAATGGGGGGGTGTTATCTCTTTTGTCGAAAATCAGCCGTTTTTGCTTGAAATTAAATGCCTCCAAATGGTATTTAATTAACTTCCCTGGGTGAAGAAACCCTTTTTGAGAACTCAGAGTGAGTAAATTGGCCATTTTCATGCACTTTTAACCATTCCATAAATCTTGTGTTTAGGGCCCTGGAAGCATGAAAATCACTTTAAACATGCTAATTTTAGCTCTAACACTGATGATCCACCTACAAATGTGAACCTGATGTTCAAAAATAAAACATTTGAAAACGGACCATTTTCCACATTTTTGAAGCATGATGTAATGGGGGGTGTTATCTCTTTTGTCAAAAATCAGCCGTTTTTGCTTGAATATTAAATGCCTCCAAATGGTATTTAATTCACTTCCTGAGCCCCTGGAAGCATGAAAATCACTTTAAACATGCTAATTTTAGCTCTAACACTGATGATCCACCTACAAATGTGAACTGACGTTCAAAAATAAAACATTTGAAAACGGACCATGTTCCACATTTCTGAAGCATGACGTAATGGGGGGGTGTTATCTCTTTTGTCGAAAATCAGCCGTTTTTGCTTGAACATTAAATGCCTCCAAATGGTATTTAATTAACTTCCCGGGTTGAAGAAACCCTTTTTGAGAACTCAGAGTGAGTAAATTGGCCATTTTCATGCACTTTTAACCATTCCATAAATCTTGTGTTTAGGGCCCCTGGAAGCATGAAAATCACTTTAAACATGCTAATTTTAGCTCTAAAACTGATGATCCACCTGCAAATGTGAACTGACGTTCAAAAATAAAACATTTCAAAACAGACCATTTTCCACATTTCTGAAGCTTGACGTAATGGGGGGGGGGGGGTGTTATCTCTTTTGTCGAAAATCAGCCGTTTTTGCTTGAACATTAAATGCCTCCAAATGGTATTTAATTCACTTCCCGAGCCCCTGGAAGCATGAAAATCACTTTAAACATGCTAATTTTAGCTCTAACACTGATGATCCACCTACAAATGTGAACTGACGTTCAAAAATAAAACATTTGAAAACGGACCATTTTCCACATTTCTGAAGCATGACGTAATGGGGGGGTGTTATCTCTTTTGTCGAAAATCAGCCGTTTTTGCTTGAACATTAAATGCCTCCAAATGGTATTTAATTCACTTCCCGAGCCCCTGGAAGCATGAAAATCACTTTAAATGTGCTAATTTTAGCTCTAACACTGATGATCCACCTACAAATGTGAACTGACGTTCAAAAATAAAACATTTGAAAACGGACCATTTTCCACATTTCTGAAGCATGACGTAATGGGGGGGTGTTATCTCTTTTGTCGAAAATCAGCCGTTTTTGCTTGAACATTAAATGCCTCCAAATGGTATTTAATTCACTTCCTGAGCCCCTGGAAGCATGAAAATCACTTTAAACATGCTAATTTTAGCTCTAACACTGATGATCCACCTAAAAATGTGAACTGACGTTCAAAAATAAAACATTTGAAAACAGACCATTTTCCACATTTCTGAAGCATGACGTAATGGGGGGGTGTTATCTCTTTTGTCGAAAATCAGCCGTTTTTGCTTGAACATTAAATGCCTCCAAATGGTATTTAATTAACTTCCCGGGTTGAAGAAACCCTTTTTGAGAACTCAGAGTTAGTAAATTGGCCATTTTCATGCACTTTTAACCATTCCATAAATCTTGTGTTTAGGGCCCCTGGAAGCATGAAAATCACTTTAAACATGCTAATTTTAGCTCTAAAACTGATGATCCACCTGCAAATGTGAACTGACGTTCAAAATAAAACATTTGAAAACAGACCATTTTCCACATTTCTGAAGCTTGACGTAATGGGGGGGGTGTTATCTCTTTTGTCGAAAATCAGCCGTTTTTGCTTGAACATTAAATGCCTCCAAATGGTATTTAATTCACTTCCCGAGCCCCTGGAAGCATGAAAATCACTTTAAACATGCTAATTTTAGCTCTAACACTGATGATCCACCTACAAATGTGAACTGACGTTCAAAAATAAAACATTTGAAAACGGACCATTTTCCACATTTCTGAAGCATGACGTAATGGGGGGGTGTTATCTCTTTTGTCGAAAATCAGCCGTTTTTGCTTGAACATTAAATGCCTTCAAATGGTATTTAATTAACTTTCCGGGGTGAAGAAACCCTTTTTGACAACTCAGAGTGAGTAAATTGGCCATTTTCATGCACTTTTAACCATTCCATAAATCTTGTGTTTAGGGCCCCTGGAAGCATAAAAATCACTTTAAACATGCTAATTTTAGCTCTAACACTGATGATCAACCTACAAATGTGAACTGACGTTCAAAAATAAAACATTTGAAAACGGACCATTTTCCACATTTCTGAAGCATGACGTAATGGGGGGGTGTTATTTCTTTTGTCGAAAATCAGCCGTTTTTGCTTGAACATTAAATGCCTCCAAATGGTATTTAATTAACTTCCCGGGGTGAAGAAACACTTTTTGAGAACTCAGAGTGAGTAAATTGGCCAGTTTTCATGCACTTTTAACCATTCCATAAATCTTGTGTTTAGGGCCCCTGGAAGCATGAAAATCACTTTAAACATGCTAATTTTAGCTCTAACACTGATGATCCACCTACAAATGTGAACTGACGTTCAAAAATAAAACATTTGAAAACGGACCATTTTCCACATTTCTGAAGCATGACATAATGGGGGGGTGTTATCTCTTTTGTCTAAAATCAGCCGTTTTTGCTTGAACATTAAATGCCTCCAAATGGTATTTAATTAACTTCCCGGGGTGAAGAAACCCTTTTTGAGAACTCAGAGTGAGTTAATTGGCCATTTTCATGCACTTGTAACCATTCCATAAATCTTGTGTTTAGGGCCCCTGGAAGCATAAAAATCACTTTAAACATGCTAATTTTAGCTCTAACACTGATGATCCACCTACAAATGTGAACTGACGTTCAAAATAAAACATTTGAAAACGGACCATTCTCCACATTTCTGAAGCATGACGTAATGGGGGGGTGTTATCTCTTTTGTCGAAAATCAGCCGTTTTTTCTTGAACATTAAATGCCTCCAAATAGTATTTAATTCACTTCCCGAGCCCCTGGAAGCATGAAAATCACTTTAAACATGCTAATTTTAGCTCTAACACTGATGATCCACCTATAAATGTGAACTGACGTTCAAAAATAAAACATTTGAAAACGGACCATTTTCCACATTTCTGAAGCATGACGTAATGGGGGGGTGTTATCTCTTTTGTCGAAAATTAGCCGTTTTTGCTTGAACATTAAATGCCTTCAAATGGTATTTAATTCACTTCCCGGGGTGAAGAAACCCTTTTTGAGAACTCAGAGTGAGTAAATTGGCCATTTTCATGCACTTTTAACCATTCCATAAATCTTGTGTTTAGGGCCCCTGGAAGCATGAAAATCACTTTAAACATGCTAATTTTAGCTCTAACACTGATGATCAACCTACAAATGTGAACTGACGTTCAAAAATAAAACATTTGAAAACGGACCATTTTCCACATTTCTGAAGCATGACGTAATAGGGGGGTGTTATCTCTTTTGTCGAACATCAGCCGTTTTTGCTTGAACATTAAATGCCTCCAAATGGTATTTAATTAACTTCCCGGGGTGAAGAAACCCTTTTTGAGAACTCAGAGTGAGTAAATTTGCCATTTTCATGCACTTTTAACCATTCCATAAATCTTGTGTTTAGGGCCCCTGGAAGCATGAAAATCACTTTAAACATGCTAATTTTAGCTCTAACACTGATGATCAACCTACAAATGTGAACTGACGTTCAAAAATAAAACATTTGAAAACGGACCATTTTCCACATTTCTGAAGCATGACGTAATGGGGGGTGTTATCTCTTTTGTCAAAAATCAGCCGTTTTTGCTTGAACATTAAATGCCTCCAAATGGTACTTAATTCACTTCCCGAGCCCCTGGAAGCATGAAAATCACTTTAAACATGCTAATTTTAGCTCTAACACTGATGATCAACCTACAAATGTGAACTGACGTTCAAAAATAAAACATTTGAAAACGGACCATTTTCCACATTTCTGAAGCATGACGTAATGGGGGTGTTATCTCTTTTGTCAAAAATCAGCCGTTTTTGCTTGAACATTAAATGCCTCCAAATGGTACTTAATTCACTTCCCGAGCCCCTGGAAGCATGAAAATCACTTTAAACATGCTAATTTTAGCTCTAACACTGATGATCAACCTACAAATGTGAACTGACGTTCAAAAATAAAACATTTGAAAACGGACCATTTTCCACATTTCTGAAGCATGACGTAATGGGGGGGTGTTATCTCTTTTGTCGAAAATCAGCCGTTTTTGCTCGAACATTAAATGCCTCCAAATGGTATTTAATTAACTTCCCGAGCCCCTGGAAGCATGAAAATCACTTTAAACATGCTAATTTTAGCTCTAACACTGATGATCCACCTACAAATGTGAACTGACGTTCAAAAATAAAACATTTGAAAACGGACCATTTTCCACATTTCTGAAGCATGACGTAATGGGGGGGTGTTATCTCTTTTGTCGAAAATCAGCCGTTTTTGCTCGAACATTAAATGCCTCCAAATGGTATTTAATTAACTTCCCGAGCCCCTGGAAGCATGAAAATCACTTTAAACATGCTAATTTTAGCTCTAACACTGATGATCCACCTACAAATGTGAACTGACGTTCAAAAATAAAACATTTGAAAACGGACCATTTTCCACATTTCTGAAGCATGACGTAATGGGGGGGTGTTATCTCTTTTGTCGAAAATCAGCCGTTTTTGCTCGAACATTAAATGCCTCCAAATGGTATTTAATTAACTTCCCGAGCCCCTGGAAGCATGAAAATCACTTTAAACATGCTAATTTTAGCTCTAACACTGATGAGCCACCTACAAATGTGAACTGACGTTCAAAAATAAAACATTTGAAAACGGACCATTTTCCACATTTCTGAAGCATGACGTAATGGGGGGGTGTTATCTCTTTTGTCGAAAATCAGCCGTTTTTGCTCGAACATTAAATGCCTCCAAATGGTATTTAATTAACTTCCCGAGCCCCTGGAAGCATGAAAATCACTTTAAACATGCTAATTTTAGCTCTAACACTGATGATCCACCTACAAATGTGAACTGACGTTCAAAAATAAAACATTTGAAAACGGACCATTTTCCACATTTCTGAAGCATGACGTAATGGGGGGGTGTTATCTCTTTTGTCGAAAATCAGCCGTTTTTGCTCTAACATTAAATGCCTCCAAATGGTATTTAATTAACTTCCCGGGGTGAAGAAACCCTTTTTGAGAACTCAGAGTGAGTAAATTGGCCATTTTCATGCACTTTTAACCATTCCATAAATCTTGTGTTTTGGGCCCCTGGAAGCATGAAAATCACTTTAAACATGCTAATTTTAGCTCTAACACTGATGATCCACCTACAAATGTGAACTGACGTTCAAAAATAAAACATTTGAAAACGGACCATTTTCCACATTTCTGAAGCATGACGTAATGGGGGGGTGTTATCTCTTTTGTCGAAAATCAGCCGTTTTTGCTCTAACATTAAATGCCTCCAAATGGTATTTAATTAACTTCCCGAGCCCCTGGAAGCATGAAAATCACTTTAAACATGCTAATTTTAGCTCTAACACTGATGATCCACCTACAAATGTGAACTGACGTTCAAAAATAAAACATTTGAAAACGGACCATTTTCCACATTTCTGAAGCATGACGTAATGGGGGGGTGTTATCTCTTTTGTCGAAAATCAGCCGTTTTTGCTCGAACATTAAATGCCTCCAAATGGTATTTAATTAACTTCCCGGGGTGAAGAAACCCTTTTTGAGAACTCAGAGTGAGTAAATTGCCCATTTTCATGGACTTTTAACCATTCCATAAATCTTGTGTTTTGGGCCCGTGGAAGCATGAAAATCACTTTAAACATGCTAATTTTAGCTCTAACACTGATGATCCACCTACAAATGTGAACTGACGTTCAAAAATAAAACATTTGAAAACGGACCATTTTCCACATTTCTGAAGCATGACGTAATGGGGGGGTGTTATCTCTTTTGTCGAAAATCAGCCGTTTTTGCTCTAACATTAAATGCCTCCAAATGGTATTTAATTAACTTCCCGGGGTGAAGAAACCCTTTTTGAGAACTCAGAGTGAGTAAATTGGCCATTTTCATGCACTTTTAACCATTCCATAAATCTTGTGTTTTGGGCCCCAAGAAGCATGAAAATCACTTTAAACATGCTAATTTTAGCTCTAACACTGATGATCCACCTACAAATGTGAACTGACGTTCAAAAATAAAACATTTGAAAACGGACCATTTTCCACATTTCTGAAGCATGACGTAATGGGGGGGTGTTATCTCTTTTGTCGAAAATCAGCCGTTTTTGCTCGAACATTAAATGCCTCCAAATGGTATTTAATTAACTTCCCGAGCCCCTGGAAGCATGAAAATCACTTTAAACATGCTAATTTTAGCTCTAACACTGATGATCCACCTACAAATGTGAACTGACGTTCAAAAATAAAACATTTGAAAACGGACCATTTTCCACATTTCTGAAGCATGACGTAATGGGGGGGTGTTATCTCTTTTGTCGAAAATCAGCCGTTTTTGCTCTAACATTAAATGCCTCCAAATGGTATTTAATTAACTTCCCGGGGTGAAGAAACCCTTTTTGAGAACTCAGAGTGAGTAAATTGGCCATTTTCATGCACTTTTAACCATTCCATAAATCTTGTGTTTTGGGCCCGTGGAAGCATGAAAATCACTTTAAACATGCTAATTTTAGCTCTAACACTGATGATCCACCTACAAATGTGAACTGACGTTCAAAAATAAAACATTTGAAAACGGACCATTTTCCACATTTCTCAAGCATGACGTAATGGGGGGGTGTTATCTCTTTTGTCGAAAATCAGCCGTTTTTGCTCTAACATTAAATGCCTCTAAATGGTATTTAATTAACTTCCCGAGCCCCTGGAAGCATGAAAATCACTTTAAAAATGCTAATTTTAGCTCTAACACTGATGATCCACCTACAAATGTGAACTGACGTTCAAAAATAAAACATTTGAAAACGGACCATTTTCCACATTTCTGAAGCATGACGTAATGGGGGGGTGTTATCTCTTTTGTCGAAAATCAGCCGTTTTTGCTCGAACATTAAATGCCTCCAAATGGTATTTAATTAACTTCCCGAGCCCCTGGAAGCATGAAAATCACTTTAAACATGCTAATTTTAGCTCTAACACTGATGATCCACCTACAAATGTGAACTGACGTTCAAAAATAAAACATTTGAAAACGGACCATTTTCCACATTTCTGAAGCATGACGTAATGGGGGGGTGTTATCTCTTTTGTCGAAAATCAGCCGTTTTTGCTCGAACATTAAATGCCTCCAAATGGTATTTAATTAACTTCCCGAGCCCCTGGAAGCATGAAAATCACTTTAAACATGCTAATTTTAGCTCTAACACTGATGATCCACCCACAAATGTGAACTGACGTTCAAAAATAAAACATTTAAAAACGGACCATTTTCCACATTTCTGAAGCATGACGTAATGGGGGGGTGTTATCTCTTTTGTGGAAAATCAGCCGTTTTTGCTCGAACATTAAATGCCTCCAAATGGTATTTAATTAACTTCCCGAGCCCCTGGAAGCATGAAAATCACTTTAAACATGCTAATTTTAGCTCTAACACTGATGATCCACCTACAAATGTGAACTGACGTTCAAAAATAAAACATTTGAAAACAGACCATTTTCCACATTTCTGAAGCATGACGTAATGGGGGGGTGTTATCTCTTTTGTCGAAAATCAGCCGTTTTTGCTCGAACATTAAATGCCTCCAAATGGTATTTAATTAACTTCCCGGGGTGAAGAAACCCTTTTTTGAGAACTCAGAGTGAGTAAATTGGCCATTTTCATGCACTTTTAACCATTCCATAAATCTTGTGTTTTGGGCCCCTGGAAGCATGAAAATCACTTTAAACATGCTAATTTTAGCTCTAACACTGATGATCCACCTACAAATGTGAACTGAAGTTCAAAAATAAAACATTTGAAAACGGACCATTTTCCACATTTCTGAAGCATGACGTAATGGGGGGGTGTTATCTCTTTTGTCGAAAATCAGCCGTTTTTGCTCGAACATTAAATGCCTCCAAATGGTATTTAATTAACTTCCCGGGGTGAAGAAACCCTTTTTGAGAACTCAGAGTGAGTAAATTGGCCATTTTCATGCACTTTTAACCATTCCATAAATCTTGTGTTTTGGGCCCCAAGAAGCATGAAAATCACTTTAAACATGCTAATTTTAGCTCTAACACTGATGATCCACCTACAAATGTGAACTGACGTTCAAAAATAAAACATTTGAAAACGGACCATTTTCCACATTTCTGAAGCATGACGTAATGGGGGGGTATTATCTCTTTTGTCGAAAATCAGCCGTTTTTGCTCGAACATTAAATGCCTTCAAATGGTATTTAATTAACTTCCCGAGCCCCTGGAAGCATGAAAATCACTTTAAACATGCTAATTTTAGCTCTAACACTGATGATCCACCTACAAATGTGAACTGACGTTCAAAAATAAAACATTTGAAAACGGACCATTTTCCACATTTCTGAAGCATGACGTAATGGGGGGGTGTTATCTCTTTTGTCGAAAATCAGCCGTTTTTGCTCGAACATTAAATGCCTCCAAATGGTATTTAATTAACTTCCCGAGGTGAAGAAACCCTTTTTGAGAACTCAGAGTGAGTACATTGGCCATTTTCATGCACTTTTAACCATTCCATAAATCTTGTGTTTTGGGCCCCTGGAAGCATGAAAATCACTTTAAACATGCTAATTTTAGCTCTAACACTGATGATCCACCTACAAATGTGAACTGACGTTCAAAAATAAAACATTTGAAAACGGACCATTTTCCACATTTCTGAAGCATGACGTAATGGGGGGGTGTTATCTCTTTTGTCGAAAATCAGCCGTTTTTGCTCGAACATTAAATGCCTCCAAATGGTATTTAATTAACTTCCCGAGCCCCTGGAAGCATGAAAATCACTTTAAACATGCTAATTTTAGCTCTAACACTGATGATCCACCTACAAATGTGAACTGACGTTCAAAAATAAAACATTTAAAAACGGACCATTTTCCACATTTCTGAAGCATGACGTAATGGGGGGGTGTTATCTCTTTTGTGGAAAATCTGCCGTTTTTGCTCGAACATTAAATGCCTCCAAATGGTATTTAATTAACTTCCCGAGCCCCTGGAAAAACATGCTAATTTTAGCTCTAACACTGATGATCCACCTACAAATGTGAACTGACGTTCAAAAATAAAACATTTGAAAACAGACCATTTTCCACATTTCTGAAGCATGACGTAATGGGGGGGGGTTTTCTCTTTTGTCGAAAATCAGCCGTTTTTGCTCGAACATTAAATGCCTCCAAATGGTATTTAGTTAACTTCCCGGGGTGAAGAAACCCTTTTTTGAGAACTCAGAGTGAGTAAATTGGCCATTTTCATGCACTTTTAACCATTCCATAAATCTTGTGTTTTGGGCCCCTGGAAGCATGAAAATCACTTTAAACATGCTAATTTTAGCTCTAACACTGATGATCCACCTACAAATGTGAACTGAAGTTCAAAAATAAAACATTTGAAAACGGACCATTTTCCACATTTCTGAAGCATGACGTAATGGGGGGGTGTTATCTCTTTTGTCGAAAATCAGCCGTTTTTGCTCGAACATTAAATGCCTCCAAATGGTATTTAATTAACTTCCCGGGGTGAAGAAACCCTTTTTGAGAACTCAGAGTGAGTAAATTGGCCATTTTCATGCACTTTTAACCATTCCATAAATCTTGTGTTTTGGGCCCCAAGAAGCATGAAAATCACTTTAAACATGCTAATTTTAGCTCTAACACTGATGATCCACCTACAAATGTGAACTGACGTTCAAAAATAAAACATTTGAAAACGGACCATTTTCCACATTTCTGAAGCATGACGTAATGGGGGGGTGTTATCTCTTTTGTCGAAAATCAGCCGTTTTTGCTCGAACATTAAATGCCTCCAAATGGTATTTAATTAACTTCCCGAGCCCCTGGAAGCATGAAAATCACTTTAAACATGCTAATTTTAGCTCTAACACTGATGATCCACCTACAAATGTGAACTGACGTTCAAAAATAAAACATTTGAAAACGGACCATTTTCCACATTTCTGAAGCATGACGTAATGGGGGGGTGTTATCTCTTTTGTCGAAAATCAGCCGTTTTTGCTCGAACATTAAATGCCTCCAAATGGTATTTAATTAACTTCCCGAGGTGAAGAAACCCTTTTTGAGAACTCAGAGTGAGTACATTGGCCATTTTCATGCACTTTTAACCATTCCATAAATCTTGTGTTTTGGGCCCCTGGAAGCATGAAAATCACTTTAAACATGCTAATTTTAGCTCTAATACTGATGATCCACCTACAAATGTGAACTGACGTTCAAAAATAAAACATTTGAAAACGGACCATTTTCCACATTTCTGAAGCATAACGTAATGGGGGGGTGTTATCTCTTTTGTCGAAAATCAGCCGTTTTTGCTCGAACATTAAATGCCTCCAAATGGTATTTATTTCACTTCCCGAGCCCCTGGAAGCATGAAAATCACTTTAAACATGCTAATTTTAGCTCTAACACTGATGATCCACCTACAAATGTGAACTGACGTTCAAAAATAAAACATTTGAAAACGGACCATTTTCCACATTTCTGAAGCATGACGTAATGGGGGGGTGTTATCTCTTTTGTCGAAAATCAGCCATTTTTGCTCGAACATTAAATGCCTCCAAATTGTATTTAATTAACTTCCCGGGGTGAAGAAACCCTTTTTGAGAACTCAGAGTGAGTAAATTGGCCATTTTCATGCACTTTTAACCATTCCATAAATCTTGTGTTTTGGGCCCCTGGAAGCATGAAAATCACTTTAAACATGCTAATTTTATCTCTAACACTGATGATCCACCTACAAATGTGAACTGACGTTCAAAAATAAAACATTTGAAAACGGACCATTTTCCACATTTCTGAAGCATGACGTAATGGGGGGGGTGTTATCTCTTTTGTCGAAAATCAGCCGTTTTTGCTCGAACATTAAATGCCTCCAAATGGTATTTAATTAACTTCCCGAGCCCCTGGAAGCATGAAAATCACTTTAATCATGCTAATTTTAGCTCTAACACTGATGATCCACCTACAAATGTGAACTGACGTTCAAAAATAAAACATTTGAAAACGGACCATTTTCCACATTTCTGAAGCATGACGTAATGGGGGGGTGTTATCTCTTTTGTGGAAAATCAGCCGTTTTTGCTCGAACATTAAATGCCTCCAAATGGTATTTAATTAACTTCCCGAGCCCCTGGAAGCATGAAAATCACTTTAAACATGCTAATTTTAGCTCTAACACTGATGATCCACCTACAAATGTGAACTGACGTTCAAAAATAAAACATTTGAAAACGGACCATTTTCCACATTTCTGAAGCATGACGTAATGGGGGGGTGTTATCTCTTTTGTCGAAAATCAGCTGTTTTTGCTCGAACATTAAATGCCTCCAAATGGTATTTAATTAACTTCCCGGGGTGAAGAAACCCTTTTTGAGAACTCAGAGTGAGTAAATTGGCCATTTTCATGCACTTTTAACCATTCCATAAATCTTGTGTTTTGGGCCCCTGGAAGCATGAAAATCACTTTAAACATGCTAATTTTAGCTCTAACACTGATGATCCACCTACAAATGTGAACTGACGTTCAAAAATAAAACATTTGAAAACGGACCATTTTCCACATTTCTGAAGCATGACGTAATGGGGGGGTGTTATCTCTTTTGTCGAAAATCAGCCGTTTTTGCTCTAACATTAAATGCCTCCAAATGGTATTTAATTAACTTCCCGGGGTGAAGAAACCCTTTTTGAGAACTCAGAGTGAGTAAATTGGCCATTTTCATGCACTTTTAACCATTCCATAAATCTTGTGTTTTGGGCCCCAAGAAGCATGAAAATCACTTTAAACATGCTAATTTTAGCTCTAACACTGATGATCCACCTACAAATGTGAACTGACGTTCAAAAATAAAACATTTGAAAACGGACCATTTTCCACATTTCTGAAGCATGACGTAATGGGGGGGTGTTATCTCTTTTGTCGAAAATCAGCCGTTTTTGCTCGAACATTAAATGCCTCCAAATGGTATTTAATTAACTTCCCGAGCCCCTGGAAGCATGAAAATCACTTTAAACATGCTAATTTTAGCTCTAACACTGATGATCCACCTACAAATGTGAACTGACGTTCAAAAATAAAACATTTGAAAACGGACCATTTTCCACATTTCTGAAGCATGACGTAATGGGGGGGTGTTATCTCTTTTGTCGAAAATCAGCCGTTTTTGCTCTAACATTAAATGCCTCCAAATGGTATTTAATTAACTTCCCGGGGTGAAGAAACCCTTTTTGAGAACTCAGAGTGAGTAAATTGGCCATTTTCATGCACTTTTAACCATTCCATAAATCTTGTGTTTTGGGCCCGTGGAAGCATGAAAATCACTTTAAACATGCTAATTTTAGCTCTAACACTGATGATCCACCTACAAATGTGAACTGACGTTCAAAAATAAAACATTTGAAAACGGACCATTTTCCACATTTCTGAAGCATGACGTAATGGGGGGGTGTTATCTCTTTTGTCGAAAATCAGCCGTTTTTGCTCTAACATTAAATGCCTCCAAATGGTATTTAATTAACTTCCCGAGCCCCTGGAAGCATGAAAATCACTTTAAACATGCTAATTTTAGCTCTAACACTGATGATCCACCTACAAATGTGAACTGACGTTCAAAAATAAAACATTTGAAAACGGACCATTTTCCACATTTCTGAAGCATGACGTAATGGGGGGGTGTTATCTCTTTTGTCGAAAATCAGCCGTTTTTGCTCGAACATTAAATGCCTCCAAATGGTATTTAATTAACTTCCCGAGCCCCTGGAAGCATGAAAATCACTTTAAACATGCTAATTTTAGCTCTAACACTGATGATCCACCTACAAATGTGAAATGACGTTCAAAGATAAAACATTTGAAAACGGACCATTTTCCACATTTCTGAAGCATGACGTAATGGGGGGGTGTTATCTCTTTTGTCGAAAATCAGCCGTTTTTGCTCGAATATTAAATGCCTCCAAATGGTATTTAATTAACTTCCCGAGCCCCTGGAAGCATGAAAATCACTTAAAACATGCTAATTTTAGCTCTAACACTGACGATCCACCTACAAATGTGAACTGACGTTCAAAAATAAAACATTTGAAAACGGACCATTTTCCACATTTCTGAAGCATGACGTAATGGGGGGGTGTTATCTCTTTTGTCGAAAATCAGCCGTTTTTGCTCGAACATTAAATGCCTCCAAATGGTATTTAATTAACTTCCCGAACCCCTGGAAGCATGAAAATCACTTTAAACATGCTAATTTTAGCTCTAACACTGATGATCCACCTACAAATGTGAACTGACGTTCAAAAATAAAACATTTGAAAACGGACCATTTTCCACATTTCTGAAGCATGACGTAATGGGGGGGTGTTATCTCTTTTGTCGAAAATCAGCCGTTTTTGCTCGAACATTAAATGCCTCCACATGGTATTTAATTAACTTTCCGAGCCCCTGGAAGCATGAAAATCACTTTAAACATGCTAATTTTAGCTCTAACACTGATGATCCACCTACAAATGTGAACTGACGTTCAAAAATAAAACATTTGAAAACGGACCATTTTCCACATTTCTGAAGCATGACGTAATGGGGGGGTGTTATCTCTTTTGTCGAAAATCAGCCGTTTTTGCTCGAACATTAAATGCCTCCAAATGGTATTTAATTAACTTCCCGAGCCCCTGGAAGCATGAAAATCACTTTAAACATGCTAATTTTAGCTCTAACACTGATGATCCACCTACAAATGTGAACTGACGTTCAAAAATAAAACATTTGAAAACGGACCATTTTCCACATTTCTGAAGCATGACGTAATGGGGGGGTGTTATCTCTTTTGTCGAAAATCAGCCGTTTTTGCTCGAACATTAAATGCCTCCAAATGGTATTTAATTAACTTCCCGAGCCCCTGGAAGCATGAAAATCACTTTAAACATGCTAATTTTAGCTCTAACACTGATGAGCCACCTACAAATGTGAACTGACGTTCAAAAATAAAACATTTGAAAACGGACCATTTTCCACATTTCTGAAGCATGACGTAATGGGGGGGTGTTATCTCTTTTGTCGAAAATCAGCCGTTTTTGCTCGAACATTAAATGCCTCCAAATGGTATTTAATTAACTTCCCGAGCCCCTGGAAGCATGAAAATCACTTTAAACATGCTAATTTTAGCTCTAACACTGATGATCCACCTACAAATGTGAACTGACGTTCAAAAATAAAACATTTGAAAACGGACCATTTTCCACATTTCTGAAGCATGACGTAATGGGGGGGTGTTATCTCTTTTGTCGAAAATCAGCCGTTTTTGCTCGAACATTAAATGCCTCCAAATGGTATTTAATTAACTTCCCGAGCCCCTGGAAGCATGAAAATCACTTTAAACATGCTAATTTTAGCTCTAACACTGATGAGCCACCTACAAATGTGAACTGACGTTCAAAAATAAAACATTTGAAAACGGACCATTTTCCACATTTCTGAAGCATGACGTAATGGGGGGGTGTTATCTCTTTTGTCGAAAATCAGCCGTTTTTGCTCGAACATTAAATGCCTCCAAATGGTATTTAATTAACTTCCCGAGCCCCTGGAAGCATGAAAATCACTTTAAACATGCTAATTTTAGCTCTAACACTGATGATCCACCTACAAATGTGAACTGACGTTCAAAAATAAAACATTTGAAAACGGACCATTTTCCACATTTCTGAAGCATGACGTAATGGGGGGGTGTTATCTCTTTTGTCGAAAATCAGCCGTTTTTGCTCGAACATTAAATGCCTCCAAATGGTATTTAATTAACTTCCCGGGGTGAAGAAACCCTTTTTGAGAACTCAGAGTGAGTAAATTGGCCATTTTCATGCACTTTTAACCATTCCATAAATCTTGTGTTTTGGGCCCCTGGAAGCATGAAAATCACTTTAAAAATGCTAATTTTAGCTCTAACACTGATGATCCACCTACAAATGTGAACTGACGTTCAAAAATAAAACATTTGAAAACGGACCATTTTCCACATTTCTGAAGCATGACGTAATGGGGGGGTGTTATCTCTTTTGTCGAAAATCAGCCGTTTTTGCTCGAACATTAAATGCCTCCAAATGGTATTTATTTCACTTCCCGAGCCCCTGGAAGCATGAAAATCACTTTAAACATGCTAATTTTAGCTCTAACACTGATGATCCACCTACAAATGTGAACTGACGTTCAAAAATAAAACATTTGAAAATGGACCATTTTCCACATTTCTGAAGCATGACGTAATGGGGGGGTGTTATCTCTTTTGTCGAAAATCAGCCGTTTATGCTCGAACATTAAATGCCTCCAAATGGTATTTATTTCACTTCCCGGGGTGAAGAAACCCTTTTTGAGAACTCAGAGTGAGTAAATTGGCCATTTTCATGCACTTTTAACCATTCCATAAATCTTGTGTTTTGGGCCCCTGGAAGCATGAAAATCACTTTAAACATGCTAATTTTAGCTCTAACACTGATGATCCACCTACAAATGTGAACTGACGTTCAAAAATAAAACATTTGAAAACGGACCATTTTCCACATTTCTGAAGCATGACGTAATGGGGGGGTGTTATCTCTTTTGTCGAAAATCAGCCGTTTTTGCTCGAACATTAAATGCCTCCAAATGGTATTTAATTAACTTCCCGAGCCCCTGGAAGCATGAAAATCACTTTAAACATGCTAATTTTAGCTCTAACACTGATGATCCACCTACAAATGTGAACTGACGTTCAAAAATAAAACATTTGAAAACGGACCATTTTCCACATTTCTGAAGCATGACGTAATGGGGGGGTGTTATCTCTTTTGTCGAAAATCAGCCGTTTTTGCTCGAACATTAAATGCCTCCAAATGGTATTTAATTAACTTCCCGGGGTGAAGAAACCCTTTTTGAGAACTCAGAGTGAGTAAATTGGCCATTTTCATGCACTTTTAACCATTCGATAAATCTTGTGTTTTGGGCCCCAAGAAGCATGAAAATCACTTTAAACATGCTAATTTTAGCTCTAACACTGATGATCCACCTACAAATGTGAACTGACGTTCAAAAATAAAACATTTGAAAACGGACCATTTTCCACATTTCTGAAGCATGACGTAATGGGGGGGTGTTATCTCTTTTGTCGAAAATCAGCCGTTTTTGCTCGAACATTAAATGCCTCCAAATGGTATTTAATTAACTTCCCGAGCCCCTGGAAGCATGAAAATCACTTTAAACATGCTAATTTTAGCTCTAACACTGATGATCCACCTACAAATGTGAACTGACGTTCAAAAATAAAACATTTGAAAACGGACCATTTTCCACATTTCTGAAGCATGACGTAATGGGGGGGTGTTATCTCTTTTGTCGAAAATCAGCCGTTTTTGCTCTAACATTAAATGCCTCCAAATGGTATTTAATTACCTTCCCGAGCCCCTGGAAGCATGAAAATCACTTTAAACATGCTAATTTTAGCTCTAACACTGATGATCCACCTACAAATGTGAACTGACGTTCAAAAATAAAACATTTGAAAACGGACCATTTTCCACATTTCTGAAGCATGACGTAATGGGGGGGTGTTATCTCTTTTGTCGAAAATCAGCCGTTTTTGCTCGAACATTAAATGCCTCCAAATGGTATTTAATTAACTTCCCGAGCCCCTGGAAGCATGAAAATCACTTTAAACATGCTAATTTTAGCTCTAACACTGATGATCCACCTACAAATGTGAACTGACGTTCAAAAATAAAACATTTGAAAACGGACCATTTTCCACATTTCTGAAGCTTGACGTAATGGGGGGGGTGTTATCTCTTTTGTCGAAAATCAGCCGTTTTTGCTCGAATATTAAATGCCTCCAAATGGTATTTAATTAACTTCCCGAGCCCCTGGAAGCATGAAAATCACTTTAAACATGCTAATTTTAGCTCTAACACTGATGGTCCACCTACAAATGTGAACTGACGTTCAAAAATAAAACATTTGAAAACGGACCATTTTCCACATTTCTGAAGCATGACGTAATGGGGGGGTGTTATCTCTTTTGTCGAAAATCAGCCGTTTTTGCTCGAACATTAAATGCCTCCAAATGGTATTTAATTAACTTCCCGAGCCCCTGGAAGCATGAAAATCACTTTAAACATGCTAATTTTAGCTCTAACACTGATGATCCACCTACAAATGTGAACTGACGTTCAAAAATAAAACATTTGAAAACGGACCATTTTCCACATTTCTGAAGCATGACGTAATGGGGGGGTGTTATCTCTTTTGTCGAAAATCAGCCGTTTTTGCTCGAACATTAAATGCCTCCAATTGGTATTTAATTAACTTCCCGAGCCCCTGGAAGCATGAAAATCACTTTAAACATGCTAATTTTAGCTCTAACACTGATGATCCACCTACAAATGTGAACTGACGTTCAAAAATAAAACATTTGAAAACGGACCATTTTCCACATTTCTGAAGCATGACGTTATGGGGGGGTGTTATCTCTTTTGTCGAAAATCAGCCGTTTTTGCTCGAACATTAAATGCCTCCAAATGGTATTTAATTAACTTCCAGAGCCCCTGGAAGCATGAAAATCACTTTAAACATGCTAATTTTAGCTCTAACACTGATGATCCACCTACAAATGTGAACTGACGTTAAAAAATAAAACATTTGAAAACGGACCATTTTCCACATTTCTGAAGCATGACGTAATGGGGGGGTGTTATCTCTTTTGTCGAAAATCAGCCGTTTTTGCTCGAACATTAAATGCCTCCAAATGGTATTTAATTAACTTCCCGAGCCCCTGGAAGCATGAAAATCACTTTAAACATGCTAATTTTAGCTCTAACACTGATGATCCACCTACAAATGTGAACTGACATTCAAAAATAAAACATTTGAAAACGGACCATTTTCCACATTTCTGGAGCATGACGTAATGGGGGGGGTGTTATCTCTTTTGTCGAAAATCAGCCGTTTTTGCTCGAACATTAAATGCCTCCAAATGGTATTTAATTAACTTCCCGGGGTGAAGAAACCCTTTTTGAGAACTCAGAGTGAGTAAATTGGCCATTTTCATGCACTTTTAACCATTCCATAAATCTTGTGTTTTGGGCCCCTGGAAGCATGAAAATCACTTTAAACATGCTAATTTTAGCTCTAACACTGATGATCCACCTACAAATGTGAACTGACGTTCAAAAATAAAACATTTGAAAACGGACCATTTTCCACATTTCTGAAGCATGACGTAATGGGGGGTGTTATCTCTTTTGTCGAAAATCAGCCGTTTTTGCTCGAACATTAAATGCCTCCAAATGGTATTTATTTCACTTCCCGAGCCCCTGGAAGCATGAAAATCACTTTAAACATGCTAATTTTAGCTCTAACACTGATGATCCACCTACAAATGTGAACTGACGTTCAAAAATAAAACATTTGAAAACGGACCATTTTCCACATTTCTGAAGCATGACGTAATGGGGGGGTGTTATCTCTTTTGTCGAAAATCAGCCGTTTATGCTCGAACATTAAATGCCTCCAAATGGTATTTATTTCACTTCCCGGGGTGAAGAAACCCTTTTTGAGAACTCAGAGTGAGTAAATTGGCCATTTTCATGCACTTTTAACCATTCCATAAATCTTGTGTTTTGGGCCCCTGGAAGCATGAAAATCACTTTAAACATGCTAATTTTAGCTCTAACACTGATGATCCACCTACAAATGTGAACTGACGTTCAAAAATAAAACATTTGAAAACGGACCATTTTCCACATTTCTGAAGCATGACGTAATGGGGGGGTGTTATCTCTTTTGTCGAAAATCAGCCGTTTTTGCTCTAACATTAAATGCCTCCAAATGGTATTTAATTACCTTCCCGAGCCCCTGGAAGCATGAAAATCACTTTAAACATGCTAATTTTAGCTCTAACACTGATGATCCACCTACAAATGTGAACTGACGTTCAAAAATAAAACATTTGAAAACGGACCATTTTCCACATTTCTGAAGCATGACGTAATGGGGGGGTGTTATCTCTTTTGTCGAAAATCAGCCGTTTTTGCTCGAACATTAAATGCCTCCAAATGGTATTTAATTAACTTCCCGAGCCCCTGGAAGCATGAAAATCACTTTAAACATGCTAATTTTAGCTCTAACACTGATGATCCACCTACAAATGTGAACTGACGTTCAAAAATAAAACATTTGAAAACGGACCATTTTCCACATTTCTGAAGCATGACGTAATGGGGGGGTGTTATCTCTTTTGTCGAAAATCAGCCGTTTTTGCTCGAACATTAAATGCCTCCAAATGGCATTTAATTAACTTCCAGAGCCCCTGGAAGCATGAAAATCACTTTAAACATGCTAATTTTAGCTCTAACACTGATGATCCACCTACAAATGTGAACTGACGTTAAAAAATAAAACATTTGAAAACGGACCATTTTCCACATTTCTGAAGCATGACGTAATGGGGGGGTGTTATCTCTTTTGTCGAAAATCAGCCGTTTTTGCTCGAACATTAAATGCCTCCAAATGGTATTTAATTAACTTCCCGAGCCCCTGGAAGCATGAAAATCACTTTAAACATGCTAATTTTAGCTCTAACACTGATGATCCACCTACAAATGTGAACTGACATTCAAAAATAAAACATTTGAAAACGGACCATTTTCCACATTTCTGGAGCATGACGTAATGGGGGGGTGTTATCTCTTTTGTCGAAAATCAGCCGTTTTTGCTCGAACATTAAATGCCTCCAAATGGTATTTAATTAACTTCCCGGGGTGAAGAAACCCTTTTTGAGAACTCAGAGTGAGTAAATTGGCCATTTTCATGCACTTTTAACCATTCCATAAATCTTGTGTTTTGGGCCCCTGGAAGCATGAAAATCACTTTAAACATGCTAATTTTAGCTCTAACACTGATGATCCACCTACAAATGTGAACTGACGTTCAAAAATAAAACATTTGAAAACGGACCATTTTCCACATTTCTGAAGCATGACGTAATGGGGGGTGTTATCTCTTTTGTCGAAAATCAGCCGTTTTTGCTCGAACATTAAATGCCTCCAAATGGTATTTATTTCACTTCCCGAGCCCCTGGAAGCATGAAAATCACTTTAAACATGCTAATTTTAGCTCTAACACTGATGATCCACCTACAAATGTGAACTGACGTTCAAAAATAAAACATTTGAAAACGGACCATTTTCCACATTTCTGAAGCATGACGTAATGGGGGGGTGTTATCTCTTTTGTCGAAAATCAGCCGTTTATGCTCGAACATTAAATGCCTCCAAATGGTATTTATTTCACTTCCCGGGGTGAAGAAACCCTTTTTGAGAACTCAGAGTGAGTAAATTGGCCATTTTCATGCACTTTTAACCATTCCATAAATCTTGTGTTTTGGGCCCCTGGAAGCATGAAAATCACTTTAAACATGCTAATTTTAGCTCTAACACTGATGATCCACCTACAAATGTGAACTGACGTTCAAAAATAAAACATTTGAAAACGGACCATTTTCCACATTTCTGAAGCATGACGTAATGGGGGGGTGTTATCTCTTTTGTCGAAAATCAGCCGTTTTTGCTCGAACATTAAATGCCTCCAAATGGTATTTAATTAACTTCCCGAGCCCCTGGAAGCATGAAAATCACTTTAAACATGCTAATTTTAGCTCTAACACTGATGATCCACCTACAAATGTGAACTGATGTTCAAAAATAAAACATTTGAAAACGGACCATTTTCCACATTTCTGAAGCATGACGTAATGGGGGGGTGTTATCTCTTTTGTCGAAAATCAGCCGTTTTTGCTCGAACATTAAATGCCTCCAAATGGTATTTAATTAACTTCCCGGGGTGAAGAAACCCTTTTTGAGAACTCAGAGTGAGTAAATTGGCCATTTTCATGCACTTTTAACCATTCCATAAATCTTGTGTTTTGGGCCCCTGGAAGCATGAAAATCACTTTAAACATGCTAATTTTAGCTCTAACACTGATGATCCACCTACAAATGTGAACTGACGTTCAAAAATAAAACATTTGAAAACGGACCATTTTCCACATTTCTGAAGCATGACGTAATGGGGGGGTGTTATCTCTTTTGTCGAAAATCAGCCGTTTTTGCTCGAACATTAAATGCCTCCAAATGGTATTTAATTAACTTCCCGGGGTGAAGAAACCCTTTTTGAGAACTCAGAGTGAGTAAATTGGCCATTTTCATGCACTTTTAACCATTCCATAAATCTTGTGTTTTGGGCCCCTGGAAGCATGAAAATCACTTTAAACATGCTAATTTTAGCTCTAACACTGATGATCCACCTACAAATGTGAACTGACGTTCAAAAATAAAACATTTGAAAACGGACCATTTTCCACATTTCTGAAGCATGACGTAATGGGGGGGTGTTATCTCTTTTGTCGAAAATCAGCCGTTTTTGCTCGAACATTAAATGCCTCCAAATGGTATTTAATTAACTTCCCGAGCCCCTGGAAGCATGAAAATCACTTTAAACATGCTAATTTTAGCTCTAACACTGATGATCCACCTACAAATGTGAACTGACGTTCAAAAATAAAACATTTGAAAACGGACCATTTTCCACATTTCTGAAGCATGACGTAATGGGGGGGTGTTATATCTTTTGTGGAAAATCAGCCGTTTTTGCTCGAACATTAAATGCCTCCAAATGGTATTTAATTAACTTCCCGAGCCCCTGGAAGCATGAAAATCACTTTAAACATGCTAATTTTAGCTCTAACACTGATGATCCACCTACAAATGTGAACTGACGTTCAAAAATAAAACATTTGAAAACAGACCATTTTCCACATTTCTGAAGCATGACGTAATGGGGGGTGTTATCTCTTTTGTCGAAAATCAGCCGTTTTTGCTCGAACATTAAATGCCTCCAAATGGTATTTAATTAACTTCCCGGGGTGAAGAAACCCTTTTTGAGAACTCAGAGTGAGTAAATTGGCCATTTTCATGCACTTTTAACCATTCCATAAATCTTGTGTTTTGGGCCCCTGGAAGCATGAAAATCACTTTAAACATGCTAATTTTAGCTCTAACACTGATGATCCACCTACAAATGTGAACTGACGTTCAAAAATAAAACATTTGAAAACGGACCATTTTCCACATTTCTGAAGCATGACGTAATGGGGGGGGTGTTATCTCTTTTGTCGAAAATCAGCCGTTTTTGCTCGAACATTAAATGCCTCCAAATGGTATTTAATTAACTTCCCGGGGTGAAGAAACCCTTTTTGAGAACTCAGAGTGAGTAAATTGGCCATTTTCATGCACTTTTAACCATTCCATAAATCTTGTGTTTTGGGCCCCAAGAAGCATGAAAATCACTTTAAACATGCTAATTTTAGCTCTAACACTGATGATCCACCTACAAATGTGAACTGACGTTCAAAAATAAAACATTTGAAAACGGACCATTTTCCACATTTCTGAAGCATGACGTAATGGGGGGGTGTTATCTCTTTTGTCGAAAATCAGCCGTTTATGCTCGAACATTAAATGCCTCCAAATGGTATTTATTTCACTTCCCGGGGTGAAGAAACCCTTTTTGAGAACTCAGAGTGAGTAAATTGGCCATTTTCATGCACTTTTAACCATTCCATAAATCTTGTGTTTTGGGCCCCTGGAAGCATGAAAATCACTTTAAACATGCTAATTTTAGCTCTAACACTGATGATCCACCTACAAATGTGAACTGACGTTCAAAAATAAAACATTTGAAAACGGACCATTTTCCACATTTCTGAAGCATGACGTAATGGGGGGGTGTTATCTCTTTTGTCGAAAATCAGCCGTTTTTGCTCTAACATTAAATGCCTCCAAATGGTATTTAATTACCTTCCCGAGCCCCTGGAAGCATGAAAATCACTTTAAACATGCTAATTTTAGCTCTAACACTGATGATCCACCTACAAATGTGAACTGACGTTCAAAAATAAAACATTTGAAAACGGACCATTTTCCACATTTCTGAAGCATGACGTAATGGGGGGGTGTTATCTCTTTTGTCGAAAATCAGCCGTTTTTGCTCGAACATTAAATGCCTCCAAATGGTATTTAATTAACTTCCCGAGCCCCTGGAAGCATGAAAATCACTTTAAACATGCTAATTTTAGCTCTAACACTGATGATCCACCTACAAATGTGAACTGACGTTCAAAAATAAAACATTTGAAAACGGACCATTTTCCACATTTCTGAAGCATGACGTAATGGGGGGGTGTTATCTCTTTTGTCGAAAATCAGCCGTTTTTGCTCGAACATTAAATGCCTCCAAATGGTATTTAATTAACTTCCAGAGCCCCTGGAAGCATGAAAATCACTTTAAACATGCTAATTTTAGCTCTAACACTGATGATCCACCTACAAATGTGAACTGACGTTAAAAAATAAAACATTTGAAAACGGACCATTTTCCACATTTCTGAAGCATGACGTAATGGGGGGGTGTTATCTCTTTTGTCGAAAATCAGCCGTTTTTGCTCGAACATTAAATGCCTCCAAATGGTATTTAATTAACTTCCCGAGCCCCTGGAAGCATGAAAATCACTTTAAACATGCTAATTTTAGCTCTAACACTGATGATCCACCTACAAATGTGAACTGACATTCAAAAATAAAACATTTGAAAACGGACCATTTTCCACATTTCTGGAGCATGACGTAATGGGGGGGTGTTATCTCTTTTGTCGAAAATCAGCCGTTTTTGCTCGAACATTAAATGCCTCCAAATGGTATTTAATTAACTTCCCGGGGTGAAGAAACCCTTTTTGAGAACTCAGAGTGAGTAAATTGGCCATTTTCATGCACTTTTAACCATTCCATAAATCTTGTGTTTTGGGCCCCTGGAAGCATGAAAATCACTTTAAACATGCTAATTTTAGCTCTAACACTGATGATCCACCTACAAATGTGAACTGACGTTCAAAAATAAAACATTTGAAAACGGACCATTTTCCACATTTCTGAAGCATGACGTAATGGGGGGTGTTATCTCTTTTGTCGAAAATCAGCCGTTTTTGCTCGAACATTAAATGCCTCCAAATGGTATTTATTTCACTTCCCGAGCCCCTGGAAGCATGAAAATCACTTTAAACATGCTAATTTTAGCTCTAACACTGATGATCCACCTACAAATGTGAACTGACGTTCAAAAATAAAACATTTGAAAACGGACCATTTTCCACATTTCTGAAGCATGACGTAATGGGGGGGTGTTATCTCTTTTGTCGAAAATCAGCCGTTTATGCTCGAACATTAAATGCCTCCAAATGGTATTTATTTCACTTCCCGGGGTGAAGAAACCCTTTTTGAGAACTCAGAGTGAGTAAATTGGCCATTTTCATGCACTTTTAACCATTCCATAAATCTTGTGTTTTGGGCCCCTGGAAGCATGAAAATCACTTTAAACATGCTAATTTTAGCTCTAACACTGATGATCCACCTACAAATGTGAACTGACGTTCAAAAATAAAACATTTGAAAACGGACCATTTTCCACATTTCTGAAGCATGACGTAATGGGGGGGTGTTATCTCTTTTGTCGAAAATCAGCCGTTTTTGCTCGAACATTAAATGCCTCCAAATGGTATTTAATTAACTTCCCGAGCCCCTGGAAGCATGAAAATCACTTTAAACATGCTAATTTTAGCTCTAACACTGATGATCCACCTACAAATGTGAACTGATGTTCAAAAATAAAACATTTGAAAACGGACCATTTTCCACATTTCTGAAGCATGACGTAATGGGGGGGTGTTATCTCTTTTGTCGAAAATCAGCCGTTTTTGCTCGAACATTAAATGCCTCCAAATGGTATTTAATTAACTTCCCGGGGTGAAGAAACCCTTTTTGAGAACTCAGAGTGAGTAAATTGGCCATTTTCATGCACTTTTAACCATTCCATAAATCTTGTGTTTTGGGCCCCTGGAAGCATGAAAATCACTTTAAACATGCTAATTTTAGCTCTAACACTGATGATCCACCTACAAATGTGAACTGACGTTCAAAAATAAAACATTTGAAAACGGACCATTTTCCACATTTCTGAAGCATGACGTAATGGGGGGGTGTTATCTCTTTTGTCGAAAATCAGCCGTTTTTGCTCGAACATTAAATGCCTCCAAATGGTATTTAATTAACTTCCCGGGGTGAAGAAACCCTTTTTGAGAACTCAGAGTGAGTAAATTGGCCATTTTCATGCACTTTTAACCATTCCATAAATCTTGTGTTTTGGGCCCCTGGAAGCATGAAAATCACTTTAAACATGCTAATTTTAGCTCTAACACTGATGATCCACCTACAAATGTGAACTGACGTTCAAAAATAAAACATTTGAAAACGGACCATTTTCCACATTTCTGAAGCATGACGTAATGGGGGGGTGTTATCTCTTTTGTCGAAAATCAGCCGTTTTTGCTCGAACATTAAATGCCTCCAAATGGTATTTAATTAACTTCCCGAGCCCCTGGAAGCATGAAAATCACTTTAAACATGCTAATTTTAGCTCTAACACTGATGATCCACCTACAAATGTGAACTGACGTTCAAAAATAAAACATTTGAAAACGGACCATTTTCCACATTTCTGAAGCATGACGTAATGGGGGGGTGTTATATCTTTTGTGGAAAATCAGCCGTTTTTGCTCGAACATTAAATGCCTCCAAATGGTATTTAATTAACTTCCCGAGCCCCTGGAAGCATGAAAATCACTTTAAACATGCTAATTTTAGCTCTAACACTGATGATCCACCTACAAATGTGAACTGACGTTCAAAAATAAAACATTTGAAAACAGACCATTTTCCACATTTCTGAAGCATGACGTAATGGGGGGTGTTATCTCTTTTGTCGAAAATCAGCCGTTTTTGCTCGAACATTAAATGCCTCCAAATGGTATTTAATTAACTTCCCGGGGTGAAGAAACCCTTTTTGAGAACTCAGAGTGAGTAAATTGGCCATTTTCATGCACTTTTAACCATTCCATAAATCTTGTGTTTTGGGCCCCTGGAAGCATGAAAATCACTTTAAACATGCTAATTTTAGCTCTAACACTGATGATCCACCTACAAATGTGAACTGACGTTCAAAAATAAAACATTTGAAAACGGACCATTTTCCACATTTCTGAAGCATGACGTAATGGGGGGGTGTTATCTCTTTTGTCGAAAATCAGCCGTTTTTGCTCGAACATTAAATGCCTCCAAATGGTATTTAATTAACTTCCCGGGGTGAAGAAACCCTTTTTGAGAACTCAGAGTGAGTAAATTGGCCATTTTCATGCACTTTTAACCATTCCATAAATCTTGTGTTTTGGGCCCCAAGAAGCATGAAAATCACTTTAAACATGCTAATTTTAGCTCTAACACTGATGATCCACCTACAAATGTGAACTGACGTTCAAAAATAAAACATTTGAAAACGGACCATTTTCCACATTTCTGAAGCATGACGTAATGGGGGGGTGTTATCTCTTTTGTCGAAAATCAGCCGTTTATGCTCGAACATTAAATGCCTCCAAATGGTATTTATTTCACTTCCCGGGGTGAAGAAACCCTTTTTGAGAACTCAGAGTGAGTAAATTGGCCATTTTCATGCACTTTTAACCATTCCATAAATCTTGTGTTTTGGGCCCCTGGAAGCATGAAAATCACTTTAAACATGCTAATTTTAGCTCTAACACTGATGATCCACCTACAAATGTGAACTGACGTTCAAAAATAAAACATTTGAAAACGGACCATTTTCCACATTTCTGAAGCATGACGTAATGGGGGGGTGTTATCTCTTTTGTCGAAAATCAGCCGTTTTTGCTCTAACATTAAATGCCTCCAAATGGTATTTAATTACCTTCCCGAGCCCCTGGAAGCATGAAAATCACTTTAAACATGCTAATTTTAGCTCTAACACTGATGATCCACCTACAAATGTGAACTGACGTTCAAAAATAAAACATTTGAAAACGGACCATTTTCCACATTTCTGAAGCATGACGTAATGGGGGGGTGTTATCTCTTTTGTCGAAAATCAGCCGTTTTTGCTCGAACATTAAATGCCTCCAAATGGTATTTAATTAACTTCCCGAGCCCCTGGAAGCATGAAAATCACTTTAAACATGCTAATTTTAGCTCTAACACTGATGATCCACCTACAAATGTGAACTGACGTTCAAAAATAAAACATTTGAAAACGGACCATTTTCCACATTTCTGAAGCATGATGTAATGGGGGGGTGTTATCTCTTTTGTCGAAAATCAGCCGTTTTTGCTCGAACATTAAATGCCTCCAAATGGTATTTAATTAACTTCCAGAGCCCCTGGAAGCATGAAAATCACTTTAAACATGCTAATTTTAGCTCTAACACTGATGATCCACCTACAAATGTGAACTGACGTTAAAAAATAAAACATTTGAAAACGGACCATTTTCCACATTTCTGAAGCATGACGTAATGGGGGGGTGTTATCTCTTTTGTCGAAAATCAGCTGTTTTTGCTCGAACATTAAATGCCTCCAAATGGTATTTAATTAACTTCCCGAGCCCCTGGAAGCATGAAAATCACTTTAAACATGCTAATTTTAGCTCTAACACTGATGATCCACCTACAAATGTGAACTGACATTCAAAAATAAAACATTTGAAAACGGACCATTTTCCACATTTCTGGAGCATGACGTAATGGGGGGGTGTTATCTCTTTTGTCGAAAATCAGCCGTTTTTGCTCGAACATTAAATGCCTCCAAATGGTATTTAATTAACTTCCCGGGGTGAAGAAACCCTTTTTGAGAACTCAGAGTGAGTAAATTGGCCATTTTCATGCACTTTTAACCATTCCATAAATCTTGTGTTTTGGGCCCCTGGAAGCATGAAAATCACTTTAAACATGCTAATTTTAGCTCTAACACTGATGATCCACCTACAAATGTGAACTGACGTTCAAAAATAAAACATTTGAAAACGGACCATTTTCCACATTTCTGAAGCATGACGTAATGGGGGGTGTTATCTCTTTTGTCGAAAATCAGCCGTTTTTGCTCGAACATTAAATGCCTCCAAATGGTATTTATTTCACTTCCCGAGCCCCTGGAAGCATGAAAATCACTTTAAACATGCTAATTTTAGCTCTAACACTGATGATCCACCTACAAATGTGAACTGACGTTCAAAAATAAAACATTTGAAAACGGACCATTTTCCACATTTCTGAAGCATGACGTAATGGGGGGGTGTTATCTCTTTTGTCGAAAATCAGCCGTTTATGCTCGAACATTAAATGCCTCCAAATGGTATTTATTTCACTTCCCGGGGTGAAGAAACCCTTTTTGAGAACTCAGAGTGAGTAAATTGGCCATTTTCATGCACTTTTAACCATTCCATAAATCTTGTGTTTTGGGCCCCTGGAAGCATGAAAATCACTTTAAACATGCTAATTTTAGCTCTAACACTGATGATCCACCTACAAATGTGAACTGACGTTCAAAAATAAAACATTTGAAAACGGACCATTTTCCACATTTCTGAAGCATGACGTAATGGGGGGGTGTTATCTCTTTTGTCGAAAATCAGCCGTTTTTGCTCGAACATTAAATGCCTCCAAATGGTATTTAATTAACTTCCCGAGCCCCTGGAAGCATGAAAATCACTTTAAACATGCTAATTTTAGCTCTAACACTGATGATCCACCTACAAATGTGAACTGATGTTCAAAAATAAAACATTTGAAAACGGACCATTTTCCACATTTCTGAAGCATGACGTAATGGGGGGGTGTTATCTCTTTTGTCGAAAATCAGCCGTTTTTGCTCGAACATTAAATGCCTCCAAATGGTATTTAATTAACTTCCCGGGGTGAAGAAACCCTTTTTGAGAACTCAGAGTGAGTAAATTGGCCATTTTCATGCACTTTTAACCATTCCATAAATCTTGTGTTTTGGGCCCCTGGAAGCATGAAAATCACTTTAAACATGCTAATTTTAGCTCTAACACTGATGATCCACCTACAAATGTGAACTGACGTTCAAAAATAAAACATTTGAAAACGGACCATTTTCCACATTTCTGAAGCATGACGTAATGGGGGGGTGTTATCTCTTTTGTCGAAAATCAGCCGTTTTTGCTCGAACATTAAATGCCTCCAAATGGTATTTAATTAACTTCCCGGGGTGAAGAAACCCTTTTTGAGAACTCAGAGTGAGTAAATTGGCCATTTTCATGCACTTTTAACCATTCCATAAATCTTGTGTTTTGGGCCCCTGGAAGCATGAAAATCACTTTAAACATGCTAATTTTAGCTCTAACACTGATGATCCACCTACAAATGTGAACTGACGTTCAAAAATAAAACATTTGAAAACGGACCATTTTCCACATTTCTGAAGCATGACGTAATGGGGGGGTGTTATCTCTTTTGTCGAAAATCAGCCGTTTTTGCTCGAACATTAAATGCCTCCAAATGGTATTTAATTAACTTCCCGAGCCCCTGGAAGCATGAAAATCACTTTAAACATGCTAATTTTAGCTCTAACACTGATGATCCACCTACAAATGTGAACTGACGTTCAAAAATAAAACATTTGAAAACGGACCATTTTCCACATTTCTGAAGCATGACGTAATGGGGGGGTGTTATATCTTTTGTGGAAAATCAGCCGTTTTTGCTCGAACATTAAATGCCTCCAAATGGTATTTAATTAACTTCCCGAGCCCCTGGAAGCATGAAAATCACTTTAAACATGCTAATTTTAGCTCTAACACTGATGATCCACCTACAAATGTGAACTGACGTTCAAAAATAAAACATTTGAAAACAGACCATTTTCCACATTTCTGAAGCATGACGTAATGGGGGGTGTTATCTCTTTTGTCGAAAATCAGCCGTTTTTGCTCGAACATTAAATGCCTCCAAATGGTATTTAATTAACTTCCCGGGGTGAAGAAACCCTTTTTGAGAACTCAGAGTGAGTAAATTGGCCATTTTCATGCACTTTTAACCATTCCATAAATCTTGTGTTTTGGGCCCCTGGAAGCATGAAAATCACTTTAAACATGCTAATTTTAGCTCTAACACTGATGATCCACCTACAAATGTGAACTGACGTTCAAAAATAAAACATTTGAAAACGGACCATTTTCCACATTTCTGAAGCATGACGTAATGGGGGGGTGTTATCTCTTTTGTCGAAAATCAGCCGTTTTTGCTCGAACATTAAATGCCTCCAAATGGTATTTAATTAACTTCCCGGGGTGAAGAAACCCTTTTTGAGAACTCAGAGTGAGTAAATTGGCCATTTTCATGCACTTTTAACCATTCCATAAATCTTGTGTTTTGGGCCCCAAGAAGCATGAAAATCACTTTAAACATGCTAATTTTAGCTCTAACACTGATGATCCACCTACAAATGTGAACTGACGTTCAAAAATAAAACATTTGAAAACGGACCATTTTCCACATTTCTGAAGCATGACGTAATGGGGGGGTGTTATCTCTTTTGTCGAAAATCAGCCGTTTTTGCTCGAACATTAAATGCCTCCAAATGGTATTTAATTAACTTCCCGAGCCCCTGGAAGCATGAAAATCACTTTAAACATGCTAATTTTAGCTCTAACACTGATGATCCACCTACAAATGTGAACTGACGTTCAAAAATAAAACATTTGAAAACGGACCATTTTCCACATTTCTGAAGCATGACGTAATGGGGGGGTGTTATCTCTTTTGTCGAAAATCAGCCGTTTTTGCTCTAACATTAAATGCCTCCAAATGGTATTTAATTAACTTCCCGGGGTGAAGAAACCCTTTTTGAGAACTCAGAGTGAGTAAATTGGCCATTTTCATGCACTTTTAACCATTCCATAAATCTTGTGTTTTGGGCCCCTGGAAGCATGAAAATCACTTTAAACATGCTAATTTTAGCTCTAACACTGATGATCCACCTACAAATGTGAACTGACGTTCAAAAATAAAACATTTGAAAACGGACCATTTTCCACATTTCTGAAGCATGACGTAATGGGGGGGTGTTATCTCTTTTGTCGAAAATCAGCCGTTTTTGCTCTAACATTAAATGCCTCCAAATGGTATTTAATTAACTTCCCGAGCCCCTGGAAGCATGAAAATCACTTTAAACATGCTAATTTTAACTCTAACACTGATGATCCACCTACAAATGTGAACTGACGTTCAAAAATAAAACATTTGAAAACGGACCATTTTCCACATTTCTGAAGCATGACGTAATGGGGGGGTGTTATCTCTTTTGTCGAAAATCAGCCGTTTTTGCTCGAACATTAAATGCCTCCAAATGGTATTTAATTAACTTCCCGGGGTGAAGAAACCCTTTTTGAGAACTCAGAGTGAGTAAATTGGCCATTTTCATGCACTTTTAACCATTCCATAAATCTTGTGTTTTGGGCCCCTGGAAGCATGAAAATCACTTTAAACATGCTAATTTTAGCTCTAACACTGATGATCCACCTACAAATGTGAACTGACGTTCAAAAATAAAACATTTGAAAATGGACCATTTTCCACATTTCTGAAGCATGACGTAATGGGGGGGGTGTTATCTCTTTTGTCGAAAATCAGCCGTTTTTGCTCGAACATTAAATGCCTCCAAATGGTATTTAATTAACTTCCCGGGGTGAAGAAACCCTTTTTGAGAACTCAGAGTGAGTAAATTGGCCATTTTCATGCACTTTTAACCATTCCATAAATCTTGTGTTTTGGGCCCCTGGAAGCATGAAAATCACTTTAAACATGCTAATTTTAGCTCTAACACTGATGATCCACCTACAAATGTGAACTGACGTTAAAAAATAAAACATTTGAAAACGGACCATTTTCCACATTTCTGAAGCATGACGTAATGGGGGGGTGTTATCTCTTTTGTCGAAAATCAGCCGTTTTTGCTCGAACATTAAATGCCTCCAAATGGTATTTAATTAACTTCCCGAGCCCCTGGAAGCATGAAAATCACTTTAAACATGCTAATTTTAGCTCTAACACTGATGATCCACCTACAAATGTGAACTGACGTTCAAAAATAAAACATTTGAAAACGGACCATTTTCCACATTTCTGAAGCATGACGTAATGGGGGGGTGTTATCTCTTTTGTGGAAAATCAGCCGTTTTTGCTCGAACATTAAATGCCTCCAAATGGTATTTAATTAACTTCCCGAGCCCCTGGAAGCATGAAAATCACTTTAAACATGCTAATTTTAGCTCTAACACTGATGATCCACCTACAAATGTGAACTGACGTTCAAAAATAAAACATTTGAAAACAGACCATTTTCCACATTTCTGAAGCATGACGTAATGGGGGGGTGTTATCTCTTTTGTCGAAAATCAGCCGTTTTTGCTCGAACATTAAATGCCTCCAAATGGTATTTAATTAACTTCCCGGGGTGAAGAAACCCTTTTTGAGAACTCAGAGTGAGTAAATTGGCCATTTTCATGCACTTTTAACCATTCCATAAATCTTGTGTTTTGGGCCCCTGGAAGCATGAAAATCACTTTAAGCATGCTAATTTTAGCTCTAACACTGATGATCCACCTACAAATGTGAACTGACGTTCAAAAATAAAACATTTGAAAACGGACCATTTTCCACATTTCTGAAGCATGACGTAATGGGGGGGTGTTATCTCTTTTGTCGAAAATCAGCCGTTTTTGCTCGAACATTAAATGCCTCCAAATGGTATTTAATTAACTTCCCGGGGTGAAGAAACCCTTTTTGAGAACTCAGAGTGAGTAAATTGGCCATTTTCATGCACTTTTAACCATTCCATAAATCTTGTGTTTTGGGCCACAAGAAGCATGAAAATCACTTTAAACATGCTAATTTTAGCTCTAACACTGATGATCCACCTACAAATGTGAACTGACGTTCAAAAATAAAACATTTGAAAACGGACCATTTTCCACATTTCTGAAGCATGACGTAATGGGGGGTGTTATCTCTTTTGTCGAAAATCAGCCGTTTTTGCTCGAACATTAAATGCCTCCAAATGGTATTTAATTAACTTCCCGAGCTCCTGGAAGCATGAAAATCACTTTAAACATGCTAATTTTAGCTCTAACACTGATGATCCACCTACAAATGTGAACTGACGTTCAAAAATAAAACATTTGAAAACGGACCATTTTCCACATTTCTGAAGCATGACGTAATGGGGGGGTGTTATCTCTTTTGTCGAAAATCAGCCGTTTTTGCTCTAACATTAAATGCCTCCAAATGGTATTTAATTAACTTCCCGGGGTGAAGAAACCCTTTTTGAGAACTCAGAGTGAGTAAATTGGCCATTTTCATGCACTTTTAACCATTCCATAAATCTTGTGTTTTGGGCCCCTGGAAGCATGAAAATCACTTTAAACATGCTAATTTTAGCTCTAACACTGATGATCCACCTACAAATGTGAACTGACGTTCAAAAATAAAACATTTGAAAACGGACCATTTTCCACATTTCTGAAGCATGACGTAATGGGGGGGGTGTTATCTCTTTTGTCGAAAATCAGCCGTTTTTGCTCTAACATTAAATGCCTCCAAATGGTATTTAATTAACTTCCCGAGCCCCTGGAAGCATGAAAATCACTTTAAACATGCTAATTTTAGCTCTAACACTGATGATCCACCTACAAATGTGAACTGACGTTCAAAAATAAAACATTTGAAAACGGACCATTTTCCACATTTCTGAAGCATGACGTAATGGGGGGGTGTTATCTCTTTTGTCGAAAATCAGCCATTTTTGCTCGAACATTAAATGCCTCCAAATGGTATTTAATTAACTTCCCGAGCCCCTGGAAGCATGAAAATCACTTTAAACATGCTAATTTTAGCTCTAACACTGATGATCCACCTACAAATGTGAACTGACGTTCAAAAATAAAACATTTGAAAACGGACCATTTTCCACATTTCTGAAGCATGACGTAATGGGGGGGTGTTATCTCTTTTGTCGAAAATCAGCCGTTTTTGCTCGAACATTAAATGCCTCCAAATGGTATTTAATTAACTTCCCGGGGTGAAGAAACCCTTTTTGAGAACTCAGAGTGAGTAAATTGGCCATTTTCATGCACTTTTAACCATTCCATGAATCTTGTGTTTTGGGCCCGTGGAAGCATGAAAATCACTTTAAACATGCTAATTTTAGCTCTAACACTGATGATCCACCTACAAATGTGAACTGACGTTCAAAAATAAAACATTTGAAAACGGACCATTTTCCACATTTCTGAAGCATGACGTAATGGGGGGGTGTTATCTCTTTTGTCGAAAATCAGCCGTTTTTGCTCTAACATTAAATGCCTCCAAATGGTATTTAATTAACTTCCCGGGGTGAAGAAACCCTTTTTGAGAACTCAGAGTGAGTAAATTGGCCATTTTCATGCACTTTTAACCATTCCATAAATCTTGTGTTTTGGGCCCCAAGAAGCATGAAAATCACTTTAAACATGCTAATTTTAGCTCTAACACTGATGATCCACCTAAAAATGTGAACTGACGTTCAAAAATAAAACATTTGAAAACTGACCATTTTCCACATTTCTGAAGCATGACGTAATGGGGGGGTGTTATCTCTTTTGTCGAAAATCAGCCGTTTTTGCTCGAACATTAAATGCCTCCAAATGGTATTTAATTAACTTCCCGAGCCCCTGGAAGCATGAAAATCACTTTAAACATGCTAATTTTAGCTCTAACACTGATGATCCACCTACAAATGTGAACTGACGTTCAAAAATAAAACATTTGAAAACGGACCATTTTCCACATTTCTGAAGCATGACGTAATGGGGGGGTGTTATCTCTTTTGTCGAAAATCAGCCGTTTTTGCTCGAACATTACATGCCTCCAAATGGTATTTAATTAACTTCCCGAGCCCCTGGAAGCATGAAAATCACTTTAAACATGCTAATTTTAGCTCTAACACTGATGATCCACCTACAAATGTGAACTGACGTTCAAAAATAAAACATTTGAAAACGGACCATTTTCCACATTTCTGAAGCATGACGTAATGGGGGGGTGTTATCTCTTTTGTCGAAAATCAGCCGTTTTTGCTCGAACATTAAATGCCTCCAAATGGTATTTAATTAACTTCCCGGGGTGAAGAAACCCTTTTTGAGAACTCAGAGTGAGTAAATTGGCCATTTTCATGCACTTTTAACCATTCCATAAATCTTGTGTTTTGGGCCCGTGGAAGCATGAAAATCACTTTAAACATGCTAATTTTAGCTCTAACACTGATGATCCACCTACAAATGTGAACTGACGTTCAAAAATAAAACATTTGAAAACGGACCATTTTCCACATTTCTGAAGCATGACGTAATGGGGGGTGTTATCTCTTTTGTCGAAAATCAGCCGTTTTTGCTCGAACATTAAATGCCTCCAAATGGTATTTAATTAACTTCCCGAGCCCCTGGAAGCATGAAAATCACTTTAAACCTGCTAATTTTAGCTCTAACACTGATGATCCACCTACAAATGTGAACTGACGTTCAAAAATAAAACATTTGAAAACGGACCATTTTCCACATTTCTGAAGCATGACGTAATGGGGGGGTGTTATCTCTTTTGTCGAAAATCAGCCGTTTTTGCTCTAACATTAAATGCCTCCAAATGGTATTTAATTAACTTCCCGGGGTGAAGAAACCCTTTTTGAGAACTCAGAGTGAGTAAATTGGCCATTTTCATGCACTTTTAACCATTCCATAAATCTTGTGTTTTGGGCCCCTGGAAGCATGAAAATCACTTTAAACATGCTAATTTTAGCTCTAACACTGATGATCCACCTACAAATGTGAACTGACGTTCAAAAATAAAACATTTGAAAACGGACCATTTTCCACATTTCTGAAGCATGACGTAATGGGGGGGGTGTTATCTCTTTTGTCGAAAATCAGCCGTTTTTGCTCTAACATTAAATGCCTCCAAATGGTATTTAATTAACTTCCCGAGCCCCTGGAAGCATGAAAATCACTTTAAACATGCTAATTTTAGCTCTAACACTGATGATCCACCTACAAATGTGAACTGACGTTCAAAAATAAAACATTTGAAAACGGACCATTTTCCACATTTCTGAAGCATGACGTAATGGGGGGGTGTTATCTCTTTTGTCGAAAATCAGCCATTTTTGCTCGAACATTAAATGCCTCCAAATGGTATTTAATTAACTTCCCGAGCCCCTGGAAGCATGAAAATCACTTTAAACATGCTAATTTTAGCTCTAACACTGATGATCCACCTACAAATGTGAACTGACGTTCAAAAATAAAACATTTGAAAACGGACCATTTTCCACATTTCTGAAGCATGACGTAATGGGGGGGTGTTATCTCTTTTGTCGAAAATCAGCCGTTTTTGCTCGAACATTAAATGCCTCCAAATGGTATTTAATTAACTTCCCGGGGTGAAGAAACCCTTTTTGAGAACTCAGAGTGAGTAAATTGGCCATTTTCATGCACTTTTAACCATTCCATGAATCTTGTGTTTTGGGCCCGTGGAAGCATGAAAATCACTTTAAACATGCTAATTTTAGCTCTAACACTGATGATCCACCTACAAATGTGAACTGACGTTCAAAAATAAAACATTTGAAAACGGACCATTTTCCACATTTCTGAAGCATGACGTAATGGGGGGGTGTTATCTCTTTTGTCGAAAATCAGCCGTTTTTGCTCTAACATTAAATGCCTCCAAATGGTATTTAATTAACTTCCCGGGGTGAAGAAACCCTTTTTGAGAACTCAGAGTGAGTAAATTGGCCATTTTCATGCACTTTTAACCATTCCATAAATCTTGTGTTTTGGGCCCCAAGAAGCATGAAAATCACTTTAAACATGCTAATTTTAGCTCTAACACTGATGATCCACCTAAAAATGTGAACTGACGTTCAAAAATAAAACATTTGAAAACTGACCATTTTCCACATTTCTGAAGCATGACGTAATGGGGGGGTGTTATCTCTTTTGTCGAAAATCAGCCGTTTTTGCTCGAACATTAAATGCCTCCAAATGGTATTTAATTAACTTCCCGAGCCCCTGGAAGCATGAAAATCACTTTAAACATGCTAATTTTAGCTCTAACACTGATGATCCACCTACAAATGTGAACTGACGTTCAAAAATAAAACATTTGAAAACGGACCATTTTCCACATTTCTGAAGCATGACGTAATGGGGGGGTGTTATCTCTTTTGTCGAAAATCAGCCGTTTTTGCTCGAACATTACATGCCTCCAAATGGTATTTAATTAACTTCCCGAGCCCCTGGAAGCATGAAAATCACTTTAAACATGCTAATTTTAGCTCTAACACTGATGATCCACCTACAAATGTGAACTGACGTTCAAAAATAAAACATTTGAAAACGGACCATTTTCCACATTTCTGAAGCATGACGTAATGGGGGGGTGTTATCTCTTTTGTCGAAAATCAGCCGTTTTTGCTCGAACATTAAATGCCTCCAAATGGTATTTAATTAACTTCCCGGGGTGAAGAAACCCTTTTTGAGAACTCAGAGTGAGTAAATTGGCCATTTTCATGCACTTTTAACCATTCCATAAATCTTGTGTTTTGGGCCCGTGGAAGCATGAAAATCACTTTAAACATGCTAATTTTAGCTCTAACACTGATGATCCACCTACAAATGTGAACTGACGTTCAAAAATAAAACATTTGAAAACGGACCATTTTCCACATTTCTCAAGCATGACGTAATGGGGGGTGTTATCTCTTTTGTCGAAAATCAGCCGTTTTTGCTCTAACATTAAATGCCTCCAAATGGTATTTAATTAACTTCCCGAGCCCCTGGAAGCATGAAAATCACTTTAAACCTGCTAATTTTAGCTCTAACACTGATGATCCACCTACAAATGTGAACTGACGTTCAAAAATAAAACATTTGAAAACGGACCATTTTCCACATTTCTGAAGCATGACGTAATGGGGGGGTGTTATCTCTTTTGTCGAAAATCAGCCGTTTTTGCTCGAACATTAAATGCCTCCAAATGGTATTTAATTAACTTCCCGAGCCCCTGGAAGCATGAAAATCACTTTAAACATGCTAATTTTAGCTCTAACACTGATGATCCACCTACAAATGTGAACTGACGTTCAAAAATAAAACATTTGAAAACGGACCATTTTCCACATTTCTGAAGCATGACGTAATGGGGGGGTGTTATCTCTTTTGTCGAAAATCAGCCGTTTTTGCTCGAACATTAAATGCCTCCAAATGGTATTTAATTAAATTCCCGAGCCCCTGGAAGCATGAAAATCACTTTAAACATGCTAATTTTAGCTCTAACACTGATGATCCACCTACAAATGTGAACTGACGTTCAAAAATAAAACATTTGAAAACGGACCATTTTCCACATTTCTGAAGCATGACGTAATGGGGGGGTGTTATCTCTTTTGTCGAAAATCAGCCGTTTTTGCTCGAACATTAAATGCCTCCAAATGGTATTTAATTAACTTCCCGAGGTGAAGAAACCCTTTTTGAGAACTCAGAGTGAGTACATTGGCCATTTTCATGCACTTTTAACCATTCCATAAATCTTGTGTTTTGGGCCCCTGGAAGCATGAAAATCACTTTAAACATGCTAATTTTAGCTCTAACACTGATGATCCACCTACAAATGTGAACTGACGTTCAAAAATAAAACATTTGAAAACGGACCATTTTCCACATTTCTGAAGCATGACGTAATGGGGGGTGTTATCTCTTTTGTCGAAAATCAGCCGTTTTTGCTCGAACATTAAATGCCTCCAAATGGTATTTATTTCACTTCCCGAGCCCCTGGAAGCATGAAAATCACTTTAAACATGCTAATTTTAGCTCTAACACTGATGATCCACCTACAAATGTGAGCTGACGTTCAAAAATAAAACATTTGAAAACGGACCATTTTCCACATTTCTGAAGCATGACGTAATGGGGGGGTGTTATCTCTTTTGTCGAAAATCAGCCGTTTTTGCTCGAACATTAAATGCCTCCAAATGGTATTTATTTCACTTCCCGAGCCCCTGGAAGCATGAAAATCACTTTAAACATGCTAATTTTAGCTCTAACACTGATGATCCACCTACAAATGTGAACTGACGTTCAAAAATAAAACATTTGAAAACGGACCATTTTCCACATTTCTGAAGCATGACGTAATGGGGGGGTGTTATCTCTTTTGTCGAAAATCAGCCATTTTTGCTCGAACATTAAATGCCTCCAAATGGTATTTAATTAACTTCCCGGGGTGAAGAAACCCTTTTTGAGAACTCAGAGTGAGTAAATTGGCCATTTTCATGCACTTTTAACCATTCCATAAATCTTGTGTTTTGGGCCCCTGGAAGCATGAAAATCACTTTAAACATGCTAATTTTAGCTCTAACACTGATGATCCACCTACAAATGTGAACTGACGTTCAAAAATAAAACATTTGAAAACGGACCATTTTCCACATTTCTGAAGCATGACGTAATGGGGGGGGTGTTATCTCTTTTGTCGAAAATCAGCCGTTTTTGCTCGAACATTAAATGCCTCCAAATGGTATTTAATTAACTTCCCGAGCCCCTGGAAGCATGAAAATCACTTTAAACATGCTAATTTTAGCTCTAACACTGATGATCCACCTACAAATGTGAACTGACGTTCAAAAATAAAACATTTGAAAACGGACCATTTTCCACATTTCTGAAGCATGACGTAATGGGGGGGTGTTATCTCTTTTGTGGAAAATCAGCCGTTTTTGCTCGAACATTACATGCCTCCAAATGGTATTTAATTAACTTCCCGAGCCCCTGGAAGCATGAAAATCACTTTAAACATGCTAATTTTAGCTCTAACACTGATGATCCACCTACAAATGTGAACTGACGTTCAAAAATAAAACATTTGAAAACGGACCATTTTCCACATTTCTGAAGCATGACGTAATGGGGGGTGTTATCTCTTTTGTCGAAAATCAGCCGTTTTTGCTCGAACATTAAATGCCTCCAAATGGTATTTAATTAACTTCCCGGGGTGAAGAAACCCTTTTTGAGAACTCAGAGTGAGTAAATTGGCCATTTTCATGCACTTTTAACCATTCCATAAATCTTGTGTTTTGGGCCCCTGGAAGCATGAAAATCACTTTAAACATGCTAATTTTAGCTCTAACACTGATGATCCACCTACAAATGTGAACTGACGTTCAAAAATAAAACATTTGAAAACGGACCATTTTCCACATTTCTGAAGCATGACGTAATGGGGGGGTGTTATCTCTTTTGTCGAAAATCAGCCGTTTTTGCTCGAACATTAAATGCCTCCAAATGGTATTTAATTAACTTCCCGAGCCCCTGGAAGCATGAAAATCACTTTAAACATGCTAATTTTAGCTCTAACACTGATGATCCACCTACAAATGTGAACTGACATTCAAAAATAAAACATTTGAAAACGGACCATTTTCCACATTTCTGAAGCATGACGTAATGGGGGTGTGTTATCTCTTTTGTCGAAAATCAGCCGTTTTTGCTCTAACATTAAATGCCTCCAAATGGTATTTAATTAACTTCCCGGGGTGAAGAAACCCTTTTTGAGAACTCAGAGTGAGTAAATTGGCCATTTTCATGCACTTTTAACCATTCCATAAATCTTGTGTTTTGGGCCCGTGGAAGCATGAAAATCACTTTAAACATGCTAATTTTAGCTCTAACACTGATGATCCACCTACAAATGTGAACTGACGTTCAAAAATAAAACATTTGAAAACGGACCATTTTCCACATTTCTGAAGCATGACGTAATGGGGGGGTGTTATCTCTTTTGTCGAAAATCAGCCGTTTTTGCTCGAACATTAAATGCCTCCACATGGTATTTAATTAACTTCCCGAGCCCCTGGAAGCATGAAAATCACTTTAAACATGCTAATTTTAGCTCTAACACTGATGATCCACCTACAAATGTGAACTGACGTTCAAAAATAAAACATTTGAAAACGGACCATTTTCCACATTTCTGAAGCATGACGTAAAGGGGGGGTGTTATCTCTTTTGTCGAAAATCAGCCGTTTTTGCTCGAACATTAAATGCCTCCAAATGGTATTTAATTAACTTCCCGAGCCCCTGGAAGCATGAAAATCACTTTAAACATGCTAATTTTAGCTCTAACACTGATGATCCACCTACAAATGTGAACTGACGTTCAAAAATAAAACATTTGAAAACGGACCATTTTCCACATTTCTGAAGCATGACGTAATGGGGGGGTGTTATCTCTTTTGTCGAAAATCAGCCGTTTTTGCTCGAACATTAAATGCCTCCAAATGGTATTTAATTAACTTCCCGAGCCCCTGGAAGCATGAAAATCACTTTAAACATGCTAATTTTAGCTCTAACACTGATGATCCACCTACAAATGTGAACTGACGTTCAAAAATAAAACATTTGAAAACGGACCATTTTCCAAATTTCTGAAGCATGACGTAATGGGGGGGTGTTATCTCTTTTGTCGAAAATCAGCCGTTTTTGCTCGAACATTAAATGCCTCCAAATGGTATTTAATTAACTTCCCGAGCCCCTGGAAGCATGAAAATCACTTTAAACATGCTAATTTTAGCTCTAACACTGATGATCCACCTACAAATGTGAACTGACGTTCAAAAATAAAACATTTGAAAACGGACCATTTTCCACATTTCTGAAGCATGACGTAATGGGGGGGTGTTATCTCTTTTGTCGAAAATCAGCCGTTTTTGCTCGAACATTAAATGCCTCCAAATGGTATTTAATTAACTTCCCGGGATGAAGAAACCCTTTTTGAGAACTCAGAGTGAGTAAATTGGCCATTTTCATGCACTTTTAACCATTCCATAAATCTTGTGTTTTGGGCCCCTGGAAGCATGAAAATCACTTTAAACATGCTAATTTTAGCTCTAACACTGATGATCCACCTACAAATGTGAACTGACGTTCAAAAATAAAACATTTGAAAACGGACCATTTTCCACATTTCTGAAGCATGACGTAATGGGGGGGTGTTATCTCTTTTGTCGAAAATCAGCCGTTTATGCTCGAACATTAAATGCCTCCAAATGGTATTTATTTCACTTCCCGGGGTGAAGAAACCCTTTTTGAGAACTCAGAGTGAGTAAATTGGCCATTTTCATGCACTTTTAACCATTCCATAAATCTTGTGTTTTGGGCCCCTGGAAGCATGAAAATCACTTTAAACATGCTAATTTTAGCTCTAACACTGATGATCCACCTACAAATGTGAACTGACGTTCAAAAATAAAACATTTGAAAACGGACCATTTTCCACATTTCTGAAGCATGACGTAATGGGGGGGTGTTATCTCTTTTGTCGAAAATCAGCCGTTTTTGCTCGAACATTAAATGCCTCCAAATGGTATTTAATTAACTTCCCGAGCCCCTGGAAGCATGAAAATCACTTTAAACATGCTAATTTTAGCTCTAACACTGATGATCCACCTACAAATGTGAACTGACGTTCAAAAATAAAACATTTGAAAACGGACCATTTTCCACATTTCTGAAGCATGACGTAATGGGGGGGTGTTATCTCTTTTGTCGAAAATCAGCCGTTTTTGCTCGAACATTAAATGCCTCCAAATGGTATTTAATTAACTTCCCGGGGTGAAGAAACCCTTTTTGAGAACTCAGAGTGAGTAAATTGGCCATTTTCATGCACTTTTAACCATTCGATAAATCTTGTGTTTTGGGCCCCAAGAAGCATGAAAATCACTTTAAACATGCTAATTTTAGCTCTAACACTGATGATCCACCTACAAATGTGAACTGACGTTCAAAAATAAAACATTTGAAAACGGACCATTTTCCACATTTCTGAAGCATGACGTAATGGGGGGGTGTTATCTCTTTTGTCGAAAATCAGCCGTTTTTGCTCGAACATTAAATGCCTCCAAATGATATTTAATTTACTTCCCGAGCCCCTGGAAGCATGAAAATCACTTTAAACATGCTAATTTTAACTCTAACACTGATGATCCACCTACAAATGTGAACTGACGTTCAAAAATAAAACATTTGAAAACGGACCATTTTCCACATTTCTGAAGCATGACGTAATGGGGGGGTGTAATCTCTTTTGTCGAAAATCAGCCGTTTTTGCTCTAACATTAAATGCCTCCAAATGGTATTTAATTAACTTCCCGGGGTGAAGAAACCCTTTTTGAGAACTCAGAGTGAGTAAATTGGCCATTTTCATGCACTTTTAACCATTCCATAAATCTTGTGTTTTGGGCCCGTGGAAGCATGAAAATCACTTTAAACATGCTAATTTTAGCTCTAACACTGATGATCCACCTACAAATGTGAACTGACGTTCAAAAATAAAACATTTGAAAACGGACCATTTTCCACATTTCTGAAGCATGACGTAATGGGGGGGTGTTATCTCTTTTGTCGAAAATCAGCCGTTTTTGCTCTAACATTAAATGCCTCCAAATGGTATTTAATTAACTTCCCGAGCCCCTGGAAGCATGAAAATCACTTTAAACATGCTAATTTTAGCTCTAACACTGATGATCCACCTACAAATGTGAACTGACGTTCAAAAATAAAACATTTGAAAACGGACCATTTTCCACATTTCTGAAGCATGACGTAATGGGGGGGTGTTATCTCTTTTGTCGAAAATCAGCCGTTTTTGCTCGAACATTAAATGCCTCCAAATGGTATTTAATTAACTTCCCGAGCCCCTGGAAGCATGAAAATCACTTTAAACATGCTAATTTTAGCTCTAACACTGATGATCCACCTACAAATGTGAACTGACGTTCAAAAATAAAACATTTGAAAACGGACCATTTTCCACATTTCTGAAGCATGACGTAATGGGGGGGTGTTATCTCTTTTGTCGAAAATCAGCCGTTTTTGCTCGAATATTAAATGCCTCCAAATGGTATTTAATTAACTTCCCGAGCCCCTGGAAGCATGAAAATCACTTTAAACATGCTAATTTTAGCTCTAACACTGACGATCCACCTACAAATGTGAACTGACGTTCAAAAATAAAACATTTGAAAACGGACCATTTTCCACATTTCTGAAGCATGACGTAATGGGGGGGTGTTATCTCTTTTGTCGAAAATCAGCCGTTTTTGCTCGAACATTAAATGCCTCCAAATGGTATTTAATTAACTTCCCGAGCCCCTGGAAGCATGAAAATCACTTTAAACATGCTAATTTTAGCTCTAACACTGATGATCCACCTACAAATGTGAACTGACGTTCAAAAATAAAACATTTGAAAACGGACCATTTTCCACATTTCTGAAGCATGACGTAATGGGGGGGTGTTATCTCTTTTGTCGAAAATCAGCCGTTTTTGCTCGAACATTAAATGCCTCCACATGGTATTTAATTAACTTCCCGAGCCCCTGGAAGCATGAAAATCACTTTAAACATGCTAATTTTAGCTCTAACACTGATGATCCACCTACAAATGTGAACTGACGTTCAAAAATAAAACATTTGAAAACGGACCATTTTCCACATTTCTGAAGCATGACGTAATGGGGGGGTGTTATCTCTTTTGTCGAAAATCAGCCGTTTTTGCTCGAACATTAAATGCCTCCAAATGGTATTTAATTAACTTCCCGAGCCCAAGGAAGCATGAAAATCACTTTAAACATGCTAATTTTAGCTCTAACACTGATGATCCACCTACAAATGTGAACTGACGTTCAAAAATAAAACATTTGAAAACGGACCATTTTCCACATTTCTGAAGCATGACGTAATGGGGGGGTGTTATCTCTTTTGTCGAAAATCAGCCGTTTTTGCTCGAACATTAAATGCCTCCAAATGGTATTTAATTAACTTCCCGAGCCCCTGGAAGCATGAAAATCACTTTAAACATGCTAATTTTAGCTCTAACACTGATGATCCACCTACAAATGTGAACTGACGTTCAAAAATAAAACATTTGAAAACGGACCATTTTCCACATTTCTGAAGCATGACGTAATGGGGGGGTGTTATCTCTTTTGTCGAAAATCAGCCGTTTTTGCTCGAACATTAAATGCCTCCAAATGGTATTTAATTAACTTCCCGAGCCCCTGGAAGCATGAAAATCACTTTAAACATGCTAATTTTAGCTCTAACACTGATGATCCACCTACAAATGTGAACTGACGTTCAAAAATAAAACATTTGAAAACGGACCATTTTCCACATTTCTGAAGCATGACGTAATGGGGGGGTGTTATCTCTTTTGTCGAAAATCAGCCGTTTTTGCTCGAACATTAAATGCCTCCAAATGGTATTTAATTAACTTCCCGGGGTGAAGAAACCCTTTTTGAGAACTCAGAGTGAGTAAATTGGCCATTTTCATGCACTTTTAACCATTCCATAAATCTTGTGTTTTGGGCCCCTGGAAGCATGAAAATCACTTTAAACATGCTAATTTTAGCTCTAACACTGATGATCCACCTACAAATGTGAACTGACGTTCAAAAATAAAACATTTGAAAACGGACCATTTTCCACATTTCTGAAGCATGACGTAATGGGGGGGTGTTATCTCTTTTGTCGAAAATCAGCCGTTTTTGCTCGAACATTAAATGCCTCCAAATGGTATTTATTTCACTTCCCGAGCCCCTGGAAGCATGAAAATCACTTTAAACATGCTAATTTTAGCTCTAACACTGATGATCCACCTACAAATGTGAACTGACGTTCAAAAATAAAACATTTGAAAACGGACCATTTTCCACATTTCTGAAGCATGACGTAATGGGGGGGTGTTATCTCTTTTGTCGAAAATCAGCCGTTTATGCTCGAACATTAAATGCCTCCAAATGGTATTTATTTCACTTCCCGGGGTGAAGAAACCCTTTTTGAGAACTCAGAGTGAGTAAATTGGCCATTTTCATGCACTTTTAACCATTCCATAAATCTTGTGTTTTGGGCCCCTGGAAGCATGAAAATCACTTTAAACATGCTAATTTTAGCTCTAACACTGATGATCCACCTACAAATGTGAACTGACGTTCAAAAATAAAACATTTGAAAACGGACCATTTTCCACATTTCTGAAGCATGACGTAATGGGGGGGTGTTATCTCTTTTGTCGTAAATCAGCCGTTTTTGCTCGAACATTAAATGCCTCCAAATGGTATTTAATTAACTTCCCGGGGTGAAGAAACCCTTTTTGAGAACTCAGAGTGAGTAAATTGGCCATTTTCATGCACTTTTAACCATTCGATAAATCTTGTGTTTTGGGCCCCAAGAAGCATGAAAATCACTTTAAACATGCTAATTTTAGCTCTAACACTGATGATCCACCTACAAATGTGAACTGACGTTCAAAAATAAAACATTTGAAAACGGACCATTTTCCACATTTCTGAAGCATGACGTAATGGGGGGGTGTTATCTCTTTTGTCGAAAATCAGCCATTTTTGCTCGAACATTAAATGCCTCCAAATGGTATTTAATTAACTTCCCGAGCCCCTGGAAGCATGAAAATCACTTTAAACATGCTAATTTTAGCTCTAACACTGATGATCCACCTACAAATGTGAACTGACGTTCAAAAATAAAACATTTGAAAACGGACCATTTTCCACATTTCTGAAGCATGACGTAATGGGGGGGTGTTATCTCTTTTGTCGAAAATCAGCCGTTTTTGCTCGAACATTAAATGCCTCCAAATGGTATTTAATTAACTTCCCGAGCCCCTGGAAGCATGAAAATCACTTTAAACATGCTAATTTTAGCTCTAACACTGATGATCCACCTACAAATGTGAACTGACGTTCAAAAATAAAACATTTGAAAACGGACCATTTTCCACATTTCTGAAGCATGACGTAATGGGGGGGTGTTATCTCTTTTGTCGAAAATCAGCCGTTTTTGCTCGAACATTAAATGCCTCCAAATGGTATTTAATTAACTTCCCGGGGTGAAGAAACCCTTTTTGAGAACTCAGAGTGAGTAAATTGGCCATTTTCATGCACTTTTAACCATTCGATAAATCTTGTGTTTTGGGCCCCAAGAAGCATGAAAATCACTTTAAACATGCTAATTTTAGCTCTAACACTGATGATCCACCTACAAATGTGAACTGACGTTCAAAAATAAAACATTTGAAAACGGACCATTTTCCACATTTCTGAAGCATGACGTAATGGGGGGGTGTTATCTCTTTTGTCGAAAATCAGCCATTTTTGCTCGAACATTAAATGCCTCCAAATGGTATTTAATTAACTTCCCGAGCCCCTGGAAGCATGAAAATCACTTTAAACATGCTAATTTTAGCTCTAACACTGATGATCCACCTACAAATGTGAACTGACGTTCAAAAATAAAACATTTGAAAACGGACCATTTTCCACATTTCTGAAGCATGACGTAATGGGGGGGTGTTATCTCTTTTGTCGAAAATCAGCCGTTTTTGCTCGAACATTAAATGCCTCCAAATGGTATTTAATTAACTTCCCGGGGTGAAGAAACCCTTTTTGAGAACTCAGAGTGAGTAAATTGGCCATTTTCATGCACTTTCAACCATTCGATAAATCTTGTGTTTTGGGCCCCAAGAAGCATGAAAATCACTTTAAACATGCTAATTTCAGCTCTAACACTGATGATCCACCTACAAATGTGAACTGACGTTCAAAAATAAAACATTTGAAAACGGACCATTTTCCACATTTCTGAAGCATGACGTAATGGGGGGGTGTTATCTCTTTTGTCGAAAATCAGCCGTTTTTGCTCGAACATTAAATGCCTCCAAATGGTATTTAATTAACTTCCCGAGCCCCTGGAAGCATGAAAATCACTTTAAACATGCTAATTTTAGCTCTAACACTGATGATCCACCTACAAATGTGAACTGACGTTCAAAAATAAAACATTTGAAAACGGACCATTTTCCACATTTCTGAAGCATGACGTAATGGGGGGGTGTTATCTCTTTTGTCGAAAATCAGCCGTTTTTGCTCTAACATTAAATGCCTCCAAATGGTATTTAATTAACTTCCCGGGGTGAAGAAACCCTTTTTGAGAACTCAGAGTGAGTAAATTGGCCATTTTCATGCACTTTTAACCATTCCATAAATCTTGTGTTTTGGGCCCGTGGAAGCATGAAAATCACTTTAAACATGCTAATTTTAGCTCTAACACTGATGATCCACCTACAAATGTGAACTGACGTTCAAAAATAAAACATTTGAAAACGGACCATTTTCCACATTTCTGAAGCATGACGTAATGGGGGGGTGTTATCTCTTTTGTCGAAAATCAGCCGTTTTTGCTCTAACATTAAATGCCTCCAAATGGTATTTAATTAACTTCCCGAGCCCCTGGAAGCATGAAAATCACTTTAAACATGCTAATTTTAGCTCTAACACTGATGATCCACCTACAAATGTGAACTGACGTTCAAAAATAAAACATTTGAAAACGGACCATTTTCCACATTTCTGAAGCATGACGTAATGGGGGGGTGTTATCTCTTTTGTCGAAAATCAGCCGTTTTTGCTCGAACATTAAATGCCTCCAAATGGTATTTAATTAACTTCCCGAGCCCCTGGAAGCATGAAAATCACTTTAAACATGCTAATTTTAGCTCTAACACTGATGGTCCCCCTACAAATGTGAACTGACGTTCAAAAATAAAACATTTGAAAACGGACCATTTTCCACATTTCTGAAGCATGACGTAATGGGGGGGTGTTATCTCTTTTGTCGAAAATCAGCTGTTTTTGCTCTAACATTAAATGCCTCCAAATGGTATTTAATTAACTTCCCGGGGTGAAGAAACCCTTTTTGAGAACTCAGAGTGAGTAAATTGGCCATTTTCATGCACTTTTAACCATTCCATAAATCTTGTGTTTTGGGCCCGTGGAAGCATGAAAATCACTTTAAACATGCTAATTTTAGCTCTAACACTGATGATCCACCTACAAATGTGAACTGACGTTCAAAAATAAAACATTTGAAAACGGACCATTTTCCACATTTCTGAAGCATGACGTAATGGGGGGGTGTTATCTCTTTTGTCGAAAATCAGCCGTTTTTGCTCTAACATTAAATGCCTCCAAATGGTATTTAATTAACTTCCCGAGCCCCTGGAAGCATGAAAATCACTTTAAACATGCTAATTTTAGCTCTAACACTGATGATCCACCTACAAATGTGAACTGACGTTCAAAAATAAAACATTTGAAAACGGACCATTTTCCACATTTCTGAAGCATGACGTAATGGGGGGGTGTTATCTCTTTTGTCGAAAATCAGCCGTTTTTGCTCGAATATTAAATGCCTCCAAATGGTATTTAATTAACTTCCCGAGCCCCTGGAAGCATGAAAAACACTTTAAACATGCTAATTTTAGCTCTAACACTGATGGTCCACCTACAAATGTGAACTGACGTTCAAAAATAAAACATTTGAAAACGGACCATTTTCCACATTTCTGAAGCATGACGTAATGGGGGGGTGTTATCTCTTTTGTCGAAAATCAGCCGTTTTTGCTCGAACATTAAATGCCTCCAAATGGTATTTAATTAACTTCCCGAGCCCCTGGAAGCATGAAAATCACTTTAAACATGCTAATTTTAGCTCTAACACTGATGATCCACCTACAAATGTGAACTGACGTTCAAAAATAAAACATTTGAAAATGGACCATTTTCCACATTTCTGAAGCATGACGTAATGGGGGGGTGTTATCTCTTTTGTCGAAAATCAGCCGTTTTTGCTCGAACATTAAATGCCTCCACATGGTATTTAATTAACTTCCCGAGCCCCTGGAAGCATGAAAATCACTTTAAACATGCTAATTTTAGCTCTAACACTGATGATCCACCTACAAATGTGAACTGACGTTCAAAAATAAAACATTTGAAAACGGACCATTTTCCACATTTCTGAAGCATGACGTAATGGGGGGGTGTTATCTCTTTTGTCGAAAATCAGCCGTTTTTGCTCGAACATTAAATGCCTCCAAATGGTATTTAATTAACTTCCCGAGCCCCTGGAAGCATGAAAATCACTTTAAACATGCTAATTTTAGCTCTAACACTGATGATCCACCTACAAATGTGAACTGACGTTCAAAAATAAAACATTTGAAAACGGACCATTTTCCACATTTCTGAAGCATGACGTAATGGGGGGGGTGTTATCTCTTTTGTCGAAAATCAGCCGTTTTTGCTCGAACATTAAATGCCTCCAAATGGTATTTAATTAACTTCCCGAGCCCCTGGAAGCATGAAAATCACTTTAAACATGCTAATTTTAGCTCTAACACTGATGATCCACCTACAAATGTGAACTGACGTTCAAAAATAAAACATTTGAAAACGGACCATTTTCCACATTTCTGAAGCATGACGTAATGGGGGGGTGTTATCTCTTTTGTCGAAAATCAGCCGTTTTTGCTCGAACATTAAATGCCTCCAAATGGTATTTAATTAACTTCCCGAGCCCCTGGAAGCATGAAAATCACTTTAAACATGCTAATTTTAGCTCTAACACTGATGATCCACCTACAAATGTGAACTGACGTTCAAAAATAAAACATTTGAAAACGGACCATTTTCCACATTTCTGAAGCATGACGTAATGGGGGGGTGTTATCTCTTTTGTCGAAAATCAGCCGTTTTTGCTCGAACATTAAATGCCTCCAAATGGTATTTAATTAACTTCCCGGGGTGAAGAAACCCTTTTTGAGAACTCAGAGTGAGTAAATTGGCCATTTTCATGCACTTTTAACCATTCCATAAATCTTGTGTTTTGGGCCCCTGGAAGCATGAAAATCACTTTAAACATGCTAATTTTAGCTCTAACACTGATGATCCACCTACAAATGTGAACTGACGTTCAAAAATAAAACATTTGAAAACGGACCATTTTCCACATTTCTGAAGCATGACGTAATGGGGGGGTGTTATCTCTTTTGTCGAAAATCAGCCGTTTATGCTCGAACATTAAATGCCTCCAAATGGTATTTATTTCACTTCCCGGGGTGAAGAAACCCTTTTTGAGAACTCAGAGTGAGTAAATTGGCCATTTTCATGCACTTTTAACCATTCCATAAATCTTGTGTTTTGGGCCCCTGGAAGCATGAAAATCACTTTAAACATGCTAATTTTAGCTCTAACACTGATGATCCACCTACAAATGTGAACTGACGTTCAAAAATAAAACATTTGAAAACGGACCATTTTCCACATTTCTGAAGCATGACGTAATGGGGGGGTGTTATCTCTTTTGTCGAAAATCAGCCGTTTTTGCTCGAACATTAAATGCCTCCAAATGGTATTTAATTAACTTCCCGAGCCCCTGGAAGCATGAAAATCACTTTAAACATGCTAATTTTAGCTCTAACACTGATGATCCACCTACAAATGTGAACTGACGTTCAAAAATAAAACATTTGAAAACGGACCATTTTCCACATTTCTGAAGCATGACGTAATGGGGGGGTGTTATCTCTTTTGTCGAAAATCAGCCGTTTTTGCTCGAACATTAAATGCCTCCAAATGGTATTTAATTAACTTCCCGGGGTGAAGAAACCCTTTTTGAGAACTCAGAGTGAGTAAATTGGCCATTTTCATGCACTTTTAACCATTCCATAAATCTTGTGTTTTGGGCCCCTGGAAGCATGAAAATCACTTTAAACATGCTAATTTTAGCTCTAACACTGATGATCCACCTACAAATGTGAACTGACGTTCAAAAATAAAACATTTGAAAACGGACCATTTTCCACATTTCTGAAGCATGACGTAATGGGGGGGTGTTATCTCTTTTGTCTAAAATCAGCCGTTTTTGCTCGAACATTAAATGCCTCCAAATGGTATTTAATTAACTTCCCGAGCCCCTGGAAGCATGAAAATCACTTTAAACATGCTAATTTTAGCTCTAACACTGATGATCCACCTACAAATGTGAACTGACGTTCAAAAATAAAACATTTGAAAACGGACCATTTTCCACATTTCTGAAGCATGACGTAATGGGGGGGTGTTATCTCTTTTGTCGAAAATCAGCCGTTTTTGCTCGAACATTAAATGCCTCCAAATGGTATTTAATTAACTTCCCGGGGTGAAGAAACCCTTTTTGAGAACTCAGAGTGAGTAAATTGGCCATTTTCATGCACTTTTAACCATTCCATAAATCTTGTGTTTTGGGCCCCTGGAAGCATGAAAATCACTTTAAACATGCTAATTTTAGCTCTAACACTGATGATCCACCTACAAATGTGAACTGACGTTCAAAAATAAAACATTTGAAAACGGACCATTTTCCACATTTCTGAAGCATGACGTAATGGGGGGGTGTTATCTCTTTTGTCGAAAATCAGCCGTTTTTGCTCGAACATTAAATGCCTCCAAATGGTATTTATTTCACTTCCCGAGCCCCTGGAAGCATGAAAATCACTTTAAACATGCTAATTTTAGCTCTAACACTGATGATCCACCTACAAATGTGAACTGACGTTCAAAAATAAAACATTTGAAAACGGACCATTTTCCACATTTCTGAAGCATGACGTAATGGGGGGGTGTTATCTCTTTTGTCGAAAATCAGCCGTTTTTGCTCGAACATTAAATGCCTCCAAATGGTATTTATTTCACTTCCCGGGGTGAAGAAACCCTTTTTGAGAACTCAGAGTGAGTAAATTGGCCATTTTCATGCACTTTTAACCATTCCATAAATCTTGTGTTTTGGGCCCCTGGAAGCATGAAAATCACTTTAAACATGCTAATTTTAGCTCTAACACTGATGATCCACCTACAAATGTGAACTGACGTTCAAAAATAAAACATTTGAAAACGGACCATTTTCCACATTTCTGAAGCATGACGTAATGGGGGGGTGTTATCTCTTTTGTCGAAAATCAGCCGTTTTTGCTCGAACATTAACTGCCTCCAAATGGTATTTAATTAACTTCCCGGGGTGAAGAAACCCTTTTTGAGAACTCAGAGTGAGTAAATTGGCCATTTTCATGCACTTTTAACCATTCCATAAATCTTGTGTTTTGGGCCCCTGGAAGCATGAAAATCACTTTAAACATGCTAATTTTAGCTCTAACACTGATGATCCACCTACAAATGTGAACTGACGTTCAAAAATAAAACATTTGAAAACGGACCATTTTCCACATTTCTGAAGCATGACGTAATGGGGGGGTGTTATCTCTTTTGTCGAAAATCAGCCGTTTTTGCTCGAACATTAAATGCCTCCAAATGGTATTTAATTAACTTCCCGAGCCCCTGGAAGCATGAAAATCACTTTAAACATGCTAATTTTAGCTCTAACACTGATGATCCACCTACAAATGTGAACTGACGTTCAAAAATAAAACATTTGAAAACGGACCATTTTCCACATTTCTGAAGCATGACGTAATGGGGGGGTGTTATCTCTTTTGTCGAAAATCAGCCGTTTTTGCTCGAACATTAAATGCCTCCAAATGGTATTTAATTAACTTACCGGGGTGAAGAAACCCTTTTTGAGAACTCAGAGTGAGTAAATTGGCCATTTTCATGCACTTTTAACCATTCCATAAATCTTGTGTTTTGGGCCCCTGGAAGCATGAAAATCACTTTAAACATGCTAATTTTAGCTCTAACACTGATGATCCACCTACAAATGTGAACTGACGTTCAAAAATAAAACATTTGAAAACGGACCATTTTCCACATTTCTGAAGCATGACGTAATGGGGGGGTGTTATCTCTTTTGTCGAAAATCAGCCGTTTTTGCTCGAACATTAAATGCCTCCAAATGGTATTTAATTAACTTCCCGAGCCCCTGGAAGCATGAAAATCCCTTTAAACATGCTAATTTTAGCTCTAACACTGATGATCCACCTACAAATGTGAACTGACGTTCAAAAATAAAACATTTGAAAACGGACCATTTTCCACATTTCTGAAGCATGACGTAATGGGGGGTGTTATCTCTTTTGTCGAAAATCAGCCGTTTTTGCTCGAACATTAAATGCCTCCAAATGGTATTTAATTAACTTCCCAAGCCCCTGGAAGCATGAAAATCACTTTAAACATGCTAATTTTAGCTCTAACACTGATGATCCACCTACAAATGTGAACTGACGTTCAAAAATAAAACATTTGAAAACGGACCATTTTCCACATTTCTGAAGCATGACGTAATGGGGGGGTGTTATCTCTTTTGTCGAAAATCAGCCGTTTTTGCTCGAACATTAAATGCCTCCAAATGGTATTTAATTAACTTCCCGAGCCCCTGGAAGCATGAAAATCACTTTAAACATGCTAATTTTAGCTCTAACACTGATGATCCACCTACAAATGTGAACTGACGTTCAAAAATAAAACATTTGAAAACGGACCATTTTCCACATTTCTGAAGCATGACGTAATGGGGGGGTGTTATCTCTTTTGTCGAAAATCAGCCGTTTTTGCTCGAACATTAAATGCCTCCAAATGGTATTTAATTAACTTCCCGGGGTGAAGAAACCCTTTTTGAGAACTCAGAGTGAGTAAATTGGCCATTTTCATGCACTTTTAACCATTCCATAAATCTTGTGTTTTGGGCCCCTGGAAGCATGAAAATCACTTTAAACATGCTAATTTTAGCTCTAACACTGATGATCCACCTACAAATGTGAACTGACGTTCAAAAATAAAACATTTGAAAACGGACCATTTTCCACATTTCTGAAGCATGACGTAATGGGGGGGTGTTACCTCTTTTGTCGAAAATCAGCCGTTTTTGCTCGAACATTAAATGCCTCCAAATGGTATTTAATTAACTTCCCGAGCCCCTGGAAGCATGAAAATCCCTTTAAACATGCTAATTTTAGCTCTAACACTGATGATCCACCTACAAATGTGAACTGACGTTCAAAAATAAAACATTTGAAAACGGACCATTTTCCACATTTCTGAAGCATGACGTAATGAGGGGGTGTTATCTCTTTTGTCGAAAATCAGCCGTTTTTGCTCGAACATTAAATGCCTCCAAATGGTATTTATTTCACTTCCCGGGGTGAAGAAACCCTTTTTGAGAACTCAGAGTGAGTGAATTGGCCATTTTCATGCACTTTTAACCATTCCATAAATCTTGTGTTTTGGGCCCCTGGAAGCATGAAAATCACTTTAAACATGCTAATTTTAGCTCTAACAATGATGATCCACCTACAAATGTGAACTGACGTTCAAAAATAAAACATTTGAAAACGGACCATTTTCCACATTTCTGAAGCATGACGTAATGGGGGGGGTGTTATCTCTTTTGTCGAAAATCAGCCGTTTTTGCTCGAACATTAAATGCCTCCAAATGGTATTTATTTCACTTCCCGAGCCCCTGGAAGCATGAAAATCACTTTAAACATGCTAATTTTAGCTCTAACACTGATGATCCACCTACAAATGTGAACTTACGTTCAAAAATAAAACATTTGAAAACGGACCATTTTCCACATTTCTGAAGCATGACGTAATGGGGGGGTGTTATCTCTTTTGTCGAAAATCAGCCGTTTTTGCTCTAACATTAAATGCCTCCAAATGGTATTTAATTAACTTCCCGGGGTGAAGAAACCCTTTTTGAGAACTCAGAGTGAGTAAATTGGCCATTTTCATGCACTTTTAACCATTCCATAAATCTTGTGTTTTGGGCCCCTGGAAGCATGAAAATCACTTCAAACATGCTAATTTTAGCTCTAACACTGATGATCCACCTACAAATGTGAACTGACGTTCAAAAATAAAACATTTGAAAACGGACCATTTTCCACATTTCTGAAGCATGACGTAATGGGGGGGTGTTATCTCTTTTGTCGAAAATCAGCCGCTTTTGCTCGAACATTAAATGCCTCCAAATGGTATTTATTTCACTTCCCGAGCCCCTGGAAGCATGAAAATCACTTTAAACATGCTAATTTTAGCTCGAACACTGACGATCCACCTACAAATGTGAACTGACGTTCAAAAATAAAACATTTGAAAACGGACCATTTTCCACATTTCTGAAGCATGACGTAATGGGGGGGTGTTATCTCTTTTGTCGAAAATCAGCCGTTTTTGCTCGAACATTAAATGCCTCCAAATGGTATTTATTTCACTTCCCGGGGTGAAGAAACCCTTTTTGAGAACTCAGAGTGAGTAAATTGGCCATTTTCATGCACTTTTAACCATTCCATAAATCTTGTGTTTTGGGCCCCTGGAAGCATGAAAATCACTTTAAACATGCTAATTTTAGCTCTAACACTGATGATAAACCTACAAATGTGAACTGACGTTCAAAAATAAAACATTTGAAAACGGACCATTTTCCACATTTCTGAAGCATGACGTAATGGGGGGGTGTTATCTCTTTTGTCGAAAATCAGCCGTTTTTGCTCGAACATTAAATGCCTCCAAATGGTATTTAATTAACTTCCCGAGCCCCTGGAAACATGAAAATCACTTTAAACATGCTAATTTTAGCTCTAACACTGATGATCCACCTACAAATGTGAACTGACGTTCAAAAATAAAACATTTGAAAACGGACCATTTTCCACATTTCTGAAGCATGACGTAATGGGGGGGTGTTATCTCTTTTGTCGAAAATCAGCCGTTTTTGCTCGAACATTAAATGCCTCCAAATGGTATTTAATTAACTTCCCGAGCCCCTGGAAGCATGAAAATCACTTTAAACATGCTAATTTTAGCTCTAACACTGATGATCCACCTACAAATGTGAACTGACGTTCAAAAATAAAACATTTGAAAACGGACCATTTTCCACATTTCTGAAGCATGACGTAATGGGGGGGTGTTATCGCTTTTGTCGAAAATCAGCCGCTTTTGCTCGAACATTAAATGCCTCCAAATGGTATTTATTTCACTTCCCGAGCCCCTGGAAGCATGAAAATCACTTTAAACATGCTAATTTTAGCTCGAACACTGACGATCCACCTACAAATGTGAACTGACGTTCAAAAATAAAACATTTGAAAACGGACCATTTTCCACATTTCTGAAGCATGACGTAATGGGGGGGTGTTATCTCTTTTGTCGAAAATCAGCCGTTTTTGCTCGAACATTAAATGCCTCCAAATGGTATTTATTTCACTTCCCGGGGTGAAGAAACCCTTTTTGAGAACTCAGAGTGAGTAAATTGGCCATTTTCATGCACTTTTAACCATTCCATAAATTTTGTGTTTTGGGCCCCTGGAAGCATGAAAATCACTTTAAACATGCTAATTTTAGCTCTAACACTGATGATAAACCTACAAATGTGAACTGACGTTCAAAAATAAAACATTTGAAAACGGACCATTTTCCACATTTCTGAAGCATGACGTAATGGGGGGGTGTTATCTCTTTTGTCGAAAATCAGCCGTTTTTGCTCGAACATTAAATGCCTCCAAATGGTATTTAATTAACTTCCCGAGCCCCTGGAAACATGAAAATCACTTTAAACATGCTAATTTTAGCTCTAACACTGATGATCCACCTACAAATGCGAACTGACGTTCAAAAATAAAACATTTGAAAACGGACCATTTTCCACATTTCTGAAGCATGACGTAATGGGGGGGTGTTATCTCTTTTGTCGAAAATCAGCCGTTTTTGCTCGAACATTAAATGCCTCCAAATGGTATTTAATTAACTTCCCGAGCCCCTGGAAGCATGAAAATCACTTTAAACATGCTAATTTTAGCTCTAACACTGATGATCCACCTACAAATGTGAACTGACGTTCAAAAATAAAACATTTGAAAACGGACCATTTTCCACATTTCTGAAGCATGACGTAATGGGGGGGTGTTATCTCTTTTGTCGAAAATCAGCCGTTTTTGCTCGAACATTAATTGCCTCCAAATGGTATTTAATTAACTTCCCGGGGTGAAGAAACCCTTTTTGAGAACTCAGAGTGAGTAAATTGGCCATTTTCATGCACTTTTAACCATTCCATAAATCTTGTGTTTTGGGCCCCAAGAAGCATGAAAATCACTTTAAACATGCTAATTTTAACTCTAACACTGATGATCCACCTACAAATGTGAACTGACGTTCAAAAATAAAACATTTGAAAATGGACCATTTTCCACATTTCTGAAGCATGACGTAATGGGGGGGTGTTATCTCTTTTGTCGAAAATCAGCCGTTTTTGCTCGAACATTAAATGCCTCCAAATGGTATTTAATTAACTTCCGAGCCCCTGGAAGCATGAAAATCACTTTAAACATGCTAATTTTAGCTCTAACACTGATGATCCACCTACAAATGTGAACTGACGTTCAAAAATAAAACATTTGAAAACGGACTATTTTCCACATTTCTGAAGCATGACGTAATGGGGGGGTGTTATCTCTTTTGTCGAAAATCAGCCGTTTTTTGCTCGAACATTAAATGCCTCCAAATGGTATTTAATTAACTTCCCGAGCCCCTGGAAGCATGAAAATCACTTTAAACATGCTAATTTTAGCTCTAACACTGATGATCCACCTACAAATGTGAACTGACGTTAAAAAATAAAACATTTGAAAACGGACCATTTTCCACATTTCTGAAGCATGACGTAATGGGGTGTTATCTCTTTTGTCGAAAATCAGCCGTTTTTGCTCGAACATTAAATGCCTCCAAATGGTATTTAATTAACTTCCCGAGCCCATGGAAGCATGAAAATCACTTTAAACATGCTAATTTTAGCTCTAACACTGATGATCCACCTACAAATGTGAACTGACGTTTAAAAATAAAACATTTGAAAACGGACCATTTTCCACATTTCTGAAGCATGACGTAATGGGGGGGTGTTATCTCTTTTGTCGAAAATCAGCCGTTTTTGCTCGAACATTAAATGCCTCCAAATGGTATTTAATTAACTTCCCGAGCCCCTGGAAGCATGAAAATCACTTTAAACATGCTAATTTTAGCTCTAACACTGATGATCCACCTACAAATGTGAACTGACGTTCAAAAATAAAACATTTGAAAACGGACCATTTTCCACATTTCTGAAGCATGACGTAATGGGGGGTGTTATCTCTTTTGTCGAAAATCAGCCGTTTTTGCTCTAACATTAAATGCCTCCAAATGGTATTTAATTAACTTCCCGGGGTGAAGATACCCTTTTTGAGAACTCAGAGTGAGTAAATTGGCCATTTTCATGCACTTTTAACCATTCCATAAATCTTGTGTTTTGGGCCCCTGGAAGCATGAAAATCACTTTAAACATGCTAATTTTAGCTCTAACACTGATGATCCACCTACAAATGTGAACTGACGTTCAAAAATAAAACATTTGAAAACGGACCATTTTCCACATTTCTGAAGCATGACGTAATGGGGGGGTGTTATCTCTTTTGTCGAAAATCAGCCGTTTTTGCTCGAACATTAAATGCCTCCAAATGGTATTTAATTAACTTCCCGGGGTGAAGAAACCCTTTTTGAGAACTCAGAGTGAGTAAATTGGCCATTTTCATGCACTTTTAACCATTCCATAAATCTTGTGTTTTGGGCCCCTGGAAGCATGAAAATCACTTTAAACATGCTAATTTTAGCTCTAACACTGATGATCCACCTACAAATGTGAACTGACGTTCAAAAATAAAACATTTGAATACGGACCATTTTCCACATTTCTGAAGCATGACGTAATGGGGGGGTGTTATCTCTTTTGTCGAAAATCAGCCGTTTTTGCTCGAACATTAAATGCCTCCAAATGGTATTTAATTAACTTCCCGGGGTGAAGAAACCCTTTTTGAGAACTCAGAGTGAGTGAATTGGCCATTTTCATGCACTTTTAACCATTCCATAAATCTTGTGTTTTGGGCCCCTGGAAGCATGAAAATCACTTTAAACATGCTAATTTTAGCTCTAACAATGATGATCCACCTACAAATGTGAACTGACGTTCAAAAATAAAACATTTGAAAACGGACCATTTTCCACATTTCTGAAGCATGACGTAATGGGGGGGGTGTTATCTCTTTTGTCGAAAATCAGCCGTTTTTGCTCGAACATTAAATGCCTCCAAATGGTATTTATTTCACTTCCCGAGCCCCTGGAAGCATGAAAATCACTTTAAACATGCTAATTTTAGCTCTAACACTGATGATCCACCTACAAATGTGAACTTACGTTCAAAAATAAAACATTTGAAAACGGACCATTTTCCACATTTCTGAAGCATGACGTAATGGGGGGGTGTTATCTCTTTTGTCGAAAATCAGCCGTTTTTGCTCTAACATTAAATGCCTCCAAATGGTATTTAATTAACTTCCCGGGGTGAAGAAACCCTTTTTGAGAACTCAGAGTGAGTAAATTGGCCATTTTCATGCACTTTTAACCATTCCATAAATCTTGTGTTTTGGGCCCCTGGAAGCATGAAAATCACTTTAAACATGCTAATTTTAGCTCTAACACTGATGATCCACCTACAAATGTGAACTGACGTTCAAAAATAAAACATTTGAAAACGGACCATTTTCCACATTTCTGAAGCATGACGTAATGGGGGGGTGTTATCTCTTTTGTCGAAAATCAGCCGCTTTTGCTCGAACATTAAATGCCTCCAAATGGTATTTATTTCACTTCCCGAGCCCCTGGAAGCATGAAAATCACTTTAAACATGCTAATTTTAGCTCGAACACTGACGATCCACCTACAAATGTGAACTGACGTTCAAAAATAAAACATTTGAAAACGGACCATTTTCCACATTTCTGAAGCATGACGTAATGGGGGGGTGTTATCTCTTTTGTCGAAAATCAGCCGTTTTTGCTCGAACATTAAATGCCTCCAAATGGTATTTATTTCACTTCCCGGGGTGAAGAAACCCTTTTTGAGAACTCAGAGTGAGTAAATTGGCCATTTTCATGCACTTTTAACCATTCCATAAATCTTGTGTTTTGGGCCCCTGGAAGCATGAAAATCACTTTAAACATGCTAATTTTAGCTCTAACACTGATGATAAACCTACAAATGTGAACTGACGTTCAAAAATAAAACATTTGAAAACGGACCATTTTCCACATTTCTGAAGCATGACGTAATGGGGGGGTGTTATCTCTTTTGTCGAAAATCAGCCGTTTTTGCTCGAACATTAAATGCCTCCAAATGGTATTTAATTAACTTCCCGAGCCCCTGGAAACATGAAAATCACTTTAAACATGCTAATTTTAGCTCTAACACTGATGATCCACCTACAAATGTGAACTGACGTTCAAAAATAAAACATTTGAAAACGGACCATTTTCCACATTTCTGAAGCATGACGTAATGGGGGGGTGTTATCTCTTTTGTCGAAAATCAGCCGTTTTTGCTCGAACATTAAATGCCTCCAAATGGTATTTAATTAACTTCCCGAGCCCCTGGAAGCATGAAAATCACTTTAAACATGCTAATTTTAGCTCTAACACTGATGATCCACCTACAAATGTGAACTGACGTTCAAAAATAAAACATTTGAAAACGGACCATTTTCCACATTTCTGAAGCATGACGTAATGGGGGGGTGTTATCTCTTTTGTCGAAAATCAGCCGTTTTTGCTCGAACATTAAATGCCTCCAAATGGTATTTAATTAACTTCCCGGGGTGAAGAAACCCTTTTTGAGAACTCAGAGTGAGTAAATTGGCCATTTTCATGCACTTTTAACCATTCCATAAATCTTGTGTTTTGGGCCCCAAGAAGCATGAAAATCACTTTAAACATGCTAATTTTAACTCTAACACTGATGATCCACCTACAAATGTGAACTGACGTTCAAAAATAAAACATTTGAAAATGGACCATTTTCCACATTTCTGAAGCATGACGTAATGGGGGGGTGTTATCTCTTTTGTCGAAAATCAGCCGTTTTTGCTCGAACATTAAATGCCTCCAAATGGTATTTAATTAACTTCCCGAGCCCCTGGAAGCATGAAAATCACTTTAAACATGCTAATTTTAGCTCTAACACTGATGATCCACCTACAAATGTGAACTGACGTTCAAAAATAAAACATTTGAAAACGGACTATTTTCCACATTTCTGAAGCATGACGTAATGGGGGGGTGTTATCTCTTTTGTCGAAAATCAGCCGTTTTTTGCTCGAACATTAAATGCCTCCAAATGGTATTTAATTAACTTCCCGAGCCCCTGGAAGCATGAAAATCACTTTAAACATGCTAATTTTAGCTCTAACACTGATGATCCACCTACAAATGTGAACTGACGTTAAAAAATAAAACATTTGAAAACGGACCATTTTCCACATTTCTGAAGCATGACGTAATGGGGTGTTATCTCTTTTGTCGAAAATCAGCCGTTTTTGCTCGAACATTAAATGCCTCCAAATGGTATTTAATTAACTTCCCGAGCCCCTGGAAGCATGAAAATCACTTTAAACATGCTAATTTTAGCTCTAACACTGATGATCCACCTACAAATGTGAACTGACGTTCAAAAATAAAACATTTGAAAACGGACCATTTTCCACATTTCTGAAGCATGACGTAATGGGGGGGTGTTATCTCTTTTGTCGAAAATCAGCCGTTTTTGCTCTAACATTAAATGCCTCCAAATGGTATTTAATTAACTTCCCGGGGTGAAGAAACCCTTTTTGAGAACTCAGAGTGAGTAAATTGGCCATTTTCATGCACTTTTAACCATTCCATAAATCTTGTGTTTTGGGCCCCTGGAAGCATGAAAATCACTTTAAACATGCTAATTTTAGCTCTAACACTGATGATCCACCTACAAATGTGAACTGACGTTCAAAAATAAAACATTTGAAAACGGACCATTTTCCACATTTCTGAAGCATGACGTAATGGGGGGGTGTTATCTCTTTTGTCGAAAATCAGCCGTTTTTGCTCGAACATTAAATGCCTCCAAATGGTATTTAATTAACTTCCCGGGGTGAAGAAACCCTTTTTGAGAACTCAGAGTGAGTAAATTGGCCATTTTCATGCACTTTTAACCATTCCATAAATCTTGTGTTTTGGGCCCCTGGAAGCATGAAAATCACTTTAAACATGCTAATTTTAGCTCTAACACTGATGATCCACCTACAAATGTGAACTGACGTTCAAAAATAAAACATTTGAATACGGACCATTTTCCACATTTCTGAAGCATGACGTAATGGGGGGGGTGTTATCTATTTTGTCGAAAATCAGCCGTTTTTGCTCGAACATTAAATGCCTCCAAATGGTATTTAATTAACTTCTCGAGCCCCTGGAAGCATGAAAATCACTTTAAACATGCTAATTTTAGCTCTAACAATGATGATCCACCTACAAATGTGAACTGACGTTCAAAAATAAAACATTTGAAAACGGACCATTTTCCACATTTCTGAAGCATGACGTAATGGGGGGGTGTTATCTCTTTTGTCGAAAATCAGCCGTTTTTGCTCGAACATTAAATGCCTCCAAATGGTATTTAATTAACTTCCCGAGCCCCTGGAAGCATGAAAATCACTTTAAACATGCTAATTTTAGCTCTAACACTGATGATCCACCTACAAATGTGAACTGACGTTCAAAAATAAAACATTTGAAAACGGACCATTTTCCACATTTCTGAAGCATGACGTAATGGGGGGGTGTTATCTCTTTTGTCGAAAATCAGCCGTTTTTGCTCGAACATTAAATGCCTCCAAATGGTATTTAATTAACTTCCCGAGCCCCTGGAAGCATGAAAATCACTTTAAACATGCTAATTTTAGCTCTAACACTGATGATCCACCTACAAATGTGAACTGACGTTCAAAAATAAAACATTTGAAAACGGACCATTTTCCACATTTCTGAAGCATGACGTAATGGGGGGGTGTTATCTCTTTTGTCGAAAATCAGCCGTTTTTGCTCGAACATTAAATGCCTCCAAATGGTATTTAATTAACTTCCCGAGCCCCTGGAAGCATGAAAATCACTTTAAACATGCTAATTTTAGCTCTAACACTGATGATCCACCTACAAATGTGAACTGACGTTCAAAAATAAAACATTTGAAAACGGACCATTTTCCACATTTCTGAAGCATGACGTAATGGGGGGGTGTTATCTCTTTTGTCGAAAATCAGCCGTTTTTGCTCGAACATTAAATGCCTCCAAATGGTATTTAATTAACTTCCCGGGGTGAAGAAACCCTTTTTGAGAACTCAGAGTGAGTAAATTGGCCATTTTCATGCACTTTTAACCATTCCATAAATCTTGTGTTTTGGGCCCCTGGAAGCATGAAAATCACTTTAAACATGCTAATTTTAGCTCTAACACTGATGATCCACCTACAAATGTGAACTGACGTTCAAAAATAAAACATTTGAAAACGGACCATTTTCCACATTTCTGAAGCATGACGTAATGGGGGGGTGTTATCTCTTTTGTCGAAAATCAGCCGTTTATGCTCGAACATTAAATGCCTCCAAATGGTATTTATTTCACTTCCCGGGGTGAAGAAACCCTTTTTGAGAACTCAGAGTGAGTAAATTGGCCATTTTCATGCACTTTTAACCATTCCATAAATCTTGTGTTTTGGGCCCCTGGAAGCATGAAAATCACTTTAAACATGCTAATTTTAGCTCTAACACTGATGATCCACCTACAAATGTGAACTGACGTTCAAAAATAAAACATTTGAAAACGGACCATTTTCCACATTTCTGAAGCATGACGTAATGGGGGGGTGTTATCTCTTTTGTCGAAAATCAGCCGTTTTTGCTCGAACATTAAATGCCTCCAAATGGTATTTAATTAACTTCCCGAGCCCCTGGAAGCATGAAAATCACTTTAAACATGCTAATTTTAGCTCTAACACTGATGATCCACCTACAAATGTGAACTGACGTTCAAAAATAAAACATTTGAAAACGGACCATTTTCCACATTTCTGAAGCATGACGTAATGGGGGGGTGTTATCTCTTTTGTCGAAAATCAGCCGTTTTTGCTCGAACATTAAATGCCTCCAAATGGTATTTAATTAACTTCCCGGGGTGAAGAAACCCTTTTTGAGAACTCAGAGTGAGTAAATTGGCCATTTTCATGCACTTTTAACCATTCCATAAATCTTGTGTTTTGGGCCCCTGGAAGCATGAAAATCACTTTAAACATGCTAATTTTAGCTCTAACACTGATGATCCACCTACAAATGTGAACTGACGTTCAAAAATAAAACATTTGAAAACGGACCATTTTCCACATTTCTGAAGCATGACGTAATGGGGGGGTGTTATCTCTTTTGTCTAAAATCAGCCGTTTTTGCTCGAACATTAAATGCCTCCAAATGGTATTTAATTAACTTCCCGAGCCCCTGGAAGCATGAAAATCACTTTAAACATGCTAATTTTAGCTCTAACACTGATGATCCACCTACAAATGTGAACTGACGTTCAAAAATAAAACATTTGAAAACGGACCATTTTCCACATTTCTGAAGCATGACGTAATGGGGGGGTGTTATCTCTTTTGTCGAAAATCAGCCGTTTTTGCTCGAACATTAAATGCCTCCAAATGGTATTTAATTAACTTCCCGGGGTGAAGAAACCCTTTTTGAGAACTCAGAGTGAGTAAATTGGCCATTTTCATGCACTTTTAACCATTCCATAAATCTTGTGTTTTGGGCCCCTGGAAGCATGAAAATCACTTTAAACATGCTAATTTTAGCTCTAACACTGATGATCCACCTACAAATGTGAACTGACGTTCAAAAATAAAACATTTGAAAACGGACCATTTTCCACATTTCTGAAGCATGACGTAATGGGGGGGTGTTATCTCTTTTGTCGAAAATCAGCCGTTTTTGCTCGAACATTAAATGCCTCCAAATGGTATTTATTTCACTTCCCGAGCCCCTGGAAGCATGAAAATCACTTTAAACATGCTAATTTTAGCTCTAACACTGATGATCCACCTACAAATGTGAACTGACGTTCAAAAATAAAACATTTGAAAACGGACCATTTTCCACATTTCTGAAGCATGACGTAATGGGGGGGTGTTATCTCTTTTGTCGAAAATCAGCCGTTTTTGCTCGAACATTAAATGCCTCCAAATGGTATTTATTTCACTTCCCGGGGTGAAGAAACCCTTTTTGAGAACTCAGAGTGAGTAAATTGGCCATTTTCATGCACTTTTAACCATTCCATAAATCTTGTGTTTTGGGCCCCTGGAAGCATGAAAATCACTTTAAACATGCTAATTTTAGCTCTAACACTGATGATCCACCTACAAATGTGAACTGACGTTCAAAAATAAAACATTTGAAAACGGACCATTTTCCACATTTCTGAAGCATGACGTAATGGGGGGGTGTTATCTCTTTTGTCGAAAATCAGCCGTTTTTGCTCGAACATTAACTGCCTCCAAATGGTATTTAATTAACTTCCCGGGGTGAAGAAACCCTTTTTGAGAACTCAGAGTGAGTAAATTGGCCATTTTCATGCACTTTTAACCATTCCATAAATCTTGTGTTTTGGGCCCCTGGAAGCATGAAAATCACTTTAAACATGCTAATTTTAGCTCTAACACTGATGATCCACCTACAAATGTGAACTGACGTTCAAAAATAAAACATTTGAAAACGGACCATTTTCCACATTTCTGAAGCATGACGTAATGGGGGGGTGTTATCTCTTTTGTCGAAAATCAGCCGTTTTTGCTCGAACATTAAATGCCTCCAAATGGTATTTAATTAACTTCCCGAGCCCCTGGAAGCATGAAAATCACTTTAAACATGCTAATTTTAGCTCTAACACTGATGATCCACCTACAAATGTGAACTGACGTTCAAAAATAAAACATTTGAAAACGGACCATTTTCCACATTTCTGAAGCATGACGTAATGGGGGGGTGTTATCTCTTTTGTCGAAAATCAGCCGTTTTTGCTCGAACATTAAATGCCTCCAAATGGTATTTAATTAACTTACCGGGGTGAAGAAACCCTTTTTGAGAACTCAGAGTGAGTAAATTGGCCATTTTCATGCACTTTTAACCATTCCATAAATCTTGTGTTTTGGGCCCCTGGAAGCATGAAAATCACTTTAAACATGCTAATTTTAGCTCTAACACTGATGATCCACCTACAAATGTGAACTGACGTTCAAAAATAAAACATTTGAAAACGGACCATTTTCCACATTTCTGAAGCATGACGTAATGGGGGGGTGTTATCTCTTTTGTCGAAAATCAGCCGTTTTTGCTCGAACATTAAATGCCTCCAAATGGTATTTAATTAACTTCCCGAGCCCCTGGAAGCATGAAAATCCCTTTAAACATGCTAATTTTAGCTCTAACACTGATGATCCACCTACAAATGTGAACTGACGTTCAAAAATAAAACATTTGAAAACGGACCATTTTCCACATTTCTGAAGCATGACGTAATGGGGGGTGTTATCTCTTTTGTCGAAAATCAGCCGTTTTTGCTCGAACATTAAATGCCTCCAAATGGTATTTAATTAACTTCCCGAGCCCCTGGAAGCATGAAAATCACTTTAAACATGCTAATTTTAGCTCTAACACTGATGATCCACCTACAAATGTGAACTGACGTTCAAAAATAAAACATTTGAAAACGGACCATTTTCCACATTTCTGAAGCATGACGTAATGGGGGGGTGTTATCTCTTTTGTCGAAAATCAGCCGTTTTTGCTCGAACATTAAATGCCTCCAAATGGTATTTAATTAACTTCCCGAGCCCCTGGAAGCATGAAAATCACTTTAAACATGCTAATTTTAGCTCTAACACTGATGATCCACCTACAAATGTGAACTGACGTTCAAAAATAAAACATTTGAAAACGGACCATTTTCCACATTTCTGAAGCATGACGTAATGGGGGGGTGTTATCTCTTTTGTCGAAAATCAGCCGTTTTTGCTCGAACATTAAATGCCTCCAAATGGTATTTAATTAACTTCCCGGGGTGAAGAAACCCTTTTTGAGAACTCAGAGTGAGTAAATTGGCCATTTTCATGCACTTTTAACCATTCCATAAATCTTGTGTTTTGGGCCCCTGGAAGCATGAAAATCACTTTAAACATGCTAATTTTAGCTCTAACACTGATGATCCACCTACAAATGTGAACTGACGTTCAAAAATAAAACATTTGAAAACGGACCATTTTCCACATTTCTGAAGCATGACGTAATGGGGGGGTGTTACCTCTTTTGTCGAAAATCAGCCGTTTTTGCTCGAACATTAAATGCCTCCAAATGGTATTTAATTAACTTCCCGAGCCCCTGGAAGCATGAAAATCCCTTTAAACATGCTAATTTTAGCTCTAACACTGATGATCCACCTACAAATGTGAACTGACGTTCAAAAATAAAACATTTGAAAACGGACCATTTTCCACATTTCTGAAGCATGACGTAATGAGGGGGTGTTATCTCTTTTGTCGAAAATCAGCCGTTTTTGCTCGAACATTAAATGCCTCCAAATGGTATTTATTTCACTTCCCGGGGTGAAGAAACCCTTTTTGAGAACTCAGAGTGAGTGAATTGGCCATTTTCATGCACTTTTAACCATTCCATAAATCTTGTGTTTTGGGCCCCTGGAAGCATGAAAATCACTTTAAACATGCTAATTTTAGCTCTAACAATGATGATCCACCTACAAATGTGAACTGACGTTCAAAAATAAAACATTTGAAAACGGACCATTTTCCACATTTCTGAAGCATGACGTAATGGGGGGGGTGTTATCTCTTTTGTCGAAAATCAGCCGTTTTTGCTCGAACATTAAATGCCTCCAAATGGTATTTATTTCACTTCCCGAGCCCCTGGAAGCATGAAAATCACTTTAAACATGCTAATTTTAGCTCTAACACTGATGATCCACCTACAAATGTGAACTTACGTTCAAAAATAAAACATTTGAAAACGGACCATTTTCCACATTTCTGAAGCATGACGTAATGGGGGGGTGTTATCTCTTTTGTCGAAAATCAGCCGTTTTTGCTCTAACATTAAATGCCTCCAAATGGTATTTAATTAACTTCCCGGGGTGAAGAAACCCTTTTTGAGAACTCAGAGTGAGTAAATTGGCCATTTTCATGCACTTTTAACCATTCCATAAATCTTGTGTTTTGGGCCCCTGGAAGCATGAAAATCACTTCAAACATGCTAATTTTAGCTCTAACACTGATGATCCACCTACAAATGTGAACTGACGTTCAAAAATAAAACATTTGAAAACGGACCATTTTCCACATTTCTGAAGCATGACGTAATGGGGGGGTGTTATCTCTTTTGTCGAAAATCAGCCGCTTTTGCTCGAACATTAAATGCCTCCAAATGGTATTTATTTCACTTCCCGAGCCCCTGGAAGCATGAAAATCACTTTAAACATGCTAATTTTAGCTCGAACACTGACGATCCACCTACAAATGTGAACTGACGTTCAAAAATAAAACATTTGAAAACGGACCATTTTCCACATTTCTGAAGCATGACGTAATGGGGGGGTGTTATCTCTTTTGTCGAAAATCAGCCGTTTTTGCTCGAACATTAAATGCCTCCAAATGGTATTTATTTCACTTCCCGGGGTGAAGAAACCCTTTTTGAGAACTCAGAGTGAGTAAATTGGCCATTTTCATGCACTTTTAACCATTCCATAAATCTTGTGTTTTGGGCCCCTGGAAGCATGAAAATCACTTTAAACATGCTAATTTTAGCTCTAACACTGATGATAAACCTACAAATGTGAACTGACGTTCAAAAATAAAACATTTGAAAACGGACCATTTTCCACATTTCTGAAGCATGACGTAATGGGGGGGTGTTATCTCTTTTGTCGAAAATCAGCCGTTTTTGCTCGAACATTAAATGCCTCCAAATGGTATTTAATTAACTTCCCGAGCCCCTGGAAACATGAAAATCACTTTAAACATGCTAATTTTAGCTCTAACACTGATGATCCACCTACAAATGTGAACTGACGTTCAAAAATAAAACATTTGAAAACGGACCATTTTCCACATTTCTGAAGCATGACGTAATGGGGGGGTGTTATCTCTTTTGTCGAAAATCAGCCGTTTTTGCTCGAACATTAAATGCCTCCAAATGGTATTTAATTAACTTCCCGAGCCCCTGGAAGCATGAAAATCACTTTAAACATGCTAATTTTAGCTCTAACACTGATGATCCACCTACAAATGTGAACTGACGTTCAAAAATAAAACATTTGAAAACGGACCATTTTCCACATTTCTGAAGCATGACGTAATGGGGGGGTGTTATCGCTTTTGTCGAAAATCAGCCGCTTTTGCTCGAACATTAAATGCCTCCAAATGGTATTTATTTCACTTCCCGAGCCCCTGGAAGCATGAAAATCACTTTAAACATGCTAATTTTAGCTCGAACACTGACGATCCACCTACAAATGTGAACTGACGTTCAAAAATAAAACATTTGAAAACGGACCATTTTCCACATTTCTGAAGCATGACGTAATGGGGGGGTGTTATCTCTTTTGTCGAAAATCAGCCGTTTTTGCTCGAACATTAAATGCCTCCAAATGGTATTTATTTCACTTCCCGGGGTGAAGAAACCCTTTTTGAGAACTCAGAGTGAGTAAATTGGCCATTTTCATGCACTTTTAACCATTCCATAAATTTTGTGTTTTGGGCCCCTGGAAGCATGAAAATCACTTTAAACATGCTAATTTTAGCTCTAACACTGATGATAAACCTACAAATGTGAACTGACGTTCAAAAATAAAACATTTGAAAACGGACCATTTTCCACATTTCTGAAGCATGACGTAATGGGGGGGTGTTATCTCTTTTGTCGAAAATCAGCCGTTTTTGCTCGAACATTAAATGCCTCCAAATGGTATTTAATTAACTTCCCGAGCCCCTGGAAACATGAAAATCACTTTAAACATGCTAATTTTAGCTCTAACACTGATGATCCACCTACAAATGCGAACTGACGTTCAAAAATAAAACATTTGAAAACGGACCATTTTCCACATTTCTGAAGCATGACGTAATGGGGGGGTGTTATCTCTTTTGTCGAAAATCAGCCGTTTTTGCTCGAACATTAAATGCCTCCAAATGGTATTTAATTAACTTCCCGAGCCCCTGGAAGCATGAAAATCACTTTAAACATGCTAATTTTAGCTCTAACACTGATGATCCACCTACAAATGTGAACTGACGTTCAAAAATAAAACATTTGAAAACGGACCATTTTCCACATTTCTGAAGCATGACGTAATGGGGGGGTGTTATCTCTTTTGTCGAAAATCAGCCGTTTTTGCTCGAACATTAATTGCCTCCAAATGGTATTTAATTAACTTCCCGGGGTGAAGAAACCCTTTTTGAGAACTCAGAGTGAGTAAATTGGCCATTTTCATGCACTTTTAACCATTCCATAAATCTTGTGTTTTGGGCCCCAAGAAGCATGAAAATCACTTTAAACATGCTAATTTTAACTCTAACACTGATGATCCACCTACAAATGTGAACTGACGTTCAAAAATAAAACATTTGAAAATGGACCATTTTCCACATTTCTGAAGCATGACGTAATGGGGGGGTGTTATCTCTTTTGTCGAAAATCAGCCGTTTTTGCTCGAACATTAAATGCCTCCAAATGGTATTTAATTAACTTCCGAGCCCCTGGAAGCATGAAAATCACTTTAAACATGCTAATTTTAGCTCTAACACTGATGATCCACCTACAAATGTGAACTGACGTTCAAAAATAAAACATTTGAAAACGGACTATTTTCCACATTTCTGAAGCATGACGTAATGGGGGGGTGTTATCTCTTTTGTCGAAAATCAGCCGTTTTTTGCTCGAACATTAAATGCCTCCAAATGGTATTTAATTAACTTCCCGAGCCCCTGGAAGCATGAAAATCACTTTAAACATGCTAATTTTAGCTCTAACACTGATGATCCACCTACAAATGTGAACTGACGTTAAAAAATAAAACATTTGAAAACGGACCATTTTCCACATTTCTGAAGCATGACGTAATGGGGTGTTATCTCTTTTGTCGAAAATCAGCCGTTTTTGCTCGAACATTAAATGCCTCCAAATGGTATTTAATTAACTTCCCGAGCCCATGGAAGCATGAAAATCACTTTAAACATGCTAATTTTAGCTCTAACACTGATGATCCACCTACAAATGTGAACTGACGTTTAAAAATAAAACATTTGAAAACGGACCATTTTCCACATTTCTGAAGCATGACGTAATGGGGGGGTGTTATCTCTTTTGTCGAAAATCAGCCGTTTTTGCTCGAACATTAAATGCCTCCAAATGGTATTTAATTAACTTCCCGAGCCCCTGGAAGCATGAAAATCACTTTAAACATGCTAATTTTAGCTCTAACACTGATGATCCACCTACAAATGTGAACTGACGTTCAAAAATAAAACATTTGAAAACGGACCATTTTCCACATTTCTGAAGCATGACGTAATGGGGGGTGTTATCTCTTTTGTCGAAAATCAGCCGTTTTTGCTCTAACATTAAATGCCTCCAAATGGTATTTAATTAACTTCCCGGGGTGAAGATACCCTTTTTGAGAACTCAGAGTGAGTAAATTGGCCATTTTCATGCACTTTTAACCATTCCATAAATCTTGTGTTTTGGGCCCCTGGAAGCATGAAAATCACTTTAAACATGCTAATTTTAGCTCTAACACTGATGATCCACCTACAAATGTGAACTGACGTTCAAAAATAAAACATTTGAAAACGGACCATTTTCCACATTTCTGAAGCATGACGTAATGGGGGGGTGTTATCTCTTTTGTCGAAAATCAGCCGTTTTTGCTCGAACATTAAATGCCTCCAAATGGTATTTAATTAACTTCCCGGGGTGAAGAAACCCTTTTTGAGAACTCAGAGTGAGTAAATTGGCCATTTTCATGCACTTTTAACCATTCCATAAATCTTGTGTTTTGGGCCCCTGGAAGCATGAAAATCACTTTAAACATGCTAATTTTAGCTCTAACACTGATGATCCACCTACAAATGTGAACTGACGTTCAAAAATAAAACATTTGAATACGGACCATTTTCCACATTTCTGAAGCATGACGTAATGGGGGGGTGTTATCTCTTTTGTCGAAAATCAGCCGTTTTTGCTCGAACATTAAATGCCTCCAAATGGTATTTAATTAACTTCCCGGGGTGAAGAAACCCTTTTTGAGAACTCAGAGTGAGTGAATTGGCCATTTTCATGCACTTTTAACCATTCCATAAATCTTGTGTTTTGGGCCCCTGGAAGCATGAAAATCACTTTAAACATGCTAATTTTAGCTCTAACAATGATGATCCACCTACAAATGTGAACTGACGTTCAAAAATAAAACATTTGAAAACGGACCATTTTCCACATTTCTGAAGCATGACGTAATGGGGGGGGTGTTATCTCTTTTGTCGAAAATCAGCCGTTTTTGCTCGAACATTAAATGCCTCCAAATGGTATTTATTTCACTTCCCGAGCCCCTGGAAGCATGAAAATCACTTTAAACATGCTAATTTTAGCTCTAACACTGATGATCCACCTACAAATGTGAACTTACGTTCAAAAATAAAACATTTGAAAACGGACCATTTTCCACATTTCTGAAGCATGACGTAATGGGGGGGTGTTATCTCTTTTGTCGAAAATCAGCCGTTTTTGCTCTAACATTAAATGCCTCCAAATGGTATTTAATTAACTTCCCGGGGTGAAGAAACCCTTTTTGAGAACTCAGAGTGAGTAAATTGGCCATTTTCATGCACTTTTAACCATTCCATAAATCTTGTGTTTTGGGCCCCTGGAAGCATGAAAATCACTTTAAACATGCTAATTTTAGCTCTAACACTGATGATCCACCTACAAATGTGAACTGACGTTCAAAAATAAAACATTTGAAAACGGACCATTTTCCACATTTCTGAAGCATGACGTAATGGGGGGGTGTTATCTCTTTTGTCGAAAATCAGCCGCTTTTGCTCGAACATTAAATGCCTCCAAATGGTATTTATTTCACTTCCCGAGCCCCTGGAAGCATGAAAATCACTTTAAACATGCTAATTTTAGCTCGAACACTGACGATCCACCTACAAATGTGAACTGACGTTCAAAAATAAAACATTTGAAAACGGACCATTTTCCACATTTCTGAAGCATGACGTAATGGGGGGGTGTTATCTCTTTTGTCGAAAATCAGCCGTTTTTGCTCGAACATTAAATGCCTCCAAATGGTATTTATTTCACTTCCCGGGGTGAAGAAACCCTTTTTGAGAACTCAGAGTGAGTAAATTGGCCATTTTCATGCACTTTTAACCATTCCATAAATCTTGTGTTTTGGGCCCCTGGAAGCATGAAAATCACTTTAAACATGCTAATTTTAGCTCTAACACTGATGATAAACCTACAAATGTGAACTGACGTTCAAAAATAAAACATTTGAAAACGGACCATTTTCCACATTTCTGAAGCATGACGTAATGGGGGGGTGTTATCTCTTTTGTCGAAAATCAGCCGTTTTTGCTCGAACATTAAATGCCTCCAAATGGTATTTAATTAACTTCCCGAGCCCCTGGAAACATGAAAATCACTTTAAACATGCTAATTTTAGCTCTAACACTGATGATCCACCTACAAATGTGAACTGACGTTCAAAAATAAAACATTTGAAAACGGACCATTTTCCACATTTCTGAAGCATGACGTAATGGGGGGGTGTTATCTCTTTTGTCGAAAATCAGCCGTTTTTGCTCGAACATTAAATGCCTCCAAATGGTATTTAATTAACTTCCCGAGCCCCTGGAAGCATGAAAATCACTTTAAACATGCTAATTTTAGCTCTAACACTGATGATCCACCTACAAATGTGAACTGACGTTCAAAAATAAAACATTTGAAAACGGACCATTTTCCACATTTCTGAAGCATGACGTAATGGGGGGGTGTTATCTCTTTTGTCGAAAATCAGCCGTTTTTGCTCGAACATTAAATGCCTCCAAATGGTATTTAATTAACTTCCCGGGGTGAAGAAACCCTTTTTGAGAACTCAGAGTGAGTAAATTGGCCATTTTCATGCACTTTTAACCATTCCATAAATCTTGTGTTTTGGGCCCCAAGAAGCATGAAAATCACTTTAAACATGCTAATTTTAACTCTAACACTGATGATCCACCTACAAATGTGAACTGACGTTCAAAAATAAAACATTTGAAAATGGACCATTTTCCACATTTCTGAAGCATGACGTAATGGGGGGGTGTTATCTCTTTTGTCGAAAATCAGCCGTTTTTGCTCGAACATTAAATGCCTCCAAATGGTATTTAATTAACTTCCCGAGCCCCTGGAAGCATGAAAATCACTTTAAACATGCTAATTTTAGCTCTAACACTGATGATCCACCTACAAATGTGAACTGACGTTCAAAAATAAAACATTTGAAAACGGACTATTTTCCACATTTCTGAAGCATGACGTAATGGGGGGGTGTTATCTCTTTTGTCGAAAATCAGCCGTTTTTTGCTCGAACATTAAATGCCTCCAAATGGTATTTAATTAACTTCCCGAGCCCCTGGAAGCATGAAAATCACTTTAAACATGCTAATTTTAGCTCTAACACTGATGATCCACCTACAAATGTGAACTGACGTTAAAAAATAAAACATTTGAAAACGGACCATTTTCCACATTTCTGAAGCATGACGTAATGGGGTGTTATCTCTTTTGTCGAAAATCAGCCGTTTTTGCTCGAACATTAAATGCCTCCAAATGGTATTTAATTAACTTCCCGAGCCCCTGGAAGCATGAAAATCACTTTAAACATGCTAATTTTAGCTCTAACACTGATGATCCACCTACAAATGTGAACTGACGTTCAAAAATAAAACATTTGAAAACGGACCATTTTCCACATTTCTGAAGCATGACGTAATGGGGGGGTGTTATCTCTTTTGTCGAAAATCAGCCGTTTTTGCTCTAACATTAAATGCCTCCAAATGGTATTTAATTAACTTCCCGGGGTGAAGAAACCCTTTTTGAGAACTCAGAGTGAGTAAATTGGCCATTTTCATGCACTTTTAACCATTCCATAAATCTTGTGTTTTGGGCCCCTGGAAGCATGAAAATCACTTTAAACATGCTAATTTTAGCTCTAACACTGATGATCCACCTACAAATGTGAACTGACGTTCAAAAATAAAACATTTGAAAACGGACCATTTTCCACATTTCTGAAGCATGACGTAATGGGGGGGTGTTATCTCTTTTGTCGAAAATCAGCCGTTTTTGCTCGAACATTAAATGCCTCCAAATGGTATTTAATTAACTTCCCGGGGTGAAGAAACCCTTTTTGAGAACTCAGAGTGAGTAAATTGGCCATTTTCATGCACTTTTAACCATTCCATAAATCTTGTGTTTTGGGCCCCTGGAAGCATGAAAATCACTTTAAACATGCTAATTTTAGCTCTAACACTGATGATCCACCTACAAATGTGAACTGACGTTCAAAAATAAAACATTTGAATACGGACCATTTTCCACATTTCTGAAGCATGACGTAATGGGGGGGGTGTTATCTATTTTGTCGAAAATCAGCCGTTTTTGCTCGAACATTAAATGCCTCCAAATGGTATTTAATTAACTTCTCGAGCCCCTGGAAGCATGAAAATCACTTTAAACATGCTAATTTTAGCTCTAACAATGATGATCCACCTACAAATGTGAACTGACGTTCAAAAATAAAACATTTGAAAACGGACCATTTTCCACATTTCTGAAGCATGACGTAATGGGGGGGTGTTATCTCTTTTGTCGAAAATCAGCCGTTTTTGCTCGAACATTAAATGCCTCCAAATGGTATTTAATTAACTTCCCGAGCCCCTGGAAGCATGAAAATCACTTTAAACATGCTAATTTTAGCTCTAACACTGATGATCCACCTACAAATGTGAACTGACGTTCAAAAATAAAACATTTGAAAACGGACCATTTTCCACATTTCTGAAGCATGACGTAATGGGGGGGTGTTATCTCTTTTGTCGAAAATCAGCCGTTTTTGCTCGAACATTAAATGCCTCCAAATGGTATTTAATTAACTTCCCGAGCCCCTGGAAGCATGAAAATCACTTTAAACATGCTAATTTTAGCTCTAACACTGATGATCCACCTACAAATGTGAACTGACGTTCAAAAATAAAACATTTGAAAACGGACCATTTTCCACATTTCTGAAGCATGACGTAATGGGGGGGTGTTATCTCTTTTGTCGAAAATCAGCCGTTTTTGCTCGAACATTAAATGCCTCCAAATGGTATTTAATTAACTTCCCGGGGTGAAGAAACCCTTTTTGAGAACTCAGAGTGAGTAAATTGGCCATTTTCATGCACTTTTAACCATTCCATAAATCTTGTGCTTTGGGCCCCTGGAAGCATGAAAATCACTTTAAACATGCTAATTTTAGCTCTAACACTGATGATCCACCTACAAATGTGAACTGACGTTCAAAAATAAAACATTTGAAAACGGACCATTTTCCACATTTCTGAAGCATGACGTAATGGGGGGGGTGTTATCTCTTTTGTCGAAAATCAGCCGTTTTTGCTCGAACATTAAATGCCTCCAAATGGTATTTAATTAACTTCCCGGGGTGAAGAAACCCTTTTTGAGAACTCAGAGTGAGTAAATTGGCCATTTTCATGCACTTTTAATCATTCCATAAATCTTGTGTTTTGGGCCCCAAGAAGCATGAAAATCACTTTAAACATGCTAATTTTAGCTCTAACACTGATGATCCACCTACAAATGTGAACTGACGTTCAAAAATAAAACATTTGAAAACGGACCATTTTCCACATTTCTGAAGCATGACGTAATGGGGGGGTGTTATCTCTTTTGTCGAAAATCAGCCGTTTTTGCTCGAACATTAAATGCCTCCAAATGGTATTTAATTAACTTCCCGAGCCCCTGGAAGCATGAAAATCACTTTAAACATGCTAATTTTAGCTCTAACACTGATGATCCACCTACAAATGTGAACTGACGTTCAAAAATAAAACATTTGAAAACGGACCATTTTCCACATTTCTGAAGCATGACGTAATGGGGGGGTGTTATCTCTTTTGTCGAAAATCAGCCGTTTTTGCTCTAACATTAAATGCCTCCAAATGGTATTTAATTAACTTCCTGGGGTGAAGAAACCCTTTTTGAGAACTCAGAGTGAGTAAATTGGCCATTTTCATGCACTTTTAACCATTCCATAAATCTTGTGTTTTGGTCCCCTGGAAGCATGAAAATCACTTTAAACATGCTAATTTTAGCTCTAACACTGATGATCCACCTACAAATGTGAACTGACGTTCAAAAATAAAACATTTGAAAACGGACCATTTTCCACATTTCTGAAGCATGACGTAATAGGGGGGTGTTATCTCTTTTGTCGAAAATCAGCCGTTTTTGCTCGAACATTAAATGCCTCCAAATGGTATTTAATTAACTTCCCGAGCCCCTGGAAGCATGAAAATCACTTTAAACATGCTAATTTTAGCTCTAACACTGATGATCCACTTACAAATGTGAACTGACGTTCAAAAATAAAACATTTGAAAACGGACCATTTTCCACATTTCTGAAGCATGACGTAATGGGGGGGTGTTATCTCTTTTGTCGAAAATCAGCCGTTTTTGCTCGAACATTAAATGCCTCCAAATGGTATTTAATTAACTTCCCGAGCCCCTGGAAGCATGAAAATCACTTTAAACATGCTAATTTTAGCTCTAACACTGATGATCCACCTACAAATGTGAACTGACGTTCAAAAATAAAACATTTGAAAACGGACCATTTTCCACATTTCTGAAGCATGACGTAATGGGGAGGTGTTATCTCTTTTGTCGAAAATCAGCCGTTTTTGCTCGAACATTAAATGCCTTCAAATGGTATTTAATTAACTTCCCGAGCCCCTGGAAGCATGAAAATCACTTTAAACATGCTAATTTTAGCTCTAACACTGATGATCCACCTACAAATGTGAACTGACGTTCAAAAATAAAACATTTGAAAACGGACCATTTTCCACATTTCTGAAGCATGACGTAATGGGGGGGTGTTATCTCTTTTGTCGAAAATCAGCCGTTTTTGCTCGAACATTAAATGCCTCCAAATGGTATTTAATTAACTTCCCGAGCCCCTGGAAGCATGAAAATCACTTTAAACATGCTAATTTTAGCTCTAACACTGATGATCCACCTACAAATGTGAACTGACGTTCAAAAATAAAACATTTGAAAACGGACCATTTTCCACATTTCTGAAGCATGACGTAATGGGGGGGTGTTATCTCTTTTGTCAAAAATCTGCCGTTTTTGCTCGAACATTAAATGCCTCCAAATGGTATTTAATTAACTTCCCGAGCCCCTGGAAGCATGAAAATCACTTTAAACATGCTAATTTTAGCTCTAACACTGATGATCCACCTACAAATGTGAACTGACGTTCAAAAATAAAACATTTGAAAACGGACCATTTTCCACATTTCTGAAGCATGACGTAATGGGGGGGTGTTATCTCTTTTGTCGAAAATCAGCCGTTTTTGCTCGAACATTAAATGCCTCCAAATGGTATTTAATTAACTTCCCGAGCCCCTGGAAGTATGAAAATCACTTTAAACATGCTAATTTTAGCTCTAACACTGATGATCCACCTACAAATGTGAACTGACGTTCAAAAATAAAACATTTGAAAACGGACCATTTTCCACATTTCTGAAGCATGACGTAATGGGGGGGTGTTATCTCTTTTGTCGAAAATCAGCCGTTTTTGCTCGAACATTAAATGCCTCCAAATGGTATTTAATTAACTTCCCGAGCCCCTGGAAGCATGAAAATTACTTTAAACATGCTAATTTTAGCTCTAACACTGATGATCCACCTACAAATGTGAACTGACGTTCAAAAATAAAACATTTGAAAACGGACCATTTTCCACATTTCTGAAGCATGACGTAATGGGGGGGTGTTATCTCTTTTGTCGAAAATCTGCCGTTTTTGCTCGAACATTAAAGGCCTCCAAATGGTATTTAATTAACTTCCCGAGCCCCTGGAAGCATGAAAATCACTTTAAACATGCTAATTTTAGCTCTAACACTGATGATCCACCTACAAATGTGAACTGACGTTCAAAAATAAAACATTTGAAAACGGACCATTTTCCACATTTCTGAAGCATGACGTAATGGGGGGGTGTTATCTCTTTTGTCGAAAATCAGCCGTTTTTGCTCGAACATTAAATGCCTCCAAATGGTATTTAATTAACTTCCCGAGCCCCTGGAAGCATGAAAATCACTTTAAACATGCTAATTTTAGCTCTAACACTGATGATCCACCTACAAATGTGAACTGACGTTCAAAAATAAAACATTTGAAAACGGACCATTTTCCACATTTCTGAAGCATGACGTAATGAGGGGGTGTTATCTCTTTTGTCGAAAATCAGCCGTTTTTGCTCGAACATTAAATGCCTCCAAATGGTATTTATTTCACTTCCCGGGGTGAAGAAACCCTTTTTGAGAACTCAGAGTGAGTAAATTGGCCATTTTCATGCACTTTTAACCATTCCATAAATCTTGTGTTTTGGGCCCCTGGAAGCATGAAAATCACTTTAAACATGCTAATTTTAGCTCTAACAATGATGATCCACCTACAAATGTGAACTGACGTTCAAAAATAAAACATTTGAAAACGGACCATTTTCCACATTTCTGAAGCATGACGTAATGGGGGGGGTGTTATCTCTTTTGTCGAAAATCAGCCGTTTTTGCTCGAACATTAAATGCCTCCAAATGGTATTTATTTCACTTCCTGAGCCCCTGGAAGCATGAAAATCACTTTAAACATGCTAATTTTAGCTCTAACACTGATGATCCACCTACAAATGTGAACTTACGTTCAAAAATAAAACATTTGAAAACGGACCATTTTCCACATTTCTGAAGCATGACGTAATGGGGGGGTGTTATCTCTTTTGTCGAAAATCAGCCGTTTTTGCTCTAACATTAAATGCCTCCAAATGGTATTTAATTAACTTCCCGGGGTGAAGAAACCCTTTTTGAGAACTCAGAGTGAGTAAATTGGCCATTTTCAAGCACTTTTAACCATTCCATAAATCTTGTGTTTTGGGCCCCTGGAAGCATGAAAATCACTTTAAACATGCTAATTTTAGCTCTAACACTGATGATCCACCTACAAATGTGAACTGACGTTCAAAAATAAAACATTTGAAAACGGACCATTTTCCACATTTCTGAAGCATGACGTAATGGGGGGGTGTTATCTCTTTTGTCGAAAATCAGCCGCTTTTGCTCGAACATTAAATGCCTCCAAATGGTATTTATTTCACTTCCCGAGCCCCTGGAAGCATGAAAATCACTTTAAACATGCTAATTTTAGCTCTAACACTGATGATCCACCTACAAATGTGAACTGACGTTCAAAAATAAAACATTTGAAAACGGACCATTTTCCACATTTCTGAAGCATGACGTAATGAGGGGGTGTTATCTCTTTTGTCGAAAATCAGCCGTTTTTGCTCGAACATTAAATGCCTCCAAATGGTATTTATTTCACTTCCCGGGGTGAAGAAACCCTTTTTGAGAACTCAGAGTGAGTAAATTGGCCATTTTCATGCACTTTTAACCATTCCATAAATCTTGTGTTTTGGGCCCCTGGAAGCATGAAAATCACTTTAAACATGCTAATTTTAGCTCTAACAATGATGATCCACCTACAAATGTGAACTGACGTTCAAAAATAAAACATTTGAAAACGGACCATTTTCCACATTTCTGAAGCATGACGTAATGGGGGGGGTGTTATCTCTTTTGTCGAAAATCAGCCGTTTTTGCTCGAACATTAAATGCCTCCAAATGGTATTTATTTCACTTCCCGAGCCCCTGGAAGCATGAAAATCACTTTAAACATGCTAATTTTAGCTCTAACACTGATGATCCACCTACAAATGTGAACTTACGTTCAAAAATAAAACATTTGAAAACGGACCATTTTCCACATTTCTGAAGCATGACGTAATGGGGGGGTGTTATCTCTTTTGTCGAAAATCAGCCGTTTTTGCTCTAACATTAAATGCCTCCAAATGGTATTTAATTAACTTCCCGGGGTGAAGAAACCCTTTTTGAGAACTCAGAGTGAGTAAATTGGCCATTTTCAAGCACTTTTAACCATTCCATAAATCTTGTGTTTTGGGCCCCTGGAAGCATGAAAATCACTTTAAACATGCTAATTTTAGCTCTAACACTGATGATCCACCTACAAATGTGAACTGACGTTCAAAAATAAAACATTTGAAAACGGACCATTTTCCACATTTCTGAAGCATGACGTAATGGGGGGGTGTTATCTCTTTTGTCGAAAATCAGCCGCTTTTGCTCGAACATTAAATGCCTCCAAATGGTATTTATTTCACTTCCCGAGCCCCTGGAAGCATGAAAATCACTTTAAACATGCTAATTTTAGCTCGAACACTGACGATCCACCTACAAATGTGAACTGACGTTCAAAAATAAAACATTTGAAAACGGACCATTTTCCACATTTCTGAAGCATGACGTAATGGGGGGGTGTTATCTCTTTTGTCGAAAATCAGCCGTTTTTGCTCGAACATTAAATGCCTCCAAATGGTATTTATTTCACTTCCCGGGGTGAAGAAACCCTTTTTGAGAACTCAGAGTGAGTAAATTGGCCATTTTCATGCACTTTTAACCATTCCATAAATCTTGTGTTTTGGGCCCCTGGAAGCATGAAAATCACTTTAAACATGCTAATTTTAGCTCTAACACTGATGATAAACCTACAAATGTGAACTGACGTTCAAAAATAAAACATTTGAAAACGGACCATTTTCTACATTTCTGAAGCATGACGTAATGGGGGGGTGTTATCTCTTTTGTCGAAAATCAGCCGTTTTTGCTCGAACATTAAATGCCTCCAAATGGTATTTAATTAACTTCCCGAGCCCCTGGAAACATGAAAATCACTTTAAACATGCTAATTTTAGCTCTAACACTGATGATCCACCTACAAATGTGAACTGACGTTCAAAAATAAAACATTTGAAAACGGACCATTTTCCACATTTCTGAAGCATGACGTAATGGGGGGGTGTTATCTCTTTTGTCGAAAATCAGCCGTTTTTGCTCGAACATTAAATGCCTCCAAATGGTATTTAATTAACTTCCCGAGCCCCTGGAAGCATGAAAATCACTTTAAACATGCTAATTTTAGCTCTAACACTGATGATCCACCTACAAATGTGAACTGACGTTCAAAAATAAAACATTTGAAAACGGACCATTTTCCACATTTCTGAAGCATGACGTAATGGGGGGGTGTTATCTCTTTTGTCGAAAATCAGCCGTTTTTGCTCGAACATTAAATGCCTCCAAATGGTATTTAATTAACTTCCCGGGGTGAAGAAACCCTTTTTGAGAACTCAGAGTGAGTAAATTGGCCATTTTCATGCACTTTTAACCATTCCATAAATCTTGTGTTTTGGGCCCCAAGAAGCATGAAAATCACTTTAAACATGCTAATTTTAACTCTAACACTGATGATCCACCTACAAATGTGAACTGACGTTCAAAAATAAAACATTTGAAAATGGACCATTTTCCACATTTCTGAAGCATGACGTAATGGGGGGGTGTTATCTCTTTTGTCGAAAATCAGCCGTTTTTGCTCGAACATTAAATGCCTCCAAATGGTATTAAATTAACTTCCCGAGCCCCTGGAAGCATGAAAATCACTTTAAACATGCTAATTTTAGCTCTAACACTGATGATCCACCTACAAATGTGAACTGACGTTCAAAAATAAAACATTTGAAAACGGACTATTTTCCACATTTCTGAAGCATGACGTAATGGGGGGGTGTTATCTCTTTTGTCGAAAATCAGCCGTTTTTTGCTCGAACATTAAATGCCTCCAAATGGTATTTAATTAACTTCCCGAGCCCCTGGAAGCATGAAAATCACTTTAAACATGCTAATTTTAGCTCTAACACTGATGATCCACCTACAAATGTGAACTGACGTTAAAAAATAAAACATTTGAAAACGGACCATTTTCCACATTTCTGAAGCATGACGTAATGGGGTGTTATCTCTTTTGTCGAAAATCAGCCGTTTTTGCTCGAACATTAAATGCCTCCAAATGGTATTTAATTAACTTCCCGAGTCCATGGAAGCATGAAAATGACTTTAAACATGCTAATTTTAGCTCTAACACTGATGATCCACCTACAAATGTGAACTGACGTTTAAAAATAAAACATTTGAAAACGGACCATTTTCCACATTTCTGAAGCATGACGTAATGGGGGGGTGTTATCTCTTTTGTCGAAAATCAGCCGTTTTTGCTCGAACATTAAATGCCTCCAAATGGTATTTAATTAACTTCCCGAGCCCCTGGAAGCATGAAAATCACTTTAAACATGCTAATTTTAGCTCTAACACTGATGATCCACCTACAAATGTGAACTGACGTTCAAAAATAAAACATTTGAAAACGGACCATTTTCCACATTTCTGAAGCATGACGTAATGGGGGGGTGTTATCTCTTTTGTCGAAAATCAGCCGTTTTTGCTCTAACATTAAATGCCTCCAAATGGTATTTAATTAACTTCCCGGGGTGAAGAAACCCTTTTTGAGAACTCAGAGTGAGTAAATTGGCCATTTTCATGCACTTTTAACCATTCCATAAATCTTGTGTTTTGGGCCCCTGGAAGCATGAAAATCACTTTAAACATGCTAATTTTAGCTCTAACACTGATGATCCACCTACAAATGTGAACTGACGTTCAAAAATAAAACATTTGAAAACGGACCATTTTCCACATTTCTGAAGCATGACGTAATGGGGGGGTGTTATCTCTTTTGTCGAAAATCAGCCGTTTTTGCTCGAACATTAAATGCCTCCAAATGGTATTTAATTAACTTCCCGGGGTGAAGAAACCCTTTTTGAGAACTCAGAGTGAGTAAATTGGCCATTTTCATGCACTTTTAACCATTCCATAAATCTTGTGTTTTGGGCCCCTGGAAGCATGAAAATCACTTTAAACATGCTAATTTTAGCTCTAACACTGATGATCCACCTACAAATGTGAACTGACGTTCAAAAATAAAACATTTGAATACGGACCATTTTCCACATTTCTGAAGCATGACGTAATGGGGGGGTGTTATCTATTTTGTCGAAAATCAGCCGTTTTTGCTCGAACATTAAATGCCTCCAAATGGTATTTAATTAACTTCTCGAGCCCCTGGAAGCATGAAAATCACTTTAAACATGCTAATTTTAGCTCTAACAATGATGATCCACCTACAAATGTGAACTGACGTTCAAAAATAAAACATTTGAAAACGGACCATTTTCCACATTTCTGAAGCATGACGTAATGGGGGGGTGTTATCTCTTTTGTCGAAAATCAGCCGTTTTTGCTCGAACATTAAATGCCTCCAAATGGTATTTAATTAACTTCCCGAGCCCCTGGAAGCATGAAAATCACTTTAAACATGCTAATTTTAGCTCTAACACTGATGATCCACCTACAAATGTGAACTGACGTTCAAAAATAAAACATTTGAAAACGGACCATTTTCCACATTTCTGAAGCATGACGTAATGGGGGGGTGTTATCTCCTTTGTCGAAAATCAGCCGTTTTTGCTCGAACATTAAATGCCTCCAAATGGTATTTAATTAACTTCCCGAGCCCCTGGAAGCATGAAAATCACTTTAAACATGCTAATTTTAGCTCTAACACTGATGATCCACCTACAAATGTGAACTGACGTTCAAAAATAAAACATTTGAAAACGGACCATTTTCCACATTTCTGAAGCATGACGTAATGGGGGGGTGTTATCTCTTTTGTCGAAAATCAGCCGTTTTTGCTCGAACATTAAATGCCTCCAAATGGTATTTAATTAACTTCCCGGGGTGAAGAAACCCTTTTTGAGAACTCAGAGTGAGTAAATTGGCCATTTTCATGCACTTTTAACCATTCCATAAATCTTGTGCTTTGGGCCCCTGGAAGCATGAAAATCACTTTAAACATGCTAATTTTAGCTCTAACACTGATGATCCACCTACAAATGTGAACTGACGTTCAAAAATAAAACATTTGAAAACGGACCATTTTCCACATTTCTGAAGCATGACGTAATGGGGGGGTGTTATCTCTTTTGTCGAAAATCAGCCGTTTTTGCTCGAACATTAAATGCCTCCAAATGGTATTTAATTAACTTCCCGGGGTGAAGAAACCCTTTTTGAGAACTCAGAGTGAGTAAATTGGCCATTTTCATGCACTTTTAACCATTCCATAAATCTTGTGTTTTGGGCCCCAAGAAGCATGAAAATCACTTTAAACATGCTAATTTTAGCTCTAACACTGATGATCCACCTACAAATGTGAACTGACGTTCAAAAATAAAACATTTGAAAACGGACCATTTTCCACATTTCTGAAGCAAGACGTAATGGGGGGGTGTTATCTCTTTTGTCGAAAATCAGCCGTTTTTGCTCGAACATTAAATGCCTCCAAATGGTATTTAATTAACTTCCCGAGCCCCTGGAAGCATGAAAATCACTTTAAACATGCTAATTTTAGCTCTAACACTGATGATCCACCTACAAATGTGAACTGACGTTCAAAAATAAAACATTTGAAAACGGACCATTTTCCACATTTCTGAAGCATGACGTAATGGGGGGGTGTTATCTCTTTTGTCGAAAATCAGCCGTTTTTGCTCTAACATTAAATGCCTCCAAATGGTATTTAATTAACTTCCTGGGGTGAAGAAACCCTTTTTGAGAACTCAGAGTGAGTAAATTGGCCATTTTCATGCACTTTTAACCATTCCATAAATCTTGTGTTTTGGTCCCCTGGAAGCATGAAACTCACTTTAAACATGCTAATTTTAGCTCTAACACTGATGATCCACCTACAAATGTGAACTGACGTTCAAAAATAAAACATTTGAAAACGGACCATTTTCCACATTTCTGAAGCATGACGTAATAGGGGGGTGTTATCTCTTTTGTTGAAAATCAGCCGTTTTTGCTCGAACATTAAATGCCTCCAAATGGTATTTAATTAACTTCCCGAGCCCCTGGAAGCATGAAAATCACTTTAAACATGCTAATTGTAGCTCTAACACTGATGATCCACTTACAAATGTGAACTGACGTTCAAAAATAAAACATTTGAAAACGGACCATTTTCCACATTTCTGAAGCATGACGTAATGGGGGGGTGTTATCTCTTTTGTCGAAAATCAGCCGTTTTTGCTCGAACATTAAATGCCTCCAAATGGTATTTAATTAACTTCCCGAGCCCCTGGAAGCATGAAAATCACTTTAAACATGCTAATTTTAGCTCTAACACTGATGATCCACCTACAAATGTGAACTGACGTTCAAAAATAAAACATTTGAAAACGGACCATTTTCCACATTTCTGAAGCATGACGTAATGGGGAGGTGTTATCTCTTTTGTCGAAAATCAGCCGTTTTTGCTCGAACATTAAATGCCTCCAAATGGTATTTAATTAACTTCCCGAGCCCCTGGAAGCATGAAAATCATTTTAAACATGCTAATTTTAGCTCTAACACTGATGATCCACCTACAAATGTGAACTGACGTTCAAAAATAAAACATTTGAAAACGGACCATTTTCCACATTTCTGAAGCATGACGTAATGGGGGGGTGTTATCTCTTTTGTCGAAAATCAGCCGTTTTTGCTCGAACATTAAATGCCTCCAAATGGTATTTAATTAACTTCCCGGGGTGAAGAAACCCTTTTTGAGAACTCAGAGTGAGTAAATTGGCCATTTTCATGCACTTTTAACCATTCCATAAATCTTGTGTTTTGGGCCCCTGGAAGCATGAAAATCACTTTAAACATGCTAATTTTAGCTCTAACACTGATGATCCACCTACAAATGTGAACTGAAGTTCAAAAATAAAACATTTGAAAACGGACCATTTTCCACATTTCTGAAGCATGACGTAATGGGGGGGTGTTATCTCTTTTGTCGAAAATCAGCCGTTTTTGCTCGAACATTAAATGCCTCCAAATGGTATTTAATTAACTTCCCGAGCCCCTGGAAGCATGAAAATCACTTTAAACATGCTAATTTTAGCTCTAACACTGATGATCCACCTACAAATGTGAACTGACGTTCAAAAATAAAACATTTGAAAACGGACCATTTTCCACATTTCTGAAGCATGACGTAATGGGGGGGTGTTATCTCTTTTGTCGAAAATCAGCCGTTTTTGCTCGAACATTAAATGCCTCCAAATGGTATTTAATTAACTTCCCGAGCCCCTGGAAGCATGAAAATCACTTTAAACATGCTAATTTTAGCTCTAACACTGATGATCCACCTACAAATGTGAACTGACGTTCAAAAATAAAACATTTGAAAACGGACCATTTTCCACATTTCTGAAGCATGACGTAATGGGGGGGTGTTATCTCTTTTGTCGAAAATCTGCCGTTTTTGCTCGAACATTAAAGGCCTCCAAATGGTATTTAATTAACTTCCCGAGCCCCTGGAAGCATGAAAATCACTTTAAACATGCTAATTTTAGCTCTAACACTGATGATCCACCTACAAATGTGAACTGACGTTCAAAAATAAAACATTTGAAAACGGACCATTTTCCACATTTCTGAAGCATGACGTAATGGGGGGGTGTTATCTCTTTTGTCGAAAATCAGCCGTTTTTGCTCGAACATTAAATGCCTCCAAATGGTATTTAATTAACTTCCCGAGCCCCTGGAAGCATGAAAATCACTTTAAACATGCTAATTTTAGCTCTAACACTGATGATCCACCTACAAATGTGAACTGACGTTCAAAAATAAAACATTTGAAAACGGACCATTTTCCACATTTCTGAAGCATGACGTAATGGGGGGGTGTTATCTCTTTTGTCAAAAATCAGCCGTTTTTGCTCTAACATTAAATGCCTCCAAATGGTATTTAATTAACTTCCCGGGGTGAAGAAACCCTTTTTGAGAACTCAGAGTGAGTAAATTGGCCATTTTCATGCACTTTTAACCATTCCATAAATCTTGTGTTTTGGGCCCCAAGAAGCATGAAAATCACTTTAAACATGCTAATTTTAGCTCTAACACTGATGATCCACCTACAAATGTGAACTGACGTTCAAAAATAAAACATTTGAAAACGGACCATTTTCCACATTTCTGAAGCATGACGTAATGGGGGGGTGTTATCTCTTTTGTCGAAAATCAGCCGTTTTTGCTCGAACATTAAATGCCTCCAAATGGTATTTAATTAACTTCCCGGGGAGAAGAAACCCTTTTTGAGAACTCAGAGTGTGTAAATTGGCCATTTTCATGCACTTTTAACCATTCCATAAATCTTGTGTTTTGGGCCCCTGGAAGCATGAAAATCACTTTAAACATGCTAATTTTAGCTCTAACACTGATGATCCACCTACAAATGTGAACTGATGTTCAAAAATAAAACATTTGAAAACGGACCATTTTCCACATTTCTGAAGCATGACGTAATGGGGGGGTGTTATCTCTTTTGTCGAAAATCAGCCGTTTTTGCTCTAACATTAAATGCCTCCAAATGGTATTTAATTAACTTCCCGAGCCCCTGGAAGCATGAAAATCACTTTAAACATGCTAATTTTAGCTCTAACACTGATGATCCACCTACAAATGTGAACTGACGTTCAAAAATAAAACATTTGAAAACGGACCATTTTCCACATTTCTGAAGCAGGACGTAATGGGGGGGTGTTATCTCTTTTGTCGAAAATCAGCCGTTTTTGCTCTAACATTAAATGCCTCCAAATGGTATTTAATTAACTTCCCGAGCCCCTGGAAGCATGAAAATCACTTTAAACATGCTAATTTTAGCTCTAACACTGATGATCCACCTACAAATGTGAACTGACGTTCAAAAATAAAACATTTGAAAACGGACCATTTTCCACATTTCTGAAGCATGACGTAATGGGGGGGTGTTATCTCTTTTGTCGAAAATCAGCCGTTTTTGCTCTAACATTAAATGCCTCCAAATGGTATTTAATTAACTTCCCGGGGTGAAGAAACCCTTTTTGAGAACTCAGAATGAGTAAATTGGCCATTTTCATGCACTTTTAACCATTCCATAAATCTTGTGTTTTGGGCCCCTGGAATCATGAAAATCACTTTAAACATGCTAATTTTAGCTCTAACACTGATGATCCACCTACAAATGTGAACTGACGTTCAAAAATAAAACATTTGAAAACGGACCATTTTCCACATTTCTGAAGCATGACGTAATGGGGGGGTGTTATCTCTTTTGTCGAAAATCAGCCGTTTTTGCTCGAACATTAAATGCCTCCAAATGGTATTTAATTAACTTCCCGGGGTGAAGAAACCCTTTTTGAGAACTCAGAGTGAGTAAATTGGCCATTTTCATGCACTTTTAACCATTCCATAAATCTTGTGTTTTGGGCCCCTGGAAGCATGAAAATCACTTTAAACATGCTAATTTTAGCTCTAACACTGATGATCCACCTACAAATGTGAACTGACGTTCAAAAATAAAACATTTGAAAATGGACCATTTTCCACATTTCTGAAGCATGACGTAATGGGGGGGGTGTTATCTCTTTTGTCGAAAATCAGCCGTTTTTGCTCTAACATTAAATGCCTCCAAATGGTATTTAATTAACTTCCCGAGCCCCTGGAAGCATGAAAATCACTTTAAACATGCTAATTTTAGCTCTAACACTGATGATCCACCTACAAATGTGAACTGACGTTCAAAAATAAAACATTTGAAAACGGACCATTTTCCACATTTCTGAAGCATGATGTAATGGGGGGGTGTTATCTCTTTTGTCGAAAATCAGCCGTTTTTGCTCTAACATTAAATGCCTCCAAATGGTATTTAATTAACTTCCCGGGGTGAAGAAACCCTTTTTGAGAACTCAGAGTGAGTAAATTGGCCATTTTCATGCACTTTTAACCATTCCATAAATCTTGTGTTTTGGGCCCCTGGAAGCATGAAAATCACTTTAAACATGCTAATTTTAGCTCTAACACTGATGATCCACCTACAAATGTGAACTGACGTTCAAAAATAAAACATTTGAAAATGGACCATTTTCCACATTTCTGAAGCATGACGTAATGGGGGGGGTGTTATCTCTTTTGTCGAAAATCAGCCGTTTTTGCTCTAACATTAAATGCCTCCAAATGGTATTTAATTAACTTCCCGAGCCCCTGGAAGCATGAAAATCACTTTAAACATGCTAATTTTAGCTCTAACACTGATGATCCACCTACAAATGTGAACTGACGTTCAAAAATAAAACATTTGAAAACGGACCATTTTCCACATTTCTGAAGCATGATGTAATGGGGGGGTGTTATCTCTTTTGTCGAAAATCAGCCGTTTTTGCTCTAACATTAAATGCCTCCAAATGGTATTTAATTAACTTCCCGGGGTGAAGAAACCCTTTTTGAGAACTCAGAGTGAGTAAATTGGCCATTTTCATGCACTTTTAACCATTCCATAAATCTTGTGTTTTGGGCCCCAAGAAGCATGAAAATCACTTTAAACATGCTAATTTTAGCTCTAACACTGATGATCCACCTACAAATGTGAACTGACGTTCAAAAATAAAACATTTGAAAACGGACCATTTTCCACATTTCTGAAGCATGACGTAATGGGGGGGTGTTATCTCTTTTGTCGAAAATCAGCCGTTTTTGCTCTAACATTAAATGCCTCCAAATGGTATTTAATTAACTTCCCGGGGTGAAGAAACCCTTTTTGAGAACTCAGAGTGAGTAAATTGGCCATTTTCATGCACTTTTAACCATTCCATAAGTCTTGTGTTTTGGGCCCCTGGAAGCATGAAAATCACTTTAAACATGCTAATTTTAGCTCTAACACTGATGATCCACCTACAATTTGTGAACTGACGTTCAAAAATAAAACATTTGAAAACGGACCATTTTCCACATTTCTGAAGCATGACGTAATGGGGGGGTGTTATCTCTTTTGTCGAAAATCAGCCGTTTTTGCTCGAACATTAAATGCCTCCAAATGGTATTTATTTCACTTCCCGAGCCCCTGGAAGCATGAAAATCACTTTAAACATGCTAATTTTAGCTCTAACACTGATGATCCACCTACAAATGTGAACTGACGTTCAAAAATAAAACATTTGAAAATGGACCATTTTCCACATTTCTGAAGCATGACGTAATGGGGGGGGTGTTATCTCTTTTGTCGAAAATCAGCCGTTTTTGCTCTAACATTAAATGCCTCCAAATGGTATTTAATTAACTTCCCGAGCCCCTGGAAGCATGAAAATCACTTTAAACATGCTAATTTTAGCTCTAACACTGATGATCCACCTACAAATGTGAACTGACGTTCAAAAATAAAACATTTGAAAACGGACCATTTTCCACATTTCTGAAGCATGACGTAATGGGGGGGTGTTATCTCTTTTGTCGAAAATCAGCCGTTTTTGCTCTAACATTAAATGCCTCCAAATGGTATTTAATTAACTTCCCGGGGTGAAGAAACCCTTTTTGAGAACTCAGAGTGAGTAAATTGGCCATTTTCATGCACTTTTAACCATTCCATAAATCTTGTGTTTTGGGCCCCTGGAAGCATGAAAATCACTTTAAACATGCTAATTTTAGCTCTAACACTGATGATCCACCTACAAATGTGAACTGACGTTCAAAAATACAACATTTGAAAACGGACCATTTTCCACATTTCTGAAGCATGACGTAATGGGGGGGTGTTATCTCTTTTGTCGAAAATCAGCCGTTTTTGCTCGAACATTAAATGCCTCCAAATGGTATTTATTTCACTTCCCGAGCCCCTGGAAGCATGAAAATCACTTTAAACATGCTAATTTTAGCTCTAACACTGATGATCCACCTACAAATGTGAACTGACGTTCAAAAATAAAACATTTGAAAACGGACCATTTTCCACATTTCTGAAGCATGACGTAATGGGGGGGGGTGTTATCTCTTTTGTCGAAAATCAGCCGTTTTTGCTCGAAAATTAAATGCCTCCAAATGGTATTTATTTCACTTCCCGAACCCCTGGAAGCATGAAAATCACTTTAAACATGCTAATTTTAGCTCTAACACTGATGATCCACCTACAAATGTGAACTGACGTTCAAAAATAAAACATTTGAAAACGGACCATTTTCCACATTTCTGAAGCATGACGTAATGGGGGGGTGTTATCTCTTTTGTCGAAAATCAGCCGTTTTTGCTCTAACATTAAATGCCTCCAAATGGTATTTAATTAACTTCCCGGGGTGAAGAAACCCTTTTTGAGAACTCAGAGTGAGTAAATTGGCCATTTTCATGCACTTTTAACCATTCCATAAATCTTGTGTTTTGGGCCCCTGGAAGCATGAAAATCACTTTAAACATGCTAATTTTAGCTCTAACACTGATGATCCACCTACAAATGTGAACTGACGTTCAAAAATAAAACATTTGAAAACGGACCATTTTCCACATTTCTGAAGCATGACGTAATGGGGGGTGTTATCTCTTTTGTCGAAAATCAGCCGTTTTTGCTCTAACATTAAATGCCTCCAAATGGTATTTAATTAACTTCTCGGGGTGAAGAAACCCTTTTTGAGAACTCAGAGTGAGTAAATTGGCCATTTTCATGCACTATTAACCATTCCATAAATCTTGTGTTTTGGGCCCCTGGAAGCATGAAAATCACTTTAAACATGCTAATTTTAGCTCTAACACTGATGATCCACCTACAAATGTGAACTGACGTTCAAAAATAAAACATTTGAAAACGGACCATTTTCCACATTTCTGAAGCATGACGTAATGGGGGGGTGTTATCTCTTTTGTTGAAAATCAGCCGTTTTTGCTCGAACATTAAATGCCTCCAAATGGTATTTAATTAACTTCCCGAGCCCCTGGAAGCATGAAAATCACTTTAAACATGCTAATTTTAGCTCTAACACTGATGATCCACCTACAAATGTGAACTGACGTTCAAAAATAAAACATTTGAAAACAGACCATTTTCCACATTTCTGAAGCATGACGTAATGGGGGGGTGTTATCTCTTTTGTCGAAAATCAGCCGTTTTTGCTCGAACATTAAATGCCTCCAAATGGTATTTAATTAACTTCCCGGGGTGAAGAAACCCTTTTTGAGAACTCAGAGTGAGTAAATTGGCCATTTTCATGCACTTTTAACCATTCCATAAATCTTGTGTTTTGGGCCCCTGGAAGCATGAAAATCACTTTAAACATGCTAATTTTAGCTCTAACACTGATGATCCACCTACAAATGTGAACTGACGTTCAAAAATAAAACATTTGAAAACGGACCATTTTCCACATTTCTGAAGCATGACGTAATGGGGGGGTGTTTGCTCTTTTGTCGAAAATCAGCCGTTTTTGCTCGGACATTAAATGCCTCCAAATGGTATTTAATTAACTTCCCGAGCCCCTGGAAGCATGAAAATCACTTTAAACATGCTAATTTTAGCTCTAACACTGATGATCCACCTACAAATGTGAACTGACGTTCAAAAATAAAAAAAATGGAAAACGGACCATTTTCCACATTTCTGAAGCATGACGTAATGGGGGGGTGTTATCTCTTTTGTCGAAAATCAGCCGTTTTTGCTCTAACATTAAATGCCTCCAAATGGTATTTAATTAACTTCCCGGGGTGAAGAAACCCTTTTTGAGAACTCAGAGTGAGTAAATTGGCCATTTTCATGCACTTTTAACCATTCCATAAATCTTGTGTTTTGGGCCCCAAGAAGCATGAAAATCACTTTAAACATGCTAATTTTAGCTCTAACACTGATGATCCACCTACAAATGTGAACTGACGTTCAAAAATAAAACATTTGAAAACGGACCATTTTCCACATTTCTGAAGCATGACGTAATGGGGGGGTGTTATCTCTTTTGTCGAAAATCAGCCGTTTTTGCTCGAACATTAAATGCCTACAAATGGTATTTAATTAACTTCCCGGGGTGAAGAAACCCTTTTTGAGAACTCAGAGTGAGTAAATTGGCCATTTTCATGCACTTTTAACCATTCCATAAATCTTGTGTTTTGGGCCCCTGGAAGCATGAAAATCACTTTAAACATGCTAATTTTAGCTCTAACAGTGATGATCCACCTACAAATGTGAACTGATGTTCAAAAATAAAACATTTGAAAACGGACCATTTTCCACATTTCTGAAGCATGACGTAATGGGGGGGTGTTATCTCTTTTGTCGAAAATCAGCCGTTTTTGCTCTAACATTAAATGCCTCCAAATGGTATTTAATTAACTTCCCGAGCCCCTGGAAGCATGAAAATCACTTTAAACATGCTAATTTTAGCTCTAACACTGATGATCCACCTACAAATGTGAACTGACGTTCAAAAATAAAACATTTGAAAACGGACCATTTTCCACATTTCTGAAGCATGACGTAATGGGGAGGTGTTATCTCTTTTGTCGAAAATCAGCCGTTTTTGCTCTAACATTAAATGCCTCCAAATGGTATTTAATTAACTTCCCGAGCCCCTGGAAGCATGAAAATCACTTTAAACATGCTAATTTTAGCTCTAACACTGATGATCCACCTACAAATGTGAACTGACGTTCAAAAATAAAACATTTGAAAACGGACCATTTTCCACATTTCTGAAGCATGACGTAATGGGGGGGGTGTTATCTCTTTTGTCGAAAATCAGCCGTTTTTGCTCTAACATTAAATGCCTCCAAATGGTATTTAATTAACTTCCCGGGGTGAAGAAACCCTTTTTGAGAACTCAGAATGAGTAAATTGGCCATTTTCATGCACTTTTAACCATTCCATAAATCTTGTGTTTTGGGCCCCTGGAATCATGAAAATCACTTTCAACATGCTAATTTTAGCTCTAACACTGATGATCCACCTACAAATGTGAACTGACGTTCAAAAATAAAACATTTGAAAACGGACCATTTTCCACATTTCTGAAGCATGACGTAATGGGGGGGTGTTATCTCTTTTGTCGAAAATCAGCCGTTTTTGCTCGAACATTAAATGCCTCCAAATGGTATTTAATTAACTTCCCGGGGTGAAGAAACCCTTTTTGAGAACTCAGAGTGAGTAAATTGGCCATTTTCATGCACTTTTAACCATTCCATAAATCTTGTGTTTTGGGCCCCTGGAAGCATGAAAATCACTTTAAACATGCTAATTTTAGCTCTAACACTGATGATCCACCTACAAATGTGAACTGACGTTCAAAAATAAAACATTTGAAAATGGACCATTTTCCACATTTCTGAAGCATGACGTAATGGGGGGGTGTTATCTCTTTTGTCGAAAATCAGCCGTTTTTGCTCTAACATTAAATGCCTCCAAATGGTATTTAATTAACTTCCCGAGCCCCTGGAAGCATGAAAATCACTTTAAACATGCTAATTTTAGCTCTAACACTGATGATCCACCTACAAATGTGAACTGACGTTCAAAAATAAAACATTTGAAAACGGACCATTTTCCACATTTCTGAAGCATGATGTAATGGGGGGGTGTTATCTCTTTTGTCGAAAATCAGCCGTTTTTGCTCTAACAATTAATGCCTCCAAATGGTATTTAATTAACTTCACGGGGTGAAGAAACCCTTTTTGAGAACTCAGAGTGAGTAAATTGGCCATTTTCATGCACTTTTAACCATTCCATAAATCTTGTGTTTTGGGCCCCAAGAAGCATGAAAATCACTTTAAACATGCTAATTTTAGCTCTAACACTGATGATCCACCTACAAATATGAACTGACGTTCAAAAATAAAACATTTGAAAACGGACCATTTTCCACATTTCTGAAGCATGACGTAATGGGGGGGTGTTATCTCTTTTGTCGAAAATCAGCCGTTTTTGCTCTAACATTAAATGCCTCCAAATGGTATTTAATTAACTTCCCGGGGTGAAGAAACCCTTTTTGAGAACTCAGAGTGAGTAAATTGGCCATTTTCATGCACTTTTAACCATTCCATAAATCTTGTGTTTTGGGCCCCTGGAAGCATGAAAATCACTTTAAACATGCTAATTTTAGCTCTAACACTGATGATCCACCTACAAATGTGAACTGACGTTCAAAAATAAAACATTTGAAAACGGACCATTTTCCACATTTCTGAAGCATGACGTAATGGGGGGGTGTTATCTCTTTTGTCGAAAATCAGCCGTTTTTGCTCGAACATTAAATGCCTCCAAATGGTATTTATTTCACTTCCCGAGCCCCTGGAAGCATGAAAATCACTTTAAACATGCTAATTTTAGCTCTAACACTGATGATCCACCTACAAATGTGAACTGACGTTCAAAAATAAAACATTTGAAAACGGACCATTTTCCACATTTCTGAAGCATGACGTAATGGGGGGGTGTTATCTCTTTTGTCGAAAATCAGCTGTTTTTGCTCGAACATTAAATGCCTCCAAATGGTATTTAATTAACTTCCCGAGCCCCTGGAAGCATGAAAATCACTTTAAACATGCTAATTTTAGCTCTAACACTGATGATCCACCTACAAATGTGAACTTACGTTCAAAAATAAAACATTTGAAAACGGACCATTTTCCACATTTCTGAAGCATGACGTAATGGGGGGGTGTTATCTCTTTTGTCGAAAATCAGCCGTTTTTGCTCGAACATTAAATGCCTCCAAATGGTATTTAATTAACTTCCCGGGGTGAAGAAACCCTTTTTGAGAACTCAGAGTGAGTAAATTGGCCATTTTCATGCACTTTTAACCATTCCATAAATCTTGTGTTTTGGGCCCCTGGAAGCATGAAAATCACTTTAAACATGCTAATTTTAGCTCTAACACTGATGATCCACCTACAAATGTGAACTGACGTTCAAAAATAAAACATTTGAAAACGGACGATTTTCCACATTTCTGAAGCATGACGTAATGGGGGGGTGTTATCTCTTTTGTGGAAAATCAGCCGTTTTTGCTCGAACATTAAATGCCTCCAAATGGTATTTATTTCACTTCCCGAGCCCCTGGAAGCATGAAAATCACTTTAAACATGCTAATTTTAGCTCTAACACTGATGATCCACCTACAAATGTGAACTGACGTTCAAAAATAAAACATTTGAAAACGGACCATTTTCCACATTTCTGAAGCATGACGTAATGGGGGGGGTGTTATCTCTTTTTTCGAAAATCAGCCGTTTTTGCTCTAACATTAAATGCCTCCAAATGGTATTTAATTAACTTCCCGGGGTGAAGAAACCCCTTTTGAGAACTCAGAGTGAGTAAATTGGCCATTTTCATGCACTTTTAACCATTCCATAAATCTTGTGTTTTGGGCCCCTGGAAGCATGAAAATCACTTTAAACATGCTAATTTTAGCTCTAACACTGATGATCCACCTACAAATGTGAACTGACGTTCAAAAATAAAACATTTGAAAACGGACCATTTTCCACATTTCTGAAGCATGACGTAATGGGGGGGTGTTATCTCTTTTGTCGAAAATCAGCCGTTTTTGCTCGAACATTAAATGCCTCCAAATGGTATTTATTTCACTTCCCGAGCCCCTGGAAGCATGAAAATCACTTTAAACATGCTAATTTTAGCTCTAACACTGATGATCCACCTACAAATGTGAACTGACGTTCAAAAATAAAACATTTGAAAACGGACCTTTTTCCACATTTCTGAAGCATGACGTAATGGGGGGGTGTTATCTCTTTTGTCGAAAATCAGCCGTTTTTGCTCGAACATTAAATGCCTCCAAATGGTATTTATTTCACTTCCCGAACCCCTGGAAGCATGAAAATCACTTTAAATATGCTAATTTTAGCTTTAACACTGATGATCCACCTACAAATGTGAACTGACGTTCAAAAATAAAACATTTGAAAACGGACCATTTTCCACATTTCTGAAGCATGACGTAATGGGGGGGTGTTATCTCTTTTGTCGAAAATCAGCCGTTTTTGCTCGAACATTAAATGCCTCCAAATGGTATTTAATTAACTTCCCGAGCCCCTGGAAACATGAAAATCACTTTAAACATGCTAATTTTAGCTCTAACACTGATGATCCACCTACAAATGTGAACTGACGTTCAAAAATAAAACATTTGAAAACGGACCATTTTCCACATTTCTGAAGCATGACGTAATGGGGGGGTGTTATCTCTTTTGTCGAAAATCAGCCGTTTTTGCTCGAACATTAAATGCCTCCAAATGGTATTTAATTAACTTCCTGAGCCCCTGGAAGCATGAAAATCACTTTAAACATGCTAATTTTAGCTCTAACACTGATGATCCACCTACAAATGTGAACTGACGTTCAAAAATAAAACATTTGAAAACTGACCATTTTCCACATTTCTGAAGCATGATGTAATGGGGGGGTGTTATCTCTTTTGTCGAAAATCAGCCGTTTTTGCTCGAACATTAAATGCCTCCAAATGGTATTTAATTAACTTCCCGGGGTGAAGAAACCCTTTTTGAGAACTCAGAGTGAGTAAATTGGCCATTTTCATGCACTTTTAACCATTCCATAAATCTTGTGTTTTGGGCCCCTGGAAGCATGAAAATCACTTTAAACATGCTAATTTTAGCTCTAACACTGATGATCCACCTACAAATGTGAACTGACGTTCAAAAATAAAACATTTGAAAACGGACCATTTTCCACATTTCTGAAGCATGACGTAATGGGGGGGTGTTTGCTCTTTTGTCGAAAATCAGCCGTTTTTGCTCGAACATTAAATGCCTCCAAATGGTATTTAATTAACTTCCCGGGGTGAAGAAACCCTTTTTGAGAACTCAGAGTGAGTAAATTGGCCATTTTCATGCACTTTTAACCATTCCATAAATCTTGTGTTTTGGGCCCCAAGAAGCATGAAAATCACTTTAAACATGCTAATTTTAGCTCTAACACTGATGATCCACCTACAAATGTGAACTGACGTTCAAAAATAAAACATTTGAAAACGGACCATTTTCCACATTTCTGAAGCATGACGTAATGGGGGGGTGTTATCTCTTTTGTCGAAAATCAGCCGTTTTTGCTCGAACATTAAATGCCTCCAAATGGTATTTAATTAACTTCCCGAGCCCCTGGAAGCATGAAAATCACTTTAAACATGCTAATTTTAGCTCTAACACTGATGATACACCTACAAATGTGAACTGACGTTCAAAAATAAAACATTTGAAAACGGACCATTTTCCACATTTCTGAAGCATGACGTAATGGGGGGGTGTTATCTCTTTTGTCGAAAATCAGCCGTTTTTGCTCTAACATTAAATGCCTCCAAATGGTATTTAATTAACTTCCCGGGGTGAAGAAACCCTTTTTGAGAACTCAGAGTGAGTAAATTGGCCATTTTCATGCACTTTTAACCATTCCATAAATCTTGTGTTTTGGGCCCCTGGAAGCATGAAAATCACTTTAAACATGCTAATTTTAGCTCTAACACTGATGATCCACCTACAAATGTGAACTGACGTTCAAAAATAAAACATTTGAAAACGGACCATTTTCCACATTTCTGAAGCATGACGTAATGGGGCGTGTTATCTCTTTTGTCGAAAATCAGCCGTTTTTGCTCGAACATTAAATGCCTCCAAATGGTATTTAATTAACTTCCCGAGCCCCTGGAAGCATGATAATCACTTTAAACATGCTAATTTTAGCTCTAACACTGATGATCCACCTACAAATGTGAACTGACGTTCAAAAATAAAACATTTGAAAACGGACCATTTTCCACATTTCTGAAGCATGACGTAATAGGGGGGTGTTATCTCTTTTGTGGAAAATCAGCCGTTTTTGCTCGAACATTAAATGCCTCCAAATGGTATTTAATTAACTTCCCGAGCCCCTGGAAGCATGAAAATCACTTTAAACATGCTAATTTTAGCTCTAACACTGATGATCCACCTACAAATGTGAACTGACGTTAAAAAACTAAAACATTTGAAAACGGACCATTTTCCACATTTCTGAAGCATGACGTAATGGGGGGGTGTTATCTCTTTTGTCGAAAATCAGCCGTTTTTGCTCGAACATTAAATGCCTCCAAATGGTATTTAATTAACTTCCCGAGCCCCTGGAAGCATGAAAATCACTTTAAACATGCTAATTTTAGCTCTAACACTGATGATCCACCTACAAATGTGAACTGACGTTCAAAAATAAAACATTTGAAAACGGACTATTTTCCACATTTCTGAAGCATGACGTAATGGGGGGGTGTTATCTCTTTTGTCGAAAATCAGCCGTTTTTGCTCGAACATTAAATGCCTCCAAATGGTATTTAATTAACTTCCCGAGCCCCTGGAAGCATGAAAATCACTTTAAACATGTTAATTTTAGCTCTAACACTGATGATCCACCTACAAATGTGAACTGACGTTCAAAAATAAAACATTTGAAAACGGACCATTTTCCACATTTCTGAAGCATGATGTAATGGGGGGGTGTTATCTCTTTTGTCAAAAATCAGCCGTTTTTGCTTGAACATTAAATGACTACAAATGGTATTTAATTCACTTCCCGAGCCCCTGGAAGCATGAAAATCACTTTAAACATGCTAATTTTAGCTCAAACACTGATGATCCACCTACAAATGTGAACTGACGTTCAAAAATAAAACATTTGAAAACGGACCATTTTCTACATTTCTGAAGCATGACGTAATGGGGGGGTGTTATCTCTTTTGTCGAATATCAGCCGTTTTTGCTTGAACATTAAATGCCTCCAAATGGTATTTAATTAACTTCCCGGGGTCAAGAAACCCTTTTTGAGAACTCAGAGTGAGTAAATTGGCCCTTTTCATGCACTTTTAACCATTCCATAAATCTTGTGTTTAGGGCCCCTGGAAGCATGAAAATCACTTTAAACATGCTAATTTTAGCTCTAACACTGATGATCAACCTACAAATGTGAACTGACGTTCAAAAATAAAACATTTGAAAACGGACCCTTTTCCACATTTCTGAAGCATGACGTAATGGGGGGGTGTTATCTCTTTTGTCAAAAATCAGCCATTTTTGCTTGAACATTAAATGCCTCCAAATGGTATTTAATTCACTTCCCGAGTCCCTGGAAGCATGAAAATCACTTTAAAAATGCTAATTTTAGCTCTAACACTGATGATCCACCTACAAATGTGAACTGACGTTCAAAAATAAAACATTTGAAAACGGACCATTTTCCACATTTCTGAAGCATGACGTAATGGGGGGTGTTATCTCTTTTGTCAAAAATCAGCCGTTTTTGCTTGAACATTAAATGCCTCCAAATGGTATTTAATTAACTTCCCGGGGTGAAGAAACCCTTTTTGAGAACTCAGAGTGAGTAAATTGGCCCTTTTCATGCACTTTTAACCATTCCATAAATCTTGTGTTTAGGGCCCCTGGAAGCATGAAAATCACTTTAAACATGTTAATTTTAGCTCTAACACTGACGATCAACCTACAAATGTGAACTGACGTTCAAAAATAAAACATTTGAAAACGGACCATTTTCCACATTTCTGAAGCATGACGTAATGGGGGGGTGTTATCTCTTTTGTCAAAAATCAGCCGTTTTTGCTTGAACATTAAATGCCTCCAAATGGTATTTAATTAACTTCCCGAGCCCCTGGAAGCATGAAAATAACTTTAAACATTCTAATTTTAGCTCTAACACTGACGATCAACCTACAAATGTGAACTGACGTTCAAAAATAAAACATTTGAAAACGGACCATTTTCCACATTTCTGAAGCATGACGTAATGGGGGGGTGTTATCTCTTTTGTCAAAAATCAGCCGTTTTTGCTTGAACATTAAATGCCTCCAAATGGTATTTAATTAACTTCCCGGGGTGAAAAACCTGTTTTGAGAACTCAGAGTGAGTAAATTGGCCCTTTTCATGCACTTTTAACCATTCCACAAATCTTGTGTTTAGGGCCCCTGGAAGCATGAAAATCACTTTAAACATGCTAATTTTAGCTCTAACACTGATGATCCACCTACAAATGTGAACTGACGTTCAAAAATAAAACATTTGAAAACGGACCATTTTCCACATTTCTGAAGCATGACGTAATGGGGGGGTGTTATCTCTTTTGTCAAAAATCAGCCGTTTTTGCTTGAACATGAAATGCCTCCAAATGGTATTTAATTAACTTCCCGAGCCCCTGGAAGCATGAAAATCACTTTAAACATTCTAATTTTAGCTCTAACACTGATGATCAACCTACAAATGTGAACTGACGTTCAAAAATAAAACATTTGAAAACGGACCATTTTCCACATTTCTGAAGCATGACGTAATGGGGGGGTGTTATCTCTTTTGTCAAAAATCAACCATTTTTGCTTGAACATTAAATGCCTCCAAATGGTATTTAATTAACTTCCCGGGGTGAAGAAACCCTTTTTGAGAACTCAGAGTGAGTAAATTGGCCCTTTTCATGCACTTTTAACCATTCCATAAATCTTGTGTTTAGGGCCCCTGGAAGAATGAAAATCACTTTAAACATGCTAATTTTAACTCTAACACTGATGATCAACCTACAAATGTGAACTGACGTTCAAAAATAAAACATTTGAAAACGGACCATTTTCCACATTTCTGAACCATGACGTAATGGGGGGTGTTATCTCTTTTGTCGAAAATCAGCCGTTTTTGCTTGAACATTAAATGCCTCCAAATGGTATTTAATTAACTTACCGGGGTGAAGAAACCCTTTTTGAGAACTCAGAGTGAGTAAATTGGCCCTTTTCATGCACTTTTAACCATTCCACAAATCTTGTGTTTAGGGCCCCTGGAAGCATGAAAATCACTTTAAACATGCTAATTTTAGCTCTAACACTGATGATCCACCTACAAATGTGAATTGACGTTCAAAAATAAAACATTTGAAAACGGACCATTTTCCACATTTCTGAAGCATGACGTAATGGGGGGGTGTTATCTCTTTTGTCGAAAATCAGCCGTTTTTGTTTGAACATTAAATGCCTCCAAATGGTATTTAATTAACTTCCCGGGGTGAAGAAACCCTTTTTGAGAACTCAGAGTGAGTAAATTTGCCCTTTTCATGCACTTTTAACCATTCCACAAATCTTGTGTTTAGGCCCCCAGGAAGCATGAAAATCACTTTAAACATGTTAATTTTAGCTCTAACACTGATGATCAACCTACAAATGTGAACTGACGTTCAAAAATAAAACATTTGAAAACGGACCATTTTCCACATTTCTGAAGCATGATGTAATGGGGGGGTGTTATCTCTTTTGTCAAAAATCAGCCGTTTTTGCTTGAACATTAAATGACTACAAATGGTATTTAATTCACTTCCCGAGCCCCTGGAAGCATGAAAATCACTTTAAACATGCTAATTTTAGCTCAAACACTGATGATCCACCTACAAATGTGAACTGACGTTCAAAAATAAAACATTTGAAAACGGACCATTTTCTACATTTCTGAAGCATGACGTAATGGGGGGGTGTTATCTCTTTTGTCGAATATCAGCCGTTTTTGCTTGAACATTAAATACCTCCAAATGGTATTTAATTAACTTCCCGGGGTCAAGAAACCCTTTTTGAGAACTCAGAGTGAGTAAATTGGCCCTTTTCATGCACTTTTAACCATTCCATAAATCTTGTGTTTAGGGCCCCTGGAAGCATGAAAATCACTTTAAACATGCTAATTTTAGCTCTAACACTGATGATCAACCTACAAATGTGAACTGACGTTCAAAAATAAAACATTTGAAAACGGACCATTTTCCACATTTCTGAAGCATGACGTAATGGGGGGGTGTTATCTCTTTTGTCAAAAATCAGCCATTTTTGCTTGAACGTTAAATGCCTCCAAATGGTATTTAATTCACTTCCCGAGTCCCTGGAAGCATGAAAATCACTTTAAAAATGCTAATTTTAGCTCTAACACTGATGATCCACCTACAAATGTGAACTGACGTTCAAAAATAAAACATTTGAAAACGGACCATTTTCCACATTTCTGAAGCATGACGTAATGGGGGGTGTTATCTCTTTTGTCAAAAATCAGCCGTTTTTGCTTGAACATTAAATGCCTCCAAATGGTATTTAATTAACTTCCCGGGGTGAAGAAACCCTTTATGAGAACTCAGAGTGAGTAAATTGGCCCTTTTCATGCACTTTTAACCATTCCATAAATCTTGTGTTTAGGGCCCCTGGAAGCATGAAAATCACTTTAAACATGTTAATTTTAGCTCTAACACTGACGATCAACCTACAAATGTGAACTGACGTTCAAAAATAAAACATTTGAAAACGGACCATTTTCCACATTTCTGAAGCATGACGTAATGGGGGGGTGTTATCTCTTTTGTCAAAAATCAGCCGTTTTTGCTTGAACATTAAATGCCTCCAAATGGTATTTAATTAACTTCCCGAGCCCCTGGAAGCATGAAAATAACTTTAAACATTCTAATTTTAGCTCTAACACTGACGATCAACCTACAAATGTGAACTGACGTTCAAAAATAAAACATTTGAAAACGGACCATTTTCCACATTTCTGAAGCATGACGTAATGGGGGGGTGTTATCTCTTTTGTCAAAAATCAGCCGTTTTTGCTTGAACATTAAATGCCTCCAAATGGTATTTAATTAACTTCCCGGGGTGAAAAACCTGTTTTGAGAACTCAGAGTGAGTAAATTGGCCCTTTTCATGCACTTTTAACCATTCCACAAATCTTGTGTTTAGGGCCCCTGAAAGCATGAAAATCACTTTAAACATGCTAATTTTAGCTCTAACACTGATGATCCACCTACAAATGTGAACTGACGTTCAAAAATAAAACATTTGAAAACGGACCATTTTCCACATTTCTGAAGCATGACGTAATGGGGGGGTGTTATCTCTTTTGTCAAAAATCAGCCGTTTTTGCTTGAACATTAAATGCCTCCAAATGGTATTTAATTAACTTCCCGAGCCCCTGGAAGCATGAAAATCACTTTAAACATTCTAATTTTAGCTCTAACACTGATGATCAACCTACAAATGTGAACTGACGTTCAAAAATAAAACATTTGAAAACGGACCATTTTCCACATTTCTGAAGCATGACGTAATGGGGGGGTGTTATCTCTTTTGTCAAAAATCAACCATTTTTGCTTGAACATTAAATGCCTCCAAATGGTATTTAATTAACTTCCCGAGCCCCTGGAAGCATGAAAATCACTTTAAACATGCTAATTTTAGCTCTAACACTGATGATCCACCTACAAATGTGAACTGACGTTCAAAAATAAAACATTTGAAAACGGACCATTTTCCACATTTCTGAAGCATGACGTAATGGGGGGGTGTTATCTCTTTTGTCGAAAATCAGCCATTTTTGCTTGAACATTAAATGCCTCCAAATGGTATTTAATTAACTTACCGGGGTGAAGAAACCCTTTTTGAGAACTCAGAGTGAGTAAATTGGCCCTTTTCATGCACTTTTAACCATTCCAAAAATCTTGTGTTTAGGGCCCCTGGAAGCATGAAAATCACTTTAAACATGCTAATTTTAGCTCTAACACTGATGATCCACCTACAAATGTGAACTGACGTTCAAAAATAAAACATTTGAAAACGGACCATTTTCCACATTTCTGAAGCATGACGTAATGGGGGGGTGTTATCTCTTTTGTCGAAAATCAGCCGTTTTTGTTTGAACATTAAATGCCTCCAAATGGTATTTAATTAACTTCCCGGGGTGAAGAAACCCTTTTTGAGAACTCAGAGTGAGTAAATTGGCCCTTTTCATGCACTTTTAACCATTCCACAAATCTTGTGTTTAGGCCCCCTGGAAGCATGAAAATCACTTTAAACATGTTAATTTTAGCTCTAACACTGATGATCAACCTACAAATGTGAACTGACGTTCAAAAATAAAACATTTGAAAACGGACCATTTTCCACATTTCTGAAGCATGATGTAATGGGGGGGTGTTATCTCTTTTGTCAAAAATCAGCCGTTTTTGCTTGAACATTAAATGCCTCCAAATGGTATTTAATTCACTTCCCGAGCCCCTGGAAGCATGAAAATCACTTTAAACATGCTAATTTTAGCTCTAACACTGATGATCCACCTACAAATGTGAACTGACGTTCAAAAATAAAACATTTGAAAACGGACCATTTTCCACATTTCTGAAGCATGACATAATGGGGGGGTGTTATCTCTTTTGTCGAATATCAGCCGTTTTTGCTTGAACATTAAATGCCTCCAAATGGTATTTAATTAACTTCCCGGGGTCAAGAAACCCTTTTTGAGAACTCAGAGTGAATAAATTGGCCCTTTTCATGCACTTTTAACCATTCCATAAATCTTGTGTTTAGGGCCCCTGGAAGCATGAAAATCACTTTAAACATGCTAATTTTAGCTCTAACACTGATGATCAACCTACAAATGTGAACTGACGTTCAAAAATAAAACATTTGAAAACGGACCATTTTCCACATTTCTGAAGCATGACGTAATGGGTGGGGTGTTATCTCTTTTGTCAAAAATCAGCCATTTTTGCTTGAACATTAAATGCCTCCAAATGGTATTTAATTCACTTCCCGAGTCCCTGGAAGCATGAAAATCACTTTAAACATGCTAATTTTAGCTCTAACACTGATGATCCACCTACAAATGTGAACTGACGTTCAAAAATAAAACATTTGAAAACGGACCATTTTCCACATTTCTGAAGCATGACGTAATGGGGGGGTGCTATCTCTTTTGTCAAAAATCAGCCGTTTTTGCTTGAACTTTAAATGCCTCCAAATGGTATTTAATTAACTTCCCGAGCCCCTGGAAGCATGAAAATCACTTTAAACATGCTAATTTTAGCTCTAACACTGATGATCCACCTACAAATGTGAACTGACGTTCAAAAATAAAACATTTGAAAACGGACCATTTTCTACATTTCTGAAGCATGACGTAATGGGGGGGTGTTATCTCTTTTGTCAAAAATCAGCCGTTTTTGCTTGAACATTAAATGCCTCCAAATGGTATTTAATTAACTTCCCGGGGTGAAGAAACCCTTTTTGAGAACTCAGAGTGAGTAAATTGGCCCTTTTCATGCACTTTTAACCATTCCATAAATCTTGTGTTTAGGGCCCCTGGAAGCATGAAAATCACTTTAAACATGCTAATTTTAGCTCTAACACTGATGATCCACCTACAAATGTGAACTGACGTTCAAAAATAAAACATTTGAAAACGGACCATTTTCCACATTTCTGAAGCATGACGAAATGGGGGGTGTTATCTCTTTTGTCAAAATCAGCCGTTTTTGCTTGAACATTAAATGCCTCCAAATGGTATTTAATTAACTTCCCGGGGTGTAGAAACCCTTTTTGAGAACTCAGAGTGAGTAAATTGGCCCTTTTCATGCACTTTTAACCATTCCATAAATCTTGTGTTTAGGGCCCCTGGAAGCATGAAAATCACTTTAAACATGCTAATTTTAGCTCTAACACTGATGATCCACCTACAAATGTGAACTGACGTTCAAAAATAAAACATTTGAAAACGGACCATTTTCCACATTTCTGAAGCATGACGTAATGGGGGGGTGTTATCTCTTTTGTCAAAAATCAGCCGTTTTTGCTTGAACATTAAATGCCTCCAAATAGTATTTAATTAACTTCCCGGGGTGAAGAAACCCTTTTTGAGATCTCAGAGTGAGTAAATTGGCCCTTTTCATGCACTTTTAACCATTCCACAAATCTTGTGTTTAGGGCCCCTGGAAGCATGAAAATCACTTTAAACGTGTTAATTTTAGCTCTAACACTGATGATCAACCTACAAATGTGAACTGACGTTCAAAAATAAAACATTTGAAAACGGACCATTTTCCACATTTCTGAAGCATGACGTAATGGGGGGTGTTATCTCTTTTGTCAAAAATCAGCTGTTTTTGCTTGAACTTTAAATGCCTCCAAATAGTATTTAATTCACTTCCCGAGCCCCTGGAAGCATGAAAATCACTTTAAACATACTAATTTTAGCTCTAACACTGATGATCCACCTACAAATGTGAACTGACGTTCAAAAATAAAACATTTGAAAACGGACCATTTTCCACATTTCCTAAGCATGACGTAATGGGGGGGTGTTATCTCTTTTGTCAAAAATCAGCCGTTTTTGCTTGAACATTAAATGCCTCCAAATGGTATTTAATTAACTTCCCGAGCCCCTGGAAGCATGAAAATCACTTTAAACATTCTAATTTTAGCTCTAACACTGATGATCAACCTACAAATGTGAACTGACGTTCAAAAATAAAACATTTGAAAACGGACCATTTTCCACATTTCTGAAGCATGACGTAATGGGGGGGTGTTATCTCTTTTGTCAAAAATCAGCCGTTTTTGCTTGAACATGAAATGCCTCCAAATGGTATTTAATTAACTTCCTGGGGTGAAGAAACACTTTTTGAGAACTCAGAGTGAGTAAATTGGCCCTTTTCATGCACTTTTAACCATTCCATAAATCTTGTGTTTAGGGCCCCTGGAAGCATGAAAATCACTTTAAACATGTTAATTTTAGCTCTAACACTGACGATCAACCTACAAATGTGAACTGACGTTCAAAAATAAAACATTTGAAAACGGACCATTTTCCACATTTCTGAAGCATGACGTAATGGGGGGGTGTTATCTCTTTTGTCAAAAATCAGCCGTTTTTGCTTGAACATTAAATGCCTCCAAATGGTATTTAATGAACTTCCCGGGGTGAAGAAACCCGTTTTGAGAACTCAGAGTGAGTAAATTGGCCCTTTTCATTCACTTTTAACCATTCCACAAATCTTGTGTTTAGGGCCCCTGGAAGCATGAAAATCACTTTAAACATGCTAATTTTTGCTCTAACACGGATGATCCACCTACAAATGTGAACTGACGTTCAAAAATAAAACATTTGAAAACGGACCATTTTCCACATGTCTGAAGCATGACGTAATGGGGGGGTGTTATCTCTTTTGTCAAAAATCAGCCGTTTTTGCTTGAACATTAAATGCCTCCAAATGGTATTTAATTAACTTCCCGAGCCCCTGGAAGCATGAAAATCACTTTAAACATTCTAATTTTAGCTCTAACACTGATGATCAACCTACAAATGTGAACTGACGTTCAAAAATAAAACATTTGAAAACGGACCATTTTCCACATTTCTGAAGCATGACGTAATGGGGAGGTGTTATCTCTTTTGTCAAAAATCAGCCGTTTTTGCTTGAACATTAAATGCCTCCAAATGGTATTTAATTAACTTCCCGGGGTGAAGAAACCCTTTTTGAGAACTCAGAGTGAGTAAATTGGCCCTTTTCATGCACTTTTAACCATTCCATAAATCTTGTGTTTAGGGCCCCTGGAAGCATGAAAATCACTTTAAACATGTTAATTTTAGCTCTAACACTGACGATCAACCTACAAATGTGAACTGACGTTCAAAAATAAAACATTTGAAAACGGACCATTTTCCACATTTCTGAAGCATGACGTAATGGGGGGGTGTTATCTCTTTTGTCAAAAATCAACCATTTTTGCTTGAACATTAAATGCCTCCAAATGGTATTTAATTAACTTCCCGAGCCCCTGGAAGCATGAAAATCACTTTAAACATGCTAATTTTAGCTCTAACACTGATGATCCACCTACAAATGTGAACTGACGTTCAAAAATAAAACATTTGAAAACGGACCATTTTCCACATTTCTGAAGCATGACGTAATGGGGGGGTGTTATCTCTTTTGTCGAAAATCAGCCGTTTTTGTTTGAACATTAAATGCCTCCAAATGGTATTTAATTAACTTCCCGGGGTGAAGAAACCCTTTTTGAGAACTCAGAGTGAGTAAATTGGCCCTTTTCATGCACTTTTAACCATCCCACAAATCTTGTGTTTAGGCCCCCTGGAAGCATGAAAATCACTTTAAACATGTTAATTTTAGCTCTAACACTGATGATCAACCTACAAATGTGAAATGACGTTCAAAAATAAAACATTTGAAAACGGACCATTTTCCACATTTCTGAAGCATGATGTAATGGGGGGGTGTTATCTCTTTTGTCAAAAATCTGCAGTTTTTGCTTGAACATTAAATGCCTCCAAATGGTATTTAATTCACTTCCCGAGCCCCTGGAAGCATGAAAATCACTTTAAACATGCTAACTTTAGCTCTAACACTGATGATCCACCTACAAATGTGAACTGACGTTCAAAAATAAAACATTTGAAAACGGACCATTTTCCACATTTCTGAAGCATGACATAATAGGGGGGGTGTTATCTCTTTTGTCGAATATCAGCCGTTTTTGCTTGAACATTAAATGCCTCCAAATGGTATTTAATTAACTTCCCGGGGTCAAGAAACCCTTTTTGAGAACTCAGAGTGAGTAAATTGGCCCTTTTCATGCACTTTTAACCATTCCATAAATCTTGTGTTTAGGGCCCCTGGAAGCATGAAAATCACTTTAAACATGCTAATTTTAGCTCTAACACTGATGATCAACCTACAAATGTGAACTGACGTTCAAAAATAAAACATTTGAAAACGGACCATTTTCCACATTTCTGAAGCATGCGTAATGGGTGGGGTGTTATCTCTTTTGTCAAAAATCAGCCATTTTTGCTTGAACATTAAATGCCTCCAAATGGTATTTAATTCACTTCCCGAGTCCCTGGAAGCATGAAAATCACTTTAAACATGCTAATTTTAGCTCTAACACTGATGATCCACCTACAAATGTGAACTGACGTTCAAAAATAAAACATTTGAAAACGGACCATTTTCCACATTTCTGAAGCATGACGTAATGGGGGGGTGCTATCTCTTTTGTCAAAAATCAGCCGTTTTTGCTTGAACTTTAAATGCCTCCAAATGGTATTTAATTAACTTCCCGAGCCCCTGGAAGCATGAAAATCACTTTAAACATGCTAATTTTAGCTCTAACACTGATGATCCACCTACAAATGTGAACTGACGTTCAAAAATAAAACATTTGAAAACGGACCATTTTCCACATTTCTGAAGCATGACGTAATGGGGGGGTGTTATCTCTTTTGTCAAAAATCAGCCGTTTTTGCTTGAACATTAAATGCCTCCAAATGGTATTTAATTAACTTCCCGGGGTGAAGAAACCCTTTTTGAGAACTCAGAGTGAGTAAATTGGCCCTTTTCATGCACTTTTAACCATTCCATAAATCTTGTGTTTAGGGCCCCTGGAAGCATGAAAATCACTTTAAACATGCTAATTTTAGCTCTAACACTGATGATCCACCTACAAATGTGAACTGACGTTCAAAAATAAAACATTTGAAAACGGACCATTTTCCACATTTCTGAAGCATGACGTAATGGGGGGTGTTATCTCTTTTGTCAAAATCAGCCGTTTTTGCTTGAACATTAAATGCCTCCAAATGGTATTTAATTAACTTCCCGGGGTGTAGAAACCCTTTTTGAGAACTCAGAGTGAGTAAATTGGCCCTTTTCATGCACTTTTAACCATTCCATAAATCTTGTGTTTAGGGCCCCTGGAAGCATGAAAATCACTTTAAACATGCTAATTTTAGCTCTAACACTGATGATCCACCTACAAATGTGAACTGACGTTCAAAAATAAAACATTTGAAAACGGACCATTTTCCACATTTCTGAAGCATGACGTAATGTGGGGGTGTTATCTCTTTTGTCAAAAATCAGCCGTTTTTGCTTGAACATTAAATGCCTCCAAATAGTATTTAATTAACTTCCCGGGGTGAAGAAACCCTTTTTGAGATCTCAGAGTGAGTAAATTGGCCCTTTTCATGCACTTTTAACCATTCCACAAATCTTGTGTTTAGGGCCCCTGGAAGCATGAAAATCACTTTAAACGTGTTAATTTTAGCTCTAACACTGATGATCAACCTACAAATGTGAACTGACGTTCAAAAATAAAACATTTGAAAACGGACCATTTTCCACATTTCTGAAGCATGACGTAATGGGGGGTGTTATCTCTTTTGTCAAAAATCAGCCGTTTTTGGTTGAACTTTAAATGCCTCCAAATAGTATTTAATTCACTTCCCGAGCCCCTGGAAGCATGAAAATCACTTTAAACATACTAATTTTAGCTCTAACACTGATGATCCACCTACAAATGTGAACTGACGTTCAAAAATAAAACATTTGAAAACGGACCATTTTCCACATTTCTGAAGCATGACGTAATGGGGGGGTGTTATCTCTTTTGTCAAAAATCAGCCGTTTTTGCTTGAACATTAAATGCCTCCAAATGGTATTTAATTAACTTCCCGAGCCCCTGGAAGCATGAAAATCACTTTAAACATTCTAATTTTAGCTCTAACACTGATGATCAACCTACAAATGTGAACTGACGTTCAAAAATAAAACATTTGAAAACGGACCATTTTCTACATTTCTGAAGCATGACGTAATGGGGGGGTGTTATCTCTTTTGTCAAAAATCAGCCGTTTTTGCTTGAACATTAAATGCCTCCAAATGGTATTTAATTAACTTCCCGGGGTGAAGAAACCCTTTTTGAGAACTCAGAGTGAGTAAATTGGCCCTTTTCATGCACTTTTAACCATTCCATAAATCTTGTGTTTAGGGCCCCTGGAAGCATGAAAATCACTTTAAACATGTTAATTTTAGCTCTAACACTGACGATCAACCTACAAATGTGAACTGACGTTCAAAAATAAAACATTTGAAAACGGACCATTTTCCACATTTCTGAAGCATGACGTAATGGGGGGGTGTTATCTCTTTTGTCAAAAATCAGCCGTTTTTGCTTGAACATTAAATGCCTCCAAATGGTATTTAATTAACTTCCCGGGGTGAAGAAACCCGTTTTGAGAACTCAGAGTGAGTAAATTGGCCCTTTTCATGCACTTTTAACCATTCCACAAATCTTGTGTTTAGGGCCCCTGGAAGCATGAAAATCACTTTAAACATGCTAATTTTAGCTCTAACACTGATGATCCACCTACAAATGTGAACTGACGTTCAAAAATAAAACATTTGAAAACGGACCATTTTCCACATTTCTGAAGCATGACGTAATGGGGGGGTGTTATCTCTTTTGTCAAAAATCAGCCGTTTTTGCTTGAACATTAAATGCCTCCAAATGGTATTTAATTAACTTCCCGAGCCCCTGGAAGCATGAAAATCACTTTAAACATTCTAATTTTAGCTCTAACACTGATGATCAACCTACAAATGTGAACTGACGTTCAAAAATAAAACATTTGAAAACGGACCATTTTCCACATTTCTGAAGCATGACGTAATGGGGGGGTGTTATCTCTTTTGTCAAAAATCAGCCGTTTTTGCTTGAACATTAAATGCCTCCAAATGGTATTTAATTAACTTCCCAGGGTGAAGAAACCCTTTTTGAGAACTCAGAGTGAGTAAATTGGCCCTTTTCATGCACTTTTAACCATTCCACAAATCTTGTGTTTAGGGCCCCTGGAAGCATGAAAATCACTTTAAACATGCTAATTTTAGCTCTAACACTGATGATCCACCTACAAATGTGAACTGACGTTCAAAAATAAAACATTTGAAAACGGACCATTTTCCACATTTCTGAAGCATGACGTAATGGGGGGGTGTTATCTCTTTTGTCGAAAAATCAGCCGTTTTTGTTTGAACATTAAATGCCTCCAAATGGTATTTAATTAACTTCCCGGGGTGAAGAAACCCTTTTTGAGAACTCAGAGTGAGTAAATTGGCCCTTTTCATGCACTTTTAACCATTCCACAAATCTTGTGTTTAGGCCCCCTGGAAGCATGAAAATCACTTTAAACATGTTAATTTTAGCTCTAACACTGATGATCAACCTACAAATGTGAACTGACGTTCAAAAATAAAACATTTGAAAACGGACCATTTTCCACATTTCTGAAGCATGATGTAATGGGGGGGTGTTATCTCTTTTGTCAAAAATCAGCCGTTTTTGATTGAACATTAAATGCCTCCAAATGGTATTTAATTCACTTCCCGAGCCCCTGGAAGCATGAAAATCACTTTAAACATGCTAATTTTAGCTCTAACACTGATGATCCACCTACAAATGTGAACTGACGTTCAAAAATAAAACATTTGAAAACGGACCATTTTCCACATTTCTGAAGCATGACGTAATGGGGGGTGTTATCTCTTTTGTCAAAATCAGCCGTTTTTGCTTGAACATTAAATGCCTCCAAATGGTATTTAATTAACTTCCCGGGGTGTAGAAACCCTTTTTGAGAACTCAGAGTGAGTAAATTGGCCCTTTTCATGCACTTTTAACCATGCCATAAATCTTGTGTTTAGGGCCCCTGGAAGCATGAAAATCACTTTAAACATGCTAATTTTAGCTCTAACACTGATGATCCACCTACAAATGTGAACTGACGTTCAAAAATAAAACATTTGAAAACGGACCATTTTCCACATTTCTGAAGCATGATGTAATGGGGGGGTGTTATCTCTTTTGTCAAAAATCAGCCGTTTTTGCTTGAACATTAAATGCCTCCAAATGGTATTTAATTAACTTCCCGGGGTGAAGAAACCCTTTTTGAGAACTCAGAGTGAGTAAATTGGCCCTTTTCATGCACTTTTAACCATTCCATAAATCTTGTGTTTAGGGCCCCTGGAAGCATGAAAATCACTTTAAACATGCTAATTTTAGCTCTAACACTGATGATCAACCTACAAATGTGAACTGACGTTCAAAAATAAAACATTTGAAAACGGACCATTTTCCACATTTCTGAACCATGACGTAATGGGGGGGTGTTATCTCTTTTGTCGAAAATCAGCCGTTTTTGCTTGAACATTAAATGCCTCTAAATGGTATTTAATTAACTTACCGGGGTGAAGAAACTCTTTTTGAGAACTCAGAGTGAGTAAATTGGCCCTTTTCATGCACTTTTAACCATTCCACAAATCTTGTGTTTAGGGCCCCTGGAAGCATGAAAATCACTTTAAACATGCTAATTTTAGCTCTAACACTGATGATCCACCTACAAATGTGAATTGACGTTCAAAAATAAAACATTTGAAAACGGACCATTTTCCACATTTCTGAAGCATGACGTAATGGGGGGGTGTTATCTCTTTTGTCGAAAATCAGCCGTTTTTGTTTGAACATTAAATGCCTCCAAATGGTATTTAATTAACTTCCCGGGGTGAAGAAACCCTTTTTGAGAACTCAGAGTGAGTAAATTGGCCCTTTTCATGCACTTTAAACCATTCCACAAATCTTGTGTTTAGGCCCCCTGGAAGCATGAAAATCACTTTAAACATGTTAATTTTAGCTCTAACACTGATGATCAACCTACAAATGTGAACTGACGTTCAAAAATAAAACATTTGAAAACGGACCATTTTCCACATTTCTGAAGCATGATGTAATGGGGGGGTGTTATCTCTTTTGTCAAAAATCAGCCGTTTTTGCTTGAACATTAAATGACTACAAATGGTATTTAATTAACTTCCCGAGCCCCTGGAAGCATGAAAATCACTTTAAACATGCTAATTTTAGCTCTAACACTGATGATCCACCTACAAATGTGAACTGACGTTCAAAAATAAAACATTTGAAAACGGACCATTTTCCACATTTCTGAAGCATGACGTAATGGGGGGGTGTTATCTCTTTTGTCAAAAATCAGCCGTTTTTGCTTGAACATTAAATGCCTCCAAATGGTATTTAATTAACTTCCCGGGGTGAAGAAACCCTTTTTGAGAACTCAGAGTGAGTAAAATGGCCCTTTTCATGCACTTTTAACCATTCCATAAATCTTGTGTTTAGGGCCCCTGGAAGCATGAAAATCACTTTAAACATGCTAATTTTAGCTCTAACACTGATGATCAACCTACAAATGTGAACTGACGTTCAAAAATAAAACATTTGAAAACGGACCATTTTCCACATTTCTGAACCATGACGTAATGGGGGGGTGTTATCTCTTTTGTCGAATATCAGCCGTTTTTGCTTGAACATTAAATGACTACAAATGGTATTTAATTCACTTCCCGAGCCCCTGGAAGCATGAAAATCACTTTAAACATGCTAATTTTAGCTCAAACACTGATGATCCACCTACAAATGTGAACTGACGTTCAAAAATAAAACATTTGAAAACGGACCATTTTCTACATTTCTGAAGCATGACGTAATGGGGGGGTGTTATCTCTTTTGTCGAATATCAGCCGTTTTTGCTTGAACATTAAATGCCTCCAAATGGTATTTAATTAACTTCCCGGGTTCAAGAAACCCTTTTTGAGAACTCAGAGTGAGTAAATTGGCCCTTTTCATGCACTTTTAACCATTCCATAAATCTTGTGTTTAGGGCCCCTGGAAGCATGAAAATCACTTTAAACATGCTAATTTTAGCTCTAACACTGATGATCAACCTACAAATGTGAACTGACGTTCAAAAATAAAACATTTGAAAACGGACCATTTTCCACATTTCTGAAGCATGACGTAATGGGGGGGTGTTATCTCTTTTGTCAAAAATCTGCCATTTTTGCTTGAACATTAAATGTCTCCAAATGGTATTTAATTCACTTCCCGAGTCCCTGGAAGCATGAAAATCACTTTAAAAATGCTAATTTTAGCTCTAACACTGATGATCCACCTACAAATGTGAACTGACGTTCAAAAATAAAACATTTGAAAACGGACCATTTTCCACATTTCTGAAGCATGACGTAATGGGGGGGTGTTATCTCTTTTGTCAAAAATCAGCCATTTTTGCTTGAACTTTAAATGCCTCCAAATGGTATTTAATTAACTTCCCGAGCCCCTGGAAGCATGAAAATCACTTTAAACATGCTAATTTTAGCTCTAACACTGATGATCCACCTACAAATGTGAACTGACGTTCAAAAATAAAACATTTGAAAACGGACCATTTTCCACATTTCTGAAGCATGACGTAATGGGGGGTGTTATCTCTTTTGTCAAAAATCAGCCGTTTTTGCTTGAACATTAAATGCCTCCAAATGGTATTTAATTAACTTCCCGGGGTGAAGAAACCCTTTTTGAGAACTCAGAGTGAGTAAATTGGCCCTTTTCATGCACTTTTAACCATTCCATAAATCTTGTGTTTAGGGCCCCTGGAAGCATGAAAATCACTTTAAACATGCTAATTTTAGCTCTAACACTGATGATCCACCTACAAATGTGAACTGACGTTCAAAAATAAAACATTTGAAAACGGACCATTTTCCACATTTCTGAAGCATGACGTAATGGGGGTGTTATCTCTTTTGTCAAAATCAGCCGTTTTTGCTTGAACATTAAATGCCTCCAAATGGTATTTAATTAACTTCCCGGGGTGTAGAAACCCTTTTTGAGAACTCAGAGTGAGTAAATTGGCCCTTTTCATGCACTTTTAACCATTCCATAAATCTTGTGTTTAGGGCCCCTGGAAGCATGAAAATCACTTTAAACATGCTAATTTTAGCTCTAACACTGATGATCCACCTACAAATGTGAACTGACGTTCAAAAATAAAACATTTGAAAACGGACCATTTTCCACATTTCTGAAGCATGACGTAATGGGGGGGTGTTATCTCTTTTGTCAAAAATCAGCCGTTTTTGCTTGAACATTAAATGCCTCCAAATGGTATTTAATTAACTTCCCGGGGTGAAGAAACCCTTTTTGAGAACTCAGAGTGAGTAAATTGGCCCTTTTCATGCACTTTTAACCATTCCATAAATCTTGTGTTTAGGGCCCCTGGAAGCATGAAAATCACTTTAAACATGCTAATTTTAGCTCTAACACTGATGATCAACCTACAAATGTGAACTGACGTTCAAAAATAAAACATTTGAAAACGGACCATTTTCCACATTTCTGAACCATGACGTAATGGGGGGGTGTTATCTCTTTTGTCGAAAATCAGACGTTTTTGCTTGAACATTAAATGCCTCCAAATGGTATTTAATTAACTTACCGGGGTGAAGAAACCCTTTTTGAGAACTCAGAGTGAGTAAATTGGCCCTTTTCATGCACTTTTAACCATTCCACAAATCTTGTGTTTAGGGCCCCTGGAAGCATGAAAATCACTTTAAACATGCTAATTTTAGCTCTAACACTGATGATCCACCTACAAATGTGAATTGACGTTCAAAAATAAAACATTTGAAAACGCACCATTTTCCACATTTATGAAGCATGACGTAATGGGGGGGTGTTATCTCTTTTGTCGAAAATCAGCCGTTTTTGTTTGAACATTAAATGCCTCCAAATGGTATTTAATTAACTTCCCAGGGTGAAGAAACCCTTTTTGAGAACTCAGAGTGAGTAAATTGGCCCTTTTCATGCACTTTTAACCATTCCACAAATCTTGTGTTTAGGCCCCCTGGAAGCATGAAAATCACTTTAAACATGTTAATTTTAGCTCTAACACTGATGATCAACCTACAAATGTGAACTGACGTTCAAAAATAAAACATTTGAAAACGGACCATTTTCCACATTTCTGAAGCATGATGTAATGGGGGGGTGTTATCTCTTTTGTCAAAAATCAGCCGTTTTTGCTTGAACATTAAATGACTACAAATGGTATTTAATTAACTTCCCGATCCCCTGGAAGCATGAAAATCACTTTAAACATGCTAATTTTAGCTCTAACACTGATGATCCACCTACAAATGTGAACTGACGTTCAAAAATAAAACATTTTAAAACATTTGAAAACGGACCATTTTCCACATTTCTGAAGCATGACGTAATGGGGGGGTGTTATCTCTTTTGTCAAAAATCAGCCGTTTTTGCTTGAACATTAAATGCCTCCAAATGGTATTTAATTAACTTCCCGGGGTGAAGAAACCCTTTTTGAAAACTCAGAGTGAGTAAATTGGCCCTTTTCATGCACTTTTAACCATTCCATAAATCTTGTGTTTAGGGCCCCTGGAAGCATGAAAATCACTTTAAACATGCTAATTTTAGCTCTAACACTGATGATCAACCTACAAATGTGAACTGACGTTCAAAAATAAAACATTTGAAAACGGACCATTTTCCACATTTCTGAACCATGACGTAATGGGGGGGTGTTATCTCGTTTGTCGAAAATCAGCCGTTTTTGCTTGAACATTAAATGCCTCTAAATGGTATTTAATTAACTTACCGGGGTGAAGAAACCCTTTTTGAGAACTCAGAGTGAGTAAATTGGCCCTTTTCATGCACTTTTAACCATTCCACAAATCTTGTGTTTAGGGCCCCTGGAAGCATGAAAATCACTTTAAACATGCTAATTTTAGCTCTAACACTGATGATCCACCTACAAATGTGAATTGACGTTCAAAAATAAAACATTTGAAAACGGACCATTTTCCACATTTCTGAAGCATGACGTAATGGGGGGTGTTATCTCTTTTGTCGAAAATCAGCCGTTTTTGTTTGAACATTAAATGCCTCCAAATGGTATTTAATTAACTTCCCGGGGTGAAGAAACCCTTTTTGAGAACTCAGAGTGAGTAAATTGGCCCTTTTCATGCACTTTTAACCATTCCACAAATCTTGTGTTTAGGCCCCCTGGAAGCATGAAAATCACTTTAAACATGCTAATTTTAGCTCTAACACTGATGATCAACCTACAAATGTGAACTGACGTTCAAAAATAAAACATTTGAAAACGGACCATTTTCCACATTTCTGAACCATGACGTAATGGGGGGGGTGTTATCTCTTTTGTCGAATATCAGCCGTTTTTGCTTGAACATTAAATGACTACAAATGGTATTTAATTCACTTCCCGAGCCCCTGGAAGCATGAAAATCACTTTAAACATGCTAATTTTAGCTCAAACACTGATGATCCACCTACAAATGTGAACTGACGTTCAAAAATAAAACATTTGAAAACGGACCATTTTCTACATTTCTGAAGCATGACGTAATGGGGGGGGTGTTATCTCTTTTGTCGAATATCAGCCGTTTTTGCTTGAACATTAAATGCCTCCAAATGGTATTTAATTAACTTCCCGGGTTCAAGAAACCCTTTTTGAGAACTCAGAGTGAGTAAATTGGCCCTTTTCATGCACTTTTAACCATTCCATAAATCTTGTGTTTAGGGCCCCTGGAAGCATGAAAATCACTTTAAACATGCAAATTTTAGCTCTAACACTGATGATCAACCTACAAATGTGAACTGACGTTCAAAAATAAAACGTTTGAAAACGGACCATTTTCCACATTTCTGAAGCATGACGTAATGGGAGGGTGTTATCTCTTTTGTCAAAAATCAGCCATTTTTGCTTGAACATTAAATGTCTCCAAATGGTATTTAATTCACTTCCCGAGTCCCTGGAAGCATGAAAATCACTTTAAAAATGCTAATTTTGGCTCTAACACTGATGATCCACCTACAAATGTGAACTGACGTTCAAAAATAAAACATTTGAAAACGGACCATTTTCCACATTTCTGAAGCATGACGTAATGGGGGGGTGTTATCTCTTTTGTCAAAAATCAGCCGTTTTTGCTTGAACTTTAAATGCCTCCAAATGGTATTTAATTAACTTCCCGAGCCCCTGGAAGCATGAAAATCACTTTAAACATGCTAATTTTAGCTCTAACACTGATGATCCACCTACAAATGTGAACTGACGTTCAAAAATAAAACATTTGAAAACGGACCATTTTCCACATTTCTGAAGCATGACGTAATGGGGGGGTGTTATCTCTTTTGTCGAAAATCAGCCGTTTTTGTTTGAACATTAAATGCCTCCAAATGGTATTTAATTAACTTCCCGGGGTGAAGAAACCCTTTTTGAGAACTCAGAGTGAGTAAATTGGCTTTTTCATGCACTTTTAACCATTCCATAAATCTTGTGTTTAGGGCCCCTGGAAGCATGAAAATCACTTTAAACATGCTAATTTTAGCTCTAACACTGATGATCCACCTACAAATGTGAACTGACGTTCAAAAATAAAACATTTGAAAACGGACCATTTTCCACATTTCTGAAGCATGACGTAATGGGGGTGTTATCTCTTTTGTCAAAATCAGCCGTTTTTGCTTGAACATTAAATGCCTCCAAATGGTATTTAATTAACTTCCCGGGGTGTAGAAACCCTTTTTGAGAACTCAGAGTGAGTAAATTGGCCCTTTTCATGCACTTTTAACCATTCCATAAATCTTGTGTTTAGGGCCCCTGGAAGCATGAAAATCACTTTAAACATGCTAATTTTAGCTCTAACACTGATGATCCACCTACAAATGTGAACTGACGTTCAAAAATAAAACATTTGAAAACGGACCATTTTCCACATTTCTGAAGCATGACGTAATGGGGGGGTGTTATCTCTTTTGTCAAAAATCAGCCGTTTTTGCTTGAACATTAAATGCCTCCAAATGGTATTTAATTAACTTCCCGGGGTGAAGAAACCCTTTTTAAAAACTCAGAGTGAGTAAATTGGCCCTTTTCATGCACTTTTAACCATTCCATAAATCTTGTGTTTAGGGCCCCTGGAAGCATGAAAATCACTTTAAACATGCTAATTTTAGCTCTAACACTGATGATCAACCTACAAATGTGAACTGACGTTCAAAAATAAAACATTTGAAAACGGACCATTTTCCACATTTCTGAACCATGACGTAATGGGGGGGTGTTATCTCTTTTGTCGAAAATCAGCCGTTTTTGCTTGAACATTAAATGCCTCTAAATGGTATTTAATTAACTTACCGGGGTGAAGAAACCCTTTTTGAGAACTCAGAGTGAGTAAATTGGCCCTTTTCATGCACTTTTAACCATTCCACAAATCTTGTGTTTAGGGCCCCTGGAAGCATGAAAATCACTTTAAACATGCTAATTTTAGCTCTAACACTGATGATCCACCTACAAATGTGAATTGACGTTCAAAAATAAAACATTTGAAAACGGACCATTTTCCACATTTCTGAAGCATGACGTAATGGGGGGGTGTTATCTCTTTTGTCGAAAATCAGCCGTTTTTGTTTGAACATTAAATGCCTCCAAATGGTATTTAATTAACTTCCCGGGGTGAAGAAACCCTTTTTGAGAACTCAGAGTGAGTAAATTGGCCCTTTTCATGCACTTTTAACCATTCCACAAATCTTGTGTTTAGGCCCCCTGGAAGCATGAAAATCACTTTAAACATGCTAATTTTAGCTCTAACACTGATGATCAACCTACAAATGTGAACTGACGTTCAAAAATAAAACATTTGAAAACGGACCATTTTCCACATTTCTGAACCATGACGTAATGGGGGGGGTGTTATCTCTTTTGTCGAATATCAGCCGTTTTTGCTTGAACATTAAATGACTACAAATGGTATTTAATTCACTTCCCGAGCCCCTGGAAGCATGAAAATCACTTTAAACATGCTAATTTTAGCTCAAACACTGATGTTCCACCTACAAATGTGAACTGACGTTCAAAAATAAAACATTTGAAAACGGACCATTTTCCACATTTCTGAAGCATGACGTAATGGGGGGGGTGTTATCTCTTTTGTCAAAAATCAGCCGTTTTTGCTTGAACTTTAAATGCCTCCAAATGGTATTTAATTCACTTCCCGAGTCCCTGGAAGCATGAAAATCACTTTAAAAATGCTAATTTTAGCTCTAACACTGATGATCCACCTACAAATGTGAACTGACGTTCAAAAATAAAACATTTGAAAACGGACCATTTTCCACATTTCTGAAGCATGACGTAATGGGGGGGTGTTATCTCTTTTGTCAAAAATCAGCCGTTTTTGCTTGAACTTTAAATGCCTCCAAATGGTATTTAATTAACTTCCCGAGCCCCTGGAAGCATGAAAATCACTTTAAACATGCTAATTTTAGCTCTAACACTGATGATCCACCTACAAATGTGAACTGACGTTCAAAAATAAAACATTTGAAAACGGACCATTTTCCACATTTCTGAAGCATGACGTAATGGGGGGGTGTTATCTCTTTTGTCGAAAATCAGCCGTTTTTGTTTGAACATTAAATGCCTCCAAATGGTATTTAATTAACTTCCCGGGGTGAAGAAACCCTTTTTGAGAACTCAGAGTGAGTAAATTGGCTTTTTCATGCACTTTTAACCATTCCATAAATCTTGTGTTTAGGGCCCCTGGAAGCATGAAAATCACTTTAAACATGCTAATTTTAGCTCTAACACTGATGATCCACCTACAAATGTGAACTGACGTTCAAAAATAAAACATTTGAAAACGGACCATTTTCCACATTTCTGAAGCATGACGTAATGGGGGTGTTATCTCTTTTGTCAAAATCAGCCGTTTTTGCTTGAACATTAAATGCCTCCAAATGGTATTTAATTAACTTCCCGGGGTGTAGAAACCCTTTTTGAGAACTCAGAGTGAGTAAATTGGCCCTTTTCATGCACTTTTAACCATTCCATAAATCTTGTGTTTAGGGCCCCTGGAAGCATGAAAATCACTTTAAACATGCTAATTTTAGCTCTAACACTGATGATCCACCTACAAATGTGAACTGACGTTCAAAAATAAAACATTTGAAAACGGACCATTTTCCACATTTCTGAAGCATGACGTAATGGGGGGGTGTTATCTCTTTTGTCAAAAATCAGCCGTTTTTGCTTGAACATTAAATGCCTCCAAATGGTATTTAATTAACTTCCCGGGGTGAAGAAACCCTTTTTAAAAACTCAGAGTGAGTAAATTGGCCCTTTTCATGCACTTTTAACCATTCCATAAATCTTGTGTTTAGGGCCCCTGGAAGCATGAAAATCACTTTAAACATGCTAATTTTAGCTCTAACACTGATGATCAACCTACAAATGTGAACTGACGTTCAAAAATAAAACATTTGAAAACGGACCATTTTCCACATTTCTGAACCATGACGTAATGGGGGGGTGTTATCTCTTTTGTCGAAAATCAGCCGTTTTTGCTTGAACATTAAATGCCTCTAAATGGTATTTAATTAACTTACCGGGGTGAAGAAACCCTTTTTGAGAACTCAGAGTGAGTAAATTGGCCCTTTTCATGCACTTTTAACCATTCCACAAATCTTGTGTTTAGGGCCCCTGGAAGCATGAAAATCACTTTAAACATGCTAATTTTAGCTCTAACACTGATGATCCACCTACAAATGTGAATTGACGTTCAAAAATAAAACATTTGAAAACGGACCATTTTCCACATTTCTGAAGCATGACGTAATGGGGGGGTGTTATCTCTTTTGTCGAAAATCAGCCGTTTTTGTTTGAACATTAAATGCCTCCAAATGGTATTTAATTAACTTCCCGGGGTGAAGAAACCCTTTTTGAGAACTCAGAGTGAGTAAATTGGCCCTTTTCATGCACTTTTAACCATTCCACAAATCTTGTGTTTAGGCCCCCTGGAAGCATGAAAATCACTTTAAACATGCTAATTTTAGCTCTAACACTGATGATCAACCTACAAATGTGAACTGACGTTCAAAAATAAAACATTTGAAAACGGACCATTTTCCACATTTCTGAACCATGACGTAATGGGGGGGGTGTTATCTCTTTTGTCGAATATCAGCCGTTTTTGCTTGAACATTAAATGACTACAAATGGTATTTAATTCACTTCCCGAGCCCCTGGAAGCATGAAAATCACTTTAAACATGCTAATTTTAGCTCAAACACTGATGTTCCACCTACAAATGTGAACTGACGTTCAAAAATAAAACATTTGAAAACGGACCATTTTCTACATTTCTGAAGCATGACGTAATGGGGGGGGTGTTATCTCTTTTGTCGAATATCAGCCGTTTTTGCTTGAACATTAAATGCCTCCAAATGGTATTTAATTAACTTCCCGGGTTCAAGAAACCCTTTTTGAGAACTCAGAGTGAGTAAATTGGCCCTTTTCATGCACTTTTAACCATTCCATAAATCTTGTGTTTAGGGCCCCTGGAAGCATGAAAATCACTTTAAACATGCAAATTTTAGCTCTAACACTGATGATCAACCTACAAATGTGAACTGACGTTCAAAAATAAAACGTTTGAAAACGGACCATTTTCCACATTTCTGAAGCATGACGTAATGGGGGGGGTGTTATCTCTTTTGTCAAAAATCAGCCATTTTTGCTTGAACATTAAATGTCTCCAAATGGTATTTAATTCACTTCCCGAGTCCCTGGAAGCATGAAAATCACTTTAAAAATGCTAATTTTAGCTCTAACACTGATGATCCACCTACAAATGTGAACTGACGTTCAAAAATAAAACATTTGAAAACGGACCATTTTCCACATTTCTGAAGCATGACGTAATGGGGGGGTGTTATCTCTTTTGTCAAAAATCAGCCGTTTTTGCTTGAACTTTAAATGCCTCCAAATGGTATTTAATTAACTTCCCGAGCCCCTGGAAGCATGAAAATCACTTTAAACATGCTAATTTTAGCTCTAACACTGATGATCCACCTACAAATGTGAACTGACGTTCAAAAATAAAACATTTGAAAACGGACCATTTTCCACATTTCTGAAGCATGACGTAATGGGGGTGTTATCTCTTTTGTCAAAATCAGCCGTTTTTGCTTGAACATTAAATGCCTCCAAATGGTATTTAATTAACTTCCCGGGGTGTAGAAACCCTTTTTGAGAACTCAGAGTGAGTAAATTGGCCCTTTTCATGCACTTTTAACCATTCCATAAATCTTGTGTTTAGGGCCCCTGGAAGCATGAAAATCACTTTAAACATGCTAATTTTAGCTCTAACACTGATGATCCACCTACAAATGTGAACTGACGTTCAAAAATAAAACATTTGAAAACGGACCATTTTCCACATTTCTGAAGCATGACGTAATGGGGGGGTGTTATCTCTTTTGTCAAAAATCAGCCGTTTTTGCTTGAACATTAAATGCCTCCAAATGGTATTTAATTAACTTCCCGGGGTGAAGAAACCCTTTTTGAGAACTCAGAGTGAGTAAATTGGCCCTTTTCATGCACTTTTAACCATTCCATAAATCTTGTGTTTAGGGCCCCTGGAAGCATGAAAATCACTTTAAACATGCTAATTTTAGCTCTAACACTGATGATCAACCTACAAATGTGAACTGACGTTCAAAAATAAAACATTTGAAAACGGACCATTTTCCACATTTCTGAACCATGACGTAATGGGGGGGTGTTATCTCTTTTGTCGAAAATCAGACGTTTTTGCTTGAACATTAAATGCCTCCAAATGGTATTTAATTAACTTACCGGGGTGAAGAAACCCTTTTTGAGAACTCAGAGTGAGTAAATTGGCCCTTTTCATGCACTTTTAACCATTCCACAAATCTTGTGTTTAGGGCCCCTGGAAGCATGAAAATCACTTTAAACATGCTAATTTTAGCTCTAACACTGATGATCCACCTACAAATGTGAATTGACGTTCAAAAATAAAACATTTGAAAACGGACCATTTTCCACATTTCTGAAGCATGACGTAATGGGGGGGTGTTATCTCTTTTGTCGAAAATCAGCCGTTTTTGTTTGAACATTAAATGCCTCCAAATGGTATTTAATTAACTTCCCAGGGTGAAGAAACCCTTTTTGAGAACTCAGAGTGAGTAAATTGGCCCTTTTCATGCACTTTTAACCATTCCACAAATCTTGTGTTTAGGCCCCCTGGAAGCATGAAAATCACTTTAAACATGTTAATTTTAGCTCTAACACTGATGATCAACCTACAAATGTGAACTGACGTTCAAAAATAAAACATTTGAAAACGGACCATTTTCCACATTTCTGAAGCATGATGTAATGGGGGGGTGTTATCTCTTTTGTCAAAAATCAGCCGTTTTTGCTTGAACATTAAATGACTACAAATGGTATTTAATTAACTTCCCGAGCCCCTGGAAGCATGAAAATCACTTTAAACATGCTAATTTTAGCTCTAACACTGATGATCCACCTACAAATGTGAACTGACGTTCAAAAATAAAACATTTGAAAACGGACCATTTTCCACATTTCTGAAGCATGACGTAATGGGGGGGTGTTATCTCTTTTGTCGAAAATCAGCCGTTTTTGTTTGAACATTAAATGCCTCCAAATGGTATTTAATTAACTTCCCGGGGTGAAGAAACCCTTTTTGAGAACTCAGAGTGAGTAAATTGGCTTTTTCATGCACTTTTAACCATTCCATAAATCTTGTGTTTAGGGCCCCTGGAAGCATGAAAATCACTTTAAACATGCTAATTTTAGCTCTAACACTGATGATCAACCTACAAATGTGAACTGACGTTCAAAAATAAAACATTTGAAAACGGACCATTTTCCACATTTCTGAACCATGACGTAATGGGGGGGTGTTATCTCTTTTGTCGAAAATCAGCCGTTTTTGCTTGAACATTAAATGCCTCCAAATGGTATTTAATTAACTTACCGGGGTGAAGAAACCCTTTTTGAGAACTCAGAGTGAGTAAATTGGCCCTTTTCATGCACTTTTAACCATTCCACAAATCTTGTGTTTAGGGCCCCTGGAAGCATGAAAATCACTTTAAACATGCTAATTTTAGCTCTAACACTGATGATCCACCTACAAATGTGAATTGACGTTCAAAAATAAAACATTTGAAAACGGACCATTTTCCACATTTCTGAAGCATGACGTAATGGGGGGGTGTTATCTCTTTTGTCGAAAATCAGCCGTTTTTGTTTGAACATTAAATGCCTCCAAATGGTATTTAATTAACTTCCCGGGGTGAAGAAACCCTTTTTGAGAACTCAGAGTGAGTAAATTGGCCCTTTCATGTACTTTTAACCATTCCACAAATCTTGTGTTTAGGCCCCCTGGAAGCATGAAAATCACTTTAAACATGTTAATTTTAGCTCTAACACTGATGATCAACCTACAAATGTGAACTGACGTTCAAAAATAAAACATTTGAAAACGGACCATTTTCCACATTTCTGAAGCATGATGTAATGGGGGGGTGTTATCTCTTTTGTCAAAAATCAGCCGTTTTTGCTTGAACATTAAATGACTACAAATGGTATTTAATTCACTTCCCGAGCCCCTGGAAGCATGAAAATCACTTTAAACATGCTAATTTTAGCTCAAACACTGATGATCCACCTACAAAAGTGAACTGACATTCAAAAATAAAACATTTGAAAACGGACCATTTTCCACATTTCTGAAGCATGACGTAATGGGGGGGTGTTATCTCTTTTGTCGAAAATCAGCCGTTTTTGTTTGAACATTAAATGCCTCCAAATGGTATTTAATTAACTTCCCAGGGTGAAGAAACCCTTTTTGAGAACTCAGAGTGAGTAAATTGGCCCTTTTCATGCACTTTTAACCATTCCACAAATCTTGTGTTTAGGCCCCCTGGAAGCATGAAAATCACTTTAAACATGTTAATTTTAGCTCTAACACTGATGATCAACCTACAAATGTGAACTGACGTTCAAAAATAAAACATTTGAAAACGGACCATTTTCCACATTTCTAAAGCATGATGTAATGGGGGGGTGTTATCTCTTTTGTCAAAAATCAGCCGTTTTTGCTTGAACATTAAATGACTACAAATGGTATTTAATTAACTTCCCGAGCCCCTGGAAGCATGAAAATCACTTTAAACATGCTAATTTTAGCTCTAACACTGATGATCCACCTACAAATGTGAACTGACGTTCAAAAATAAAACATTTGAAAACGGACCATTTTCCACATTTCTGAAGCATGACGTAATGGGGGGGTGTTATCTCTTTTGTCAAAAATCAGCCGTTTTTGCTTGAACATTAAATGCCTCCAAATGGTATTTAATTAACTTCCCGGGGTGAAGAAACCCTTTTTGAAAACTCAGAGTGAGTAAATTGGCCCTTTTCATGCACTTTTAACCATTCCATAAATCTTGTGTTTAGGGCCCCTGGAAGCATGAAAATCACTTTAAACATGCTAATTTTAGCTCTAACACTGATGATCAACCTACAAATGTGAACTGACGTTCAAAAATAAAACATTTGAAAACGGACCATTTTCCACATTTCTGAACCATGACGTAATGGGGGGGTGTTATCTCTTTTGTCGAAAATCAGCCGTTTTTGCTTGAACATTAAATGCCTCCAAATGGTATTTAATTAACTTACCGGGGTGAAGAAACCCTTTTTGAGAACTCAGAGTGAGTAAATTGGCCCTTTTCATGCACTTTTAACCATTCCACAAATCTTGTGTTTAGGGCCCCTGGAAGCATGAAAATCACTTTAAACATGCTAATTTTAGCTCTAACACTGATGATCCACCTACAAATGTGAATTGACGTTCAAAAATAAAACATTTGAAAACGGACCATTTTCCACATTTCTGAAGCATGACGTAATGGGGGGGTGTTATCTCTTTTGTCGAAAATCAGCCGTTTTTGTTTGAACATTAAATGCCTCCAAATGGTATTTAATTAACTTCCCGGGTGAAGAAACCCTTTTTGAGAACTCAGAGTGAGTAAATTGGCCCTTTCATGTACTTTTAACCATTCCACAAATCTTGTGTTTAGGCCCCCTGGAAGCATGAAAATCACTTTAAACATGTTAATTTTAGCTCTAACACTGATGATCAACCTACAAATGTGAACTGACGTTCAAAAATAAAACATTTGAAAACGGACCATTTTCCACATTTCTGAAGCATGATGTAATGGGGGGGTGTTATCTCTTTTGTCAAAAATCAGCCGTTTTTGCTTGAACATTAAATGACTACAAATGGTATTTAATTCACTTCCCGAGCCCCTGGAAGCATGAAAATCACTTTAAACATGCTAATTTTAGCTCAAACACTGATGATCCACCTACAAATGTGAACTGACGTTCAAAAATAAAACATTTGAAAACGGACCATTTTCTACATTTCTGAAGCATGACGTAATGGGGGGGTGTTATCTCTTTTGTCGAATATCAGCCGTTTTTGCTTGAACATTAAATGCCTCCAAATGGTATTTAATTAACTTCCCGGGGTCAAGAAACCCTTTTTGAGAACTCAGAGTGAGTAAATTGGCCCTTTTCATGCACTTTTAACCATTCCATAAATCTTGTGTTTAGGGCCCCTGGAAGCATGAAAATCACTTTAAACATGCTAATTTTAGCTCTAACACTGATGATCAACCTACAAATGTGAACTGACATTCAAAAATAAAACATTTGAAAACGGACCATTTTCCACATTTCTGAAGCATGACGTAATGGGGGGTGTTATCTCTTTTGTCAAAAATCAGCCATTTTTGCTTGAACATTAAATGCCTCCAAATGGTATTTAATTCACTTCCCGAGTCCCTGGAAGCATGAAAATCACTTTAAAAATGCTAATTTTAGCTCTAACACTGATGATCCACCTACAAATGTGAACTGACGTTCAAAAATAAAACATTTGAAAACTGACTATTTTCCACATTTCTGAAGCATGACGTAATGGGGGGGTGTTATCTCTTTTGTCAAAAATCAGCCGTTTTTGCTTGAACTTTAAATGCCTCCAAATGGTATTTAATTCACTTCCCGAGCCCCTGGAAGCATGAAAATCACTTTAAACATGCTAATTTTAGCTCAAACACTGATGATCCACCTACAAATGTGAACTGACGTTCAAAAATAAAACATTTGAAAACGGACCATTTTCTACATTTCTGAAGCATGACGTAATGGGGGGGTGTTATCTCTTTTGTCGAATATCAGCCGTTTTTGCTTGAACATTAAATGCCTCCAAATGGTATTTAATTAACTTCCCGGGGTCAAGAAACCCTTTTTGAGAACTCAGAGTGAGTAAATTGGCCCTTTTCATGCACTTTTAACCATTCCATAAATCTTGTGTTTAGGGCCCCTGGAAGCATGAAAATCACTTTAAACATGCTAATTTTAGCTCTAACACTGATGATCAACCTACAAATGTGAACTGACATTCAAAAATAAAACATTTGAAAACGGACCATTTTCCACATTTCTGAAGCATGACGTAATGGGGGGTGTTATCTCTTTTGTCAAAAATCAGCCATTTTTGCTTGAACATTAAATGCCTCCAAATGGTATTTAATTCACTTCCCGAGTCCCTGGAAGCATGAAAATCACTTTAAAAATGCAAATTTTAGCTCTAACACTGATGATCCACCTACAAATGTGAACTGACGTTCAAAAATAAAACATTTGAAAACTGACTATTTTCCACATTTCTGAAGCATGACGTAATGGGGGGGTGTTATCTCTTTTGTCAAAAATCAGCCGTTTTTGCTTGAACTTTAAATGCCTCCAAATGGTATTTAATTAACTTCCCGAGCCCCTGGAAGCATGAAAATCACTTTAAACATGCTAATTTTAGCTCTAACACTGATGATCCACCTACAAATGTGAACTGACGTTCAAAAATAAAACATTTGAAAACGGACCATTTTCCACATTTCTGAAGCATGACGTAATGGGGGGGTGTTATCTCTTTTGTCAAAAATAAGCCGTTTTTGCTTGAACATTAAATGCCTCCAAATGGTATTTAATTAACTTCCCGGGGTGAAGAAACCCTTTTTGAGAACTCAGAGTGAGTAAATTGGCCCTTTTCATGCACTTTTAACCATTCCATAAATCTTGTGTTTAGGGCCCCTGGAAGCATGAAAATCACTTTAAACATGTTAATTTTAGCTCTAACACTGACGATCAACCTACAAATGTGAACTGACGTTCAAAAATAAAACATTTGAAAACGGACCATTTTCCACATTTCTGAAGCATGACGTAATGGGGGGGTGTTATCTCTTTTGTCAAAAATCAGCCATTTTTGCTTGAACATTAAATGCCTCCAAATGGTATTTAATTAACTTCCCGAGCCCCTGGAAGCATGAAAATCACTTTAAACATGCTAATTTTAGCTCTAACACTGATGATCCACCTACAAATGTGAACTGACGTTCAAAAATAAAACATTTGAAAACGGACCATTTTCCACATTTCTGAAGCATGACGTAATGGGGGGGTGTTATCTCTTTTGTCAAAAATCAGCCGTTTTTGCTTGAACATTAAATGCCTCCAAATAGTATTTAATTAACTTCCCGGGGTGAAGAAACCCTTTTTGAGATCTCAGAGTGAGTAAATTGGCCCTTTTCATGCACTTTTAACCATTCCACAAATCTTGTGTTTAGGGCCCCTGGAAGCATGAAAATCACTTTAAACGTGTTAATTTTAGCTCTAACACTGATGATCAACCTACAAATGTGAACTGACGTTCAAAAATAAAACATTTGAAAACGGACCATTTTCCACATTTCTGAAGCATGACGTAATGGGGGGTGTTATCTCTTTTGTCAAAAATCAGCCGTTTTTGCTTGAACTTTAAATGCCTCCAAATAGTATTTAATTCACTTCCCGAGCCCCTGGAAGCATGAAAATCACTTTAAACATACTAATTTTAGCTCTAACACTGATGATCCACCTACAAATGTGAACTGACGTTCAAAAATAAAACATTTGAAAACGGACCATTTTCCACATTTCTGAAGCATGACGTAATGGGGGGGTGTTATCTCTTTTGTCAAAAATCAGCCGTTTTTGCTTGAACATTAAATGCCTCCAAATGGTATTTAATTAACTTCCCGAGCCCCTGGAAGCATGAAAATCACTTTAAACATTCTAATTTTAGCTCTAACACTGAAGATCAACCTACAAATGTGAACTGACGTTCAAAAATAAAACATTTGAAAACGGACCATTTTCTACATTTCTGAAGCATGACGTAATGGGGGGGTGTTATCTCTTTTGTCAAAAATCAGCCGTTTTTGCTTGAACATTAAATGCCTCCAAATGGTATTTAATTAACTTCCCGGGGTGAAGAAACCCTTTTTGAGAACTCAGAGTGAGTAAATTGGCCCTTTTCATGCACTTTTAACCATTCCATAAATCTTGTGTTTAGGGCCCCTGGAAGCATGAAAATCACTTTAAACATGTTAATTTTAGCTCTAACACTGACGATCAACCTACAAATGTGAACTGACGTTCAAAAATAAAACATTTGAAAACGGACCATTTTCCACATTTCTGAAGCATGACGTAAAGGGGGGGTGTTATCTCTTTTGTCAAAAATCAGCCGTTTTTGCTTGAACATTAAATGCCTCCAAATGGTATTTAATTAACTTCCCGGGGTGAAGAAACCCGTTTTGAGAACTCAGAGTGAGTAAATTGGCCCTTTTCATGCACTTTTAACCATTCCACAAATCTTGTGTTTAGGGCCCCTGGAAGCATGAAAATCACTTTAAACATGCTAATTTTAGCTCTAACACTGATGATCCACCTACAAATGTGAACTGACGTTCAAAAATAAAACATTTGAAAACGGACCATTTTCCACATTTCTGAAGCATGACGTAATGGGGGGATGTTATCTCTTTTGTCAAAAATCAGCCGTTTTTGCTTGAACATTAAATGCCTCCAAATGGTATTTAATTAACTTCCCGAGCCCCTGGAAGCATGAAAATCACTTTAAACATGCTAATTTTTGCTCTAACACTGATGATCCACCTACAAATGTGAACTGACGTTCAAAAATAAAACATTTGAAAACGGACCATTTTCCACATTTCTGAAGCATGACGTAATGGGGGGGTGTTATCTCTTTTGTCAAAAATCAGCCATTTTTGCTTGAACATTAAATGCCTCCAAATGGTATTTAATTAACTTCCCGAGCCCCTGGAAGCATGAAAATCACTTTAAACATGCTCATTTTAACTCTAACACTGATGATCCACCTACAAATGTGAACTGACGTTCAAAAATAAAACCTTTGAAAACGGACCATTTTCCACATTTCTGAAGCATGACGTAATGGGGGGGTGTTATCTCTTTTGTCGAAAATCAGCCATTTTTGCTTGAACATTAAATGCCTCCAAATGGTATTTAATTAACTTACCGGGGTGAAGAAACCCTTTTTGAGAACTCAGAGTGAGTAAATTGGCCCTTTTCATGCACTTTTAACCATTCCACAAATCTTGTGTTTAGGGCCCCTGGAAGCATGAAAATCACTTTAAACATGCTAATTTTAGCTCTAACACTGATGATCCACCTACAAATGTGAACTGACGTTCAAAAATAAAACATTTGAAAACGGACCATTTTCCACATTTCTGAAGCATGACGTAATGGGGGGGTGTTATCTCTTTTGTCGAAAAATCAGCCGTTTTTGTTTGAACATTAAATGCCTCCAAATGGTATTTAATTAACTTCCCGGGGTGAAGAAACCCATTTTGAGAACTCAGAGTGAGTAAATTGGCCCTTTTCATGCACTTTTAACCATTCCACAAATCTTGTGTTTAGGGCCCCTGGAAGCATGAAAATCACTTTAAACATGCTAATTTTAGCTCTAACACTGATGATCCACCTACAAATGTGAACTGACGTTCAAAAATAAAACATTTGAAAACGGACCATTTTCCACATTTCTGAAGCATGACGTAATGGGGGGGTGTTATCTCTTTTGTCAAAAATCAGCCGTTTTTGCTTGAACATTAAATGCCTCCAAATGGTATTTAATTAACTTCCCGAGCCCCTGGAAGCATGAAAATCACTTTAAACATGCTAATTTTTGCTCTAACACTGATGATCCACCTACAAATGTGAACTGACGTTCAAAAATAAAACATTTGAAAACGGACCATTTTCCACATTTCTGAAGCATGACGTAATGGGGGGGTGTTCTCTCTTTTGTCAAAAATCAGCCATTTTTGCTTGAACATTAAATGCCTCCAAATGGTATTTAATTAACTTCCCGAGCCCCTGGAAGCATGAAAATCACTTTAAACATGCTCATTTTAACTCTAACACTGATGATCCACCTACAAATGTGAACTGACGTTCAAAAATAAAACCTTTGAAAACGGACCATTTTCCACATTTCTGAAGCATGACGTAATGGGGGGGTGTTATCTCTTTTGTCGAAAATCAGCCATTTTTGCTTGAACATTAAATGCCTCCAAATGGTATTTAATTAACTTACCGGGGTGAAGAAACCCTTTTTGAGAACTCAGAGTGAGTAAATTGGCCCTTTTCATGCACTTTTAACCATTCCACAAATCTTGTGTTTAGGGCCCCTGGAAGCATGAAAATCACTTTAAACATGCTAATTTTAGCTCTAACACTGATGATCCACCTACAAATGTGAACTGACGTTCAAAAATAAAACATTTGAAAACGGACCATTTTCCACATTTCTGAAGCATGACGTAATGGGGGGGTGTTATCTCTTTTGTCGAAAAATCAGCCGTTTTTGTTTGAACATTAAATGCCTCCAAATGGTATTTAATTAACTTCCCGGGGTGAAGAAACCCTTTTTGAGAACTCAGAGTGAGTAAATTGGCCCTTTTCATGCACTTTTAACCATTCCACAAATCTTGTGTTTAGGCCCCCTGGAAGCATGAAAATCACTTTAAACATGTTAATTTTAGCTCTAACACTGATGATCAACCTACAAATGTGAACTGACGTTCAAAAATAAAACATTTGAAAACGGACCATTTTCCACATTTCTGAAGCATGACGTAATGGGGGGGTGTTATCTCTTTTGTCAAAAATCAGCCGTTTTTGCTTGAACATTAAATGCCTCCAAATGGTATTTAATTCACTTCCCGAGCCCCTGGAAGCATGAAAATCACTTTAAACATGCTAATTTTAGCTCTAACACTGATGATCCACCTACAAATGTGAACTGACGTTCAAAAATAAAACATTTGAAAACGGACCATTTTCCACATTTCTGAAGCATGACATAATGGGGGGGTGTTATCTCTTTTGTCGAATATCAGCCGTTTTTGCTTGAACATTAAATGCCTCCAAATGGTATTTAATTAACTTCCCGGGGTCAAGAAACCCTTTTTGAGAACTCAGAGTGAGTAAATTGACCCTTTTCATGCACTTTTAACCATTCCATAAATCTTGTGTTTAGGGCCCCTGGAAGCATGAAAATCACTTTAAACATGCTAATTTTAGCTCTAACACTGATGATCAACCTACAAATGTGAACTGACGTTCAAAAATAAAACATTTGAAAACGGACCATTTTCCACATTTCTGAAGCATGACGTAATGGGGGGTGTAATCTCTTTTGTCAAAATCAGCCGTTTTTGCTTGAACATTAAATGCCTCCAAATGGTATTTAATTAACTTCCCGGGGTGTAGAAACCCTTTTTGAGAACTCAGAGTGAGTAAATTGGCCCTTTTCATGCACTTTTAACCATTCCATAAATCTTGTGTTTAGGGCCCCTGGAAGCATGAAAATCACTTTAAACATGCTAATTTTAGCTCTAACACTGATGATCCACCTTCAAATGTGAACTGACGTTCAAAAATAAAACATTTGAAAACGGACCATTTTCCACATTTCTGAAGCATGACGTAATGGGGGGGTGTTATCTCTTTTGTCAAAAATCAGCCGTTTTTGCTTGAACATTAAATGCCTCCAAATGGTATTTAATTAACTTCCCGGGGTGAAGAAACCCTTTTTGAGAACTCAGAGTGAGTAAATTGGCCCTTTTCATGCACTTTTAACCATTCCATAAATCTTGTGTTTAGGGCCCCTGGAAGCATGAAAATCACTTTAAACATGCTAATTTTAGCTCTAACACTGATGATCAACCTACAAATGTGAACTGACGTTCAAAAATAAAACATTTGAAAACGGACCATTTTCCACATTTCTGAACCATGACGTAATGGGGGGGTGTTATCTCTTTTGTCGAAAATCAGCCGTTTTTGCTTGAACATTAAATGCCTCCAAATGGTATTTAATTAACTTACCGGGGTGAAGAAACCCTTTTTGAGAACTCAGAGTGAGTAAATTGGCCCTTTTCATGCACTTTCAACCATTCCACAAATCTTGTGTTTAGGGCCCCTGGAAGCATGAAAATCACTTTAAACATGCTAATTTTAGCTCTAACACTGATGATCCACCTACAAATGTGAATTGACGTTCAAAAATAAAACATTTGAAAACGGACCATTTTCCACATTTCTGAAGCATGACGTAATGGGGGGGTGTTATCTCTTTTGTCGAAAATCAGCCGTTTTTGTTTGAGCATTAAATGCCTCCAAATGGTATTTAATTAACTTCCCGGGGTGAAGAAACCCTTTTTGAGAACTCAGAGTGAGTAAATTGGCCCTTTTCATGCACTTTTAGCCATTCCACAAATCTTGTGTTTAGGCCCCCTGGAAGCATGAAAATCACTTTAAACATGTTAATTTTAGCTCTAACACTGATGATCAACCTACAAATGTGAACTGACGTTCAAAAATAAAACATTTGAAAACGGACCATTTTCCACATTTCTGAAGCATGATGTAATGGGGGGGTGTTATCTCTTTTGTCAAAAATCAGCCGTTTTTGCTTGAACATTAAATGACTACAAATGGTATTTAATTCACTTCCCGAGCCCCTGGAAGCATGAAAATCACTTTAAACATGCTAATTTTAGCTCAAACACTGATGATCCACCTACAAATGTGAACTGACGTTCAAAAATAAAACATTTGAAAACGGACCATTTTCTACATTTCTGAAGCATGACGTAATGGGGGGGGTGTTATCTCTTTTGTCGAATATCAGCCGTTTTTGCTTGAACATTAAATGCCTCCAAATGGTATTTAATTAACTTCCCGGGTTCAAGAAACCCTTTTTGAGAACTCAGAGTGAGTAAATTGGCCCTTTTCATGCACTTTTAACCATTCCATAAATCTTGTGTTTAGGGCCCCTGGAAGCATGAAAATCACTTTAAACATGCTAATTTTAGCTCTAACACTGATGATCAACCTACAAATGTGAACTGACGTTCAAAAATAAAACATTTGAAAACGGACCATTTTCCACATTTCTGAAGCATGACGTAATGGGGGGGTGTTATCTCTTTTGTCAAAAATCAGCCATTTTTGCTTGAACATTAAATGCCTCCAAATGGTATTTAATTCACTTCCCGAGTCCCTGGAAGCATGAAAATCACTTTAAAAATGCTAATTTTAGCTCTAACACTGATGATCCACCTACAAATGTGAACTGACGTTCAAAAATAAAACATTTGAAAACGGACCATTTTCCACATTTCTGAAGCATGACGTAATGGGGGGGTGTTATCTCTTTTGTCAAAAATCAGCCGTTTTTGCTTGAACTTTAAATGCCTCCAAATGGTATTTAATTAACTTCCCGAGCCCCTGGAAGCATGAAAATCACTTTAAACATGCTAATTTTAGCTCTAACACTGATGATCCACCTACAAATGTGAACTGACGTTCAAAAATAAAACATTTGAAAACGGACCATTTTCCACATTTCTGAAGCATGACGTAATGGGGGGTGTTATCTCTTTTGTCAAAAATCAGCCGTTTTTGCTTGAACATTAAATGCCTCCAAATGGTATTTAATTAACGTCCCGGGGTGAAGAAACCCTTTTTGAGAACTCAGAGTGAGTAAATTGGCCCTTTTCATGCACTTTTAACCATTCCATAAATCTTGTGTTTAGGGCCCCTGGAAGCATGAAAATCACTTTAAACATGCTAATTTTAGCTCTAACACTGATGATCAACCTACAAATGTGAACTGACGTTCAAAAATAAAACATTTGAAAACGGACCATTTTCCACATTTCTGAAGCATGACGTAATGGGGGGGTGTTATCTCTTTTGTCAAAAATCAGCCATTTTTGCTTGAACATTAAATGCCTCCAAATGGTATTTAATTCACTTCCCGAGTCCCTGGAAGCATGAAAATCACTTTAAAATGCTAATTTTAGCTCTAACACTGATGATCCACCTACAAATGTGAACTGACGTTCAAAAATAAAACATTTGAAAACGGACCATTTTCCACATTTCTGAAGCATGACGTAATGGGGGGGTGTTATCTCTTTTGTCAAAAATCAGCCGTTTTTGCTTGAACTTTAAATGCCTCCAAATGGTATTTAATTAACTTCCCGAGCCCCTGGAAGCATGAAAATCACTTTAAACATGCTAATTTTAGCTCTAACACTGATGATCCACCTACAAATGTGAACTGACGTTCAAAAATAAAACATTTGAAAACGGACCATTTTCCACATTTCTGAAGCATGACGTAATGGGGGGGTGTTATCTCTTTTGTCAAAAATCAGCCGTTTTTGCTTGAACATTAAATGCCTCCAAATGGTATTTAATTAACTTCCCGGGGTGAAGAAACCCTTTTTGAGAACTCAGAGTGAGTAAATTGGCCCTTTTCATGCACTTTTAACCATTCCATAAATCTTGTGTTTAGGGCCCCTGGGAGCATGAAAATCACTTTAAACATGCTAATTTTAGCTCTAACACTGATGATCCACCTACAAATGTGAACTGACGTTCAAAAATAAAACATTTGAAAACGGACCATTTTCCACATTTCTGAAGCATGACGTAATGGGCGGTGTTATCTCTTTTGTCAAAATCAGCCGTTTTTGCTTGAACATTAAATGCCTCCCAATGGTATTTAATTAACTTCCCGGGGTGTAGAAACCCTTTTTGAGAACTCAGAGTGAGTAAATTGGCCCTTTTCATGCACTTTTAACCATTCCATAAATCTTGTGTTTAGGGCCCCTGGAAGCATGAAAATCACTTTAAACATGCTAATTTTAGCTCTAACACTGATGATCAACCTACAAATGTGAACTGACGTTCAAAAATAAAACATTTGAAAACGGACCATTTTCCACATTTCTGAACCATGACGTAATGGGGGGATGTTATCTCTTTTGTCGAAAATCAGCCGTTTTTGCTTGAACATTAAATGCCTCCAAATGGTATTTAATTAACTTACCGGGGTGAAGAAACCCTTTTTGAGAACTCAGAGTGAGTAAATTGGCCCTTTTCATGCACTTTTAACCATTCCACAAATCTTGTGTTTAGGGCCCCTGGAAGCATGAAAATCACTTTAAACATGCTAATTTTAGCTCTAACACTGATGATCCACCTACAAATGTGAATTGACGTTCAAAAATAAAACATTTGAAAACGGACCATTTTCCACATTTCTGAAGCATGACGTAATGGGGGGGTGTTATCTCTTTTGTCGAAAATGAGCCGTTTTTGTTTGAACATTAAATGCCTCCAAATGGTATTTAATTAACTTCCCGGGGTGAAGAAACCCTTTTTGAGAACTCAGAGTGAGTAAATTGGCCCTTTTCATGCACTTTTAACCATTCCACAAATCTTGTGTTTAGGCCCCCTGGAAGCATGAAAATCACTTTAAACATGTTAATTTTAGCTCTAACACTGATGATCAACCTACAAATGTGAACTGACGTTCAAAAATAAAACATTTGAAAACGGACCATTTTCCACATTTCTGAAGCATGATGTAATGGGGGGGTGTTATCTCTTTTGTCAAAAATCAGCCGTTTTTGCTTGAACATTAAATGACTACAAATGGTATTTAATTCACTTCCCGAGCCCCTGGAAGCATGAAAATCACTTTAAACATGCAAATTTTAGCTCAAACACTGATGATCCACCTACAAATGTGAACTGACGTTCAAAAATAAAACATTTGAAAACGGACCATTTTCTACATTTCTGAAGCATGACGTAATGGGGGGGGGGGGTTATCTCTTTTGTCGAATATCAGCCATTTTTGCTTGAACATTAAATGCCTCCAAATGGTATTTAATTAACTTCCCGGGTTCAAGAAACCCTTTTTGAGAACTCAGAGTGAGTAAATTGGCCCTTTTCATGCACTTTTAACCATTCCATAAATCTTGTGTTTAGGGCCCCTGGAAGCATGAAAATCACTTTAAACATGCTAATTTTAGCTCTAACACTGATGATCAACCTACAAATGTGAACTGACGTTCAAAAATAAAACATTTGAAAACGGACCATTTTCCACATTTCTGAAGCATGACGTAATGGGGGGGTGTTATCTCTTTTGTCAAAAATCAGCCATTTTTGCTTGAACATTAAATGCCTCCAAATGGTATTTAATTCACTTCCCGAGTCCCTGGAAGCATGAAAATCACTTTAAAAATGCTAATTTTAGCTCTAACACTGATGATCCACCTACAAATGTGAACTGACGTTCAAAAATAAAACATTTGAAAACGGACCATTTTCCACATTTCTGAAGCATGACGTAATGGGGGGGTGTTATCTCTTTTGTCAAAAATCAGCCGTTTTTGCTTGAACTTTAAATGCCTCCAAATGGTATTTAATTAACTTCCCGAGCCCCTGGAAGCATGAAAATCACTTTAAACATGCTAATTTTAGCTCTAACACTGATGATCCACCTACAAATGTGAACTGACGTTCAAAAATAAAACATTTGAAAACGGACCATTTTCCACATTTCTGAAGCATGACGTAATGGGGGGGTGTTATCTCTTTTGTCAAAAATCAGCCGTTTTTGCTTGAACATTAAATGCATCCAAATGGTATTTAATTAACTTCCCGGGGTGAAGAAACCCTTTTTGAGAACTCAGAGTGAGTAAATTGGCCCTTTTCATGCACTTTTAACCATTCCATAAATCTTGTGTTTAGGGCCCCTGGAAGCATGAAAATCACTTTAAACATGCTAATTTTAGCTCTAACACTGATGATCAACCTACAAATGTGAACTGACGTTCAAAAATAAAACATTTGAAAACGGACCATTTTCCACATTTCTGAAGCATGACGTAATGGGGGGGTGTTATCTCTTTTGTCAAAAATCAGCCATTTTTGCTTGAACATTAAATGCCTCCAAATGGTATTTAATTCACTTCCCGAGTCCCTGGAAGCATGAAAATCACTTTAAAAATGCTAATTTTAGCTCTAACACTGATGATCCACCTACAAATGTGAACTGATGTTCAAAAATAAAACATTTGAAAACGGACCATTTTCCACATTTCTGAAGCATGACGTAATGGGGGGGTGTTATCTCTTTTGTCAAAAATCAGCCGTTTTTGCTTGAACTTTAAATGCCTCCAAATGGTATTTAATTAACTTCCCGAGCCCCTGGAAGCATGAAAATCACTTTAAACATGCTAATTTTAGCTCTAACACTGATGATCCACCTACAAATGTGAACTGACGTTCAAAAATAAAACATTTGAAAACGGACCATTTTCCACATTTCTGAAGCATGACGTAATGGGGGGTGTTATCTCTTTTGTCAAAAATCAGCCGTTTTTGCTTGAACATTAAATGCCTCCAAATGGTATTTAATTAACTTCCCGGGGTGAAGAAACCCTTTTTGAGAACTCAGAGTGAGTAAATTGGCCCTTTTCATGCACTTTTAACCATTCCATAAATCTTGTGTTTAGGGCCCCTGGAAGCATGAAAATCACTTTAAACATGCTAATTTTAGCTCTAACACTGATGATCCACCTACAAATGTGAACTGACGTTCAAAAATAAAACATTTGAAAACGGACCATTTTCCACATTTCTGAAGCATGACGTAATGGGCGGTGTTATCTCTTTTGTCAAAATCAGCCGTTTTTGCTTGAACATTAAATGCCTCCAAATGGTATTTAATTAACTTCCCGGGGTGTAGAAACCCTTTTTGAGAACTCAGAGTGAGTAAATTGGCCCTTTTCATGCACTTTTAACCATTCCATAAATCTTGTGTTTAGGGCCCCTGGAAGCATGAAAATCACTTTAAACATGCTAATTTTAGCTCTAACACTGATGATCAACCTACAAATGTGAACTGACGTTCAAAAATAAAACATTTGAAAACGGACCATTTTCCACATTTCTGAACCATGACGTAATGGGGGGGTGTTATCTCTTTTGTCGAAAATCAGCCGTTTTTGCTTGAACATTAAATGCCTCCAAATGGTATTTAATTAACTTACCGGGGTGAAGAAACCCTTTTTGAGAACTCAGAGTGAGTAAATTGGCCCTTTTCATGCACTTTTAACCATTCCACAAATCTTGTGTTTAGGGCCCCTGGAAGCATGAAAATCACTTTAAACATGCTAATTTTAGCTCTAACACTGATGATCCACCTACAAATGTGAATTGACGTTCAAAAATAAAACATTTGAAAACGGACCATTTTCCACATTTCTGAAGCATGACGTAATGGGGGGGTGTTATCTCTTTTGTCGAAAATGAGCCGTTTTTGTTTGAACATTAAATGCCTCCAAATGGCATTTAATTACCTTCCCGGGGTGAAGAAACCCTTTTTGAGAACTCAGAGTGAGTAAATTGGCCCTTTTCATGCACTTTTAACCATTCCACAAATCTTGTGTTTAGGCCCCCTGGAAGCATGAAAATCACTTTAAACATGTTAATTTTAGCTCTAACACTGATGATCAACCTACAAATGTGAACTGACGTTCAAAAATAAAACATTTGAAAACGGACCATTTTCCACATTTCTGAAGCATGATGTAATGGGGGGGTGTTATCTCTTTTGTCAAAAATCAGCCGTTTTTGCTTGAACATTAAATGACTACAAATGGTATTTAATTCACTTCCCGAGCCCCTGGAAGCATGAAAATCACTTTAAACATGCAAATTTTAGCTCAAACACTGATGATCCACCTACAAATGTGAACTGACGTTCAAAAATAAAACATTTGAAAACGGACCATTTTCTACATTTCTGAAGCATGACGTAATGGGGGGGGGGTTATCTCTTTTGTCGAATATCAGCCATTTTTGCTTGAACATTAAATGCCTCCAAATGGTATTTAATTAACTTCCCGGGTTCAAGAAACCCTTTTTGAGAACTCAGAGTGAGTAAATTGGCCCTTTTCATGCACTTTTAACTATTCCATAAATCTTGTGTTTAGGGCCCCTGGAAGCATGAAAATCACTTTAAACATGCTAATTTTAGCTCTAACACTGATGATCAACCTACAAATGTGAACTGACGTTCAAAAATAAAACATTTGAAAACGGACCATTTTCCACATTTCTGAAGCATGACGTAATGGGGGGGTGTTATCTCTTTTGTCAAAAATCAGCCATTTTTGCTTGAACATTAAATGCCTCCAAATGGTATTTAATTCACTTCCCGAGTCCCTGGAAGCATGAAAATCACTTTAAAAATGCTAATTTTAGCTCTAACACTGATGATCCACCTACAAATGTGAACTGACGTTCAAAAATAAAACATTTGAAAACGGACCATTTTCCACATTTCTGAAGCATGACGTAATGGGGGGGTGTTATCTCTTTTGTCAAAAATCAGCCGTTTTTGCTTGAACTTTAAATGCCTCCAAATGGTATTTAATTAACTTCCCGAGCCCCTGGAAGCATGAAAATCACTTTAAACATGCTAATTTTAGCTCTAACACTGATGATCCACCTACAAATGTGAACTGACGTTCAAAAATAAAACATTTGAAAACGGACCATTTTCCACATTTCTGAAGCATGACGTAATGGGGGGGTGTTATCTCTTTTGTCAAAAATCAGCCGTTTTTGCTTGAACATTAAATGCCTCCAAATGGTATTTAATTAACTTCCCGGGGTGAAGAAACCCTTTTTGAGAACTCAGAGTGAGTAAATTGGCCCTTTTCATGCACTTTTAACCATTCCATAAATCTTGTGTTTAGGGCCCCTGGAAGCATGAAAATCACTTTAAACATGCTAATTTTAGCTCTAACACTGATGATCAACCTACAAATGTGAACTGACGTTCAAAAATAAAACATTTGAAAACGGACCATTTTCCACATTTCTGAAGCATGACGTAATGGGGGGGTGTTATCTCTTTTGTCAAAAATCAGCCGTTTTTGCTTGAACATTAAATGCCTCCAAATGGTATTGAATTCACTTCCCGAGCCCCTGGAATCATGAAAATCACATTAAACATGCTAATTTTAGCTCTAACACTGATGATCCACCTACAAATGTGAACTGACGTTCAAAAATAAAACATTTGAAAACGGACCATTTTCCACATTTCTGAAGCATGACGTAATGGGGGGGTGTTATCTCTTTTGTCGAAAATCAGCCATTTTTGCTTGAACATTAAATGCCTCCAAATGGTATTTAATTAACTTACCGGGGTGAAGAAACCCTTTTTGAGAACTCAGAGTGAGTAAATTGGCCCTTTTCATGCACTTTTAACCATTCCACAAATCGTGTGTTTAGGGCCCCTGGAAGCATGAAAATCACTTTAAACATGCTAATTTTAGCTCTAACACTGATGATCCACCTACAAATGTGAACTGACGTTCAAAAATAAAACATTTGAAAACGGACCATTTGCCACATTTCTGAAGCCTGACGTAATGGGGGGGTGTTATCTCTTTTGTCGAAAATCAGCCGTTTTTGTTTGAACATTAAATGCCTCCAAATGGTATTTAATTAACTTCCCGGGGTGAAGAAACCCTTTTTGAGAACTCAGAGTGAGTAAATTGGCCCTTTTCATGCACTTTTAACCATTCCATAAATCTTGTGTTTAGGGCCCCTGGAAGCATGAAAATCACTTTAAACATGCTAATTTTAGCTCTAACACTGATGATCCACCTACAAATGTGAACTGACGTTCAAAAATAAAACATTTGAAAACGGACCATTTTCCACATTTCTGAAGCATGACGTAATGGGGGTGTTATCTCTTTTGTCAAAATCAGCCATTTTTGCTTGAACATTAAATGCCTCCAAATGGTATTTAATTAACTTCCCGGGGTGTAGAAACCCTTTTTGAGAACTCAGAGTGAGTAAATTGGCCCTTTTCATGCACTTTTAACCATTCCATAAATCTTGTGTTTAGGGCCCCTGGAAGCATGAAAATCACTTTAAACATGCTAATTTTAGCTCTAACACTGATGATCCACCTACAAATGTGAACTGACGTTCAAAAATAAAACATTTGAAAACGGACCATTTTCCACATTTCTGAAGCATGACGTAATGGGGGGTGTTATCTCTTTTGTCAAAAATCAGCCGTTTTTGCTTGAACATTAAATGCCTCCAAATGGTATTCAATTAACTTCCCGGGGTGAAGAAACCCTTTTTGAGAACTCAGAGTGAGTAAATTGGCCCTTTTCATGCACTTTTAACCATTCCATAAATCTTGTGTTTAGGGCCCCTGGAAGCATGAAAATCACTTTAAACATGCTAATTTTAGCTCTAACACTGATGATCAACCTACAAATGTGAACTGACGTTCAAAAATAAAACATTTGAAAACGGACCATTTTCCACATTTCTGAACCATGACGTAATGGGGGGGTGTTATCTCTTTTGTCGAAAATCAGCCGTTTTTGCTTGAACATTAAATGACTACAAATGGTATTTAATTCACTTCCCGAGCCCCTGGAAGCATGAAAATCACTTTAAACATGCTAATTTTAGCTCAAACACTGATGATCCACCTACAAATGTGAACTGACGTTCAAAAATAAAACATTTGAAAACGGACCATTTTCTACATTTCTGAAGCATGACGTAATGGGGGGGGTGTTATCTCTTTTGTCGAATATCAGCCGTTTTTGCTTGAACATTAAATGCCTCCAAATGGTATTTAATTAACTTCCCGGGTTCAAGAAACCCTTTTTGAGAACTCAGAGTGAGTAAATTGGCCCTTTTCATGCACTTTTAACCATTCCATAAATCTTGTGTTTAGGGCCCCTGGAAGCATGAAAATCACTTTAAACATGCTAATTTTAGCTCTAACACTGATGATCAACCTACAAATGTGAACTGACGTTCAAAAATAAAACATTTGAAAACGGACCATTTTCCACATTTCTGAAGCATGACGTAATGGGGGGGTGTTATCTCTTTTGTCAAAAATCAGCCATTTTTGCTTGAACATTAAATGCCTCCAAATGGTATTTAATTCACTTCCCGAGTCCCTGGAAGCATGAAAATCACTTTAAAAATGCTAATTTTAGCTCTAACACTGATGATCCACCTACAAATGTGAACTGACGTTCAAAAATAAAACATTTGAAAACGGACCATTTTCCACATTTCTGAAGCATGACGTAATGGGGGGGTGTTATCTCTTTTGTCAAAAATCAGCCGTTTTTGCTTGAACTTTAAATGCCTCCAAATGGTATTTAATTAACTTCCCGAGCCCCTGGAAGCATGAAAATCACTTTAAACATGCTAATTTTAGCTCTAACACTGATGATCCACCTACAAATGTGAACTGACGTTCAAAAATAAAACATTTGAAAACGGACCATTTTCCACATTTCTGAAGCATGACGTAATGGGGGGTGTTATCTCTTTTGTCAAAAATCAGCCGTTTTTGCTTGAACATTAAATGCCTCCAAATGGTATTTAATTAACGTCCCGGGGTGAAGAAACCCTTTTTGAGAACTCAGAGTGAGTAAATTGGCCCTTTTCATGCACTTTTAACCATTCCATAAATCTTGTGTTTAGGGCCCCTGGAAGCATGAAAATCACTTTAAACATGCTAATTTTAGCTCTAACACTGATGATCAACCTACAAATGTGAACTGACGTTCAAAAATAAAACATTTGAAAACGGACCATTTTCCACATTTCTGAAGCATGACGTAATGGGGGGGTGTTATCTCTTTTGTCAAAAATCAGCCATTTTTGCTTGAACATTAAATGCCTCCAAATGGTATTTAATTCACTTCCCGAGTCCCTGGAAGCATGAAAATCACTTTAAAATGCTAATTTTAGCTCTAACACTGATGATCCACCTACAAATGTGAACTGACGTTCAAAAATAAAACATTTGAAAACGGACCATTTTCCACATTTCTGAAGCATGACGTAATGGGGGGGTGTTATCTCTTTTGTCAAAAATCAGCCGTTTTTGCTTGAACTTTAAATGCCTCCAAATGGTATTTAATTAACTTCCCGAGCCCCTGGAAGCATGAAAATCACTTTAAACATGCTAATTTTAGCTCTAACACTGATGATCCACCTACAAATGTGAACTGACGTTCAAAAATAAAACATTTGAAAACGGACCATTTTCCACATTTCTGAAGCATGACGTAATGGGGGGGTGTTATCTCTTTTGTCAAAAATCAGCCGTTTTTGCTTGAACATTAAATGCCTCCAAATGGTATTTAATTAACTTCCCGGGGTGAAGAAACCCTTTTTGAGAACTCAGAGTGAGTAAATTGGCCCTTTTCATGCACTTTTAACCATTCCATAAATCTTGTGTTTAGGGCCCCTGGGAGCATGAAAATCACTTTAAACATGCTAATTTTAGCTCTAACACTGATGATCCACCTACAAATGTGAACTGACGTTCAAAAATAAAACATTTGAAAACGGACCATTTTCCACATTTCTGAAGCATGACGTAATGGGCGGTGTTATCTCTTTTGTCAAAATCAGCCGTTTTTGCTTGAACATTAAATGCCTCCCAATGGTATTTAATTAACTTCCCGGGGTGTAGAAACCCTTTTTGAGAACTCAGAGTGAGTAAATTGGCCCTTTTCATGCACTTTTAACCATTCCATAAATCTTGTGTTTAGGGCCCCTGGAAGCATGAAAATCACTTTAAACATGCTAATTTTAGCTCTAACACTGATGATCAACCTACAAATGTGAACTGACGTTCAAAAATAAAACATTTGAAAACGGACCATTTTCCACATTTCTGAACCATGACGTAATGGGGGGATGTTATCTCTTTTGTCGAAAATCAGCCGTTTTTGCTTGAACATTAAATGCCTCCAAATGGTATTTAATTAACTTACCGGGGTGAAGAAACCCTTTTTGAGAACTCAGAGTGAGTAAATTGGCCCTTTTCATGCACTTTTAACCATTCCACAAATCTTGTGTTTAGGGCCCCTGGAAGCATGAAAATCACTTTAAACATGCTAATTTTAGCTCTAACACTGATGATCCACCTACAAATGTGAATTGACGTTCAAAAATAAAACATTTGAAAACGGACCATTTTCCACATTTCTGAAGCATGACGTAATGGGGGGGTGTTATCTCTTTTGTCGAAAATGAGCCGTTTTTGTTTGAACATTAAATGCCTCCAAATGGTATTTAATTAACTTCCCGGGGTGAAGAAACCCTTTTTGAGAACTCAGAGTGAGTAAATTGGCCCTTTTCATGCACTTTTAACCATTCCACAAATCTTGTGTTTAGGCCCCCTGGAAGCATGAAAATCACTTTAAACATGTTAATTTTAGCTCTAACACTGATGATCAACCTACAAATGTGAACTGACGTTCAAAAATAAAACATTTGAAAACGGACCATTTTCCACATTTCTGAAGCATGATGTAATGGGGGGGTGTTATCTCTTTTGTCAAAAATCAGCCGTTTTTGCTTGAACATTAAATGACTACAAATGGTATTTAATTCACTTCCCGAGCCCCTGGAAGCATGAAAATCACTTTAAACATGCAAATTTTAGCTCAAACACTGATGATCCACCTACAAATGTGAACTGACGTTCAAAAATAAAACATTTGAAAACGGACCATTTTCTACATTTCTGAAGCATGACGTAATGGGGGGGGGGTTATCTCTTTTGTCGAATATCAGCCATTTTTGCTTGAACATTAAATGCCTCCAAATGGTATTTAATTAACTTCCCGGGTTCAAGAAACCCTTTTTGAGAACTCAGAGTGAGTAAATTGGCCCTTTTCATGCACTTTTAACCATTCCATAAATCTTGTGTTTAGGGCCCCTGGAAGCATGAAAATCACTTTAAACATGCTAATTTTAGCTCTAACACTGATGATCAACCTACAAATGTGAACTGACGTTCAAAAATAAAACATTTGAAAACGGACCATTTTCCACATTTCTGAAGCATGACGTAATGGGGGGGTGTTATCTCTTTTGTCAAAAATCAGCCATTTTTGCTTGAACATTAAATGCCTCCAAATGGTATTTAATTCACTTCCCGAGTCCCTGGAAGCATGAAAATCACTTTAAAAATGCTAATTTTAGCTCTAACACTGATGATCCACCTACAAATGTGAACTGACGTTCAAAAATAAAACATTTGAAAACGGACCATTTTCCACATTTCTGAAGCATGACGTAATGGGGGGGTGTTATCTCTTTTGTCAAAAATCAGCCGTTTTTGCTTGAACTTTAAATGCCTCCAAATGGTATTTAATTAACTTCCCGAGCCCCTGGAAGCATGAAAATCACTTTAAACATGCTAATTTTAGCTCTAACACTGATGATCCACCTACAAATGTGAACTGACGTTCAAAAATAAAACATTTGAAAACGGACCATTTTCCACATTTCTGAAGCATGACGTAATGGGGGGGTGTTATCTCTTTTGTCAAAAATCAGCCGTTTTTGCTTGAACATTAAATGCATCCAAATGGTATTTAATTAACTTCCCGGGGTGAAGAAACCCTTTTTGAGAACTCAGAGTGAGTAAATTGGCCCTTTTCATGCACTTTTAACCATTCCATAAATCTTGTGTTTAGGGCCCCTGGAAGCATGAAAATCACTTTAAACATGCTAATTTTAGCTCTAACACTGATGATCAACCTACAAATGTGAACTGACGTTCAAAAATAAAACATTTGAAAACGGACCATTTTCCACATTTCTGAAGCATGACGTAATGGGGGGGTGTTATCTCTTTTGTCAAAAATCAGCCATTTTTGCTTGAACATTAAATGCCTCCAAATGGTATTTAATTCACTTCCCGAGTCCCTGGAAGCATGAAAATCACTTTAAAAATGCTAATTTTAGCTCTAACACTGATGATCCACCTACAAATGTGAACTGATGTTCAAAAATAAAACATTTGAAAACGGACCATTTTCCACATTTCTGAAGCATGACGTAATGGGGGGGTGTTATCTCTTTTGTCAAAAATCAGCCGTTTTTGCTTGAACTTTAAATGCCTCCAAATGGTATTTAATTAACTTCCCGAGCCCCTGGAAGCATGAAAATCACTTTAAACATGCTAATTTTAGCTCTAACACTGATGATCCACCTACAAATGTGAACTGACGTTCAAAAATAAAACATTTGAAAACGGACCATTTTCCACATTTCTGAAGCATGACGTAATGGGGGGTGTTATCTCTTTTGTCAAAAATCAGCCGTTTTTGCTTGAACATTAAATGCCTCCAAATGGTATTTAATTAACTTCCCGGGGTGAAGAAACCCTTTTTGAGAACTCAGAGTGAGTAAATTGGCCCTTTTCATGCACTTTTAACCATTCCATAAATCTTGTGTTTAGGGCCCCTGGAAGCATGAAAATCACTTTAAACATGCTAATTTTAGCTCTAACACTGATGATCCACCTACAAATGTGAACTGACGTTCAAAAATAAAACATTTGAAAACGGACCATTTTCCACATTTCTGAAGCATGACGTAATGGGCGGTGTTATCTCTTTTGTCAAAATCAGCCGTTTTTGCTTGAACATTAAATGCCTCCAAATGGTATTTAATTAACTTCCCGGGGTGTAGAAACCCTTTTTGAGAACTCAGAGTGAGTAAATTGGCCCTTTTCATGCACTTTTAACCATTCCATAAATCTTGTGTTTAGGGCCCCTGGAAGCATGAAAATCACTTTAAACATGCTAATTTTAGCTCTAACACTGATGATCAACCTACAAATGTGAACTGACGTTCAAAAATAAAACATTTGAAAACGGACCATTTTCCACATTTCTGAACCATGACGTAATGGGGGGGTGTTATCTCTTTTGTCGAAAATCAGCCGTTTTTGCTTGAACATTAAATGCCTCCAAATGGTATTTAATTAACTTACCGGGGTGAAGAAACCCTTTTTGAGAACTCAGAGTGAGTAAATTGGCCCTTTTCATGCACTTTTAACCATTCCACAAATCTTGTGTTTAGGGCCCCTGGAAGCATGAAAATCACTTTAAACATGCTAATTTTAGCTCTAACACTGATGATCCACCTACAAATGTGAATTGACGTTCAAAAATAAAACATTTGAAAACGGACCATTTTCCACATTTCTGAAGCATGACGTAATGGGGGGGTGTTATCTCTTTTGTCGAAAATGAGCCGTTTTTGTTTGAACATTAAATGCCTCCAAATGGCATTTAATTAACTTCCCGGGGTGAAGAAACCCTTTTTGAGAACTCAGAGTGAGTAAATTGGCCCTTTTCATGCACTTTTAACCATTCCACAAATCTTGTGTTTAGGCCCCCTGGAAGCATGAAAATCACTTTAAACATGTTAATTTTAGCTCTAACACTGATGATCAACCTACAAATGTGAACTGACGTTCAAAAATAAAACATTTGAAAACGGACCATTTTCCACATTTCTGAAGCATGATGTAATGGGGGGGTGTTATCTCTTTTGTCAAAAATCAGCCGTTTTTGCTTGAACATTAAATGACTACAAATGGTATTTAATTCACTTCCCGAGCCCCTGGAAGCATGAAAATCACTTTAAACATGCAAATTTTAGCTCAAACACTGATGATCCACCTACAAATGTGAACTGACGTTCAAAAATAAAACATTTGAAAACGGACCATTTTCTACATTTCTGAAGCATGACGTAATGGGGGGGGAGGTTATCTCTTTTGTCGAATATCAGCCATTTTTGCTTGAACATTAAATGCCTCCAAATGGTATTTAATTAACTTCCCGGGTTCAAGAAACCCTTTTTGAGAACTCAGAGTGAGTAAATTGGCCCTTTTCATGCACTTTTAACCATTCCATAAATCTTGTGTTTAGGGCCCCTGGAAGCATGAAAATCACTTTAAACATGCTAATTTTAGCTCTAACACTGATGATCAACCTACAAATGTGAACTGACGTTCAAAAATAAAACATTTGAAAACGGACCATTTTCCACATTTCTGAAGCATGACGTAATGGGGGGGTGTTATCTCTTTTGTCAAAAATCAGCCATTTTTGCTTGAACATTAAATGCCTCCAAATGGTATTTAATTCACTTCCCGAGTCCCTGGAAGCATGAAAATCACTTTAAAAATGCTAATTTTAGCTCTAACACTGATGATCCACCTACAAATGTGAACTGACGTTCAAAAATAAAACATTTGAAAACGGACCATTTTCCACATTTCTGAAGCATGACGTAATGGGGGGGTGTTATCTCTTTTGTCAAAAATCAGCCGTTTTTGCTTGAACTTTAAATGCCTCCAAATGGTATTTAATTAACTTCCCGAGCCCCTGGAAGCATGAAAATCACTTTAAACATGCTAATTTTAGCTCTAACACTGATGATCCACCTACAAATGTGAACTGACGTTCAAAAATAAAACATTTGAAAACGGACCATTTTCCACATTTCTGAAGCATGACGTAATGGGGGGGTGTTATCTCTTTTGTCAAAAATCAGCCGTTTTTGCTTGAACATTAAATGCCTCCAAATGGTATTTAATTAACTTCCCGGGGTGAAGAAACCCTTTTTGAGAACTCAGAGTGAGTAAATTGGCCCTTTTCATGCACTTTTAACCATTCCATAAATCTTGTGTTTAGGGCCCCTGGAAGCATGAAAATCACTTTAAACATGCTAATTTTAGCTCTAACACTGATGATCAACCTACAAATGTGAACTGACGTTCAAAAATAAAACATTTGAAAACGGACCATTTTCCACATTTCTGAAGCATGACGTAATGGGGGGGTGTTATCTCTTTTGTCAAAAATCAGCCGTTTTTGCTTGAACATTAAATGCCTCCAAATGGTATTGAATTCACTTCCCGAGCCCCTGGAATCATGAAAATCACATTAAACATGCTAATTTTAGCTCTAACACTGATGATCCACCTACAAATGTGAACTGACGTTCAAAAATAAAACATTTGAAAACGGACCATTTTCCACATTTCTGAAGCATGACGTAATGGGGGGGTGTTATCTCTTTTGTCGAAAATCAGCCATTTTTGCTTGAACATTAAATGCCTCCAAATGGTATTTAATTAACTTACCGGGGTGAAGAAACCCTTTTTGAGAACTCAGAGTGAGTAAATTGGCCCTTTTCATGCACTTTTAACCATTCCACAAATCGTGTGTTTAGGGCCCCTGGAAGCATGAAAATCACTTTAAACATGCTAATTTTAGCTCTAACACTGATGATCCACCTACAAATGTGAACTGACGTTCAAAAATAAAACATTTGAAAACGGACCATTTGCCACATTTCTGAAGCATGACGTAATGGGGGGGTGTTATCTCTTTTGTCGAAAATCAGCCGTTTTTGTTTGAACATTAAATGCCTCCAAATGGTATTTAATTAACTTCCCGGGGTGAAGAAACCCTTTTTGAGAACTCAGAGTGAGTAAATTGGCCCTTTTCATGCACTTTTAACCATTCCATAAATCTTGTGTTTAGGGCCCCTGGAAGCATGAAAATCACTTTAAACATGCTAATTTTAGCTCTAACACTGATGATCCACCTACAAATGTGAACTGACGTTCAAAAATAAAACATTTGAAAACGGACCATTTTCCACATTTCTGAAGCATGACGTAATGGGGGTGTTATCTCTTTTGTCAAAATCAGCCATTTTTGCTTGAACATTAAATGCCTCCAAATGGTATTTAATTAACTTCCCGGGGTGTAGAAACCCTTTTTGAGAACTCAGAGTGAGTAAATTGGCCCTTTTCATGCACTTTTAACCATTCCATAAATCTTGTGTTTAGGGCCCCTGGAAGCATGAAAATCACTTTAAACATGCTAATTTTAGCTCTAACACTGATGATCCACCTACAAATGTGAACTGACGTTCAAAAATAAAACATTTGAAAACGGACCATTTTCCACATTTCTGAAGCATGACGTAATGGGGGGTGTTATCTCTTTTGTCAAAAATCAGCCGTTTTTGCTTGAACATTAAATGCCTCCAAATGGTATTCAATTAACTTCCCGGGGTGAAGAAACCCTTTTTGAGAACTCAGAGTGAGTAAATTGGCCCTTTTCATGCACTTTTAACCATTCCATAAATCTTGTGTTTAGGGCCCCTGGAAGCATGAAAATCACTTTAAACATGCTAATTTTAGCTCTAACACTGATGATCAACCTACAAATGTGAACTGACGTTCAAAAATAAAACATTTGAAAACGGACCATTTTCCACATTTCTGAACCATGACGTAATGGGGGGGTGTTATCTCTTTTGTCGAAAATCAGCCGTTTTTGCTTGAACATTAAATGCCTCCAAATGGTATTTAATTAACTTCCCGGGGTGAAGAAACCCTTTTTGAGAACTCAGAGTGAGTAAATTGGCCCTTTTCATGCACTTTTAACCATTCCACAAATCTTGTGTTTATGCCCCCTGGAAGCATGAAAATCACTTTAAACATGTTAATTTTAGCTCTAACACTGATGATCAACCTACAAATGTGAACTGACGTTCAAAAATAAAACATTTGAAAACGGACCATTTTCCACATTTCTGAAGCATGATGTAATGGGGGGGTGTTATCTCTTTTGTCAAAAATCAGCCGTTTTTGCTTGAACATTAAATGACTACAAATGGTATTTAATTAACTTCCCGAGCCCCTGGAAGCATGAAAATCACTTTAAACATGCTAATTTTAGCTCTAACACTGATGATCCACCTACAAATGTGAACTGACGTTTAAAAATAAAACATTTGAAAACGGACCATTTTCCACATTTCTGAAGCATGACGTAATGGGGGGGTGTTATCTCTTTTGTCAAAAATCAGCCGTTTTTGCTTGAACATTAAATGCCTCCAAATGGTATTTAATTAACTTCCCGGGGTGAAGAAACCCTTTTTGAGAACTCAGAGTGAGTAAAATGGCCCTTTTCATGCACTTTTAACCATTCCATAAATCTTGTGTTTAGGGCCCCTGGAAGCATGAAAATCACTTTAAACATGCTAATTTTAGCTCTAACACTGATGATCAACCTACAAATGTGAACTGACGTTCAAAAATAAAACATTTGAAAACGGACCATTTTCCACATTTCTGAACCATGACGTAATGGGGGGGTGTTATCTCTTTTGTCGAAAATCAGCCGTTTTTGCTTGAACATTAAATGCCTCCAAATGGTATTTAATTAACTTACCGGGGTGAAGAAACCCTTTTTGAGAACTCAGAGTGAGTAAATTGGCCCTTTTCATGCACTTTTAACCATTCCACAAATCTTGTGTTTAGGGCCCCTGGAAGCATGAAAATCACTTTAAACATGCTAATTTTAGCTCTAACACTGATGATCCACCTACAAATGTGAATTGACGTTCAAAAATAAAACATTTGAAAACGGACCATTTTCCACAATTCTGAAGCATGACGTAATGGGGGGGTGTTATCTCTTTTGTCGAAAATCAGCCGTTTTTGTTTGAACATTAAATGCCTCCAAATGGTATTTAATTAACTTCCCGGGGTGAAGAAACCCTTTTTGAGAACTCAGAGTGAGTAAATTGGCCCTTTTCATGCACTTTTAACCATTCCACAAATCTTGTGTTTAGGCCCCCTGGAAGCATGAAAATCACTTTAAACATGTTAATTTTAGCTCTAACACTGATGATCAACCTACAAATGTGAACTGACGTTCAAAAATAAAACATTTGAAAACGGACCATTTTCCACATTTCTGAAGCATGATGTAATGGGGGGGTGTTATCTCTTTTGTCAAAAATCAGCCGTTTTTGCTTGAACATTAAATGACTACAAATGGTATTTAATTCACTTCCCGAGCCCCTGGAAGCATGAAAATCACTTTAAACATGCTAATTTTAGCTCAAACACTGATGATCCACCTACAAATGTGAACTGACGTTCAAAAATAAAACATTTGAAAACGGACCATTTTCTACATTTCTGAAGCATGACGTAATGGGGGGGTGTTATCTCTTTTGTCGAATATCAGCCGTTTTTGCTTGAACATTAAATGCCTCCAAATGGTATTTAATTAACTTCCCGGGGTCAAGAAACCCTTTTTGAGAACTCAGAGTGAGTAAATTGGCCCTTTTCATGCACTTTTAACCATTCCATAAATCTTGTGTTTAGGGCCCCTGGAAGCATGAAAATCACTTTAAACATGCTAATTTTAGCTCTAACACTGATGATCAACCTACAAATGTGAACTGACGTTCAAAAATAAAACATTTGAAAACGGACCATTTTCCACATTTCTGAAGCATGACGTAATGGGGGGGTGTTATCTCTTTTGTCAAAAATCAGCCATTTTTGCTTGAACATTAAATGCCTTCAAATGGTATTTAATTCACTTCCCGAGTCCCTGGAAGCATGAAAATCACTTTAAAAATGCTAATTTTTGCTCTAACACTGATGATCCACCTACAAATGTGAACTGACGTTCAAAAATAAAACATTTGAAAACGGACCATTTTCCACATTTCTGAAGCATGACGTAATTGGGGGGTGTTATCTCTTTTGTCAAAAATCAGCCGTTTTTGCTTGAACTTTAAATGCCTCCAAATGGTATTTAATTAACTTCCCGAGCCCCTGGAAGCATGAAAATCACTTTAAACATGCTAATTTTAGCTCTAACACTGATGATCCACCTACAAATGTGAACTGACGTTCAAAAATAAAACATTTGAAAACGGACCATTTTCCACATTTCTGAAGCATGACGTAATGGGGGGGTGTTATCTCTTTTGTCAAAAATCTGCCGTTTTTGCTTGAACATTAAATGCCTCCAAATGGTATTTAATTAACTTCCCGGGGTGAAGAAACCCTTTTTGAGAACTCAGAGTGAGTAAATTGGCCCTTTTCATGCACTTTTAACCATTCCATAAATCTTGTGTTTGGGGCCCCTGGAAGCATGAAAATCACTTTAAACATGTTAATTTTAGCTCTAACACTGACGATCAACCTACAAATGTGAACTGACGTTCAAAAATAAAACATTTGAAAACGGACCATATTCCACATTTCTGAAGCATGACGTAATGGGGGGGTGTTATCTCTTTTGTCAAAAATCAGCCATTTTTGCTTGAACATTAAATGCCTCCAAATGGTATTTAATTAACTTCCCGAGCCCCTGGAAGCATGAAAATCACTTTAAACATGCTAATTTTAGCTCTAACACTGATGATCCACCTACAAATGTGAACTGACGTTCAAAAATAAAACATTTGAAAACGGACCATTTTCCACATTTCTGAAGCATGACGTAATGGGGGGGTGTTATCTCTTTTGTCGAAAATCAGCCATTTTTGCTTGAACATTAAATGCCTCCAAATGGTATTTAATTAACTTACCGGGGTGAAGAAACCCTTTTTGAGAACTCAGAGTGAGTAAATTGGCCCTTTTCATGCACTTTTAACCATTCCACAAATCTTGTGTTTAGGGCCCCTGGAAGCATGAAAATCACTTTAAACATGCTAATTTTAGCTCTAACACTGATGATCCACCTACAAATGTGAACTGACGTTCAAAAATAAAACATTTGAAAACGGACCATTTTCCACATTTCTGAAGCATGACGTAATGGGGGGGTGTTATCTCTTTTGTCGAAAATCAGCCGTTTTTGTTTGAACATTAAATGCCTCCAAATGGTATTTAATTAACTTCCCGGGGTGAAGAAACCCTTTTTGAGAACTCAGAGTGAGTAAATTGGCCCTTTTCATGCACTTTTAACCATTCCACAAATCTTGTGTTTAGGCCCCCTGGAAGCATGAAAATCACTTTAAACATGTTAATTTTAGCTCTAACACTGATGATCAACCTACAAATGTGAACTGACGTTCAAAAATAAAACATTTGAAAACGGACCATTTTCCACATTTCTGAAGCATGATGTAATGGGGGGGTGTTATCTCTTTTGTCAAAAATCAGCCGTTTTTGCTTGAACATTAAATGCCTCCAAATGGTATTTAATTCACTTCCCGAGCCCCTGGAAGCATGAAAATAACTTTAAACATGCTAATTTTAGCTCTAACACTGATGATCCACCTACAAATGTGAACTGACGTTCAAAAATAAAACATTTGAAAACGGACCATTTTCCACATTTCTGAAGCATGACATAATGGGGGGGTGTTATGTCTTTTGTCGAATATCAGCCGTTTTTGCTTGAACATTAAATGCTTCCAAATGGTATTTAATTAACTTCCCGGGGTCAAGAAACCCTTTTTGAGAACTCAGAGTGAGTAAATTGGCCCTTTTCATGCACTTTTAACCATTCCATAAATCTTGCGTTTAGGGCCCCTGGAAGCATGAAAATCACTTTAAACATGCTAATTTTAGCTCTAACACTGATGATCAACCTACAAATGTGAACTGACGTTCAAAAATAAAACATTTGAAAACGGACCATTTTCCACATTTCTGAAGCATGACGTAATGGGGGGGTGTTATCTCTTTTGTCAAAAATCAGCCATTTTTGCTTGAACATTAAATGCCTCCAAATGGTATTTAATTCACTTCCCGAGTCCCTGGAAGCATGAAAATCACTTTAAACATGCTAATTTTAGCTCTAACACTGATGATCCACCTACAAATGTGAACTGACGTTCAAAAATAAAACATTTGAAAACGGACCATTTTCCACATTTCTGAAGCATGACGTAATGGGGGGGTGCTATCTCTTTTGTCAAAAATCAGCCGTTTTTGCTTGAACTTTAAATGCCTCCAAATGGTATTTAATTAACTTCCCGAGCCCCTGGAAGCATGAAAATCACTTTAAACATGCTAATTTTAGCTCTAACACATATGATCCACCTACAAATGTGAACTGACGTTCAAAAATAAAACATTTGAAAACGGACCATTTTCCACATTTCTGAAGCATGACGTAATGGGGGGGTGTTATCTCTTTTGTCAAAAATCAGCCGTTTTTGCTTGAACATTAAATGCCTCCAAATGGTATTTAATTAACTTCCCGGGGTGAAGAAACCCTTTTTGAGAACTCAGAGTGAGTAAATTGGCCCTTTTCATGCACTTTTAACCATTCCATAAATCTTGTGTTTAGGGCCCCTGGAAGCATGAAAATCACTTTAAACATGCTAATTTTAGCTCTAACACTGATGATCCACCTACAAATGTGAACTGACGTTCAAAAATAAAACATTTGAAAACGGACCATTTTCCACATTTCTGAAGCATGACGTAATGGGGGGTGTTATCTCTTTTGTCAAAATCAGCCGTTTTTGCTTGAACATTAAATGCCTCCAAATGGTATTTAATTAACTTCCCGGGGTGAAGAAACCCTTTTTGAGAACTCAGAGTGAGTAAATTGGCCCTTTTCATGCACTTTTAACCATTCCATAAATCTTGTGTTTAGGGTCCCTGGAAGCATGAAAATCACTTTAAACATGCTAATTTTAGCTCTAACACTGATGATCAACCTACAAATGTGAACTGACGTTCAAAAATAAAACATTTGAAAACGGACCATTTTCCACATTTCTGAACCATGACGTAATGGGGGGGTGTTATCTCTTTTGTCGAAAATCAGCCGTTTTTGCTTGAACATTAAATGCCTCCAAATGGTATTTAATTAACTTACCGGGGTGAAGAAACCCTTTTTGAGAACTCAGAGTGAGTAAATTGGCCCTTTTCATGCACTTTTAACCATTCCACAAATCTTGTGTTTAGGGCCCCTGGAAGCATGAAAATCACTTTAAACATGCTAATTTTAGCTCTAACACTGATGATCCACCTACAAATGTGAATTGACGTTCAAAAATAAAACATTTGAAAACGGACCATTTTCCACAATTCTGAAGCATGACGTAATGGGGGGGTGTTATCTCTTTTGTCGAAAATCAGCCGTTTTTGTTTGAACATTAAATGCCTCCAAATGGTATTTAATTAACTTCCCGGGGTGAAGAAACCCTTTTTGAGAACTCAGAGTGAGTAAATTGGCCCTTTTCATGCACTTTTAACCATTCCACAAATCTTGTGTTTAGGCCCCCTGGAAGCATGAAAATCACTTTAAACATGTTAATTTTAGCTCTAACACTGATGATCAACCTACAAATGTGAACTGACGTTCAAAAATAAAACATTTGAAAACGGACCATTTTCCACATTTCTGAAGCATGATGTAATGGGGGGGTGTTATCTCTTTTGTCAAAAATCAGCCGTTTTTGCTTGAACATTAAATGACTACAAATGGTATTTAATTCACTTCCCGAGCCCCTGGAAGCATGAAAATCACTTTAAACATGCTAATTTTAGCTCAAACACTGATGATCCACCTACAAATGTGAACTGACGTTCAAAAATAAAACATTTGAAAACGGACCATTTTCTACATTTCTGAAGCATGACGTAATGGGGGGGTGTTATCTCTTTTGTCGAATATCAGCCGTTTTTGCTTGAACATTAAATGCCTCCAAATGGTATTTAATTAACTTCCCGGGGTCAAGAAACCCTTTTTGAGAACTCAGAGTGAGTAAATTGGCCCTTTTCATGCACTTTTAACCATTCCATAAATCTTGTGTTTAGGGCCCCTGGAAGCATGAAAATCACTTTAAACATGCTAATTTTAGCTCTAACACTGATGATCAACCTACAAATGTGAACTGACGTTCAAAAATAAAACATTTGAAAACGGACCATTTTCCACATTTCTGAAGCATGACGTAATGGGGGGGTGTTATCTCTTTTGTCAAAAATCAGCCATTTTTGCTTGAACATTAAATGCCTTCAAATGGTATTTAATTCACTTCCCGAGTCCCTGGAAGCATGAAAATCACTTTAAAAATGCTAATTTTTGCTCTAACACTGATGATCCACCTACAAATGTGAACTGACGTTCAAAAATAAAACATTTGAAAACGGACCATTTTCCACATTTCTGAAGCATGACGTAATTGGGGGGTGTTATCTCTTTTGTCAAAAATCAGCCGTTTTTGCTTGAACTTTAAATGCCTCCAAATGGTATTTAATTAACTTCCCGAGCCCCTGGAAGCATGAAAATCACTTTAAACATGCTAATTTTAGCTCTAACACTGATGATCCACCTACAAATGTGAACTGACGTTCAAAAATAAAACATTTGAAAACGGACCATTTTCCACATTTCTGAAGCATGACGTAATGGGGGGTGTTATCTCTTTTGTCAAAAATCTGCCGTTTTTGCTTGAACATTAAATGCCTCCAAATGGTATTTAATTAACTTCCCGGGGTGAAGAAACCCTTTTTGAGAACTCAGAGTGAGTAAATTGGCCCTTTTCATGCACTTTTAACCATTCCATAAATCTTGTGTTTAGGGCCCCTGGAAGCATGAAAATCACTTTAAACATGTTAATTTTAGCTCTAACACTGACGATCAACCTACAAATGTGAACTGACGTTCAAAAATAAAACATTTGAAAACGGACCATATTCCACATTTCTGAAGCATGACGTAATGGGGGGGTGTTATCTCCTTTGTCAAAAATCAGCCATTTTTGCTTGAACATTAAATGCCTCCAAATGGTATTTAATTAACTTCCCGAGCCCCTGGAAGCATGAAAATCACTTTAAACATGCTAATTTTAGCTCTAACACTGATGATCCACCTACAAATGTGAACTGACGTTCAAAAATAAAACATTTGAAAACGGACCATTTTCCACATTTCTGAAGCATGACGTAATGGGGGGGTGTTATCTCTTTTGTCGAAAATCAGCCATTTTTGCTTGAACATTAAATGCCTCCAAATGGTATTTAATTAACTTACCGGGGTGAAGAAACCCTTTTTGAGAACTCAGAGTGAGTAAATTGGCCCTTTTCATGCACTTTTAACCATTCCACAAATCTTGTGTTTAGGGCCCCTGGAAGCATGAAAATCACTTTAAACATGCTAATTTTAGCTCTAACACTGATGATCCACCTACAAATGTGAACTGACGTTCAAAAATAAAACATTTGAAAACGGACCATTTTCCACATTTCTGAAGCATGACGTAATGGGGGGGTGTTATCTCTTTTGTCGAAAATCAGCCGTTTTTGTTTGAACATTAAATGCCTCCAAATGGTATTTAATTAACTTCCCGGGGTGAAGAAACCCTTTTTGAGAACTCAGAGTGAGTAAATTGGCCCTTTTCATGCACTTTTAACCATTCCACAAATCTTGTGTTTAGGCCCCCTGGAAGCATGAAAATCACTTTAAACATGTTAATTTTAGCTCTAACACTGATGATCAACCTACAAATGTGAACTGACGTTCAAAAATAAAACATTTGAAAACGGACCATTTTCCACATTTCTGAAGCATGATGTAATGGGGGGGTGTTATCTCTTTTGTCAAAAATCAGCCGTTTTTGCTTGAACATTAAATGCCTCCAAATGGTATTTAATTCACTTCCCGTGCCCCTGGAAGCATGAAAATAACTTTAAACATGCTAATTTTAGCTCTAACACTGATGATCCACCTACAAATGTGAACTGACGTTCAAAAATAAAACATTTGAAAACGGACCATTTTCCACATTTCTGAAGCATGACATAATGGGGGGGTGTTATCTCTTTTGTCGAATATCAGCCGTTTTTGCTTGAACATTAAATGCTTCCAAATGGTATTTAATTAACTTCCCGGGGTCAAGAAACCCTTTTTGAGAACTCAGAGTGAGTAAATTGGCCCTTTTCATGCACTTTTAACCATTCCATAAATCTTGCGTTTAGGGCCCCTGGAAGCATGAAAATCACTTTAAACATGCTAATTTTAGCTCTAACACTGATGATCAACCTACAAATGTGAACTGACGTTCAAAAATAAAACATTTGAAAACGGACCATTTTCCACATTTCTGAAGCATGACGTAATGGGGGGGGTGTTATCTCTTTTGTCAAAAATCAGCCATTTTTGCTTGAACATTAAATGCCTCCAAATGGTATTTAATTCACTTCCCGAGTCCCTGGAAGCATGAAAATCACTTTAAACATGCTAATTTTAGCTCTAACACTGATGATCCACCTACAAATGTGAACTGACGTTCAAAAATAAAACATTTGAAAACGGACCATTTTCCACATTTCTGAAGCATGACGTAATGGGGGGGTGCTATCTCTTTTGTCAAAAATCAGCCGTTTTTGCTTGAACTTTAAATGCCTCCAAATAGTATTTAATTAACTTCCCGAGCCCCTGGAAGCATGAAAATCACTTTAAACATGCTAATTTTAGCTCTAACACATATGATCCACCTACAAATGTGAACTGACGTTCAAAAATAAAACATTTGAAAACGGACCATTTTCCACATTTCTGAAGCATGACGTAATGGGGGGGTGTTATCTCTTTTGTCAAAAATCAGCCGTTTTTGCTTGAACATTAAATGCCTCCAAATGGTATTTAATTAACTTCCCGGGGTGAAGAAACCCTTTTTGAGAACTCAGAGTGAATAAATTGGCCCTTTTCATGCACTTTTAACCATTCCATAAATCTTGTGTTTAGGGCCCCTGGAAGCATGAAAATCACTTTAAACATGCTAATTTTAGCTCTAACACTGATGATCCACCTACAAATGTGAACTGACGTTCAAAAATAAAACATTTGAAAACGGACCATTTTCCACATTTCTGAAGCATGACGTAATGGGGGGTGTTATCTCTTTTGTCAAAATCAGCCGTTTTTGCTTGAACATTAAATGCCTCCAAATGGTATTTAATTAACTTCCCGGGGTGAAGAAACCCTTTTTGAGAACTCAGAGTGAGTAAATTGGCCCTTTTCATGCACTTTTAACCATTCCATAAATCTTGTGTTTAGGGTCCCTGGAAGCATGAAAATCACTTTAAACATGCTAATTTTAGCTCTAACACTGATGATCAACCTACAAATGTGAACTGACGTTCAAAAATAAAACATTTGAAAACGGACCATTTTCCACATTTCTGAACCATGACGTAATGGGGGGGTGTTATCTCTTTTGTCGAAAATCAGCCGTTTTTGCTTGAACATTAAATGCCTCCAAATGGTATTTAATTAACTTACCGGGGTGAAGAAACCCTTTTTGAGAACTCAGAGTGAGTAAATTGGCCCTTTTCATGCACTTTTAACCATTCCACAAATCTTGTGTTTAGGGCCCCTGGAAGCATGAAAATCACTTTAAACATGCTAATTTTAGCTCTAACACTGATGATCCACCTACAAATGTGAATTGACGTTTAAAAATAAACCATTTGAAAACGGACCATTTTCCACATTTCTGAAGCATGACGTAATGGGGGGGTGTTATCTCTTTTGTCGAAAATCAGCCGTTTTTGTTTGAACATTAAATGCCTCCAAATGGTATTTAATTAACTTCCCGGGGTGAAGAAACCCTTTTTGAGAACTCAGAGTGAGTAAATTGGCCCTTTTCATGCACTTTTAACCATTCCACAAATCTTGTGTTTAGGCCCCCTGGAAGCATGAAAATAACTTTAAACATGTTAATTTTAGCTCTAACACTGATGATCAACCTACAAATGTGAACTGACGTTCAAAAATAAAACATTTGAAAACGGACCATTTTCCACATTTCTGAAGCATGATGTAATGGGGGGGTGTTATCTCTTTTGTCAAAAATCAGCCGTTTTTGCTTGAACATTAAATGACTACAAATGGTATTTAATTCACTTCCCGAGCCACTGGAAGCTTGAAAATCACTTTAAACATGCTAATTTTAGCTCAAACACTGATGATCCACCTACAAATGTGAACTGACTTTCAAAAATAAAACATTTGAAAACGGACCATTTTCTACATTTCTGAAGCATGACGTAATGGGGGGGGTGTTATCTCTTTTGTTGAATATCAGCCGTTTTTGCTTGAACATCAAATGCCTCCAAATGGTATTTAATTAACTTCCCGGGGTGAAGAAACCCTTTTTGAGAACTCAGAGTGAGTAAATTGGCCCTTTTCATGCACTTTTAACCATTCCACAAATCTTGTGTTTAGGGCCCCTGGAAGCATGAAAATCACTTTAAACATGCTAATTTTAGCTCTAACACTGATGATCCACCTACAAATGTGAACTGACGTTCAAAAATAAAACATTTGAAAACGGACCATTTTCCACATTTCTGAAGCATGACGTAATGGGGGGGTGTTATCTCTTTTGTCAAAAATCTGCAGTTTTTGCTTGAACATTAAATGCCTCCAAATGGTATTTAATTAACTTCCCGGGGTGAAGAAACCCTTTTTGAGAACTCAGAGTGAGTAAATTGGCCCTTTTCATGCACTTTTAACCATTCCATAAATCTTGTGTTTAGGGCCCCTGGAAGCATGAAAATCACTTTAAACATGTTAATTTTAGCTCTAACACTGACGATCAACCTACAAATGTGAACTGACGTTCAAAAATAAAACATTTGAAAACGGACCATATTCCACATTTCTGAAGCATGACGTAATGGGGGGGTGTTATCTCTTTTGTCAAAAATCAGCCATTTTTGCTTGAACATTAAATGCCTCCAAATGGTATTTAATTAACTTCCCGAGCCCCTGGAAGCATGAAAATCACTTTAAACATGCTAATTTTAGCTCTAACACTGATGATCCACCTACAAATGTGAACTGACGTTCAAAAATAAAACATTTGAAAACGGACCATTTTCCACATTTCTGAAGCATGACGTAATGGGGGGGTGTTATCTCTTTTGTCGAAAATCAGCCATTTTTGCTTGAACATTAAATGCCTCCAAATGGTATTTAATTAACTTACCGGGGTGAAGAAACCCTTTTTGAGAACTCAGAGTGAGTAAATTGGCCCTTTTCATGCACTTTTAACCATTCCACAAATCTTGTGTTTAGGGCCCCTGGAAGCATGAAAATCACTTTAAACATGCTAATTTTAGCTCTAACACTGATGATCCACCTACAAATGTGAACTGACGTTCAAAAATAAAACATTTGAAAACGGACCATTTACCACATTTCTGAAGCATGACGTAATGGGGGGGTGTTATCTCTTTTGTCGAAAATCAGCCGTTTTTGTTTGAACATTAAATGCCTCCAAATGGTATTTAATTAACTTCCCGGGGTGAAGAAACCCTTTTTGAGAACTCAGAGTGAGTAAATTGGCCCTTTTCATGCACTTTTAACCATTCCACAAATCTTGTGTTTAGGCCCCCTGGAAGCATGAAAATCACTTTAAACATGTTAATTTTAGCTCTAACACTGATGATCAACCTACAAATGTGAACTGACGTTCAAAAATAAAACATTTGAAAACGGACCATTTTCCACATTTCTGAAGCATGATGTAATGGGGGGGTGTTATCTCTTTTGTCAAAAATCAGCCGTTTTTGCTTGAACATTAAATGCCTCCAAATGGTATTTAATTCACTTCCCGAGCCCCTGGAAGCATGAAAATAACTTTAAACATGCTAATTTTAGCTCTAACACTGATGATCCACCTACAAATGTGAACTGACGTTCAAAAATAAAACATTTGAAAACGGACCATTTTCCACATTTCTGAAGCATGACATAATGGGGGGGTGTTATCTCTTTTGTCGAATATCAGCCGTTTTTGCTTGAACATTAAATGCTTCCAAATGGTATTTAATTAACTTCCCGGGGTCAAGAAACCCTTTTTGAGAACTCAGAGTGAGTAAATTGGCCCTTTTCATGCACTTTTAACCATTCCATAAATCTTGCGTTTAGGGCCCCTGGAAGCATGAAAATCACTTTAAACATGCTAATTTTAGCTCTAACACTGATGATCAACCTACAAATGTGAACTGACGTTCAAAAATAAAACATTTGAAAACGGACCATTTTCCACATTTCTGAAGCATGACGTAATGGGGGGGGTGTTATCTCTTTTGTCAAAAATCAGCCATTTTTGCTTGAACATTAAATGCCTCCAAATGGTATTTAATTCACTTCCCGAGTCCCTGGAAGCATGAAAATCACTTTAAACATGCTAATTTTAGCTCTAACACTGATGATCCACCTACAAATGTGAACTGACGTTCAAAAATAAAACATTTGAAAACGGACCATTTTCCACATTTCTGAAGCATGACGTAATGGGGGGGTGCTATCTCTTTTGTCAAAAATCAGCCGTTTTTGCTTGAACTTTAAATGCCTCCAAATGGTATTTAATTAACTTCCCGAGCCCCTGGAAGCATGAAAATCACTTTAAACATGCTAATTTTAGCTCTAACACATATGATCCACCTACAAATGTGAACTGACGTTCAAAAATAAAACATTTGAAAACGGACCATTTTCCACATTTCTGAAGCATGACGTAATGGGGGGGTGTTATCTCTTTTGTCAAAAATCAGCCGTTTTTGCTTGAACATTAAATGCCTCCAAATGGTATTTAATTAACTTCCCGGGGTGAAGAAACCCTTTTTGAGAACTCAGAGTGAGTAAATTGGCCCTTTTCATGCACTTTTAACCATTCCATAAATCTTGTGTTTAGGGCCCCTGGAAGCATGAAAATCACTTTAAACATGCTAATTTTAGCTCTAACACTGATGATCCACCTACAAATGTGAACTGACGTTCAAAAATAAAACATTTGAAAACGGACCATTTTCCACATTTCTGAAGCATGACGTAATGGGGGGTGTTATCTCTTTTGTCAAAATCAGCCGTTTTTGCTTGAACATTAAATGCCTCCAAATGGTATTTAATTAACTTCCCGGGGTGAAGAAACCCTTTTTGAGAACTCAGAGTGAGTAAATTGGCCCTTTTCATGCACTTTTAACCATTCCATAAATCTTGTGTTTAGGGTCCCTGGAAGCATGAAAATCACTTTAAACATGCTAATTTTAGCTCTAACACTGATGATCCACCTACAAATGTGAACTGACGTTCAAAAATAAAACATTTGAAAACGGACCATTTTCCACATTTCTGAAGCATGACGTAATGGGGGGGTGTTATCTCTTTTGTCGAAAATCAGCCATTTTTGCTTGAACATTAAATGCCTCCAAATGGTATTTAATTAACTTACCGGGGTGAAGAAACCCTTTTTGAGAACTCAGAGTGAGTAAATTGGCCCTTTTCATGCACTTTTAACCATTCCACAAATCTTGTGTTTAGGGCCCCTGGAAGCATGAAAATCACTTTAAACATGCTAATTTTAGCTCTAACACTGATGATCCACCTACAAATGTGAACTGACGTTCAAAAATAAAACATTTGAAAACGGACCATTTTCCACATTTCTGAAGCATGACGTAATGGGGGGGTGTTATCTCTTTTGTCGAAAATCAGCCGTTTTTGTTTGAACATTAAATGCCTCCAAATGGTATTTAATTAACTTCCCGGGGTGAAGAAACCCTTTTTGAGAACTCAGAGTGAGTAAATTGGCCCTTTTCATGCACTTTTAACCATTCCACAAATCTTGTGTTTAGGCCCCCTGGAAGCATGAAAATCACTTTAAACATGTTAATTTTAGCTCTAACACTGATGATCAACCTACAAATGTGAACTGACGTTCAAAAATAAAACATTTGAAAACGGACCAATTTCCACATTTCTGAAGCATGATGTAATGGGGGGGTGTTATCTCTTTTGTCAAAAATCAGCCGTTTTTGCTTGAACATTAAATGCCTCCAAATGGTATTTAATTCACTTCCCGAGCCCCTGGAAGCATGAAAATAACTTTAAACATGCTAATTTTAGCTCTAACACTGATGATCCACCTACAAATGTGAACTGACGTTCAAAAATAAAACATTTGAAAACGGACCATTTTCCACATTTCTGAAGCATGACATAATGGGGGGGTGTTATCTCTTTTGTCGAATATCAGCCGTTTTTGCTTGAACATTAAATGCTTCCAAATGGTATTTAATTAACTTCCCGGGGTCAAGAAACCCTTTTTGAGAACTCAGAGTGAGTAAATTGGCCCTTTTCATGCACTTTTAACCATTCCATAAATCTTGCGTTTAGGGCCCCTGGAAGCATGAAAATCACTTTAAACATGCTAATTTTAGCTCTAACACTGATGATCAACCTACAAATGTGAACTGACGTTCAAAAATAAAACATTTGAAAACGGACCATTTTCCACATTTCTGAAGCATGACGTAATGGGGGGGGTGTTATCTCTTTTGTCAAAAATCAGCCATTTTTGCTTGAACATTAAATGCCTCCAAATGGTATTTAATTCACTTCCCGAGTCCCTGGAAGCATGAAAATCACTTTAAACATGCTAATTTTAGCTCTAACACTGATGATCCACCTACAAATGTGAACTGACGTTCAAAAATAAAACATTTGAAAACGGACCATTTTCCACATTTCTGAAGCATGACGTAATGGGGGGGTGCTATCTCTTTTGTCAAAAATCAGCCGTTTTTGCTTGAACTTTAAATGCCTCCAAATGGTATTTAATTAACTTCCCGAGCCCCTGGAAGCATGAAAATCACTTTAAACATGCTAATTTTAGCTCTAACACATATGATCCACCTACAAATGTGAACTGACGTTCAAAAATAAAACATTTGAAAACGGACCATTTTCCTCATTTCTGAAGCATGACGTAATGGGGGGGTGTTATCTCTTTTGTCAAAAATCAGCCGTTTTTGCTTGAACATTAAATGCCTCCAAATGGTATTTAATTAACTTCCCGGGGTGAAGAAACCCTTTTTGAGAACTCAGAGTGAGTAAATTGGCCCTTTTCATGCACTTTTAACCATTCCATAAATCTTGTGTTTAGGGCCCCTGGAAGCATGAAAATCACTTTAAACATGCTAATTTTAGCTCTAACACTGATGATCCACCTACAAATGTGAACTGACGTTCAAAAATAAAACATTTGAAAACGGACCATTTTCCACATTTCTGAAGCATGACGTAATGGGGGGTGTTATCTCTTTTGTCAAAATCAGCCGTTTTTGCTTGAACATTAAATGCCTCCAAATGGTATTTAATTAACTTCCCGGGGTGAAGAAACCCTTTTTGAGAACTCAGAGTGAGTAAATTGGCCCTTTTCATGCACTTTTAACCATTCCATAAATCTTGTGTTTAGGGTCCCTGGAAGCATGAAAATCACTTTAAACATGCTAATTTTAGCTCTAACACTGATGATCAACCTACAAATGTGAACTGACGTTCAAAAATAAAACATTTGAAAACGGACCATTTTCCACATTTCTGAACCATGACGTAATGGGGGGGTGTTATCTCTTTTGTCGAAAATCAGCCGTTTTTGCTTGAACATTAAATGCCTCCAAATGGTATTTAATTAACTTACCGGGGTGAAGAAACCCTTTTTGAGAACTCAGAGTGAGTAAATTGGCCCTTTTCATGCACTTTTAACCATTCCACAAATCTTGTGTTTAGGGCCCCTGGAAGCATGAAAATCACTTTAAACATGCTAATTTTAGCTCTAACACTGATGATCCACCTACAAATGTGAATTGACGTTTAAAAATAAACCATTTGAAAACGGACCATTTTCCACATTTCTGAAGCATGACGTAATGGGGGGGTGTTATCTCTTTTGTCGAAAATCAGCCGTTTTTGTTTGAACATTAAATGCCTCCAAATGGTATTTAATTAACTTCCCGGGGTGAAGAAACCCTTTTTGAGAACTCAGAGTGAGTAAATTGGCCCTTTTCATGCACTTTTAACCATTCCACAAATCTTGTGTTTAGGCCCCCTGGAAGCATGAAAATAACTTTAAACATGTTAATTTTAGCTCTAACACTGATGATCAACCTACAAATGTGAACTGACGTTCAAAAATAAAACATTTGAAAACGGACCATTTTCCACATTTCTGAAGCATGATGTAATGGGGGGGTGTTATCTCTTTTGTCAAAAATCAGCCGTTTTTGCTTGAACATTAAATGACTACAAATGGTATTTAATTCACTTCCCGAGCCACTGGAAGCATGAAAATCACTTTAAACATGCTAATTTTAGCTCAAACACTGATGATCCACCTACAAATGTGAACTGACTTTCAAAAATAAAACATTTGAAAACGGACCATTTTCTACATTTCTGAAGCATGACGTAATGGGGGGGGTGTTATCTCTTTTGTTGAATATCAGCCGTTTTTGCTTGAACATCAAATGCCTCCAAATGGTATTTAATTAACTTCCCGGGGTCAAGAAACCCTTTTTGAGAACTCAGAGTGAGTAAATTGGCCCTTTTCATGCACTTTTAACCATTCCATAAATCTTGTGTTTAGGGCCCCTGGAAGCATGAAAATCACTTTAAACATGCTAATTTTAGCTCTAACACTGATGATCAACCTACAAATGTGAACTGACGTTCAAAAATAAAACATTTGAAAACGGACCATTTTCCACATTTCTGAAGCATGACGTAATGGGGGGGTGTTATCTCTTTTGTCAAAAATCTGCCATTTTTGCTTGAACATTAAATGCCTCCAAATGGTATTTAATTCACTTCCCGAGTCCCTGGAAGCATGAAAATCACTTTAAAAATGCTAATTTTAGCTCTAACACTGATGATCCACCTACAAATGTGAACTGACGTTCAAAAATAAAACATTTGAAAACGGACTATTTTCCACATTTCTGAAGCATGACGTAATGGGGGGGTGTTATCTCTTTTGTCAAAAATCAGCCGTTTTTGCTTGAACTTTAAATGCCTCCAAAGGGTATTTAATTAACTTCCCGAGCCCCTGGAAGCATGAAAATCACTTTAAACATGCTAATTTTAGCTCTAACACTGATGATCCACCTACAAATGTGAACTGACGTTCAAAAATAAAACATTTGAAAACGGACCATTTTCCACATTTCTGAAGCATGACGTAATGGGGGGGGTGTTATCTCTTTTGTCAAAAATCAGCCGTTTTTGCTTGAACATTAAATGCCTCCAAATGGTATTTAATTAACTTCCCGGGGTGAAGAAACCCTTTTTGAGAACTCAGAGTGAGTAAATTGGCCCTTTTCATGCACTTTTAACCATTCCATATATCTTGTGTTTAGGGCCCCTGGAAGCATGAAAATCACTTTAAACATGCTAATTTTAGCTCTAACACCGATGATCCACCTACAAATGTGAACTGACGTTCAAAAATAAAACATTTGAAAACGGACCATTTTCCACATTTCTGAAGCATGACGTAATGGGGGGGTGTTATCTCTTTTGTCAAAAATCAGCCGTTTTTGCTTGAACATTAAATGCCTCCAAATGGTATTTAATTAACTTCCCGGGGTGAAGAAACCCTTTTTGAGAACTCAGAGTGAGTAAATTGGCCCTTTTCATGCACTTTTAACCATTCCATATATCTTGTGTTTAGGGCCCCTGGAAGCATGAAAATCACTTTAAACATGCTAATTTTAGCTCTAACACTGATGATCAACCTACAAATGTGAACTGATGTTCAAAAATAAAACATTTGAAAACGGACCATTTTCCACATTTCTGAAGCATGACGTAATGGGGGGGGTGTTATCTCTTTTGTCAAAAATCAGCCGTTTTTGCTTGAACATTAAATGCCTCCAAATGGTATTTAATTAACTTCCCGAGCCCCTGGAAGCATGAAAATCACTTTAAACATGCTAATTTTAGCTCTAACACTGATGATCCACCTACAAATGTGAACTGACGTTCAAAAATAAAACATTTGAAAACGGACCATTTTCCACATTTCTGAAGCATGACGTAATGGGGGTGTTATCTCTTTTGTCGAAAATCAGCCGTTTTTGCTTGAACTTTAAATGCCTCCAAATAGTATTTAATTCACTTCCTGAGCCCCTGGAAGCATGAAAATCACTTTAAACATGCTAATTTTAGCTCTAACACTGATGATCAACCTACAAATGTGAACTGACGTTCAAAAATAAAACATTTGAAAACAGACCATTTTCCACATTTCTGAAGCATGACGTAATGGGGGGGGGTGTTATCTCTTTTGTCAAAAATCAGCCGTTTTTGCTTGAACATTAAATGCCTCCAAATGGTATTTAATTAACTTCCCGGGGTGAAGAAACCCTTTTTGAGAACTCAGAGTGAGTAAATTTGCCCTTTTCATGCACTTTTAACCATTCCATACATCTTGTGTTTAGGGCCCCTGGAAGCATGAAAATCACTTTAAACATGTTAATTTTAGCTCTAACACTGACGATCAACCTACAAATCTGAACTGACGTTCAAAAATAAAACATTTGAAAACTGACCATTTTCCACATTTCTGAAGCATGACGTAATGGGGGGGTGTTATCTCTTTTGTCAAAAATCAGCCGTTTTTGCTTTAACATTAAATGCCTCCAAATGGTATTTAATTAACTTCCCGAGCCCCTGGAAGCATGAAAATCACTTTAAACATGCTAATTTTAGCTCTAACACTGATGATCCACCTACAAATGTGAACTGACGTTCAAAAATAAAACATTTGAAAACGGACCATTTTCCACATTTCTGAAGCATGACGTAATGGGGGGGTGTTATCTCTTTTGTCGAAAATCAGCCGTTTTTGCTTGAACATTAAATGCCTCCAAATGGTATTTAATTAACTTCCCGGGGTGAAGAAACCCTTTTTGAGAACTCAGAGTGAGTAAATTGGCCCTTTTCATGCACTTTTAACCATTCCATAAATCTTGTGTTTAGGGCCCCTGGAAGCATGAAAATCACTTTAAACATGCTAATTTTAGCTCTAACACTGATGATCAACCTACAAATGTGAACTGACATTCAAAAATAAAACATTTGAAAACGGACCATTTTCCACATTTCTGAAGCATGACGTAATGGGGGGAGTGTTATCTCTTTTGTCAAAAATCAGCCGTTTTTGCTTGAACATTAAATGCCTCCAAATGGTATTTAATTAACTTCCCGGGGTGAAGAAACCCTTTTTGAGAACTCAGAGTGAGTAAATTGGCCCTTTTCATGCACTTTTAACCATTCCATAAATCTTGTGTTTAGGGCCCCTGGAAGCATGAAAATCACTTTAAACATGCTAATTTTAGCTCTAACACTAATGATCAACCTACAAATGTGAACTGACGTTCAAAAATAAAACATTTGAAAACGGACCATTTTCCACATTTCTGAAGCATGACGTAATGGGGGGGGTGTTATCTCTTTTGTCGAAAATCAGCCGTTTTTGCTTGAACATTAAATGACTCCATGTGATATTTAATTAACTTCCCGGGGTGAAGAAACCCGTTTTGAGAACTCAGAGTGAGTAAATTGGCCATTTTCATGCACTTTTAACCATTCCATAAATCTTGTGTTTAGGGCCCCTGGAAGCATGAAAATCACTTTAAACATGCTAATTTTAGCTCTAACACTGATGATCACCCTACAAATGTGAACTGATGTTCAAAAATAAATAATTTGAAAACGGACCATTTTCCACATTTCTGAAGCATGACGTAATGGGGGGTGTTATCTCTTTTGTCAAAAATCAGCCGTTTTTGCTTGAACATTAAATGCCTCCAAATGGTATTGAATTCACTTCCCGAGCCCCTGGAAGCATGAAAATCACTTTAAACATGCTAATTTTAGCTCTAACACTGATGATCCACCTACAAATGTGAACTGACGTTCAAAAATAAAACATTTGAAAACGGACCATTTTCCACATTTCTGAAGCATGACGTAATGGGGGGGGGGGTGTTATCTCTTTTGTCAAAAATCAGCCGTTTTTGCTTGAACATTAAATGCCTCCAAATGGTATTTAATTAACTTCCCGAGCCCCTGGAAGCATGAAAATCACTTTAAACATGCTAATTTTAGCTCTAACACTGATGATCCACCTACAAATGTGAACTGACGTTCAAAAATAAAACATTTGAAAATGGACCATTTTCCACATTTCTGAAGCATGACGTAATGGGGGGTGTTATCTCTTATGTCAAAATCAGCCTTTTTTGCTTGAACATTAAATGCCTCCAAATGGTATTTAATTAACTTCCCGGGGTGTAGAAACCCTTTTTGAGAACTCAGAGTGAGTAAATTGGCCCTTTTCATGCACTTTTAACCATTCCATAAATCTTGTGTTTAGGGCCCCTGGAAGCATGAAAATCACTTTAAACATGCTAATTTTAGCTCTAACACTGATGATCAACCTACAAATGTGAACTGACGTTCAAAAATAAAACATTTGAAAACGGACCATTTTCCACATTTCTGAACCATGACGTAATGGGGGGGTGTTATCTCTTTTGTCGAAAATCAGCCGTTTTTGCTTGAACATTAAATGCCTCCAAATGGTATTTAATTAACTTACCGGGGTGAAGAAACCCTTTTTGAGAACTCAGAGTGAGTAAATTGGCCCTTTTCATGCACTTTTAACCATTCCACAAATCTTGTGTTTAGGGCCCCTGGAAGCATGAAAATCACTTTAAACATGCTAATTTTTGCTCTAACACTGATGATCCACCTACAAATGTGAATTGACGTTCAAAAATAAAACATTTGAAAACGGACCATTTTCCACATTTCTGAAGCATGACGTAATGGGGGGGTGTTATCTCTTTTGTCGAAAATCAGCCGGTTTTGTTTGAACATTAAATGCCTCCAAATGGTATTTAATTAACTTCCCGGGGTGAAGAAACCCTTTTTGAGAACTCAGAGTGAGTAAATTGGCCCTTTTCATGCACTTTTAACCATTCCACAAATCTTGTGTTTAGGCCCCCTGGAAGCATGAAAATAACTTTAAACATGTTAATTTTAGCTCTAACACTGATGATCAACCTACAAATGTGAACTGACGTTCAAAAATAAAACATTTGAAAACGGACCATTTTCCACATTTCTGAAGCATGATGTAATGGGGGGGTGTTATCTCTTTTGTCAAAAATCAGCCGTTTTTGCTTGAACATTAAATGACTACAAATGGTATTTAATTCACTTCCCGAGCCCCTGGAAGCATGAAAATCACTTTAAACATGCTAATTTTAGCTCAAACACTGATGATCCACCTACAAATGTGAACTGACGTTCAAAAATAAAACATTTGAAAACGGACCATTTTCTACATTTCTGAAGCATGACGTAATGGGCGGGGTGTTATCTCTTTTGTCGAATATCAGCCCTTTTTGCTTGAACATTAAATGCCTCCAAATGGTATTTAATTAACTTCCTGGGGTCAAGAAACCCTTTTTGAGAACTCAGAGTGAGTAAATTGGCCCTTTTCATGCACTTTTAACCATTCCATAAATCTTGTGTTTAGGGCCCCTGGAAGCATGAAAATCACTTTAAACATGCTAATTTTAGCTCTAACACTGATGATCAACCTACAAATGTGAACTGACGTTCAAAAATAAAACATTTGAAAACGGACCATTTTCCACATTTCTGAAGCATGACGTAATGGGGGGTGTTATCTCTTTTGTCGAAAATCAGCCGTTTTTGCTTGAACATTAAATGACTCCATGTGATATTTAATTAACTTCCCGAGCCCCTGGAAGCATGAAAATCACTTTAAACATGCTAATTTTAGCTCTAACACTGATGATCCACCTACAAATGTGAACTGACGTTCAAAAATAAAACATTTGAAAACGGACCATTTTCCACATTTCTGAAGCTAGACGTAATGGGGGGGTGTTATCTCTTTTGTCAAAAATCAGCCGTTTTTGCTTGAACATTAAATGCCTGCAAATGGTATTTAATTAACTTCCCGGGGTGAAGAAACCCTTTTTGAGAACTCAGAGTGAGTAAATTGGCCCTTTTCATGCACTTTTAACCATTCCATAAATCTTGTGTTTAGGGCCCCTGGAAGCATGAAAATCACTTAAAACATGCTAATTTTAGCTCTAACACTGATGATCCACCTACAAATGTGAACTGACGTTCAAAAATAAAACATTTGAAAACGGACCATTTTCCACATTTCTGAAGCATGACGTAATGGGGGGGTGTTATCTCTTTTGTCAAAAATCAGCCGTTTTTGCTTGAACATTAAATGCCTCCAAATGGTATTTAATTCACTTCCCGAGCCCCTGGAAGCATGAAAATCACTTTAAACATGCTAATTTTAGCTCTAACACTGATGATCCACCTACAAATGTGAACTGACGTTCAAAAATAAAACATTTGAAAACGGACCATTTTCCACATTTCTGAAGCATGACGTAATGGGGGGTGTTATCTCTTTTGTCAAAATCAGCCATTTTTGCTTGAACATTAAATGCCTCCAAATGGTATTTAATTAACTTCCCGGGGTGTAGAAACCCTTTTTGAGAACTCAGAGTGAGTAAATTGGCCCTTTTCATGCACTTTTAACCATTCCATAAATCTTGTGTTTAGGGCCCCTGGAAGCATGAAAATCACTTTAAACATGCTAATTTTAGCTCTAACACAAATGATCCACCTACAAATGTGAACTGACGTTCAAAAATAAAACATTTGAAAACGGACCATTTTCCACATTTCTGAAGCATGACGTAATGGGGGGGTGTTATCTCTTTTGTAAAAAATCAGCCGTTTTTGATTGAACATTAAATGCCTCCAAATGGTATTTAATTAACTTCCCGGGGTGAAGAAACCCTTTTTGAGAACTCAGAGTGAGTAAATTGGCCCTTTTCATGCACTTTTAACCATTCCATAAATCTTGTGTTTAGGGCCCCTGGAAGCATGAAAATCACTTTAAACATGCTAATTTTAGCTCTAACACTGATGATCCACCTACAAATGTGAACTGACGTTCAAAAATAAAACATTTGAAAACTGACCATTTTCCACATTTCTGAAGCATGACGTAATGGGGGGTGTTATCTCTTTTGTCAAAATCAGCCGTTTTTGCTTGAACATTAAATGCCTCCAAATGGTATTTAATTAACTTCCCGGGGTGTAGAAACCCTTTTTGAGAACTCAGAGTGAGTAAATTGGCCCTTTTCATGCACTTTTAACCATTCCATAAATCTTGTGTTTAGGGCCCCTGGTAGCATGAAAATCACTTTAAACATGCTAATTTTAGCTCTAACACTGATGATCCACCTACAGATGTGAACTGACGTTCAAAAATAAAACATTTGAAAACGGACCATTTTCCACATTTCTGAAGCATGACGTAATGGGGGGGTGTTATCTCTTTTGTCAAAAATCAGCCGTTTTTGCTTGAACATTAAATGCCTCCAAATGGTATTTAATTAACTTCCCGGGGTGAAGAAACCCTTTTTGAGAACTCAGAGTGAGTAAATTGGCCCTTTTCATGCACTTTTAACCATTCCATAAATCTTGTGTTTAGGGCCCCTGGAAGCATGAAAATCACTTTAAACATGCTAATTTTAGCTCTAACACTGATGATCAACCTACAAATGTGAACTGACGTTCAAAAATAAAACATTTGAAAACGGACCATTTTCCACATTTCTGAACCATGACGTAATGGGGGGGGTGTTATCTCTTTTGTCGAAAATCAGCTGTTTTTGCTTGAACATTAAATGCCTCCAAATTGTATTTAATTAACTTACCGGGGTGAAGAAACCCTTTTTGAGAACTCAGAGTGAGTAAATTGGCCCTTTTCATGCACTTTTAACCATTCCACAAATCTTGTGTTTAGGGCCCCTGGAAGCATGAAAATCACTTTAAACATGCTAATTTTAGCTCTAACACTGATGATCCACCTACAAATGTGAATTGACGTTCAAAAATAAAACATTTTTAAAACGGACCATTTTCCACATTTCTGAAGCATGACGTAATGGGGGGGGTGTTATCTCTTTTGTCGAAAATCAGCCGTTTTTGTTTGAACATTAAATGCCTCCAAATGGTATTTAATTAACTTCCCGCGGTGAAGAAACCCTTTTTGAGAACTCAGAGTGAGTAAATTGGCCATTTTCATGCACTTTTAACCATTCCACAAATCTTGTGTTTAGGCCCCCTGGAAGCATGAAAATCACTTTAAACATGTTAATTTTAGCTCTAACACTGATGATCAACCTACAAATGTGAACTGACGTTCAAAAATAAAACATTTGAAAACGGACCATTTTCCACATTTCTGAAGCATGATGTAATGGGGGGGTGTTATCTCTTTTGTAAAAAATCAGCCGTTTTTGCTTGAACATTAAATGACTACAAATGGTATTTAATTCACTTCCCAAGCCCCTGGAAGCATGAAAATCACTTTAAACATGCTAATTTTAGCTCAAATACTGATGATCCACCTACAAATGTGAACTGACGTTCAAAAATAAAACATTTGAAAACGGACCATTTTCTACATTTCTGAAGCATGACGTAATGGGGGGGGGGTGTTATCTCTTTTGTCGAATATCAGCCGTTTTTGCTTGAACATTAAATGCCTCCAAATGGTATTTAATTAACTTCCCGGGGTCAAGAAACCCTTTTTGAGAACTCAGAGTGAGTAAATTGGCCCTTTTCATGCACTTTTAACCATTCCATAAATCTTGTGTTTAGGGCCCCTGGAAGCATGAAAATCACTTTAAACATGCTAATTTTAGCTCTAACACTGATGATCAACCTACAAATGTGAACTGACGTTCAAAAATAAAACATTTGAAAACGGACCATTTTCCACATTTCTGAAGCATGACGTAATGGGGGGGTGTTATCTCTTTTGTCAAAAATCAGCCATTTTTGCTTGAACATTAAATGCCTCCAAATGGTATTTAATTCACTTCCCGAGTCCCTGGAAGCATGAAAATCACTTTAAAAATGCTAATTTTAGCTCTAACACTGATGATCCACCTACAAATGTGAACTGACGTTCAAAAATAAAACATTTGAAAACGGACCATTTTCCACATTTCTGAAGCATGACGTAATGGGGGGGTGTTATCTCTTTTGTCAAAAATCAGCCGTTTTTGCTTGAACTTTAAATGCCTCCAAATGTTATTTAATTAACTTCCCGAGCCCCTGGAAGCATGAAAATCACTTTAAACATGCTAATTTTAGCTCTAACACTGATGATCCACCTACAAATGTGAACTGACGTTCAAAAATAAAACATTTGAAAACTGACCATTTTCCACATTTCTGAAGCATGACGTAATGGGGGGGTGTTATCTCTTTTGTCAAAAATCAGCGGTTTTTGCTTGAACATTAAATGCCTCCAAATGGCATTTAATTAACTTCCCGGGGTGAAGAAACCCTTTTTGAGAACTCAGAGTGAGTAAATTGGCCCTTTTCATGCACTTTTAACCATTCCATAAATCTTGTGTTTAGGGCCCCTGGAAGCATGAAAATCACTTTAAACATGTTAATTTTAGCTCTAACACTGACGATCAACCTACAAATGTGAACTGACGTTCAAAAATAAAACATTTGAAAACGGACCATTTTCCACATTTCTGAAGCATGACGTAATGGGGGGGTGTTATCTCTTTTGTCAAAAATCAGCCATTTTTGCTTGAACATTAAATGCCTCCAAATGGTATTTAATTAACTTCCCGAGCCCCTGGAAGCATGAAAATCACTTTAAACCTGCTAATTTTAGCTCTAACACTGATGATCCACCTCCAAATGTGAACTGACGTTCAAAAATAAAACATTTGAAAACGGACCATTTTCCACATTTCTGAAGCATGACGTAATGGGGGGGTGTTATCTCTTTTGTCGAAAATCAGCCATTTTTGCTTGAACATTAAATGCCTCCAAATGGTATTTAATTAACTTACCGGGGTGAAGAAACCCTTTTTGAGAACTCAGAGTGAGTAAATTGGCCCTTTTCATGCACTTTTAACCATTCCACAAATCTTGTGTTTAGGGCCCCTGGAAGCATGAAAATCACTTTAAACATGCTAATTTTAGCTCTAACACTGATGATCCACCTACAAATGTGAACTGACGTTCAAAAATAAAACATTTGAAAACGGACCATTTTCCACATTTCTGAAGCATGACGTAATGGGGGGTGTTATCTCTTTTGTCGAAAATCAGCCGTTTTTGTTTGAACATTAAATGCCTCCAAATGGTATTTAATTAACTTCCCGGGGTGATGAAACCCTTTTTGAGAACTCAGAGTGAGTAAATTGGCCCTTTTCATGCACTTTTAACCATTCCACAAATCTTGTGTTTAGGCCCCCTGGAAGCATGAAAATCACTTTAAACATGTTAATTTTAGCTCTAACACTGATGATCAACCTACAAATGTGAACTGACGTTCAAAAATAAAACATTTGAAAACGGACCATTTTCCACATTTCTGAAGCATGATGTAATGGGGGGGTGTTATCTCTTTTGTCAAAAATCAGCCGTTTTTGCTTGAACATTAAATGCCTCCAAATGGTATTTAATTCACTTCCAGAGCCCCTGGAAGCATGAAAATCACTTTAAACATGCTAATTTTAGCTCTAACACTGATGATCCACCTACAAATGTGAACTGACGTTCAAAAATAAAACATTTGAAAACGGACCATTTTCCACATTTCTGAAGCATGACATAATGGGGGGGTGTTATCTCTTTTGTCGAATATCAGCCGTTTTTGCTTGAACATTAAATGCCTCCAAATGGTATTTAATTAATTTCCCGGGGTCAAGAAACCCTTTTTGAGAACTCAGAGTGAGTAAATTGGCCCTTTTCATGCACTTTTAACCATTCCATAAATCTTGTGTTTAGGGCCCCTGGAAGCATGAAAATCACTTTAAACATGCTAATTTTAGCTCTAACACTGATGATCAACCTACAAATGTGAACTGACGTTCAAAAATAAAACATTTGAAAACGGACCATTTTCCACATTTCTGAAGCATGACGTAATGGGGGGGTGTTATCTCTTTTGTCAAAAATCAGCCATTTTTGCTTGAACATTAAATGCCTCCAAATGGTATTTATTTCACTTCCCGAGTCCCTGGAAGCATGAAAATCACTTTAAACATGCTAATTTTAGCTCTAACACTGATGATCCACCTACAAATGTGAACTGACGTTCAAAAATAAAACATTTGAAAACGGACCATTTTCCACATTTCTGAAGCATGACGTAATGGGGGTGCTATCTCTTTTGTCAAAAATCAGCCGTTTTTGCTTGAACTTTAAATGCCTCCAAATGGTATTTAATTAACTTCCCGAGCCCCTGGAAGCATGAAAATCACTTTAAACATGCTAATTTTAGCTCTAACACATATGATCCACCTACAAATGTGAACTGACGTTCAAAAATAAAACATTTGAAAACAGACCATTTTCCACATTTCTGAAGCATGACGTAATGGGGGGGTGTTATCTCTTTTGTCAAAAATCAGCCGTTTTTGCTTGAACATTAAATGCCTCCAAATGGTATTTAATTAACTTCCCGGGGTGAAGAAACCCTTTTTGAGAACTCAGAGTGAGTAAATTGGCCCTTTTCATGCACTTTTAACCATTCCATAAATCTTGTGTTTAGGGCCCCTGGAAGCATGAAAATCACTTTAAACATGCTAATTTTAGCTCTAACACTGATGATCCACCTACAAATGTGAACTGACGTTCAAAAATAAAACATTTGAAAACGGACCATTTTCCACATTTCTGAAGCATGACGTAATGGGGGGTGTTATCTCTTTTGTCAAAATCAGCCGTTTTTGCTTGAACATTAAATGCCTCCAAATGGTATTTAATTAACTTCCCGAGGTGCAGAAACCCTTTTTGAGAACTCAGAGTGAGTAAATTGGCCCTTTTCATGCACTTTTAACCATTCCATAAATCTTGTGTTTAGGGCCCCTGGAAGCATGAAAATCACTTTAAACATGCTAATTTTAGCTCTAACACTGATGATCCACCTACAAATGTGAACTGACGTTCAAAAATAAAACATTTGAAAACGGACCATTTTCCACATTTCTGAAGCATGACGTAATGGGGGGGTGTTATCTCTTTTGTCAAAAATCAGCCGTTTTTGCTTGAACATTAAATGCCTCCAAATGGTATTTAATTAACTTCCCGGGGTGAAGAAACCCTTTTTGAGAACTCAGAGTGAGTAAATTGGCCCTTTTCATGCACTTTTAACCATTCCATAAATCTTGTGTTTAGGGCCCCTGGAAGCATGAAAATCACTTTAAACATGCTAATTTTAGCTCTAACACTGATGATCAACCTACAAATGTGAACTGACGTTCAAAAATAAAACATTTGAAAACGGACCATTTTCCACATTTCTGAACCATGACGTAATGGGGGGGGTGTTATCTCTTTTGTCGAAAATCAGCTGTTTTTGCTTGAACATTAAATGCCTCCAAATGGTATTTAATTAACTTACCGGGGTGAATAAACCCTTTTTGAGAACTCAGAGTGAGTAAATTGGCCCTTTTCATGCACTTTTAACCATTCCACAAATCTTGTGTTTAGGGCCCCTGGAAGCATGAAAATCACTTTAAACATGCTAATTTTAGCTCTAACACTGATGATCCACCTACAAATGTGAATTGACGTTCAAAAATAAAACATTTGAAAACGGACCATTTTCCACATTTCTGAAGCATGACGTAATGGGGGGGGTGTTATCTCTTTTGTCGAAAATCAGCCGTTTTTGTTTGAACATTAAATGCCTCCAAATGGTATTTAATTAACTTCCCGCGGTGAAGAAACCCTTTTTGAGAACTCAGAGTGAGTAAATTGGCCATTTTCATGCACTTTTAACCATTCCACAAATCTTGTGTTTAGGCCCCCTGGAAGCATGAAAATCACTTTAAACATGTTAATTTTAGCTCTAACACTGATGATCAACCTACAAATGTGAACTGACGTTCAAAAATAAAACATTGGAAAACGGACGATTTTCCACATTTCTGAAGCATGATGTAATGGGGGGGTGTTATCTCTTTTGTAAAAAATCAGCCGTTTTTGCTTGAACATTAAATGACTACAAATGGTATTTAATTCACTTCCCGAGCCCCTGGAAGCATGAAAATCACTTTAAACATGCTAATTTTAGCTCAAATACTGATGATCCACCTACAAATGTGAACTGACGTTCAAAAATAAAACATTTGAAAACGGACCATTTTCTACATTTCTGAAGCATGACGTAATGGGGGGGGGGTGTTATCTCTTTTGTCGAATATCAGCCGTTTTTGCTTGAACATTAAATGCCTCCAAATGGTATTTAATTAACTTCCCGGGGTCAAGAAACCCTTTTTGAGAACTCAGAGTGAGTAAATTGGCCCTTTTCATGCACTTTTAACCATTCCATAAATCTTGTGTTTAGGGCCCCTGGAAGCATGAAAATCACTTTAAACATGCTAATTTTAGCTCTAACACTGATGATCAACCTACAAATGTGAACTGACGTTCAAAAATAAAACATTTGAAAACGGACCATTTTCCACATTTCTGAAGCATGACGTAATGGGGGGGTGTTATCTCTTTTGTCAAAAATCAGCCATTTTTGCTTGAACATTAAATGCCTCCAAATGGTATTTAATTCACTTCCCGAGTCCCTGGAAGCATGAAAATCACTTTAAAAATGCTAATTTTAGCTCTAACACTGATGATCCACCTACAAATGTGAACTGACGTTCAAAAATAAAACATTTGAAAACGGACCATTTTCCACATTTCTGAAGCATGACGTAATGGGGGGGTGTTATCTCTTTTGTCAAAAATCAGCCGTTTTTGCTTGAACTTTAAATGCCTCCAAATGTTATTTAATTAACTTCCCGAGCCCCTGGAAGCATGAAAATCACTTTAAACATGCTAATTTTAGCTCTAACACTGATGATCCACCTACAAATGTGAACTGACGTTCAAAAATAAAACATTTGAAAACGGACCATTTTCCACATTTCTGAAGCATGACGTAATGGGGGGGTGTTATCTCTTTTGTCAAAAATCAGCGGTTTTTGCTTGAACATTAAATGCCTCCAAATGGCATTTAATTAACTTCCCGGGGTGAAGAAACCCTTTTTGAGAACTCAGAGTGAGTAAATTGGTCCTTTTCAGGCACTTTTAACCATTCCATAAATCTTGTGTTTAAGGCCCCTGGAAGCATGAAAATCACTTTAAACATGCTAATTTTAGCTCTAACACTGATGATCCACCTACAAATGTGAACTGACGTTCAAAAATAAAACATTTGAAAACGGACCATTTTCCACATTTCTGAAGCATGACGTAATGGGGGGGTGTTATCTCTTTTGTCAAAAATCAGCCGTTTTTGCTTGAACATTAAATGCCTCCAAATGGTATTTAATTCACTTCCCGAGCCCCTGGAAGCATGAAAATCACTTTAAACATGCTAATTTTAGCTCTAACACTGATGATCCACCTACAAATGTGAACTGACGTTCAAAAATAAAACATTTGAAAACGGACCATTTTCCACATTTCTGAAGCATGACGTAATGGGGGGTGTTATCTCTTTTGTCAAAATCAGCCATTTTTGCTTGAACATTAAATGCCTCCAAATGGTATTTAATTAACTTCCCGGGGTGTAGAAACCCTTTTTGAGAACTCAGAGTGAGTAAATTGGCCCTTTTCATGCACTTTTAACCATTCCATAAATCTTGTGTTTAGGGCCCCTGGAAGCATGAAAATCACTTTAAACATGCTAATTTTAGCTCTAACACAAATGATCCACCTACAAATGTGAACTGACGTTCAAAAATAAAACATTTGAAAACGGACCATTTTCCACATTTCTGAAGCATGACGTAATGGGGGGGTGTTATCTCTTTTGTAAAAAATCAGCCGTTTTTGATTGAACATTAAATGCCTCCAAATGGTATTTAATTAACTTCCCGGGGTGAAGAAACCCTTTTTGAGAACTCAGAGTGAGTAAATTGGCCCTTTTCATGCACTTTTAACCATTCCATAAATCTTGTGTTTAGGGCCCCTGGAAGCATGAAAATCACTTTAAACATGCTAATTTTAGCTCTAACACTGATGATCCACCTACAAATGTGAACTGACGTTCAAAAATAAAACATTTGAAAACTGACCATTTTCCACATTTCTGAAGCATGACGTAATGGGGGGTGTTATCTCTTTTGTCAAAATCAGCCGTTTTTGCTTGAACATTAAATGCCTCCAAATGGTATTTAATTAACTTCCCGGGGTGTAGAAACCCTTTTTGAGAACTCAGAGTGAGTAAATTGGCCCTTTTCATGCACTTTTAACCATTCCATAAATCTTGTGTTTAGGGCCCCTGGTAGCATGAAAATCACTTTAAACATGCTAATTTTAGCTCTAACACTGATGATCCACCTACAGATGTGAACTGACGTTCAAAAATAAAACATTTGAAAACGGACCATTTTCCACATTTCTGAAGCATGACGTAATGGGGGGGGTGTTATCTCTTTTGTCAAAAATCAGCCGTTTTTGCTTGAACATTAAATGCCTCCAAATGGTATTTAATTAACTTCCCGGGGTGAAGAAACCCTTTTTGAGAACTCAGAGTGAGTAAATTGGCCCTTTTCATGCACTTTTAACCATTCCATAAATCTTGTGTTTAGGGCCCCTGGAAGCATGAAAATCACTTTAAACATGCTAATTTTAGCTCTAACACTGATGATCAACCTACAAATGTGAACTGACGTTCAAAAATAAAACATTTGAAAACGGACCATTTTCCACATTTCTGAACCATGACGTAATGGGGGGGGTGTTATCTCTTTTGTCGAAAATCAGCTGTTTTTGCTTGAACATTAAATGCCTCCAAATGGTATTTAATTAACTTACCGGGGTGAAGAAACCCTTTTTGAGAACTCAGAGTGAGTAAATTGGCCCTTTTCATGCACTTTTAACCATTCCACAAATCTTGTGTTTAGGGCCCCTGGAAGCATGAAAATCACTTTAAACATGCTAATTTTAGCTCTAACACTGATGATCCACCTACAAATGTGAATTGACGTTCAAAAATAAAACATTTTTAAAACGGACCATTTTCCACATTTCTGAAGCATGACGTAATGGGGGGGGTGTTATCTCTTTTGTCGAAAATCAGCCGTTTTTGTTTGAACATTAAATGCCTCCAAATGGTATTTAATTAACTTCCCGCGGTGAAGAAACCCTTTTTGAGAACTCAGAGTGAGTAAATTGGCCATTTTCATGCACTTTTAACCATTCCACAAATCTTGTGTTTAGGCCCCCTGGAAGCATGAAAATCACTTTAAACATGTTAATTTTAGCTCTAACACTGATGATCAACCTACAAATGTGAACTGACGTTCAAAAATAAAACATTTGAAAACGGACCATTTTCCACATTTCTGAAGCATGATGTAATGGGGGGGTGTTATCTCTTTTGTAAAAAATCAGCCGTTTTTGCTTGAACATTAAATGACTACAAATGGTATTTAATTCACTTCCCGAGCCCCTGGAAGCATGAAAATCACTTTAAACATGCTAATTTTAGCTCAAATACTGATGATCCACCTACAAATGTGAACTGACGTTCAAAAATAAAACATTTGAAAACGGACCATTTTCTACATTTCTGAAGCATGACGTAATGGGGGGGGGGTGTTATCTCTTTTGTCGAATATCAGCCGTTTTTGCTTGAACATTAAATGCCTCCAAATGGTATTTAATTAACTTCCCGGGGTCAAGAAACCCTTTTTGAGAACTCAGAGTGAGTAAATTGGCCCTTTTCATGCACTTTTAACCATTCCATAAATCTTGTGTTTAGGGCCCCTGGAAGCATGAAAATCACTTTAAACATGCTAATTTTAGCTCTAACACTGATGATCAACCTACAAATGTGAACTGACGTTCAAAAATAAAACATTTGAAAACGGACCATTTTCCACATTTCTGAAGCATGACGTAATGGGGGGGTGTTATCTCTTTTGTCAAAAATCAGCCATTTTTGCTTGAACATTAAATGCCTCCAAATGGTATTTAATTCACTTCCCGAGTCCCTGGAAGCATGAAAATCACTTTAAAAATGCTAATTTTAGCTCTAACACTGATGATCCACCTACAAATGTGAACTGACGTTCAAAAATAAAACATTTGAAAACGGACCATTTTCCACATTTCTGAAGCATGACGTAATGGGGGGGTGTTATCTCTTTTGTCAAAAATCAGCCGTTTTTGCTTGAACTTTAAATGCCTCCAAATGTTATTTAATTAACTTCCCGAGCCCCTGGAAGCATGAAAATCACTTTAAACATGCTAATTTTAGCTCTAACACTGATGATCCACCTACAAATGTGAACTGACGTTCAAAAATAAAACATTTGAAAACTGACCATTTTCCACATTTCTGAAGCATGACGTAATGGGGGGGTGTTATCTCTTTTGTCAAAAATCAGCGGTTTTTGCTTGAACATTAAATGCCTCCAAATGGCATTTAATTAACTTCCCGGGGTGAAGAAACCCTTTTTGAGAACTCAGAGTGAGTAAATTGGCCCTTTTCATGCACTTTTAACCATTCCATAAATCTTGTGTTTAGGGCCCCTGGAAGCATGAAAATCACTTTAAACATGTTAATTTTAGCTCTAACACTGACGATCAACCTACAAATGTGAACTGACGTTCAAAAATAAAACATTTGAAAACGGACCATTTTCCACATTTCTGAAGCATGACGTAATGGGGGGGTGTTATCTCTTTTGTCAAAAATCAGCCATTTTTGCTTGAACATTAAATGCCTCCAAATGGTATTTAATTAACTTCCCGAGCCCCTGGAAGCATGAAAATCACTTTAAACCTGCTAATTTTAGCTCTAACACTGATGATCCACCTCCAAATGTGAACTGACGTTCAAAAATAAAACATTTGAAAACGGACCATTTTCCACATTTCTGAAGCATGACGTAATGGGGGGGTGTTATCTCTTTTGTCGAAAATCAGCCATTTTTGCTTGAACATTAAATGCCTCCAAATGGTATTTAATTAACTTACCGGGGTGAAGAAACCCTTTTTGAGAACTCAGAGTGAGTAAATTGGCCCTTTTCATGCACTTTTAACCATTCCACAAATCTTGTGTTTAGGGCCCCTGGAAGCATGAAAATCACTTTAAACATGCTAATTTTAGCTCTAACACTGATGATCCACCTACAAATGTGAACTGACGTTCAAAAATAAAACATTTGAAAACGGACCATTTTCCACATTTCTGAAGCATGACGTAATGGGGGGTGTTATCTCTTTTGTCGAAAATCAGCCGTTTTTGTTTGAACATTAAATGCCTCCAAATGGTATTTAATTAACTTCCCGGGGTGATGAAACCCTTTTTGAGAACTCAGAGTGAGTAAATTGGCCCTTTTCATGCACTTTTAACCATTCCACAAATCTTGTGTTTAGGCCCCCTGGAAGCATGAAAATCACTTTAAACATGTTAATTTTAGCTCTAACACTGATGATCAACCTACAAATGTGAACTGACGTTCAAAAATAAAACATTTGAAAACGGACCATTTTCCACATTTCTGAAGCATGATGTAATGGGGGGGTGTTATCTCTTTTGTCAAAAATCAGCCGTTTTTGCTTGAACATTAAATGCCTCCAAATGGTATTTAATTCACTTCCAGAGCCCCTGGAAGCATGAAAATCACTTTAAACATGCTAATTTTAGCTCTAACACTGATGATCCACCTACAAATGTGAACTGACGTTCAAAAATAAAACATTTGAAAACGGACCATTTTCCACATTTCTGAAGCATGACATAATGGGGGGGTGTTATCTCTTTTGTCGAATATCAGCCGTTTTTGCTTGAACATTAAATGCCTCCAAATGGTATTTAATTAACTTCCCGGGGTCAAGAAACCCTTTTTGAGAACTCAGAGTGAGTAAATTGGCCCTTTTCATGCACTTTTAACCATTCCATAAATCTTGTGTTTAGGGCCCCTGGAAGCATGAAAATCACTTTAAACATGCTAATTTTAGCTCTAACACTGATGATCAACCTACAAATGTGAACTGACGTTCAAAAATAAAACATTTGAAAACGGACCATTTTCCACATTTCTGAAGCATGACGTAATGGGGGGGTGTTATCTCTTTTGTCAAAAATCAGCCATTTTTGCTTGAACATTAAATGCCTCCAAATGGTATTTATTTCACTTCCCGAGTCCCTGGAAGCATGAAAATCACTTTAAACATGCTAATTTTAGCTCTAACACTGATGATCCACCTACAAATGTGAACTGACGTTCAAAAATAAAACATTTGAAAACGGACCATTTTCCACATTTCTGAAGCATGACGTAATGGGGGTGCTATCTCTTTTGTCAAAAATCAGCCGTTTTTGCTTGAACTTTAAATGCCTCCAAATGGTATTTAATTAACTTCCCGAGCCCCTGGAAGCATGAAAATCACTTTAAACATGCTAATTTTAGCTCTAACACATATGATCCACCTACAAATGTGAACTGACGTTCAAAAATAAAACATTTGAAAACAGACCATTTTCCACATTTCTGAAGCATGACGTAATGGGGGGGTGTTATCTCTTTTGTCAAAAATCAGCCGTTTTTGCTTGAACATTAAATGCCTCCAAATGGTATTTAATTAACTTCCCGGGGTGAAGAAACCCTTTTTGAGAACTCAGAGTGAGTAAATTGGCCCTTTTCATGCACTTTTAACCATTCCATAAATCTTGTGTTTAGGGCCCCTGGAAGCATGAAAATCACTTTAAACATGCTAATTTTAGCTCTAACACTGATGATCCACCTACAAATGTGAACTGACGTTCAAAAATAAAACATTTGAAAACGGACCATTTTCCACATTTCTGAAGCATGACGTAATGGGGGGTGTTATCTCTTTTGTCAAAATCAGCCGTTTTTGCTTGAACATTAAATGCCTCCAAATGGTATTTAATTAACTTCCCGAGGTGCAGAAACCCTTTTTGAGAACTCAGAGTGAGTAAATTGGCCCTTTTCATGCACTTTTAACCATTCCATAAATCTTGTGTTTAGGGCCCCTGGAAGCATGAAAATCACTTTAAACATGCTAATTTTAGCTCTAACACTGATGATCCACCTACAAATGTGAACTGACGTTCAAAAATAAAACATTTGAAAACGGACCATTTTCCACATTTCTGAAGCATGACGTAATGGGGGGGTGTTATCTCTTTTGTCAAAAATCAGCCGTTTTTGCTTGAACATTAAATGCCTCCAAATGGTATTTAATTAACTTCCCGGGGTGAAGAAACCCTTTTTGAGAACTCAGAGTGAGTAAATTGGCCCTTTTCATGCACTTTTAACCATTCCATAAATCTTGTGTTTAGGGCCCCTGGAAGCATGAAAATCACTTTAAACATGCTAATTTTAGCTCTAACACTGATGATCAACCTACAAATGTGAACTGACGTTCAAAAATAAAACATTTGAAAACGGACCATTTTCCACATTTCTGAACCATGACGTAATGGGGGGGGTGTTATCTCTTTTGTCGAAAATCAGCTGTTTTTGCTTGAACATTAAATGCCTCCAAATGGTATTTAATTAACTTACCGGGGTGAATAAACCCTTTTTGAGAACTCAGAGTGAGTAAATTGGCCCTTTTCATGCACTTTTAACCATTCCACAAATCTTGTGTTTAGGGCCCCTGGAAGCATGAAAATCACTTTAAACATGCTAATTTTAGCTCTAACACTGATGATCCACCTACAAATGTGAATTGACGTTCAAAAATAAAACATTTGAAAACGGACCATTTTCCACATTTCTGAAGCATGACGTAATGGGGGGGGTGTTATCTCTTTTGTCGAAAATCAGCCGTTTTTGTTTGAACATTAAATGCCTCCAAATGGTATTTAATTAACTTCCCGCGGTGAAGAAACCCTTTTTGAGAACTCAGAGTGAGTAAATTGGCCATTTTCATGCACTTTTAACCATTCCACAAATCTTGTGTTTAGGCCCCCTGGAAGCATGAAAATCACTTTAAACATGTTAATTTTAGCTCTAACACTGATGATCAACCTACAAATGTGAACTGACGTTCAAAAATAAAACATTTGAAAACGGACGATTTTCCACATTTCTGAAGCATGATGTAATGGGGGGGTGTTATCTCTTTTGTAAAAAATCAGCCGTTTTTGCTTGAACATTAAATGACTACAAATGGTATTTAATTCACTTCCCGAGCCCCTGGAAGCATGAAAATCACTTTAAACATGCTAATTTTAGCTCAAATACTGATGATCCACCTACAAATGTGAACTGACGTTCAAAAATAAAACATTTGAAAACGGACCATTTTCTACATTTCTGAAGCATGACGTAATGGGGGGGGGGTGTTATCTCTTTTGTCGAATATCAGCCGTTTTTGCTTGAACATTAAATGCCTCCAAATGGTATTTAATTAACTTCCCGGGGTCAAGAAACCCTTTTTGAGAACTCAGAGTGAGTAAATTGGCCCTTTTCATGCACTTTTAACCATTCCATAAATCTTGTGTTTAGGGCCCCTGGAAGCATGAAAATCACTTTAAACATGCTAATTTTAGCTCTAACACTGATGATCAACCTACAAATGTGAACTGACGTTCAAAAATAAAACATTTGAAAACGGACCATTTTCCACATTTCTGAAGCATGACGTAATGGGGGGGTGTTATCTCTTTTGTCAAAAATCAGCCATTTTTGCTTGAACATTAAATGCCTCCAAATGGTATTTAATTCACTTCCCGAGTCCCTGGAAGCATGAAAATCACTTTAAAAATGCTAATTTTAGCTCTAACACTGATGATCCACCTACAAATGTGAACTGACGTTCAAAAATAAAACATTTGAAAACGGACCATTTTCCACATTTCTGAAGCATGACGTAATGGGGGGGTGTTATCTCTTTTGTCAAAAATCAGCCGTTTTTGCTTGAACTTTAAATGCCTCCAAATGTTATTTAATTAACTTCCCGAGCCCCTGGAAGCATGAAAATCACTTTAAACATGCTAATTTTAGCTCTAACACTGATGATCCACCTACAAATGTGAACTGACGTTCAAAAATAAAACATTTGAAAACGGACCATTTTCCACATTTCTGAAGCATGACGTAATGGGGGGGTGTTATCTCTTTTGTCAAAAATCAGCGGTTTTTGCTTGAACATTAAATGCCTCCAAATGGCATTTAATTAACTTCCCGGGGTGAAGAAACCCTTTTTGAGAACTCAGAGTGAGTAAATTGGCCCTTTTCATGCACTTTTAACCATTCCATAAATCTTGTGTTTAGGGCCCCTGGAAGCATGAAAATCACTTTAAACATGTTAATTTTAGCTCTAACACTGACGATCAACCTACAAATGTGAACTGACGTTCAAAAATAAAACATTTGAAAACGGACCATTTTCCACATTTCTGAAGCATGACGTAATGGGGGGGTGTTATCTCTTTTGTCAAAAATCAGCCATTTTTGCTTGAACATTAAATGCCTCCAAATGGTATTTAATTAACTTCCCGAGCCCCTGGAAGCATGAAAATCACTTTAAACCTGCTAATTTTAGCTCTAACACTGATGATCCACCTCCAAATGTGAACTGACGTTCAAAAATAAAACATTTGAAAACGGACCATTTTCCACATTTCTGAAGCATGACGTAATGGGGGGGTGTTATCTCTTTTGTCGAAAATCAGCCATTTTTGCTTGAACATTAAATGCCTCCAAATGGTATTTAATTAACTTACCGGGGTGAAGAAACCCTTTTTGAGAACTCAGAGTGAGTAAATTGGCCCTTTTCATGCACTTTTAACCATTCCACAAATCTTGTGTTTAGGGCCCCTGGAAGCATGAAAATCACTTTAAACATGCTAATTTTAGCTCTAACACTGATGATCCACCTACAAATGTGAACTGACGTTCAAAAATAAAACATTTGAAAACGGACCATTTTCCACATTTCTGAAGCATGACGTAATGGGGGGTGTTATCTCTTTTGTCGAAAATCAGCCGTTTTTGTTTGAACATTAAATGCCTCCAAATGGTATTTAATTAACTTCCCGGGGTGATGAAACCCTTTTTGAGAACTCAGAGTGAGTAAATTGGCCCTTTTCATGCACTTTTAACCATTCCACAAATCTTGTGTTTAGGCCCCCTGGAAGCATGAAAATCACTTTAAACATGTTAATTTTAGCTCTAACACTGATGATCAACCTACAAATGTGAACTGACGTTCAAAAATAAAACATTTGAAAACGGACCATTTTCCACATTTCTGAAGCATGATGTAATGGGGGGGTGTTATCTCTTTTGTCAAAAATCAGCCGTTTTTGCTTGAACATTAAATGCCTCCAAATGGTATTTAATTCACTTCCAGAGCCCCTGGAAGCATGAAAATCACTTTAAACATGCTAATTTTAGCTCTAACACTGATGATCCACCTACAAATGTGAACTGACGTTCAAAAATAAAACATTTGAAAACGGACCATTTTCCACATTTCTGAAGCATGACATAATGGGGGGGTGTTATCTCTTTTGTCGAATATCAGCCGTTTTTGCTTGAACATTAAATGCCTCCAAATGGTATTTAATTAACTTCCCGGGGTCAAGAAACCCTTTTTGAGAACTCAGAGTGAGTAAATTGGCCCTTTTCATGCACTTTTAACCATTCCATAAATCTTGTGTTTAGGGCCCCTGGAAGCATGAAAATCACTTTAAACATGCTAATTTTAGCTCTAACACTGATGATCAACCTACAAATGTGAACTGACGTTCAAAAATAAAACATTTGAAAACGGACCATTTTCCACATTTCTGAAGCATGACGTAATGGGGGGGTGTTATCTCTTTTGTCAAAAATCAGCCATTTTTGCTTGAACATTAAATGCCTCCAAATGGTATTTATTTCACTTCCCGAGTCCCTGGAAGCATGAAAATCACTTTAAACATGCTAATTTTAGCTCTAACACTGATGATCCACCTACAAATGTGAACTGACGTTCAAAAATAAAACATTTGAAAACGGACCATTTTCCACATTTCTGAAGCATGACGTAATGGGGGTGCTATCTCTTTTGTCAAAAATCAGCCGTTTTTGCTTGAACTTTAAATGCCTCCAAATGGTATTTAATTAACTTCCCGAGCCCCTGGAAGCATGAAAATCACTTTAAACATGCTAATTTTAGCTCTAACACATATGATCCACCTACAAATGTGAACTGACGTTCAAAAATAAAACATTTGAAAACAGACCATTTTCCACATTTCTGAAGCATGACGTAATGGGGGGGTGTTATCTCTTTTGTCAAAAATCAGCCGTTTTTGCTTGAACATTAAATGCCTCCAAATGGTATTTAATTAACTTCCCGGGGTGAAGAAACCCTTTTTGAGAACTCAGAGTGAGTAAATTGGCCCTTTTCATGCACTTTTAACCATTCCATAAATCTTGTGTTTAGGGCCCCTGGAAGCATGAAAATCACTTTAAACATGCTAATTTTAGCTCTAACACTGATGATCCACCTACAAATGTGAACTGACGTTCAAAAATAAAACATTTGAAAACGGACCATTTTCCACATTTCTGAAGCATGACGTAATGGGGGGTGTTATCTCTTTTGTCAAAATCAGCCGTTTTTGCTTGAACATTAAATGCCTCCAAATGGTATTTAATTAACTTCCCGAGGTGCAGAAACCCTTTTTGAGAACTCAGAGTGAGTAAATTGGCCCTTTTCATGCACTTTTAACCATTCCATAAATCTTGTGTTTAGGGCCCCTGGAAGCATGAAAATCACTTTAAACATGCTAATTTTAGCTCTAACACTGATGATCCACCTACAAATGTGAACTGACGTTCAAAAATAAAACATTTGAAAACGGACCATTTTCCACATTTCTGAAGCATGACGTAATGGGGGGGTGTTATCTCTTTTGTCAAAAATCAGCCGTTTTTGCTTGAACATTAAATGCCTCCAAATGGTATTTAATTAACTTCCCGGGGTGAAGAAACCCTTTTTGAGAACTCAGAGTGAGTAAATTGGCCCTTTTCATGCACTTTTAACCATTCCATAAATCTTGTGTTTAGGGCCCCTGGAAGCATGAAAATCACTTTAAACATGCTAATTTTAGCTCTAACACTGATGATCAACCTACAAATGTGAACTGACGTTCAAAAATAAAACATTTGAAAACGGACCATTTTCCACATTTCTGAACCATGACGTAATGGGGGGGTGTTATCTCTTTTGTCGAAAATCAGCCGTTTTTGCTTGAACATTAAATGCCTCCAAATGGTATTTAATTAACTTACCGGGGTGAAGAAACCCTTTTTGAGAACTCAGAGTGAGTAAATTGGCCCTTTTCATGCACTTTTAACCATTCCACAAATCTTGTGTTTAGGGCCCCTGGAAGCATGAAAATCACTTTAAACATGCTAATTTTAGCTCTAACACTGATGATCCACCTACAAATGTGAATTGACGTTCAAAAATAAAACATTTGAAAACGGACCATTTTCCACATTTCTGAAGCAGGACGTAATGGGGGGGTGTTATCTCTTTTGTCGAAAAACAGCCGTTTTTGTTTGAACATTAAATGCCTCCAAATGGTATGTAATTAACTTCCCGGGGTGAAGAAACCCTTTTTGAGAACTCAGAGTGAGTAAATTGGCCCTTTTCATGCACTTTTAACCATTCCACAAATCTTGTGTTTAGGCCCCCTGGAAGCATGAAAATCACTTTAAACATGTTAATTTTAGCTCTAACACTGATGATCAACCTACAAATGTGAACTGACGTTCAAAAATAAAACATTTGAAAACGGACCATTTTCCACATTTCTGAAGCATGATGTAATAGGGGGGTGTTATCTCTTTTGTCAAAAATCAGCCGTTTTTGCTTGAACATTAAATGACTACAAATGGTATTTAATTCACTTCCCGAGCCCCTGGAAGCATGAAAATCACTTTAAACATGCTAATTTTAGCTCAAACACTGATGATCCACCTACAAATGTGAACTGACGTTCAAAAATAAAACATTTGAAAACGGACCATTTTCCACATTTCTGAAGCATGACGTAATGGGGGGGTGTTATCTCTTTTGTCAAAAATCAGCCATTTTTGCTTGAACATTAAATGCCTCCAAATGGTATTTAATTCACTTCCCGAGTCCCTGGAAGCATGAAAATCACTTTAAAAATGCTAATTTTAGCTCTAACACTGATGATCCACCTACAAATGTGAACTGACGTTCAAAAATAAAACATTTGAAAACGGACCATTTTCCACATTTCTGAAGCATGACGTAATGGGGGGGTGTTATCTCTTTTGTCAAAAATCAGACGTTTTTGCTTGAACTTTAAATGCCTCCAAATGGTATTTAATTAACTTCCCGAGCCCCTGGAAGCATGAAAATCACTTTAAACATGCTAATTTTAGCTCTAACACTGATGATCCACCTACAAAAGTGAACTGACGTTCAAAAATAAAACATTTGAAAACGGACCATTTTCCACATTTCTGAAGCATGACGTAATTGGGGGGGGTGTTATCTCTTTTGTCAAAAATCAGCCGTTTTTGCTTGAACATTAAATGCCTCCAAATGGTATTTAATTAACTTCCCGGGGTGAAGAAACCCTTTTTGAGAACTCAGAGTGAGTAAATTGGCCATTTTCATGCACTTTTAACCATTCCATAAATCTTGTGTTTAGGGCCCCTGGAAGCATGAAAATCACTTTAAACATGCTAATTTTAGCTCTAACACTGATGATCCACCTACAAATGTGAACTGACGTTCAAAAATAAAACATTTGAAAACGGACCATTTTCCACATTTCTGAAGCATGACGTAATGGGGGGCTGTTATCTCTTTTGTCGAAAATCAGCCGTTTTTGCTTGAACATTAAATGCCTCCAAATGGTATTTAATTAACTTCCCGGGGTGAAGAAACCCTTTTTGAGAACTCAGAGTGAGTAAATTGGCCCTTTTCATGCACTTTTAACCATTCCATAAATCTTGTGTTTAGGGCCCCTGGAAGCATGAAAATCACTTTAAACATGCTAATTTTAGCTCTAACACTGATGATCAACCTACAAATGTGAACTGACGTTCAAAAATAAAACATTTGAAAACGGACCATTTTCCACATTTCTGAAGCATGACGTAATGGGGGGGTGTTATCTCTTTTGTCAAAAATCAGCCGTTTTTGCTTGAACATTAAATGCCTCCAAATGGTATTTAATTACCTTCCCGGGGTGAAGAAACCCTTTTTGAGAACTCAGAGTGAGTAAATTGGCCCTTTTCGTGCACTTTTAACCATTCCACAAATCTTGTGTTTAGGGCCCCTGGAAGCATGAAAATCACTTTAAACATGCTAATTTTAGCTCTAACACTGATGATCAACCTACAAATGTGAACTGACGTTCAAAAATAAAACATTTGAAAACGGACCATTCTCCACATTTCTGAAGCATGACGTAATGGGGGGTGTTATCTCTTTTGTCGAAAATCAGCCGTTTTTGCTTGAACATTAAATGACTCCATGTGATATTTAATTACCTTCCCGAGCCCCTGGAAGCATGAAAATCACTTTAAACATGCTAATTTTAGCTCTAACACTGATGATCCACCTACAAATGTGAATTGACGTTCAAAAATAAAACATTTGAAAACGGTCCATTTTCCACATTTCTGAAGATAGACGTAATGGGGGGGGTGTTATCTCTTTTGTCAAAAATCAGCCGTTTTTGCTTGAACATTAAATGCCTGCAAATGGTATTTAATTAACTTCCCGGGGTGAAGAAACCCTTTTTAAGAACTCAGAGTGAGTAAATTGGCCCTTTTCATGCACTTTTAACCATTCCATAAATCTTGTGTTTAGGGCCCCTGGAAGCATGAAAATCACTTTAAACATGCTAATTTTAGCTCTAACACTGATGATCCACCTACAAATGTGAACTGACGTTCAAAAATAAAACATTTGAAAACGGACCATTTTCCACATTTCTGAAGCATGACGTAATGGGGGGGTGTTATCTCTTTTGTCAAAAATCAGCCGTTTTTGCTTGAACATTAAATGCCTCCAAATGGTATTTAATTAACTTCCCGAGCCCCTGGAAGCATGAAAATCACTTTAAACATGCTAATTTTAGCTCTAACACTGATGATCCACCTACAAATGTGAATTGACGTTCAAAAATAAAACATTTGAAAACGGACCATTTTCCACATTTCTGAAGCATGACGTAATGGGGGGGTGTTATCTCTTTTGTCAAAAATCAGCCGTTTTTGCTTGAACATTAAATGCCTCCAAATGGTATTTAATTAACTTCCCGGGGTGAAGAAACCCTTTTTGAGAACTCAGAGTGAGTAAATTGGCCCTTTTCATGCACTTTTAACCATTCCATAAATCTTGTGTTTAAGGCCCCTGGAAGCATGAAAATCACTTTAAACATGCTAATTTTAGCTCTAACACTGATGATCCACCTACAAATGTGAACTGACGTTCAAAAATAAAACATTTGAAAACGGACCATTTTCCACATTTCTGAAGCATGACGTAATGGGGGGGTGTTATCTCTTTTGTCAAAAATCAGCCGTTTTTTGCTTGAACATTAAATGCCTCCAAATGGTATTTAATTCACTTCCCGAGCCCCTGGAAGCATGAAAATCACTTTAAACATGCTAATTTTAGCTCTAACACTGATGATCCACCTACAAATGTGAACTGACGTTCAAAAATAAAACATTTGAAAACGGACCAGTTTCCACATTTCTGAAGCATGACGTAATGGGGGGGTGTTATCTCTTTTGTCAAAAATCAGCCGTTTTTGCTTGAACTTTAAATGCCTCCAAATGGTATTTAATTAACTTCCAGAGCCCCTGGAAGCATGAAAATCACTTTAAACATGCTAATTTTAGCTCTAACACTGATGATCCACCTACAAATGGGAACTGACGTTCAAAAATAAAACATTTGAAAACGGACCATTTTCCACATTTCTGAAGCATGACGTAATGGGGGGGTGTTATCTCTTGTCAAAAATCAGCCATTTTTGCTTGAACATTAAATGCCTCCAAATGGTATTTAATTCACTTCCCGAGTCCCTGGAAGCATGAAAATCACTTTAAAAATGCTAATTTTAGCTCTAACACTGATGATCCACCTACAAATGTGAACTGACGTTCAAAAATAAAACATTTGAAAACGGACCATTTTCCACATTTCTGAAGCATGACGTAATGGGGGGGTGTTATCTCTTTTGTCAAAAATCAGCCGTTTTTGCTTGAACTTTAAATGCCTCCAAATGGTATTTAATTAACTTCCCGAGCCCCTGGAAGCATGAAAATCACTTTAAACATGCTAATTTTAGCTCTAACACTGATGATCCACCTACAAAAGTGAACTGACGTTCAAAAATAAAACATTTGAAAACGGACCATTTTCAACATTTCTGAAGCATGACGTAATTGGGGGGGGTGTTATCTCTTTTGTCAAAAATCAGCCGTTTTTGCTTGAACATTAAATGCCTCCAAATGGTATTTAATTAACTTCCCGGGGTGAAGAAACCCTTTTTGAGAACTCAGAGTGAGTAAATTGGCCATTTTCATGCACTTTTAACCATTCCATAAATCTTGTGTTTAGGGCCCCTGGAAGCATGAAAATCACTTTAAACATGCTAATTTTAGCTCTAACACTGATGATCCACCTACAAATGTGAACTGACGTTCAAAAATAAAACATTTGAAAACGGACCATTTTCCACATTTCTGAAGCATGACGTAATGGGGGGCTGTTATCTCTTTTGTCGAAAATCAGCCGTTTTTGCTTGAACATTAAATGCCTCCAAATGGTATTTAATTAACTTCCCGGGGTGAAGAAACCCTTTTTGAGAACTCAGAGTGAGTAAATTGGCCCTTTTCATGCACTTTTAACCATTCCATAAATCTTGTGTTTAGGGCCCCTGGAAGCATGAAAATCACTTTAAACATGCTAATTTTAGCTCTAACACTGATGATCAACCTACAAATGTGAACTGACATTCACAAATAAAACATTTGAAAACGGACCATTTTCCACATTTCTGAAGCATGACGTAATGGGGGGTGTTATCTCTTTTGTCAAAAGTCAGCCGTTTTTGCTTGAACATTAAATGCCTCCAAATGGTATTTAATTAACTTCCCGGGGTGAAGAAACCCTTTTTGAGAACTCAGAGTGAGTAAATTGGCCCTTTTCATGCACTTTTAACCATTCCACAAATCTTGTGTTTAGGGCCCCTGGAAGCATGAAAATCACTTTAAACATGCTAATTGTAGCTCTAACACTGATGATCAACCTACAAATGTGAACTGACGTTCAAAAATAAAACATTTGAAAACGGTCCATTTTCCACATTTCTGAAGATAGACGTAATGGGGGGGGTGTTATCTCTTTTGTCAAAAATCAGCCGTTTTTGCTTGAACATTAAATGCCTGCAAATGGTATTTAATTAACTTCCCGGGGTGAAGAAACCCTTTTTAAGAACTCAGAGTGAGTAAATTGGCCCTTTTCATGCACTTTTAACCATTCCATAAATCTTGTGTTTAGGGCCCCTGGAAGCATGAAAATCACTTTAAACATGCTAATTTTAGCTCTAACACTGATGATCCACCTACAAATGTGAACTGACGTTCAAAAATAAAACATTTGAAAACGGACCATTTTCCACATTTCTGAAGCATGACGTAATGGGGGGGTGTTATCTCTTTTGTCAAAAATCAGCCGTTTTTGCTTGAACATTAAATGCCTCCAAATGGTATTTAATTAACTTCCCGAGCCCCTGGAAGCATGAAAATCACTTTAAACATGCTAATTTTAGCTCTAACACTGATGATCCACCTACAAATGTGAATTGACGTTCAAAAATAAAACATTTGAAAACGGACCATTTTCCACATTTCTGAAGCATGACGTAATGGGGGGGTGTTATCTCTTTTGTCAAAAATCAGCCGTTTTTGCTTGAACATTAAATGCCTCCAAATGGTATTTAATTAACTTCCCGGGGTGAAGAAACCCTTTTTGAGAACTCAGAGTGAGTAAATTGGCCCTTTTCATGCACTTTTAACCATTCCATAAATCTTGTGTTTAAGGCCCCTGGAAGCATGAAAATCACTTTAAACATGCTAATTTTAGCTCTAACACTGATGATCCACCTACAAATGTGAACTGACGTTCAAAAATAAAACATTTGAAAACGGACCATTTTCCACATTTCTGAAGCATGACGTAATGGGGGGGTGTTATCTCTTTTGTCAAAAATCAGCCGTTTTTTGCTTGAACATTAAATGCCTCCAAATGGTATTTAATTCACTTCCCGAGCCCCTGGAAGCATGAAAATCACTTTAAACATGCTAATTTTAGCTCTAACACTGATGATCCTCCTACAAATGTGAACTGACGTTCAAAAATAAAACATTTGAAAACGGACCAGTTTCCACATTTCTGAAGCATGACGTAATGGGGGGGTGTTATCTCTTTTGTCAAAAATCAGCCGTTTTTGCTTGAACTTTAAATGCCTCCAAATGGTATTTAATTAACTTCCAGAGCCCCTGGAAGCATGAAAATCACTTTAAACATGCTAATTTTAGCTCTAACACTGATGATCCACCTACAAATGGGAACTGACGTTCAAAAATAAAACATTTGAAAACGGACCATTTTCCACATTTCTGAAGCATGACGTAATGGGGGGGTGTTATCTCTTGTCAAAAATCAGCCATTTTTGCTTGAACATTAAATGCCTCCAAATGGTATTTAATTCACTTCCCGAGTCCCTGGAAGCATGAAAATCACTTTAAAAATGCTAATTTTAGCTCTAACACTGATGATCCACCTACAAATGTGAACTGACGTTCAAAAATAAAACATTTGAAAACGGACCATTTTCCACATTTCTGAAGCATGACGTAATGGGGGGGTGTTATCTCTTTTGTCAAAAATCAGCCGTTTTTGCTTGAACTTTAAATGCCTCCAAATGGTATTTAATTAACTTCCCGAGCCCCTGGAAGCATGAAAATCACTTTAAACATGCTAATTTTAGCTCTAACACATATGATCCACCTACAAATGTGAACTGACGTTCAAAAATAAAACATTTGAAAACAGACCATTTTCCACATTTCTGAAGCATGACGTAATGGGGGGGTGTTATCTCTTTTGTCAAAAATCAGCCGTTTTTGCTTGAACATTAAATGCCTCCAAATGGTATTTAATTAACTTCCCGGGGTGAAGAAACCCTTTTTGAGAACTCAGAGTGAGTAAATTGGCCCTTTTCATGCACTTTTAACCATTCCATAAATCTTGTGTTTAGGGCCCCTGGAAGCATGAAAATCACTTTAAACATGCTAATTTTAGCTCTAACACTGATGATCCACCTACAAATGTGAACTGACGTTCAAAAATAAAACATTTGAAAACGGACCATTTTCCACATTTCTGAAGCATGACGTAATGGGGGGTGTTATCTCTTTTGTCAAAATCAGCCGTTTTTGCTTGAACATTAAATGCCTCCAAATGGTATTTAATTAACTTCCCGAGGTGCAGAAACCCTTTTTGAGAACTCAGAGTGAGTAAATTGGCCCTTTTCATGCACTTTTAACCATTCCATAAATCTTGTGTTTAGGGCCCCTGGAAGCATGAAAATCACTTTAAACATGCTAATTTTAGCTCTAACACTGATGATCCACCTACAAATGTGAACTGACGTTCAAAAATAAAACATTTGAAAACGGACCATTTTCCACATTTCTGAAGCATGACGTAATGGGGGGGTGTTATCTCTTTTGTCAAAAATCAGCCGTTTTTGCTTGAACATTAAATGCCTCCAAATGGTATTTAATTAACTTCCCGGGGTGAAGAAACCCTTTTTGAGAACTCAGAGTGAGTAAATTGGCCCTTTTCATGCACTTTTAACCATTCCATAAATCTTGTGTTTAGGGCCCCTGGAAGCATGAAAATCACTTTAAACATGCTAATTTTAGCTCTAACACTGATGATCAACCTACAAATGTGAACTGACGTTCAAAAATAAAACATTTGAAAACGGACCATTTTCCACATTTCTGAACCATGACGTAATGGGGGGGGGTGTTATCTCTTTTGTCGAAAATCAGCTGTTTTTGCTTGAACATTAAATGCCTCCAAATGGTATTTAATTAACTTACCGGGGTGAATAAACCCTTTTTGAGAACTCAGAGTGAGTAAATTGGCCCTTTTCATGCACTTTTAACCATTCCACAAATCTTGTGTTTAGGGCCCCTGGAAGCATGAAAATCACTTTAAACATGCTAATTTTAGCTCTAACACTGATGATCCACCTACAAATGTGAATTGACGTTCAAAAATAAAACATTTGAAAACGGACCATTTTCCACATTTCTGAAGCATGACGTAATGGGGGGGGTGTTATCTCTTTTGTCGAAAATCAGCCGTTTTTGTTTGAACATTAAATGCCTCCAAATGGTATTTAATTAACTTCCCGCGGTGAAGAAACCCTTTTTGAGAACTCAGAGTGAGTAAATTGGCCATTTTCATGCACTTTTAACCATTCCACAAATCTTGTGTTTAGGCCCCCTGGAAGCATGAAAATCACTTTAAACATGTTAATTTTAGCTCTAACACTGATGATCAACCTACAAATGTGAACTGACGTTCAAAAATAAAACATTTGAAAACGGACGATTTTCCACATTTCTGAAGCATGATGTAATGGGGGGGTGTTATCTCTTTTGTAAAAAATCAGCCGTTTTTGCTTGAACATTAAATGACTACAAATGGTATTTAATTCACTTCCCGAGCCCCTGGAAGCATGAAAATCACTTTAAACATGCTAATTTTAGCTCAAATACTGATGATCCACCTACAAATGTGAACTGACGTTCAAAAATAAAACATTTGAAAACGGACCATTTTCTACATTTCTGAAGCATGACGTAATGGGGGGGGGGTGTTATCTCTTTTGTCGAATATCAGCCGTTTTTGCTTGAACATTAAATGCCTCCAAATGGTATTTAATTAACTTCCCGGGGTCAAGAAACCCTTTTTGAGAACTCAGAGTGAGTAAATTGGCCCTTTTCATGCACTTTTAACCATTCCATAAATCTTGTGTTTAGGGCCCCTGGAAGCATGAAAATCACTTTAAACATGCTAATTTTAGCTCTAACACTGATGATCAACCTACAAATGTGAACTGACGTTCAAAAATAAAACATTTGAAAACGGACCATTTTCCACATTTCTGAAGCATGACGTAATGGGGGGGTGTTATCTCTTTTGTCAAAAATCAGCCATTTTTGCTTGAACATTAAATGCCTCCAAATGGTATTTAATTCACTTCCCGAGTCCCTGGAAGCATGAAAATCACTTTAAAAATGCTAATTTTAGCTCTAACACTGATGATCCACCTACAAATGTGAACTGACGTTCAAAAATAAAACATTTGAAAACGGACCATTTTCCACATTTCTGAAGCATGACGTAATGGGGGGGTGTTATCTCTTTTGTCAAAAATCAGCCGTTTTTGCTTGAACTTTAAATGCCTCCAAATGTTATTTAATTAACTTCCCGAGCCCCTGGAAGCATGAAAATCACTTTAAACATGCTAATTTTAGCTCTAACACTGATGATCCACCTACAAATGTGAACTGACGTTCAAAAATAAAACATTTGAAAACGGACCATTTTCCACATTTCTGAAGCATGACGTAATGGGGGGGTGTTATCTCTTTTGTCAAAAATCAGCGGTTTTTGCTTGAACATTAAATGCCTCCAAATGGCATTTAATTAACTTCCCGGGGTGAAGAAACCCTTTTTGAGAACTCAGAGTGAGTAAATTGGCCCTTTTCATGCACTTTTAACCATTCCATAAATCTTGTGTTTAGGGCCCCTGGAAGCATGAAAATCACTTTAAACATGTTAATTTTAGCTCTAACACTGACGATCAACCTACAAATGTGAACTGACGTTCAAAAATAAAACATTTGAAAACGGACCATTTTCCACATTTCTGAAGCATGACGTAATGGGGGGGTGTTATCTCTTTTGTCAAAAATCAGCCATTTTTGCTTGAACATTAAATGCCTCCAAATGGTATTTAATTAACTTCCCGAGCCCCTGGAAGCATGAAAATCACTTTAAACCTGCTAATTTTAGCTCTAACACTGATGATCCACCTCCAAATGTGAACTGACGTTCAAAAATAAAACATTTGAAAACGGACCATTTTCCACATTTCTGAAGCATGACGTAATGGGGGGGTGTTATCTCTTTTGTCGAAAATCAGCCATTTTTGCTTGAACATTAAATGCCTCCAAATGGTATTTAATTAACTTACCGGGGTGAAGAAACCCTTTTTGAGAACTCAGAGTGAGTAAATTGGCCCTTTTCATGCACTTTTAACCATTCCACAAATCTTGTGTTTAGGGCCCCTGGAAGCATGAAAATCACTTTAAACATGCTAATTTTAGCTCTAACACTGATGATCCACCTACAAATGTGAACTGACGTTCAAAAATAAAACATTTGAAAACGGACCATTTTCCACATTTCTGAAGCATGACGTAATGGGGGGTGTTATCTCTTTTGTCGAAAATCAGCCGTTTTTGTTTGAACATTAAATGCCTCCAAATGGTATTTAATTAACTTCCCGGGGTGATGAAACCCTTTTTGAGAACTCAGAGTGAGTAAATTGGCCCTTTTCATGCACTTTTAACCATTCCACAAATCTTGTGTTTAGGCCCCCTGGAAGCATGAAAATCACTTTAAACATGTTAATTTTAGCTCTAACACTGATGATCAACCTACAAATGTGAACTGACGTTCAAAAATAAAACATTTGAAAACGGACCATTTTCCACATTTCTGAAGCATGATGTAATGGGGGGGTGTTATCTCTTTTGTCAAAAATCAGCCGTTTTTGCTTGAACATTAAATGCCTCCAAATGGTATTTAATTCACTTCCAGAGCCCCTGGAAGCATGAAAATCACTTTAAACATGCTAATTTTAGCTCTAACACTGATGATCCACCTACAAATGTGAACTGACGTTCAAAAATAAAACATTTGAAAACGGACCATTTTCCACATTTCTGAAGCATGACATAATGGGGGGGTGTTATCTCTTTTGTCGAATATCAGCCGTTTTTGCTTGAACATTAAATGCCTCCAAATGGTATTTAATTAACTTCCCGGGGTCAAGAAACCCTTTTTGAGAACTCAGAGTGAGTAAATTGGCCCTTTTCATGCACTTTTAACCATTCCATAAATCTTGTGTTTAGGGCCCCTGGAAGCATGAAAATCACTTTAAACATGCTAATTTTAGCTCTAACACTGATGATCAACCTACAAATGTGAACTGACGTTCAAAAATAAAACATTTGAAAACGGACCATTTTCCACATTTCTGAAGCATGACGTAATGGGGGGGTGTTATCTCTTTTGTCAAAAATCAGCCATTTTTGCTTGAACATTAAATGCCTCCAAATGGTATTTATTTCACTTCCCGAGTCCCTGGAAGCATGAAAATCACTTTAAACATGCTAATTTTAGCTCTAACACTGATGATCCACCTACAAATGTGAACTGACGTTCAAAAATAAAACATTTGAAAACGGACCATTTTCCACATTTCTGAAGCATGACGTAATGGGGGTGCTATCTCTTTTGTCAAAAATCAGCCGTTTTTGCTTGAACTTTAAATGCCTCCAAATGGTATTTAATTAACTTCCCGAGCCCCTGGAAGCATGAAAATCACTTTAAACATGCTAATTTTAGCTCTAACACATATGATCCACCTACAAATGTGAACTGACGTTCAAAAATAAAACATTTGAAAACAGACCATTTTCCACATTTCTGAAGCATGACGTAATGGGGGGGTGTTATCTCTTTTGTCAAAAATCAGCCGTTTTTGCTTGAACATTAAATGCCTCCAAATGGTATTTAATTAACTTCCCGGGGTGAAGAAACCCTTTTTGAGAACTCAGAGTGAGTAAATTGGCCCTTTTCATGCACTTTTAACCATTCCATAAATCTTGTGTTTAGGGCCCCTGGAAGCATGAAAATCACTTTAAACATGCTAATTTTAGCTCTAACACTGATGATCCACCTACAAATGTGAACTGACGTTCAAAAATAAAACATTTGAAAACGGACCATTTTCCACATTTCTGAAGCATGACGTAATGGGGGGTGTTATCTCTTTTGTCAAAATCAGCCGTTTTTGCTTGAACATTAAATGCCTCCAAATGGTATTTAATTAACTTCCCGAGGTGCAGAAACCCTTTTTGAGAACTCAGAGTGAGTAAATTGGCCCTTTTCATGCACTTTTAACCATTCCATAAATCTTGTGTTTAGGGCCCCTGGAAGCATGAAAATCACTTTAAACATGCTAATTTTAGCTCTAACACTGATGATCCACCTACAAATGTGAACTGACGTTCAAAAATAAAACATTTGAAAACGGACCATTTTCCACATTTCTGAAGCATGACGTAATGGGGGGGTGTTATCTCTTTTGTCAAAAATCAGCCGTTTTTGCTTGAACATTAAATGCCTCCAAATGGTATTTAATTAACTTCCCGGGGTGAAGAAACCCTTTTTGAGAACTCAGAGTGAGTAAATTGGCCCTTTTCATGCACTTTTAACCATTCCATAAATCTTGTGTTTAGGGCCCCTGGAAGCATGAAAATCACTTTAAACATGCTAATTTTAGCTCTAACACTGATGATCAACCTACAAATGTGAACTGACGTTCAAAAATAAAACATTTGAAAACGGACCATTTTCCACATTTCTGAACCATGACGTAATGGGGGGGTGTTATCTCTTTTGTCGAAAATCAGCCGTTTTTGCTTGAACATTAAATGCCTCCAAATGGTATTTAATTAACTTACCGGGGTGAAGAAACCCTTTTTGAGAACTCAGAGTGAGTAAATTGGCCCTTTTCATGCACTTTTAACCATTCCACAAATCTTGTGTTTAGGGCCCCTGGAAGCATGAAAATCACTTTAAACATGCTAATTTTAGCTCTAACACTGATGATCCACCTACAAATGTGAATTGACGTTCAAAAATAAAACATTTGAAAACGGACCATTTTCCACATTTCTGAAGCAGGACGTAATGGGGGGGTGTTATCTCTTTTGTCGAAAAACAGCCGTTTTTGTTTGAACATTAAATGCCTCCAAATGGTATTTAATTAACTTCCCGGGGTGAAGAAACCCTTTTTGAGAACTCAGAGTGAGTAAATTGGCCCTTTTCATGCACTTTTAACCATTCCACAAATCTTGTGTTTAGGCCCCCTGGAAGCATGAAAATCACTTTAAACATGTTAATTTTAGCTCTAACACTGATGATCAACCTACAAATGTGAACTGACGTTCAAAAATAAAACATTTGAAAACGGACCATTTTCCACATTTCTGAAGCATGATGTAATAGGGGGGTGTTATCTCTTTTGTCAAAAATCAGCCGTTTTTGCTTGAACATTAAATGACTACAAATGGTATTTAATTCACTTCCCGAGCCCCTGGAAGCATGAAAATCACTTTAAACATGCTAATTTTAGCTCAAACACTGATGATCCACCTACAAATGTGAACTGACGTTCAAAAATAAAACATTTGAAAACGGACCATTTTCCACATTTCTGAAGCATGACGTAATGGGGGGGTGTTATCTCTTTTGTCAAAAATCAGCCATTTTTGCTTGAACATTAAATGCCTCCAAATGGTATTTAATTCACTTCCCGAGTCCCTGGAAGCATGAAAATCACTTTAAAAATGCTAATTTTAGCTCTAACACTGATGATCCACCTACAAATGTGAACTGACGTTCAAAAATAAAACATTTGAAAACGGACCATTTTCCACATTTCTGAAGCATGACGTAATGGGGGGGTGTTATCTCTTTTGTCAAAAATCAGACGTTTTTGCTTGAACTTTAAATGCCTCCAAATGGTATTTAATTAACTTCCCGAGCCCCTGGAAGCATGAAAATCACTTTAAACATGCTAATTTTAGCTCTAACACTGATGATCCACCTACAAAAGTGAACTGACGTTCAAAAATAAAACATTTGAAAACGGACCATTTTCCACATTTCTGAAGCATGACGTAATTGGGGGGGGTGTTATCTCTTTTGTCAAAAATCAGCCGTTTTTGCTTGAACATTAAATGCCTCCAAATGGTATTTAATTAACTTCCCGGGGTGAAGAAACCCTTTTTGAGAACTCAGAGTGAGTAAATTGGCCATTTTCATGCACTTTTAACCATTCCATAAATCTTGTGTTTAGGGCCCCTGGAAGCATGAAAATCACTTTAAACATGCTAATTTTAGCTCTAACACTGATGATCCACCTACAAATGTGAACTGACGTTCAAAAATAAAACATTTGAAAACGGACCATTTTCCACATTTCTGAAGCATGACGTAATGGGGGGCTGTTATCTCTTTTGTCGAAAATCAGCCGTTTTTGCTTGAACATTAAATGCCTCCAAATGGTATTTAATTAACTTCCCGGGGTGAAGAAACCCTTTTTGAGAACTCAGAGTGAGTAAATTGGCCCTTTTCATGCACTTTTAACCATTCCATAAATCTTGTGTTTAGGGCCCCTGGAAGCATGAAAATCACTTTAAACATGCTAATTTTAGCTCTAACACTGATGATCAACCTACAAATGTGAACTGACGTTCAAAAATAAAACATTTGAAAACGGACCATTTTCCACATTTCTGAAGCATGACGTAATGGGGGGGTGTTATCTCTTTTGTCAAAAATCAGCCGTTTTTGCTTGAACATTAAATGCCTCCAAATGGTATTTAATTACCTTCCCGGGGTGAAGAAACCCTTTTTGAGAACTCAGAGTGAGTAAATTGGCCCTTTTCGTGCACTTTTAACCATTCCACAAATCTTGTGTTTAGGGCCCCTGGAAGCATGAAAATCACTTTAAACATGCTAATTTTAGCTCTAACACTGATGATCAACCTACAAATGTGAACTGACGTTCAAAAATAAAACATTTGAAAACGGACCATTCTCCACATTTCTGAAGCATGACGTAATGGGGGGTGTTATCTCTTTTGTCGAAAATCAGCCGTTTTTGCTTGAACATTAAATGACTCCATGTGATATTTAATTACCTTCCCGAGCCCCTGGAAGCATGAAAATCACTTTAAACATGCTAATTTTAGCTCTAACACTGATGATCCACCTACAAATGTGAATTGACGTTCAAAAATAAAACATTTGAAAACGGTCCATTTTCCACATTTCTGAAGATAGACGTAATGGGGGGGGTGTTATCTCTTTTGTCAAAAATCAGCCGTTTTTGCTTGAACATTAAATGCCTGCAAATGGTATTTAATTAACTTCCCGGGGTGAAGAAACCCTTTTTAAGAACTCAGAGTGAGTAAATTGGCCCTTTTCATGCACTTTTAACCATTCCATAAATCTTGTGTTTAGGGCCCCTGGAAGCATGAAAATCACTTTAAACATGCTAATTTTAGCTCTAACACTGATGATCCACCTACAAATGTGAACTGACGTTCAAAAATAAAACATTTGAAAACGGACCATTTTCCACATTTCTGAAGCATGACGTAATGGGGGGGTGTTATCTCTTTTGTCAAAAATCAGCCGTTTTTGCTTGAACATTAAATGCCTCCAAATGGTATTTAATTAACTTCCCGAGCCCCTGGAAGCATGAAAATCACTTTAAACATGCTAATTTTAGCTCTAACACTGATGATCCACCTACAAATGTGAATTGACGTTCAAAAATAAAACATTTGAAAACGGACCATTTTCCACATTTCTGAAGCATGACGTAATGGGGGGGTGTTATCTCTTTTGTCAAAAATCAGCCGTTTTTGCTTGAACATTAAATGCCTCCAAATGGTATTTAATTAACTTCCCGGGGTGAAGAAACCCTTTTTGAGAACTCAGAGTGAGTAAATTGGCCCTTTTCATGCACTTTTAACCATTCCATAAATCTTGTGTTTAAGGCCCCTGGAAGCATGAAAATCACTTTAAACATGCTAATTTTAGCTCTAACACTGATGATCCACCTACAAATGTGAACTGACGTTCAAAAATAAAACATTTGAAAACGGACCATTTTCCACATTTCTGAAGCATGACGTAATGGGGGGGTGTTATCTCTTTTGTCAAAAATCAGCCGTTTTTTGCTTGAACATTAAATGCCTCCAAATGGTATTTAATTCACTTCCCGAGCCCCTGGAAGCATGAAAATCACTTTAAACATGCTAATTTTAGCTCTAACACTGATGATCCACCTACAAATGTGAACTGACGTTCAAAAATAAAACATTTGAAAACGGACCAGTTTCCACATTTCTGAAGCATGACGTAATGGGGGGGTGTTATCTCTTTTGTCAAAAATCAGCCGTTTTTGCTTGAACTTTAAATGCCTCCAAATGGTATTTAATTAACTTCCAGAGCCCCTGGAAGCATGAAAATCACTTTAAACATGCTAATTTTAGCTCTAACACTGATGATCCACCTACAAATGGGAACTGACGTTCAAAAATAAAACATTTGAAAACGGACCATTTTCCACATTTCTGAAGCATGACGTAATGGGGGGGTGTTATCTCTTGTCAAAAATCAGCCATTTTTGCTTGAACATTAAATGCCTCCAAATGGTATTTAATTCACTTCCCGAGTCCCTGGAAGCATGAAAATCACTTTAAAAATGCTAATTTTAGCTCTAACACTGATGATCCACCTACAAATGTGAACTGACGTTCAAAAATAAAACATTTGAAAACGGACCATTTTCCACATTTCTGAAGCATGACGTAATGGGGGGGTGTTATCTCTTTTGTCAAAAATCAGCCGTTTTTGCTTGAACTTTAAATGCCTCCAAATGGTATTTAATTAACTTCCCGAGCCCCTGGAAGCATGAAAATCACTTTAAACATGCTAATTTTAGCTCTAACACTGATGATCCACCTACAAAAGTGAACTGACGTTCAAAAATAAAACATTTGAAAACGGACCATTTTCAACATTTCTGAAGCATGACGTAATTGGGGGGGGTGTTATCTCTTTTGTCAAAAATCAGCCGTTTTTGCTTGAACATTAAATGCCTCCAAATGGTATTTAATTAACTTCCCGGGGTGAAGAAACCCTTTTTGAGAACTCAGAGTGAGTAAATTGGCCATTTTCATGCACTTTTAACCATTCCATAAATCTTGTGTTTAGGGCCCCTGGAAGCATGAAAATCACTTTAAACATGCTAATTTTAGCTCTAACACTGATGATCCACCTACAAATGTGAACTGACGTTCAAAAATAAAACATTTGAAAACGGACCATTTTCCACATTTCTGAAGCATGACGTAATGGGGGGCTGTTATCTCTTTTGTCGAAAATCAGCCGTTTTTGCTTGAACATTAAATGCCTCCAAATGGTATTTAATTAACTTCCCGGGGTGAAGAAACCCTTTTTGAGAACTCAGAGTGAGTAAATTGGCCCTTTTCATGCACTTTTAACCATTCCATAAATCTTGTGTTTAGGGCCCCTGGAAGCATGAAAATCACTTTAAACATGCTAATTTTAGCTCTAACACTGATGATCAACCTACAAATGTGAACTGACATTCACAAATAAAACATTTGAAAACGGACCATTTTCCACATTTCTGAAGCATGACGTAATGGGGGGTGTTATCTCTTTTGTCAAAAGTCAGCCGTTTTTGCTTGAACATTAAATGCCTCCAAATGGTATTTAATTAACTTCCCGGGGTGAAGAAACCCTTTTTGAGAACTCAGAGTGAGTAAATTGGCCCTTTTCATGCACTTTTAACCATTCCACAAATCTTGTGTTTAGGGCCCCTGGAAGCATGAAAATCACTTTAAACATGCTAATTGTAGCTCTAACACTGATGATCAACCTACAAATGTGAACTGACGTTCAAAAATAAAACATTTGAAAACGGTCCATTTTCCACATTTCTGAAGATAGACGTAATGGGGGGGGTGTTATCTCTTTTGTCAAAAATCAGCCGTTTTTGCTTGAACATTAAATGCCTGCAAATGGTATTTAATTAACTTCCCGGGGTGAAGAAACCCTTTTTAAGAACTCAGAGTGAGTAAATTGGCCCTTTTCATGCACTTTTAACCATTCCATAAATCTTGTGTTTAGGGCCCCTGGAAGCATGAAAATCACTTTAAACATGCTAATTTTAGCTCTAACACTGATGATCCACCTACAAATGTGAACTGACGTTCAAAAATAAAACATTTGAAAACGGACCATTTTCCACATTTCTGAAGCATGACGTAATGGGGGGGTGTTATCTCTTTTGTCAAAAATCAGCCGTTTTTGCTTGAACATTAAATGCCTCCAAATGGTATTTAATTAACTTCCCGAGCCCCTGGAAGCATGAAAATCACTTTAAACATGCTAATTTTAGCTCTAACACTGATGATCCACCTACAAATGTGAATTGACGTTCAAAAATAAAACATTTGAAAACGGACCATTTTCCACATTTCTGAAGCATGACGTAATGGGGGGGTGTTATCTCTTTTGTCAAAAATCAGCCGTTTTTGCTTGAACATTAAATGCCTCCAAATGGTATTTAATTAACTTCCCGGGGTGAAGAAACCCTTTTTGAGAACTCAGAGTGAGTAAATTGGCCCTTTTCATGCACTTTTAACCATTCCATAAATCTTGTGTTTAAGGCCCCTGGAAGCATGAAAATCACTTTAAACATGCTAATTTTAGCTCTAACACTGATGATCCACCTACAAATGTGAACTGACGTTCAAAAATAAAACATTTGAAAACGGACCATTTTCCACATTTCTGAAGCATGACGTAATGGGGGGGTGTTATCTCTTTTGTCAAAAATCAGCCGTTTTTTGCTTGAACATTAAATGCCTCCAAATGGTATTTAATTCACTTCCCGAGCCCCTGGAAGCATGAAAATCACTTTAAACATGCTAATTTTAGCTCTAACACTGATGATCCTCCTACAAATGTGAACTGACGTTCAAAAATAAAACATTTGAAAACGGACCAGTTTCCACATTTCTGAAGCATGACGTAATGGGGGGGTGTTATCTCTTTTGTCAAAAATCAGCCGTTTTTGCTTGAACTTTAAATGCCTCCAAATGGTATTTAATTAACTTCCAGAGCCCCTGGAAGCATGAAAATCACTTTAAACATGCTAATTTTAGCTCTAACACTGATGATCCACCTACAAATGGGAACTGACGTTCAAAAATAAAACATTTGAAAACGGACCATTTTCCACATTTCTGAAGCATGACGTAATGGGGGGGTGTTATCTCTTGTCAAAAATCAGCCATTTTTGCTTGAACATTAAATGCCTCCAAATGGTATTTAATTCACTTCCCGAGTCCCTGGAAGCATGAAAATCACTTTAAAAATGCTAATTTTAGCTCTAACACTGATGATCCACCTACAAATGTGAACTGACGTTCAAAAATAAAACATTTGAAAACGGACCATTTTCCACATTTCTGAAGCATGACGTAATGGGGGGGTGTTATCTCTTTTGTCAAAAATCAGCCGTTTTTGCTTGAACTTTAAATGCCTCCAAATGGTATTTAATTAACTTCCCGAGCCCCTGGAAGCATGAAAATCACTTTAAACATGCTAATTTTAGCTCTAACACTGATGATCCACCTACAAAAGTGAACTGACGTTCAAAAATAAAACATTTGAAAACGGACCATTTTCAACATTTCTGAAGCATGACGTAATTGGGGGGGGTGTTATCTCTTTTGTCAAAAATCAGCCGTTTTTGCTTGAACATTAAATGCCTCCAAATGGTATTTAATTAACTTCCCGGGGTGAAGAAACCCTTTTTGAGAACTCAGAGTGAGTAAATTGGCCATTTTCATGCACTTTTAACCATTCCATAAATCTTGTGTTTAGGGCCCCTGGAAGCATGAAAATCACTTTAAACATGCTAATTTTAGCTCTAACACTGATGATCCACCTACAAATGTGAACTGACGTTCAAAAATAAAACATTTGAAAACGGACCATTTTCCACATTTCTGAAGCATGACGTAATGGGGGGCTGTTATCTCTTTTGTCGAAAATCAGCCGTTTTTGCTTGAACATTAAATGCCTCCAAATGGTATTTAATTAACTTCCCGGGGTGAAGAAACCCTTTTTGAGAACTCAGAGTGAGTAAATTGGCCCTTTTCATGCACTTTTAACCATTCCATAAATCTTGTGTTTAGGGCCCCTGGAAGCATGAAAATCACTTTAAACATGCTAATTTTAGCTCTAACACTGATGATCAACCTACAAATGTGAACTGACATTCACAAATAAAACATTTGAAAACGGACCATTTTCCACATTTCTGAAGCATGACGTAATGGGGGGTGTTATCTCTTTTGTCAAAAGTCAGCCGTTTTTGCTTGAACATTAAATGCCTCCAAATGGTATTTAATTAACTTCCCGGGGTGAAGAAACCCTTTTTGAGAACTCAGAGTGAGTAAATTGGCCCTTTTCATGCACTTTTAACCATTCCACAAATCTTGTGTTTAGGGCCCCTGGAAGCATGAAAATCACTTTAAACATGCTAATTGTAGCTCTAACACTGATGATCAACCTACAAATGTGAACTGACGTTCAAAAATAAAACATTTGAAAACGGACCATTTTCCACATTTCTGAAGCATGACGTAATGGGGGGGTGTTATCTCTTTTGTCAAAAATCAGCCGTTTTTGCTTGAACATTAAATGCCTCCAAATGGTATTTAATTACCTTCCCGGGGTGAAGAAACCCTTTTTGATAACTCAGAGTGAGTAAATTGGCCCTTTTCGTGCACTTTTAACCATTCCACAAATCTTGTGTTTAGGGCCCCTGGAAGCATGAAAATCACTTTAAACATGCTAATTTTAGCTCTAACACTGATGATCAACCTACAAATGTGAACTGACGTTCAAAAATAAAACATTTGAAAACGGACCATTCTCCACATTTCTGAAGCATGACGTAATGGGGGGTGTTATCTCTTTTGTCGAAAATCAGCCGTTTTTGCTTGAACATTAAATGACTCCATGTGATATTTAATTACCTTCCCGAGTCCCTGGAAGCATGAAAATCACTTTAAACATGCTAATTTTAGCTCTAACACTGATGATCCACCTACAAATGTGAATTGACGTTCAAAAATAAAACATTTGAAAACGGTCCATTTTCCACATTTCTGAAGATAGACGTAATGGGGGGGGTGTTATCTCTTTTGTCAAAAATCAGCCGTTTTTGCTTGAACATTAAATGCCTGCAAATGGTATTTAATTAACTTCCCGGGGTGAAGAAACCCTTTTTAAGAACTCAGAGTGAGTAAATTGGCCCTTTTCATGCACTTTTAACCATTCCATAAATCTTGTGTTTAGGGCCCCTGGAAGCATGAAAATCACTTTAAACATGCTAATTTTAGCTCTAACACTGATGATCCACCTACAAATGTGAACTGACGTTCAAAAATAAAACATTTGAAAACGGACCATTTTCCACATTTCTGAAGCATGACGTAATGGGGGGGTGTTATCTCTTTTGTCAAAAATCAGCCGTTTTTGCTTGAACATTAAATGCCTCCAAATGGTATTTAATTAACTTCCCGAGCCCCTGGAAGCATGAAAATCACTTTAAACATGCTAATTTTAGCTCTAACACTGATGATCCACCTACAAATGTGAATTGACGTTCAAAAATAAAACATTTGAAAACGGACCATTTTCCACATTTCTGAAGCATGACGTAATGGGGGGGTGTTATCTCTTTTGTCAAAAATCAGCCGTTTTTGCTTGAACATTAAATGCCTCCAAATGGTATTTAATTAACTTCCCGGGGTGAAGAAACCCTTTTTGAGAACTCAGAGTGAGTAAATTGGCCCTTTTCATGCACTTTTAACCATTCCATAAATCTTGTGTTTAAGGCCCCTGGAAGCATGAAAATCACTTTAAACATGCTAATTTTAGCTCTAACACTGATGATCCACCTACAAATGTGAACTGACGTTCAAAAATAAAACATTTGAAAACGGACCATTTTCCACATTTCTGAAGCATGACGTAATGGGGGGGTGTTATCTCTTTTGTCAAAAATCAGCCGTTTTTTGCTTGAACATTAAATGCCTCCAAATGGTATTTAATTCACTTCCCGAGCCCCTGGAAGCATGAAAATCACTTTAAACATGCTAATTTTAGCTCTAACACTGATGATCCACCTACAAATGTGAACTGACGTTCAAAAATAAAACATTTGAAAACGGACCAGTTTCCACATTTCTGAAGCATGACGTAATGGGGGGGTGTTATCTCTTTTGTCAAAAATCAGCCGTTTTTGCTTGAACTTTAAATGCCTCCAAATGGTATTTAATTAACTTCCAGAGCCCCTGGAAGCATGAAAATCACTTTAAACATGCTAATTTTAGCTCTAACACTGATGATCCACCTACAAATGGGAACTGACGTTCAAAAATAAAACATTTGAAAACGGACCATTTTCCACATTTCTGAAGCATGACGTAATGGGGGGGTGTTATCTCTTTTGTCAAAAATCAGCCGTTTTTGCTTGAACTTTAAATGCCTCCAAATGGTATTTAATTCACTTCCCAAGCCCCTGGAAGCATGAAAATCACTTTAAACATGCTAATTTTAGCTCTAACACTGATGATCCACCTACAAATGTGAACTGACGTTCAAAAATAAAACATTTGAAAACTGACCATTTTCCACATTTCTGAAGCATGACGTAATGGGGGGGTGTTATCTCTTTTGTCGAAAATCAGCCGTTTTTGCTTGAACTTTAAATGCCTCCAAATAGTATTTAATTCACTTCCCGAGCCCCTGGAAGCATGAAAATCACTTTAAACATGCTAATTTTAGCTCTAACACTGATGATCCACCTCCAAATGTGAACTGACGTTCAAAAATAAAACATTTGAAAACAGACCATTTTCCACATTTCTGAAGCATGACGTAATGGGGGGGTGTTTTCTCTTTTGTCAAAAATCAGCCGTTTTTGCTTGAACATTAAATGCCTCCAAATGGTATTTAATTACCTTCCCGGGGTGAAGAAACCCTTTTTGAGAACTCAGAGTGAGTAAATTGGCCCTTTTCATGCACTTTTAACCATTCCATAAATCTTGTGTTTAGGGCCCCTGGAAGCATGAAAATCACTTTAAACATGCTAATTTTAGCTCTAACACTGATGATCAACCTACAAATGTGAACTGACGTTCAAAAATAAAACATTTGAAAACGGACCATTTTCCACATTTCTGAAGCATGACGTAATGGGGGGGTGTTATCTCTTTTGTCAAAAATCAGCCGTTTTTGCTTGAACATTAAATGCCTCCAAATGGTATTTAATTCACTTCCCGAGCCCCTGGAAGCATGAAAATCACTTTAAACATGCTAATTTTAGCTCTAACACTGATGATCCACCTACAAATGTGAACTGACGTTCAAAAATAAAACATTTGAAAACGGACCATTTTCCACATTTCTGAAGTATGACGTAATGGGGGGGGGGAGTTATCTCTTTTGTCAAAAATCAGCCGTTCTTGCTTGAACTTTAAATGCCTCCAAATGGTATTTAATTCACTTCCCGAGCCCCTGGAAGCATGAAAATCACTTTAAACATGCTAATTTTAGCTCTAACACTGATGATCAACCTACAAATGTGAACTGACGTTCAAAAATAAAAAATTTGAAAACGGACCATTTTCCACATTTCTGAAGCATGACGTAATGGGGGGCTGTTATCTCTTGTCGAAAATCAGCCGTTTTTGCTTGAACATTAAATGCCTCCAAATGGTATTTAATTAACTTCCCAGGGTGAAGAAACCCGTTTTGAGAACTCAGAGTGAGTAAATTGGCCATTTTCATGCACTTTTAACCATTCCATAAATCTTGTGTTTAGGGCCCCTGGAAGCATGAAAATCACTTCAAACATGCTAATTTTAGCTCTAACACTGATGATCAACCTACAAATGTGAACTGACGTTCAAAAATAAAACATTTGAAAACAGACCATTTTCCACATTTCTGAAGCATGACGTAATGGGGGGGTGTTATCTCTTTTGTCAAAAATCAGCCGTTTTTGCTTGAACATTAAATGCCTCCAAATGGTATTTAATTCACTATCCGAGCCCTGGAAGCATGAAAATCACTTTCAACATGCTAATTTTAGCTCTAACACTGATGATCCACCTACAAATGTGAACTGACGTTCAAAAATAAAACATTTGAAAACGGACCATTTTCCACATTTCTGAAGCATGACGTAATGGGGGGGTGTTATCTCTTTTGTCGAAAATCAGCCGTTTTTGCTTGAACATTAAATGCCTCCAAATGGTATTTAATTAACTTCCCGAGCCCCTGGAAGCATGAAAATCACTTTAAACATGCTAATTTTAGCTCTAACACTGATGATCCACCTACAAATGTGAACTGACGTTCAAAAATAAAACATTTGAAAACGGACCATTTTCCACATTTCTGAAGCATGACGTAATGGGGGGATGTTATCGCTTTTGTCAAAAATCAGCAGTTTTTGCTTGAACTTTAAATGTTTCCAAATAGTATTTAATTAACTTCCCGAGCCCCTGGAAGCATGAAAATCACTTTAAACATGCTAATTTTAGCTCTAACACTGATGATCAACCTACAAATGTGAACTGACGTTCAAAAATAAAACATTTGAAAACGGACCATTTTCCACATTTCTGAAGCGTGACGTAATGGGAGGGGGTGTTATCTCTTTTGTCAAAAATGAGCTGTTTTTGCTTGAACATTAAATGCCTCCAAATGGTATTTAATTAACTTCCCGGGGTGAAGAAACCCTTTTTGAGAACTCAGAGTGAGTAAATTGGCCCTTTTCATGCACTTTTAACCATTCCATAAATCTTGTGTTTAGGGCCCCTGGAAGCATGAAAATCACTTTAAACATGCTAATTTTAGCTCTAACACTGATGATCCACCTACAAATGTGAACTGACGTTCAAAAATAAAACATTTGAAAACGGACCATTTTCCACATTTCTGAAGCATGACGTAATGGGGGGGTGTTATCTCTTTTGTCAAAAATCAGCCATTTTTGCTTGAACATTAAATGCCTCCAAATGGTATTTAATTAACTTCCCGAGCCCCTGGAAGCATGAAAATCACTTTAAACCTGCTAATTATAGCTCTAACACTGATGATCCACCTACAAATGTGAACTGACGTTCAAAAATAAAACATTTGAAAACGGACCATTTTCCACATTTCTGAAGCATGACGTAATGGGGGGGTGTTATCTCTTTTGTCGAAAATCAGCCATTTTTGCTTGAACATTAAATGCCTCCAAATGGTATTTAATTAACTTACCGGGGTGAAGAAACCCTTTTTGAGAACTCAGAGTGAGTAAATTGGCCCTTTTCATGCACTTTTAACCATTCCACAAATCTTGTGTTTAGGGCCCCTGGAAGCATGAAAATCACTTTAAACATGCTAATTTTAGCTCTAACACTGATGATCCACCTACAAATGTGAACTGACGTTCAAAAATAAAACATTTGAAAACGGACCATTTTCCACATTTCTGAAGCATGACGTAATGGGGGGTGTTATCTCTTTTGTCGAAAATCAGCCGTTTTTGTTTGAACATTAAATGCCTCCAAATGGTATTTAATTAACTTCCCGGGGTGATGAAACCCTTTTTGAGAACTCAGAGTGAGTAAATTGGCCCTTTTCATGCACTTTTAACCATTCCACAAATCTTGTGTTTAGGCCCCCTGGAAGCATGAAAATCACTTTAAACATGTTAATTTTAGCTCTAACACTGATGATCAACCTACAAATGTGAACTGACGTTCAAAAATAAAACATTTGAAAACGGACCATTTTCCACATTTCTGAAGCATGATGTAATGGGGGGGTGTTATCTCTTTTGTCAAAAATCAGCCGTTTTTGCTTGAACATTAAATGCCTCCAAATGGTATTTAATTCACTTCCAGAGCCCCTGGAAGCATGAAAATCACTTTAAACATGCTAATTTTAGCTCTAACACTGATGATCCACCTACAAATGTGAACTGGCGTTCAAAAATAAAACATTTGAAAACGGACCATTTTCCACATTTCTGAAGCATGACATAATGGGGGGGTGTTATCTCTTTTGTCGAATATCAGCCGTTTTTGCTTGAACATTAAATGCCTCCAAATGGTATTTAATTAACTTCCCGGGGTCAAGAAACCCTTTTTGAGAACTCAGAGTGAGTAAATTGGCCCTTTTCATGCACTTTTAACCATTCCATAAATCTTGTGTTTAGGGCCCCTGGAAGCATGAAAATCACTTTAAACATGCTAATTTTAGCTCTAACACTGATGATCAACCTACAAATGTGAACTGACGTTCAAAAATAAAACATTTGAAAACGGACCATTTTCCACATTTCTGAAGCATGACGTAATGGGGGGGGTGTTATCTCTTTTGTCAAAAATCAGCCATTTTTGCTTGAACATTAAATGCCTCCAAATGGTATTTATTTCACTTCCCGAGTCCCTGGAAGCATGAAAATCACTTTAAACATGCTAATTTTAGCTCTAACACTGATGATCCACCTACAAATGTGAACTGACGTTCAAAAATAAAACATTTGAAAACGGACCATTTTCCACATTTCTGAAGCATGACGTAATGGGGGTGCTATCTCTTTTGTCAAAAATCAGCCGTTTTTGCTTGAACTTTAAATGCCTCCAAATGGTATTTAATTAACTTCCCGAGCCCCTGGAAGCATGAAAATCACTTTAGACATGCTAATTTTAGCTCTAACACATATGATCCACCTACAAATGTGAACTGACGTTCAAAAATAAAACATTTGAAAACGGACCATTTTCCACATTTCTGAAGCATGACGTAATGGGGGGGTGTTATCTCTTTTGTCAAAAATTAGCCGTTTTTGCTTGAACATTAAATGCCTCCAAATGGTATTTAATTAACTTCCCGGGGTGAAGAAACCCTTTTTGAGAACTCAGAGTGAGTAAATTGGCCCTTTTCATGCACTTTTAACCATTCCATAAATCTTGTGTTTAGGGCCCCTGGAAGCATGAAAATCACTTTAAACATGCTAATTTTAGCTCTAACACTGATGATCCACCTACAAATGTGAACTGACGTTCAAAAATAAAACATTTGAAAACGGGCCATTTTCCACATTTCTGAAGCATGACGTAATGGGGGGTGTTATCTCTTTTGTCAAAATCAGCCGTTTTTGCTTGAACATTAAATGCCTCCAAATGGTATTTAATTAACTTCCCGGGGTGCAGAAACCCTTTTTGAGAACTCAGAGTGAGTAAATTGGCCCTTTTCATGCACTTTTAACCATTCCATAAATCTTGTGTTTAGGGCCCCTGGAAGCATGAAAATCACTTTAAACATGCTAATTTTAGCTCTAACACTGATGATCCACCTACAAATGTGAACTGACGTTCAAAAATAAAACATTTGAAAACGGACCATTTTCCACATTTCTGAAGCATGACGTAATGGGGGGGTGTTATCTCTTTTGTCAAAAATCAGCCGTTTTTGCTTGAACATTAAATGCCTCCAAATGGTATTTAATTAACTTCCCGGGGTGAAGAAACCCTTTTTGAGAACTCAGAGTGAGTAAATTGGCCCTTTTCATGCACTTTTAACCATTCCATAAATCTTGTGTTTAGGGCCCCTGGAAGCATGAAAATCACTTTAAACATGCTAATTTTAGCTCTAACACTGATGATCAACCTACAAATGTGAACTGACGTTCAAAAATAAAACATTTGAAAACGGACCATTTTCCACATTTCTGAACCATGACGTAATGGGGGGGTGTTATCTCTTTTGTCGAAAATCAGCCGTTTTTGCTTGAACATTAAATGCCTCCAAATGGTATTTAATTAACTTACCGGGGTGAAGAAACCCTTTTTGAGAACTCAGAGTGAGTAAATTGGCCCTTTTCATGCACTTTTAACCATTCCACAAATCTTGTGTTTAGGGCCCCTGGAAGCATGAAAATCACTTTAAACATGCTAATTTTAGCTCTAACACTGATGATCCACCTACAAATGTGAATTGACGTTCAAAAATAAAACATTTGAAAACGGACCATTTTCCACATTTCTGAAGCAGGACGTAATGGGGGGGTGTTATCTCTTTTGTCGAAAAACAGCCGTTTTTGTTTGAACATTAAATGCCTCCAAATGGTATTTAATTAACTTCCCGGGGTGAAGAAACCCTTTTTGAGAACTCAGAGTGAGTAAATTGGCCCTTTTCATGCACTTTTAACCATTCCACAAATCTTGTGTTTAGGCCCCCTGGAAGCATGAAAATCACTTTAAACATGTTAATTTTAGCTCTAACACTGATGATCAACCTACAAATGTGAACTGACGTTCAAAAATAAAACATTTGAAAACGGACCATTTTCCACATTTCTGAAGCATGATGTAATAGGGGGGTGTTATCTCTTTTGTCAAAAATCAGCCGTTTTTGCTTGAACATTAAATGACTACAAATGGTATTTAATTCACTTCCCGAGCCCCTGGAAGCATGAAAATCACTTTAAACATGCTAATTTTAGCTCAAACACTGATGATCCACCTACAAATGTGAACTGACGTTCAAAAATAAAACATTTGAAAACGGACCATTTTCCACATTTCTGAAGCATGACGTAATGGGGGGTGTTATCTCTTTTGTCAAAAATCAGCCATTTTTGCTTGAACATTAAATGCCTCCAAATGGTATTTAATTCACTTCCCGAGTACCTGGAAGCATGAAAATCACTTTAAAAATGCTAATTTTAGCTCTAACACTGATGATCCACCTACAAATGTGAACTGACGTTCAAAAATAAAACATTTGAAAACGGACCATTTTCCACATTTCTGAAGCATGACGTAATGGGGGGGTGTTATCTCTTTTGTCAAAAATCAGCCGTTTTTGCTTGAACTTTAAATGCCTCCAAATGGTATTTAATTAACTTCCCGAGCCCCTGGAAGCATGAAAATCACTTTAAACATGCTAATTTTAGCTCTAACACTGATGATCCACCTACAAATGTGAACTGACGTTCAAAAATAAAACATTTGAAAACGGACCATTTTCCACATTTCTGAAGCATGACGTAATTGGGGGGGGTGTTATCTCTTTTGTCAAAAATCAGCCGTTTTTGCTTGAACATTAAATGCCTCCAAATGGTATTTAATTAACTTCCCGGGGTGAAGAAACCCTTTTTGAGAACTCAGAGTGAGTAAATTGGCCATTTTCATGCACTTTTAACCATTCCATAAATCTTGTGTTTAGGGCCCCTGGAAGCATGAAAATCACTTTAAACATGCTAATTTTAGCTCTAACACTGATGATCCACCTACAATGTGAACTGACGTTCAAAAATAAAACATTTGAAAACGGACCATTTTCCACATTTCTGAAGCATGACGTAATGGGGGGCTGTTATCTCTTTTGTCGAAAATCAGCCGTTTTTGCTTGAACATTAAATGCCTCCAAATGGTATTTAATTAACTTCCCGGGGTGAAGAAACCCTTTTTGAGAACTCAGAGTGAGTAAATTGGCCCTTTTCATGCACTTTTAACCATTCCATAAATCTTGTGTTTAGGGCCCCTGGAAGCATGAAAATCACTTTAAACATGCTAATTTTAGCTCTAACACTGATGATCAACCTACAAATGTGAACTGACATTCACAAATAAAACATTTGAAAACGGACCATTTTCCACATTTCTGAAGCATGACGTAATGGGGGGTGTTATCTCTTTTGTCAAAAGTCAGCCGTTTTTGCTTGAACATTAAATGCCTCCAAATGGTATTTAATTAACTTCCCGGGGTGAAGAAACCCTTTTTGAGAACTCAGAGTGAGTAAATTGGCCCTTTTCATGCACTTTTAACCATTCCACAAATCTTGTGTTTAGGGCCCCTGGAAGCATGAAAATCACTTTAAACATGCTAATTGTAGCTCTAACACTGATGATCAACCTACAAATGTGAACTGACGTTCAAAAATAAAACATTTGAAAACAGACCATTTTCCACATTTCTGAAGCATGACGTAATGGGGGGGTGTTATCTCTTTTGTCAAAAATCAGCCGTTTTTGCTTGAACATTAAATGCCTCCAAATGGTATTTAATTACCTTCCCGGGGTGAAGAAACCCTTTTTGAGAACTCAGAGTGAGTAAATTGGCCCTTTTCGTGCACTTTTAACCATTCCACAAATCTTGTGTTTAGGGCCCCTGGAAGCATGAAAATCACTTTAAACATGCTAATTTTAGCTCTAACACTGATGATCAACCTACAAATGTGAACTCACGTTCAAAAATAAAACATTTGAAAACGGACCATTCTCCACATTTCTGAAGCATGACGTAATGGGGGGTGTTATCTCTTTTGTCGAAAATCAGCCGTTTTTGCTTGAACATTAAATGACTCCATGTGTTATTTAATTACCTTCCCGAGCCCCTGGAAGCATGAAAATCACTTTAAATATGCTAATTTTAGCTCTAACACTGATGATCCACCTACAAATGTGAACTGACGTTCAAAAATAAAACATTTGAAAACGGTCCATTTTCCACATTTCTGAAGATAGACGTAATGGGGGGGGTGTTATCTCTTTTGTCAAAAATCAGCCGTTTTTGCTTGAACATTAAATGCCTGCAAATGGTATTTAATTAACTTCCCGGGGTGAAGAAACCCTTTTTAAGAACTCAGAGTGAGTAAATTGGCCCTTTTCATGCACTTTTAACCATTCCATAAATCTTGTGTTTAGGGCCCCTGGAAGCATGAAAATCACTTTAAACATGCTAATTTTAGCTCTAACACTGATGATCCACCTACAAATGTGAACTGACGTTCAAAAATAAAACATTTGAAAACGGACCATTTTCCACATTTCTGAAGCATGACGTAATGGGGGGGTGTTATCTCTTTTGTCAAAAATCAGCCGTTTTTGCTTGAACATTAAATGCCTCCAAATGGTATTTAATTAACTTCCCGAGCCCCTGGAAGCATGAAAATCACTTTAAACATGCTAATTTTAGCTCTAACACTGATGATCCACCTACAAATGTGAATTGACGTTCAAAAATAAAACATTTGAAAACGGACCATTTTCCACATTTCTGAAGCATGACGTAATGGGGGGGTGTTATCTCTTTTGTCAAAAATCAGCCGTTTTTGCTTGAACATTAAATGCCTCCAAATGGTATTTAATTAACTTCCCGGGGTGAAGAAACCCTTTTTGAGAACTCAGAGTGAGTAAATTGGCCCTTTTCATGCACTTTTAACCATTCCATAAATCTTGTGTTTAAGGCCCCTGGAAGCATGAAAATCACTTTAAACATGCTAATTTTAGCTCTAACACTGATGATCCACCTACAAATGTGAACTGACGTTCAAAAATAAAACATTTGAAAACGGACCATTTTCCACATTTCTGAAGCATGACGTAATGGGGGGGTGTTATCTCTTTTGTCAAAAATCAGCCGTTTTTTGCTTGAACATTAAATGCCTCCAAATGGTATTTAATTCACTTCCAGAGCCCCTGGAAGCATGAAAATCACTTTAAACATGCTAATTTTAGCTCTAACACTGATGATCCACCTACAAATGGGAACTGACGTTCAAAAATAAAACATTTGAAAACGGACCATTTTCCACATTTCTGAAGCATGACGTAATGGGGGGGTGTTATCTCTTTTGTCAAAAATCAGCCGTTTTTGCTTGAACTTTAAATGCCTCCAAATGGTATTTAATTCACTTCCCAAGCCCCTGGAAGCATGAAAATCACTTTAAACATGCTAATTTTAGCTCTAACACTGATGATCCACCTACAAATGTGAACTGAGGTTCAAAAATAAAACATTTGAAAACTGACCATTTTCCACATTTCTGAAGCATGACGTAATGGGGGGGTGTTATCTCTTTTGTCGAAAATCAGCCGTTTTTGCTTGAACTTTAAATGCCTCCAAATAGTATTTAATTCACTTCCCGAGCCCCTGGAAGCATGAAAATCACTTTAAACATGCTAATTTTAGCTCTAACACTGATGATCCACCTCCAAATGTGAACTGACGTTCAAAAATAAAACATTTGAAAACAGACCATTTTCCACATTTCTGAAGCATGACGTAATGGGGGGGGTGTTTTCTCTTTTGTCAAAAATCAGCCGTTTTTGCTTGAACATTAAATGCCTCCAAATGGTATTTAATTACCTTCCCGGGGTGAAGAAACCCTTTTTGAGAACTCAGAGTGAGTAAATTGGCCCTTTTCATGCACTTTTAACCATTCCATAAATCTTGTGTTTAGGGCCCCTGGAAGCATGAAAATCACTTTAAACATGCTAATTTTAGCTCTAACACTGATGATCAACCTACAAATGTGAACTGACGTTCAAAAATAAAACATTTGAAAACGGACCATTTTCCACATTTCTGAAGCATGACGTAATGGGGGGGTGTTATCTCTTTTGTCAAAAATCAGCCGTTTTTGCTTGAACATTAAATGCCTCCAAATGGTATTTAATTCACTTCCCGAGCCCCTGGAAGCATGAAAATCACTTTAAACATGCTAATTTTAGCTCTAACACTGATGATCCACCTACAAATGTGAACTGACGTTCAAAAATAAAACATTTGAAAACGGACCATTTTCCAAATTTCTGAAGTATGACGTAATGGGGGGGGGGAGTTATCTCTTTTGTCAAAAATCAGCCGTTCTTGCTTGAACTTTAAATGCCTCCAAATGGTATTTAATTCACTTCCCGAGCCCCTGGAAGCATGAAAATCACTTTAAACATGCTAATTTTAGCTCTAACACTGATGATCAACCTACAAATGTGAACTGACGTTCAAAAATAAAAAATTTGAAAACGGACCATTTTCCACATTTCTGAAGCATGACGTAATGGGGGGCTGTTATCTCTTGTCGAAAATCAGCCGTTTTTGCTTGAACATTAAATGCCTCCAAATGGTATTTAATTAACTTCCCAGGGTGAAGAAACCCGTTTTGAGAACTCAGAGTGAGTAAATTGGCCATTTTCATGCACTTTTAACCATTCCATAAATCTTGTGTTTAGGGCCCCTGAAAGCATGAAAATCACTTTAAACATGCTAATTTTAGCTCTAACACTGATGATCAACCTACAAATGTGAACTGACATTCAAAAATAAAACATTTGAAAACAGACCATTTTCCACATTTCTGAAGCATGACGTAATGGGGGGGTGTTATCTCTTTTGTCAAAAATCAGCCGTTTTTGCTTGAACATTAAATGCCTCCAAATGGTATTTAATTCACTATCCGAGCCCTGGAAGCATGAAAATCACTTTCAACATGCTAATTTTAGCTCTAACACTGATGATCCACCTACAAATGTGAACTGACGTTCAAAAATAAAACATTTGAAAACGGACCATTTTCCACATTTCTGAAGCATGACGTAATGGGGGGGTGTTATCTCTTTTGTCGAAAATCAGCCGTTTTTGCTTGAACATTAAATGCCTCCAAATGGTATTTAATTAACTTCCCGAGCCCCTGGAAGCATGAAAATCACTTTAAACATGCTAATTTTAGCTCTAACACTGATGATCCACCTACAAATGTGAACTGACGTTCAAAAATAAAACATTTGAAAACGGACCATTTTCCACATTTCTGAAGCATGACGTAATGGGGGGATGTTATCGCTTTTGTCAAAAATCAGCAGTTTTTGCTTGAACTTTAAATGTTTCCAAATAGTATTTAATTAACTTCCCGAGCCCCTGGAAGCATGAAAATCACTTTAAACATGCTAATTTTAGCTCTAACACTGATGATCAACCTACAAATGTGAACTGACGTTCAAAAATAAAACATTTGAAAACGGACCATTTTCCACATTTCTGAAGCGTGACGTAATGGGAGGGGGTGTTATCTCTTTTATCAAAAATGAGCTGTTTTTGCTTGAACATTAAATGCCTCCAAATGGTATTTAATTAACTTCCCGGGGTGAAGAAACCCTTTTTGAGAACTCAGAGTGAGTAAATTGGCCCTTTTCATGCACTTTTAACCATTCCATAAATCTTGTGTTTAGGGCCCCTGGAAGCATGAAAATCACTTTAAACATGCTAATTTTAGCTCTAACACTGATGATCCACCTACAAATGTGAACTGACGTTCAAAAATAAAACATTTGAAAACGGACCATTTTCCACATTTCTGAAGCATGACGTAATGGGGGGGTGTTATCTCTTTTGTCAAAATCAGCCGTTTTTGCTTGAACATTAAATGCCTCCAAATGGTATTTAATTAACTTCCCGGGGTGTAGAAACCCTTTTTGAGAACTCAGAGTGAGTAAATTGGCCCTTTTCATGCACTTTCAACCATTCCATAAATCTTGTGTTTAGGGCCCCTGGAAGCATGAAAATCACTTTAAACATGCTAATTTTAGCTCTAACACTGATGATCCACCTACAAATGTGAACTGACGTTCAAAAATAAAACATTTGAAAACGGACCATTTTCCACATTTCTGAAGCATGACGTAATGGGGGGTGTTATCTCTTTTGTCGAAAATCAGCCGTTTTTGCTTGAACTTTAAATGCCTCCAAATAGTATTTAATTCACTTCCCGAGCCCCTGGAAGCATGAAAATCACTTTAAACATGCTAATTTTAGCTCTAACACTGATGATCCACCTACAAATGTGAACTGACGTTCAAAAATAAAACATTTGAAAACAGACCATTTTCCACATTTCTGAAGCATGACGTAATGGGGGGTGTTATCTCTTTTGTCAAAAATCAGCCGTTTTTGCTTGAACATTAAATGCCTCCAAATGGTATTTAATTAACTTCCCGGGGTGAAGAAACCCTTTTTGAGAACTCAGAGTGAGTAAATTGGCCCTTTTCATGCACTTTTAACCATTCCATAAATCTTGTGTTTAGGGCCCCTGGAAGCATGAAAATCACTTTAAACATGCTAATTTTAGCTCTAACACTGATGATCAACCTACAAATGTGAACTGACGTTCAAAAATAAAACATTTGAAAACTGACCATTTTCCACATTTCTGAAGCATGACGTAATGGGGGGTGTTATCTCTTTTGTCGAAAATCAGCCGTTTTTGCTTGAACATTAAATGACTCCATGTGATATTTAATTAACTTCCCGGGGTGAAGAAACCCGTTTTGAGAACTCAGAGTGAGTAAATTGGCCATTTTCATGCACTTTTAACCATTCCATAAATCTTGTGTTTAGGGCCCCTGGAAGCATGAAAATCACTTTAAACATGCTAATTTTAGCTCTAACACTGATGATCAACCTACAAATGTGAACTGACGTTCAAAAATAATACATTCGAAAACGGACCATTTTCCACATTTCTGAAGCATGACGTAATGGGGGGGTGTTATCTCTTTTGTCGAAAATCAGCCGTTTTTGCTTGAACATTAAATGACTCCATGTGATATTTAATTAACTTCCCGGGGTGAAGAACCCCGTTTTGAGAACTCAGAGTGAGTAAATTGGCCATTTTCATGCACTTTTAACCATTCCATAAATCTTGTGTTTAGGGCCCCTGGAAGCATGAAAATCACTTTAAACATGCTAATTTTAGCTCTAACACTGATGATCAACCTACAAATGTGAACTGACGTTCAATAAATAAAACATTTGAAAACGGACCATTTTCCACATTTCTGAAGCATGACGTAATGGGGGGGTGTTATCTCTTTTGTCGAAAATCAGCTGTTTTTGCTTGAACATTAAATGCCTCCAAATGGTATTTAATTAACTTCCCGGGGTGAAGAAACCCTTTTTGAGAACTCAGAGTGACTAAATTGGCCCTTTTCATGCACCTTTAACCATTCCATAAATCTTGTGTTTAGGGCCCCTGGAAGCATGAAAATCACTTTAAACATGCTAATTTTAGCTCTAACACTGATGATCAACCTACAAATGTGAACTGACGTTCAAAAATAAAACATTCGAAAACGGACCATTTTCCACATTTCTGAAGCATGACGTAATGGGGGGTGTTATCTCTTTTGTCAAAAATCAGCCGTTTTTGCTTGAATATTAAATGCCTCCAAATGGTATTTAATTAACTTCCCGGGGTGAAGAAACCCTTTTTGAGAACTCAGAGTGAGTAAATTTGCCCTTTTCATGCACTTTTAACCATTCCATAAATCTTGTGTTTAGGGCCCCTGGAAGCATGAAAATCACTTTAAACATGTTAATTTTAGCTGTAACACTGACGATCAACCTACAAATCTGAACTGACGTTCAAAAATAAAACATTTGAAAACGGACCATTCTCCACATTTCTGAAGCATGACGTAATGGGGGGGTGTTATCTCTTTTGTCAAAAATCAGCCGTTTTTGCTTGAACATTAAATGCCTCCAAATGGTATTGAATTCACTTCCCGAGCCCCTGGAAGCATGAAAATCACTTTAAACATGCTAATTTTAGCTCTAACACTGATGATCCACCTACAAATGTGAACTGATGTTCAAAAATAAAACATTTGAAAACGAACCATTTTCCACATTTCTGAAGCATGACGTAATGGGGGGGGTGTTATCTCTTTTGTCAAAAATCAGCCATTTTTGCTTGAACATTAAATGCCTCCAAATGGTATTTAATTAACTTCCCGAGCCCCTGGAAGCATGAAAATCACTTTAAACATGCTAATTTTAGCTCTAACACTGATGATCCACCTACAAATGTGAACTGACGTTCACAAATAAAACATTTGAAAACGGACCATTTTCCACATTTCTGAAGCATGACGTAATGGGGGGCTGTTATCTCTTTTGTCGAAAATCAGCCGTTTTTGCTTGAACATTAAATGCCTCCAAATGGTATTTAATTAACTTCCCGGGGTGAAGAAACCCTTTTTGAGAACTCAGAGTGAGTAAATTGGCCCTTTTCATGCACTTTTAACCATTCCATAAATCTTGTGTTTAGGGCCCCTGGAAGCATGAAAATCACTTTAAACATGCTAATTTTAGCTCTAACACTGATGATCCACCTACAAATGTGAACTGACGTTCAAAAATAAAACATTTGAAAACGGACCATTTTCCACATTTCTGAAGCATGACGTAATGGGGGGTGTTATCTCTTTTGTCAAAATCAGCCGTTTTTGCTTGAACATTAAATGCCTCCAAATGGTATTTAATTAACTTCCCGGGGTGAAGAAACCCTTTTTGAGAACTCAGAGTGAGTAAATTGGCCCTTTTCATGCACTTTTAACCATTCCATAAATCTTGTGTTTAGGGCCCCTGGAAGCATGAAAATCACTTTAAACATGCTAATTTTAGCTCTAACACTGATGATCAACCTACAAATGTGAACTGACATTCACAAATAAAACATTTGAAAACGGACCATTTTCCACATTTCTGAAGCATGACGTAATGGCGGGTGTTATCTCTTTTGTCGAAAATCAGCCGTTTTTGCTTGAACATTAAATGACTCCATGTGATATTTAATTAACTTCCCGAGCCCCTGGAAGCATGAAAATCACTTTAAACATGCTAATTTTAGCTGTAACACTGATGATCCACCTACAAATGTGAACTGACGTTCAAAAATAAAACATTTGAAAACGGACCATTTTCCACATTTCTGAAGCATGACATAATGGGGGGTGTTATCTCTTTTGTCGAAAATCAGCCGTTTTTGCTTGAACTTTAAATGCCTTCAAATAGTATTTAATTCACTTCCCGAGCCCCTGGAAGCATGAAAATCACTTTAAACATGCTAATTGTAGCTCTAACACTGATGATCAACCTACAAATGTGAACTGACGTTCAAAAATAAAACATTCGAAAACGGACCATTTTCCACATTTCTGAAGCATGACGTAATGGGGGGTGTTATCTCTTTTGTCAAAAATCAGCCGTTTTTGCTTGAATATTAAATGCCTCCAAATGGTATTTAATTAACTTCCCGGGGTGAAGAAACCCTTTTTGAGAACTCAGAGTGAGTAAATTTGCCCTTTTCATGCACTTTTAACCATTCCATAAATCTTGTGTTTAGGGCCCCTGGAAGCATGAAAATCACTTTAAACATGTTAATTTTAGCTGTAACACTGACGATCAACCTACAAATCTGAACTGACGTTCAAAAATAAAACATTTGAAAACGGACCATTCTCCACATTTCTGAAGCATGACGTAATGGGGGGGTGTTATCTCTTTTGTCAAAAATCAGCCGTTTTTGCTTGAACATTAAATGCCTCCAAATGGTATTGAATTCACTTCCCGAGCCCCTGGAAGCATGAAAATCACTTTAAACATGCTAATTTTAGCTCTAACACTGATGATCCACCTACAAATGTGAACTGATGTTCAAAAATAAAACATTTGAAAACGAACCATTTTCCACATTTCTGAAGCATGACGTAATGGGGGGGTGTTATCTCTTTTGTCAAAAATCAGCCATTTTTGCTTGAACATTAAATGCCTCCAAATGGTATTTAATTAACTTCCCGAGCCCCTGGAAGCATGAAAATCACTTTAAACATGCTAATTTTAGCTCTAACACTGATGATCCACCTACAAATGTGAACTGACGTTCACAAATAAAACATTTGAAAACGGACCATTTTCCACATTTCTGAAGCATGACGTAATGGGGGGCTGTTATCTCTTTTGTCGAAAATCAGCCGTTTTTGCTTGAACATTAAATGCCTCCAAATGGTATTTAATTAACTTCCCGGGGTGAAGAAACCCTTTTTGAGAACTCAGAGTGAGTAAATTGGCCCTTTTCATGCACTTTTAACCATTCCATAAATCTTGTGTTTAGGGCCCCTGGAAGCATGAAAATCACTTTAAACATGCTAATTTTAGCTCTAACACTGATGATCCACCTACAAATGTGAACTGACGTTCAAAAATAAAACATTTGAAAACGGACCATTTTCCACATTTCTGAAGCATGACGTAATGGGGGGTGTTATCTCTTTTGTCAAAATCAGCCGTTTTTGCTTGAACATTAAATGCCTCCAAATGGTATTTAATTAACTTCCCGGGGTGAAGAAACCCTTTTTGAGAACTCAGAGTGAGTAAATTGGCCCTTTTCATGCACTTTTAACCATTCCATAAATCTTGTGTTTAGGGCCCCTGGAAGCATGAAAATCACTTTAAACATGCTAATTTTAGCTCTAACACTGATGATCAACCTACAAATGTGAACTGACATTCACAAATAAAACATTTGAAAACGGACCATTTTCCACATTTCTGAAGCATGACGTAATGGCGGGTGTTATCTCTTTTGTCGAAAATCAGCCGTTTTTGCTTGAACATTAAATGACTCCATGTGATATTTAATTAACTTCCCGAGCCCCTGGAAGCATGAAAATCACTTTAAACATGCTAATTTTAGCTGTAACACTGATGATCCACCTACAAATGTGAACTGACGTTCAAAAATAAAACATTTGAAAACGGACCATTTTCCACATTTCTGAAGCATGACATAATGGGGGGTGTTATCTCTTTTGTCGAAAATCAGCCGTTTTTGCTTGAACTTTAAATGCCTTCAAATAGTATTTAATTCACTTCCCGAGCCCCTGGAAGCATGAAAATCACTTTAAACATGCTAATTGTAGCTCTAACACTGATGATCAACCTACAAATGTGAACTGACGTTCAAAAATAAAACATTTGAAAACGGACCATTTTCCACATTTCTGAAGCATGACGTAATGGGGGGGTGTTATCTCTTTTGTCAAAAATCAGCCGTTTTTGCTTGAACATTAAATGCCTCCAAATGGTATTTAATTACCTTCCCGGGGTGAAGAAACCCTTTTTGAGAACTCAGAGTGAGTAAATTGGCCCTTTTCGTGCACTTTTAACCATTCCACAAATCTTGTGTTTAGGGCCCCTGGAAGCATGAAAATCACTTTAAACATGCTAATTTTAGCTCTAACACTGATGATCAACCTACAAATGTGAACTGACGTTCAAAAATAAAACATTTGAAAACGGACCATTCTCCACATTTCTGAAGCATGACGTAATGGGGGGTGTTATCTCTTTTGTCGAAAATCAGCTGTTTTTGCTTGAACATTAAATGACTCCATGTGATATTTAATTACCTTCCCGAGCCCCTGGAAGCATGAAAATCACTTTAAACATGCTAATTTTAGCTCTAACACTGATGATCCACCTACAAATGTGAACTGACGTTCAAAAATAAAACATTTGAAAACGGTCCATTTTCCACATTTCTGAAGATAGACGTAATGGGGGGGGTGTTATCTCTTTTGTCAAAAATCAGCCGTTTTTGCTTGAACATTAAATGCCTGCAAATGGTATTTAATTAACTTCCCGGGGTGAAGAAACCCTTTTTAAGAACTCAGAGTGAGTAAATTGGCCCTTTTCATGCACTTTTAACCATTCCATAAATCTTGTGTTTAGGGCCCCTGGAAGCATGAAAATCACTTTAAACATGCTAATTTTAGCTCTAACACTGATGATCCACCTACAAATGTGAACTGACGTTCAAAAATAAAACATTTGAAAACGGACCATTTTCCACATTTCTGAAGCATGACGTAATGGGGGGGTGTTATCTCTTTTGTCAAAAATCAGCCGTTTTTGCTTGAACATTAAATGCCTCCAAATGGTATTTAATTAACTTCCCGAGCCCCTGGAAGCATGAAAATCACTTTAAACATGCTAATTTTAGCTCTAACACTGATGATCCACCTACAAATGTGAATTGACGTTCAAAAATAAAACATTTGAAAACGGACCATTTTCCACATTTCTGAAGCATGACGTAATGGGGGGGTGTTATCTCTTTTGTCAAAAATCAGCCGTTTTTGCTTGAACATTAAATGCCTCCAAATGGTATTTAATTAACTTCCCGGGGTGAAGAAACCCTTTTTGAGAACTCAGAGTGAGTAAATTGGCCCTTTTCATGCACTTTTAACCATTCCATAAATCTTGTGTTTAAGGCCTTTGGAAGCATGAAAATCACTTTAAACATGCTAATTTTAGCTCTAACACTGATGATCCACCTACAAATGTGAACTGACGTTCAAAAATAAAACATTTGAAAACGGACCATTTTCCACATTTCTGAAGCATGACGTAATGGGGGGGTGTTATCTCTTTTGTCAAAAATCAGCCGTTTTTTGCTTGAACATTAAATGCCTCCAAATGGTATTTAATTCACTTCCAGAGCCCCTGGAAGCATGAAAATCACTTTAAACATGCTAATTTTAGCTCTAACACTGATGATCCACCTACAAATGGGAACTGACGTTCAAAAATAAAACATTTGAAAACGGACCATTTTCCACATTTCTGAAGCATGACGTAATGGGGGGGTGTTATCTCTTTTGTCAAAAATCAGCCGTTTTTGCTTGAACTTTAAATGCCTCCAAATGGTATTTAATTCACTTCCCAAGCCCCTGGAAGCATGAAAATCACTTTAAACATGCTAATTTTAGCTCTAACACTGATGATCCACCTACAAATGTGAACTGACGTTCAAAAATAAAACATTTGAAAACTGACCATTTTCCACATTTCTGTAGCATGACGTAATGGGGGGGTGTTATCTCTTTTGTCGAAAATCAGCCGTTTTTGCTTGAACTTTAAATGCCTCCAAATAGTATTTAATTCACTTCCCGAGCCCCTGGAAGCATGAAAATCACTTTAAACATGCTAATTTTAGCTCTAACACTGATGATCCACCTCCAAATGTGAACTGACGTTCAAAAATAAAACATTTGAAAACAGACCATTTTCCACATTTCTGAAGCATGACGTAATGGGGGGGGTGTTTTCTCTTTTGTCAAAAATCAGCCGTTTTTGCTTGAACATTAAATGCCTCCAAATGGTATTTAATTACCTTCCCGGGGTGAAGAAACCCTTTTTGAGAACTCAGAGTGAGTAAATTGGCCCTTTTCATGCACTTTTAACCATTCCATAAATCTTGTGTTTAGGGCCCCTGGAAGCATGAAAATCACTTTAAACATGCTAATTTTAGCTCTAACACTGATGATCAACCTACAAATGTGAACTGACGTTCAAAAATAAAACATTTGAAAACGGACCATTTTCCACATTTCTGAAGCATGACGTAATGGGGGGGTGTTATCTCTTTTGTCAAAAATCAGCCGTTTTTGCTTGAACATTAAATGCCTCCAAATGGTATTTAATTCACTTCCCGAGCCCCTGGAAGCATGAAAATCACTTTAAACATGCTAATTTTAGCTCTAACACTGATGATCCACCTACAAATGTGAACTGACGTTCAAAAATAAAACATTTGAAAACGGACCATTTTCCACATTTCTGAAGTATGACGTAATGGGGGGGGGGAGTTATCTCTTTTGTCAAAAATCAGCCGTTCTTGCTTGAACTTTAAATGCCTCCAAATGGTATTTAATTCACTTCCCGAGCCCCTGGAAGCATGAAAATCACTTTAAACATGCTAATTTTAGCTCTAACACTGATGATCAACCTACAAATGTGAACTGACGTTCAAAAATAAAAAATTTGAAAACGGACCATTTTCCACATTTCTGAAGCATTACGTAATGGGGGGCTGTTATCTCTTGTCGAAAATCAGCCGTTTTTGCTTGAACATTAAATGCCTCCAAATGGTATTTAATTAACTTCCCAGGGTGAAGAAACCCGTTTTGAGAACTCAGAGTGAGTAAATTGGCCATTTTCATGCACTTTTAACCATTCCATAAATCTTGTGTTTAGGGCCCCTGAAAGCATGAAAATCACTTTAAACATGCTAATTTTAGCTCTAACACTGATGATCAACCTACAAATGTGAACTGACGTTCAAAAATAAAACATTTGAAAACAGACCATTTTCCACATTTCTGAAGCATGACGTAATGGGGGGGTGTTATCTCTTTTGTCAAAAAGCAGCCGTTTTTGCTTGAACATTAAATGCCTCCAAATGGTATTTAATTCACTATCCGAGCCCTGGAAGCATGAAAATCACTTTCAACATGCTAATTTTAGCTCTAACACTGATGATCCACCTACAAATGTGAACTGACGTTCAAAAATAAAACATTTGAAAACGGACCATTTTCCACATTTCTGAAGCATGACGTAATGGGGGGGTGTTATCTCTTTTGTCGAAAATCAGCCGTTTTTGCTTGAACATTAAATGCCTCCAAATGGTATTTAATTAACTTCCCGAGCCCCTGGAAGCATGAAAATCACTTTAAACATGCTAATTTTAGCTCTAACACTGATGATCCACCTACAAATGTGAACTGACGTTCAAAAATAAAACATTTGAAAACGGACCATTTTCCACATTTCTGAAGCATGACGTAATGGGGGGATGTTATCGCTTTTGTCAAAAATCAGCAGTTTTTGCTTGAACTTTAAATGTTTCCAAATAGTATTTAATTAACTTCCCGAGCCCCTGGAAGCATGAAAATCACTTTAAACATGCTAATTTTAGATCTAACACTGATGATCAACCTACAAATGTGAACTGACGTTCAAAAATAAAACATTTGAAAACGGACCATTTTCCACATTTCTGAAGCGTGACGTAATGGGAGGGGGTGTTATCTATTTTGTCAAAAATGAGCTGTTTTTGCTTGAACATTAAATGCCTCCAAATGGTATTTAATTAACTTCCCGGGGTGAAGAAACCCTTTTTGAGAACTCAGAGTGAGTAAATTGGCCCTTTTCATGCACTTTTAACCATTCCATAAATCTTGTGTTTAGGGCCCCTGGAAGCATGAAAATCACTTTAAACATGCTAATTTTAGCTCTAACACTGATGATCCACCTACAAATGTGAACTGACGTTCAAAAATAAAACATTTGAAAACGGACCATTTTCCACATTTCTGAAGCATGACGTAATGGGGGGGTGTTATCTCTTTTGTCAAAATCAGCCGTTTTTGCTTGAACATTAAATGCCTCCAAATGGTATTTAATTAACTTCCCGGGGTGTAGAAACCCTTTTTGAGAACTCAGAGTGAGTAAATTGGCCCTTTTCATGCACTTTCAACCATTCCATAAATCTTGTGTTTAGGGCCCCTGGAAGCATGAAAATCACTTTAAACATGCTAATTTTAGCTCTAACACTGATGATCCACCTACAAATGTGAACTGACGTTCAAAAATAAAACATTTGAAAACGGACCATTTTCCACATTTCTGAAGCATGACGTAATGGGGGGTGTTATCTCTTTTGTCGAAAATCAGCCGTTTTTGCTTGAACTTTAAATGCCTCCAAATAGTATTTAATTCACTTCCCGAGCCCCTGGAAGCATGAAAATCACTTTAAACATGCTAATTTTAGCTCTAACACTGATGATCCACCTACAAATGTGAACTGACGTTCAAAAATAAAACATTTGAAAACAGACCATTTTCCACATTTCTGAAGCATGACGTAATGGGGGGTGTTATCTCTTTTGTCAAAAATCAGCCGTTTTTGCTTGAACATTAAATGCCTCCAAATGGTATTTAATTAACTTCCCGGGGTGAAGAAACCCTTTTTGAGAACTCAGAGTGAGTAAATTGGCCCTTTTCATGCACTTTTAACCATTCCATAAATCTTGTGTTTAGGGCCCCTGGAAGCATGAAAATCACTTTAAACATGCTAATTTTAGCTCTAACACTGATGATCAACCTACAAATGTGAACTGACGTTCAAAAATAAAACATTTGAAAACTGACCATTTTCCACATTTCTGAAGCATGACGTAATGGGGGGGTGTTATCTCTTTTGTCGAAAATCAGCCGTTTTTGCTTGAACATTAAATGACTCCATGTGATATTTAATTAACTTCCCGGGGTGAAGAAACCCGTTTTGAGAACTCAGAGTGAGTAAATTGGCCATTTTCATGCACTTTTAACCATTCCATAAATCTTGTGTTTAGGGCCCCTGGAAGCATGAAAATCACTTTAAACATGCTAATTTTAGCTCTAACACTGATGATCAACCTACAAATGTGAACTGACGTTCAAAAATAAAACATTTGAAAACGGACCATTTTCCACATTTCTGAAGCATGACGTAATGGGGGGGTGTTATCTCTTTTGTCGAAAATCAGCTGTTTTTGCTTGAACATTAAATGCCTCCAAATGGTATTTAATTAACTTCCCGGGGTGAAGAAACCCTTTTTGAGAACTCAGAGTGACTAAATTGGCCCTTTTCATGCACCTTTAACCATTCCATAAATCTTGTGTTTAGGGCCCCTGGAAGCATGAAAATCACTTTAAACATGCTAATTTTAGCTCTAACACTGATGATCAACCTACAAATGTGAACTGACGTTCAAAAATAATACATTCGAAAACGGACCATTTTCCACATTTCTGAAGCATGACGTAATGGGGGGTGTTATCTCTTTTGTCAAAAATCAGCCGTTTTTGCTTGAACATTAAATGCCTCCAAATGGTATTTAATTAACTTCCCGGGGTGAAGAAACCCTTTTTGAGAACTCAGAGTGAGTAAATTGGCCCTTTTCATGCACTTTTAACCATTCCATAAATCTTGTGTTTAGGGCCCCTCGAAGCATGAAAATCACTTTAAACATGCTAATTTTAGCTCTAACACTGATGATCAACCTACAAATGTGAACTGACGTTCAAAAATAAAACATTTGAAAACGGACCATTTTCCAAATTTCTGAAGCATGACGTAATGGGGGGGTGTTATCTCTTTTGTCGAAAATCAGCCGTTTTTGCTTGAACATTAAATGACTCCATGTGATATTTAATTAATTTCCCGGGGTGAAGAAACCCGTTTTGAGAACTCAGAGTGAGTAAATTGGCCATTTTCATGCACTTTTAACCATTCCATAAATCTTGTGTTTAGGGCCCCTGGAAGCATGAAAATCACTTTAAACATGCTAATTTTAGCTCTAACACTGATGATCAACCTACAAATGTGAACTGACGTTCAAAAATAAAACATTTGAAAACGGACCATTTTCCACATTTCTGAAGCATGACGTAATGGGGGGGTGTTATCTCTTTTGTCGAAAATCAGCTGTTTTTGCTTGAACATTAAATGCCTCCAAATGGTATTTAATTAACTTCCCGGGGTGAAGAAACCCTTTTTGAGAACTCAGAGTGACTAAATTGGCCCTTTTCATGCACCTTTAACCATTCCATAAATCTTGTGTTTAGGGCCCCTGGAAGCATGAAAATCACTTTAAACATGCTAATTTTAGCTCTAACACTGATGATCAACCTACAAATGTGAACTGACGTTCAAAAATAAAACATTCGAAAACGGACCATTTTCCACATTTCTGAAGCATGACGTAATGGGGGGTGTTATCTCTTTTGTCAAAAATCAGCCGTTTTTGCTTGAATATTAAATGCCTCCAAATGGTATTTAATTAACTTCCCGGGGTGAAGAAACCCTTTTTGAGAACTCAGAGTGACTAAATTGGCCCTTTTCATGCACCTTTAACCATTCCATAAATCTTGTGTTTAGGGCCCCTGGAAGCATGAAAATCACTTTAAACATGTTAATTTTAGCTGTAACACTGACGATCAACCTACAAATCTGAACTGACGTTCAAAAATAAAACATTTGAAAACGGACCATTCTCCACATTTCTGAAGCATGACGTAATGGGGGGGTGTTATCTCTTTTGTCAAAAATCAGCCGTTTTTGCTTGAACATTAAATGCCTCCAAATGGTATTGAATTCACTTCCCGAGCCCCTGGAAGCATGAAAATCACTTTAAACATGCTAATTTTAGCTCTAACACTGATGATCCACCTACAAATGTGAACTGATGTTCAAAAATAAAACATTTGAAAACGAACCATTTTCCACATTTCTGAAGCATGACGTAATGGGGGGGTGTTATCTCTGTTGTCAAAAATCAGCCATTTTTGCTTGAACATTAAATGCCTCCAAATGGTATTTAATTAACTTCCCGAGCCCCTGGAAGCATGAAAATCACTTTAAACATGCTAATTTTAGCTCTAACACTGATGATCCACCTACAAATGTGAACTGACGTTCACAAATAAAACATTTGAAAACGGACCATTTTCCACATTTCTGAAGCATGACGTAATGGGGGGCTGTTATCTCTTTTGTCGAAAATCAGCCGTTTTTGCTTGAACATTAAATGCCTCCAAATGGTATTTAATTAACTTCCCGGGGTGAAGAAACCCTTTTTGAGAACTCAGAGTGAGTAAATTGGCCCTTTTCATGCACTTTTAACCATTCCATAAATCTTGTGTTTAGGGCCCCTGGAAGCATGAAAATCACTTTAAACATGCTAATTTTAGCTCTAACACTGATGATCCACCTACAAATGTGAACTGACGTTCAAAAATAAAACATTTGAAAACGGACCATTTTCCACATTTCTGAAGCATGACGTAATGGGGGGTGTTATCTCTTTTGTCAAAATCAGCCGTTTTTGCTTGAACATTAAATGCCTCCAAATGGTATTTAATTAACTTCCCGGGGTGAAGAAACCCTTTTTGAGAACTCAGAGTGAGTAAATTGGCCCTTTTCATGCACTTTTAACCATTCCATAAATCTTGTGTTTAGGGCCCCTGGAAGCATGAAAATCACTTTAAACATGCTAATTTTAGCTCTAACACTGATGATCAACCTACAAATGTGAACTGACATTCACAAATAAAACATTTGAAAACGGACCATTTTCCACATTTCTGAAGCATGACGTAATGGCGGGTGTTATCTCTTTTGTCGAAAATCAGCCGTTTTTGCTTGAACATTAAATGACTCCATGTGATATTTAATTAACTTCCCGAGCCCCTGGAAGCATGAAAATCACTTTAAACATGCTAATTTTAGCTGTAACACTGATGATCCACCTACAAATGTGAACTGACGTTCAAAAATAAAACATTTGAAAACGGACCATTTTCCACATTTCTGAAGCATGACATAATGGGGGGTGTTATCTCTTTTGTCGAAAATCAGCCGTTTTTGCTTGAACTTTAAATGCCTTCAAATAGTATTTAATTCACTTCCCGAGCCCCTGGAAGCATGAAAATCACTTTAAACATGCTAATTTTAGCTCTAACACTGATGATCCACCTACAAATGTGAACTGACGTTCAAAAATAAAACATTTGAAAACAGACCATTTCCACATTTCTGAAGCATGACGTAATGGGGGGGGTGTTATCTCTTTTGTCAAAAATCAGCCGTTTTTGCTTGAACATTAAATGCCTCCAAATGGTATTTAATTAACTTCCCGGGGTGAAGAAACCCGTTTTGAGAACTCAGAGTGAGTAAATTGGCCATTTTCATGCACTTTTAACCATTCCATAAATCTTGTGTTTAGGGCCCCTGGAAGCATGAAAATCACTTTAAACATGCTAATTTTAGCTCTAACACTGATGATCCACCTACAAATGTGAACTGACGTTCAAAAATAAAACATTTGAAAACAGACCATTTTCCACATTTCTGAAGCATGACGTAATGGGGGGGTGTTATCTCTTTTGTCAAAAATCAGCCGTTTTTGCTTGAACATTAAATGCCTCCAAATGGTATTTAATTAACTTCCCGGGGTGAAGAAACCCTTTTTGAGAACTCAGAGTGAGTAAATTGGCCCTTTTCATGCACTTTTAACCATTCCATAAATCTTGTGTTTAGGGCCCCTGGAAGCATGAAAATCACTTTAAACATGCTAATTTTAGCTCTAACACTGATGATCAACCTACAAATGTGAACTGACGTTCAAAAATAAAACATTTGAAAACGGACCATTTTCCACATTTCTGAACCATGACGTAATGGGGGGGTGTTATCTCTTTTGTCGAAAATCAGCCGTTTTTGCTTGAACATTAAATGCCTCCAAATGGTATTTAATTAACTTACCGGGGTGAAGAAACCCTTTTTGAGAACTCAGAGTGAGTAAATTGGCCCTTTTCATGCACTTTTAACCATTCCACAAATCTTGTGTTTAGGGCCCCTGGAAGCATGAAAATCACTTTAAACATGCTAATTTTAGCTCTAACACTGATGATCCACCTACAAATGTGAATTGACGTTCAAAAATAAAACATTTGAAAACGGACCATTTTCTACATTTCTGAAGCATGACGTAATGGGGGGGGGTGTTATCTCTTTTGTCGAATTTCAGCCGTTTTTGCTTGAACATTAAATGCCTCCAAATGGTATTTAATTAACTTCCCGGGGTCAAGAAACCCTTTTTGAGAACTCAGAGTGAGTAAATTGGCCCTTTTCATGCACTTTTAACCATTCCATAAATCTTGTGTTTAGGGCCCCTGGAAGCATGAAAATCACTTTAAACATGCTAATTTTAGCTCTAACACTGATGATCAACCTACAAATGTGAACTGACGTTCAAAAATAAAACATTTGAAAACGGACCATTTTCCACATTTCTGAAGCATGACGTAATGGGGGGGTGTTATCTCTTTTGTCAAAAATCAGCCATTTTTGCTTGAACATTAAATGCCTCCAAATGGTATTTAATTCACTTCCCGAGTCCCTGGAAGCATGAAAATCACTTTAAAAATGCTAATTTTAGCTCTAACACTGATGATCCACCTACAAATGTGAACTGACGTTCAAAAATAAAACATTTGAAAACGGACCATTTTCCACATTTCTGAAGCATGACGTAATGGGGGGGTGTTATCTCTTTTGTCAAAAATCAGCCGTTTTTGCTTGAACTTTAAATGCCTCCAAATGGTATTTAATTAACTTCCCGAGCCCCTGGAAGCATGAAAATCACTTTAAACATGCTAATTTTAGCTCTAACACTGATGATCCACCTACAAATGTGAACTGACGTTCAAAAATAAAACATTTGAAAACGGACCATTTTCCACATTTCTGAAGCATGACGTAATTGGGGGGGGTGTTATCTCTTTTGTCAAAAATCAGCCGTTTTTGCTTGAACATTAAATGCCTCCAAATGGTATTTAATTAACTTCCCGGGGTGAAGAAACCCTTTTTGAGAACTCAGAGTGAGTAAATTGGCCATTTTCATGCACTTTTAACCATTCCATAAATCTTGTGTTTAGGGCCCCTGGAAGCATGAAAATCACTTTAAACATGCTAATTTTAGCTCTAACACTGATGATCCACCTACAAATGTGAACTGACGTTCAAAAATAAAACATTTGAAAACGGACCATTTTCCACATTTCTGAAGCATGACGTAATGGGGGGCTGTTATCTCTTTTGTCGAAAATCAGCCGTTTTTGCTTGAACATTAAATGCCTCCAAATGGTATTTAATTAACTTCCCGGGGTGAAGAAACCCTTTTTGAGAACTCAGAGTGAGTAAATTGGCCCTTTTCATGCACTTTTAACCATTCCACAAATCTTGTGTTTAGGGCCCCTGGAAGCATGAAAATCACTTTAAACATGCTAATTGTAGCTCTAACACTGATGATCAACCTACAAATGTGAACTGACGTTCAAAAATAAAACATTTGAAAACGGACCATTTTCCACATTTCTGAAGCATGACGTAATGGGGGGGTGTTATCTCTTTTGTCAAAAATCAGCCGTTTTTGCTTGAACATTAAATGCCTCCAAATGGTATTTAATTACCTTCCCGGGGTGAAGAAACCCTTTTTGAGAACTCAGAGTGAGTAAATTGGCCCTTTTCGTGCACTTTTAACCATTCCACAAATCTTGTGTTTAGGGCCCCTGGAAGCATGAAAATCACTTTAAACATGCTAATTTTAGCTCTAACACTGATGATCAACCTACAAATGTGAACTGACGTTCAAAAATAAAACATTTGAAAACGGACCATTCTCCACATTTCTGAAGCATGACGTAATGGGGGGTGTTATCTCTTTTGTCGAAAATCAGCCGTTTTTGCTTGAACATTAAATGACTCCATGTGATATTTAATTACCTTCCCGAGCCCCTGGAAGCATGAAAATCACTTTAAACATGCTAATTTTAGCTCTAACACTGATGATCCACCTACAAATGTGAATTGACGTTCAAAAATAAAACATTTGAAAACGGACCATTTTCCACATTTCTGAAGCATGACGTAATGGGGGGGTGTTATCTCTTTTGTCAAAAATCAGCCGTTTTTGCTTGAACATTAAATGCCTCCAAATGGTATTTAATTAACTTCCCGGGGTGAAGAAACCCTTTTTGAGAACTCAGAGTGAGTAAATTGGCCCTTTTCATGCACTTTTAACCATTCCATAAATCTTGTGTTTAAGGCCCCTGGAAGCATGAAAATCACTTTAAACATGCTAATTTTAGCTCTAACACTGATGATCCACCTACAAATGTGAACTGACGTTCAAAAATAAAACATTTGAAAACGGACCATTTTCCACATTTCTGAAGCATGACGTAATGGGGGGGTGTTATCTCTTTTGTCAAAAATCAGCCGTTTTTTGCTTGAACATTAAATGCCTCCAAATGGTATTTAATTCACTTCCCGAGCCCCTGGAAGCATGAAAATCACTTTAAACATGCTAATTTTAGCTCTAACACTGATGATCCACCTACAAATGGGAACTGACGTTCAAAAATAAAACATTTGAAAACGGACCATTTTCCACATTTCTGAAGCATGACGTAATGGGGGGGTGTTATCTCTTTTGTCAAAAATCAGCCGTTTTTGCTTGAACTTTAAATGCCTCCAAATGGTATTTAATTCACTTCCCAAGCCCCTGGAAGCATGAAAATCACTTTAAACATGCTAATTTTAGCTCTAACACTGATGATCCACCTACAAATGTGAACTGACGTTCAAAAATAAAACATTTGAAAACTGACCATTTTCCACATTTCTGAAGCATGACGTAATGGGGGGGTGTTATCTCTTTTGTCGAAAATCAGCCGTTTTTGCTTGAACTTTAAATGCCTCCAAATAGTATTTAATTCACTTCCCGAGCCCCTGGAAGCATGAAAATCACTTTAAACATGCTAATTTTAGCTCTAACACTGATGATCCACCTCCAAATGTGAACTGACGTTCAAAAATAAAACATTTGAAAACAGACCATTTTCCACATTTCTGAAGCATGACGTAATGGGGGGGGTGTTTTCTCTTTTGTCAAAAATCAGCCATTTTTGCTTGAACATTAAATGCCTCCAAATGGTATTTAATTACCTTCCCGGGGTGAAGAAACCCTTTTTGAGAACTCAGAGTGAGTAAATTGGCCCTTTTCATGCACTTTTAACCATTCCATAAATCTTGTGTTTAGGGCCCCTGGAAGCATGAAAATCACTTTAAACATGCTAATTTTAGCTCTAACACTGATGATCAACCTACAAATGTGAACTGACGTTCAAAAATAAAACATTTGAAAACGGACCATTTTCCACATTTCTGAAGCATGACGTAATGGGGGGGTGTTATCTCTTTTGTCAAAAATCAGCCGTTTTTGCTTGAACATTAAATGCCTCCAAATGGTATTTAATTCACTTCCCGAGCCCCTGGAAGCATGAAAATCACTTTAAACATGCTAATTTTAGCTCTAACACTGATGATCCACCTACAAATGTGAACTGACGTTCAAAAATAAAACATTTGAAAACGGACCATTTTCCACATTTCTGAAGTATGACGTAATGGGGGGGGAGTTATCTCTTTTGTCAAAAATCAGCCGTTCTTGCTTGAACTTTAAATGCCTCCAAATGGTATTTAATTCACTTCCCGAGCCCCTGGAAGCATGAAAATCACTTTAAACATGCTAATTTTAGCTCTAACACTGATGATCAACCTACAAATGTGAACTGACGTTCAAAAATAAAAAATTTGAAAACGGACCATTTTCCACATTTCTGAAGCATGACGTAATGGGGGGCTGTTATCTCTTGTCGAAAATCAGCCGTTTTTGCTTGAACATTAAATGCCTCCAAATGGTATTTAATTAACTTCCCAGGGTGAAGAAACCCGTTTTGAGAACTCAGAGTGAGTAAATTGGCCATTTTCATGCACTTTTAACCATTCCATAAATCTTGTGTTTAGGGCCCCTGGAAGCATGAAAATCACTTTAAACATGCTAATTTTAGCTCTAACACTGATGATCAACCTACAAATGTGAACTGACGTTCAAAAATAAAACATTTGAAAACAGACCATTTTCCACATTTCTGAAGCATGACGTAATGGGGGGGGTGTTATCTCTTTTGTCAAAAATCAGCCGTTTTTGCTTGAACATTAAATGCCTCCAAATGGTATTTAATTCACTATCCGAGCCCCTGGAAGCATGAAAATCACTTTAAACATGCTAATTTTAGCTCTAACACTGATGATCAACCTACAAATGTGAACTGACGTTCAAAAATAAAACATTTGAAAACGGACCATTTTCCACATTTCTGAAGCATGACGTGATGGGGGGGTGTTATCTCTTTTGTCAAAAATCAGCCGTTTTTGCTTGAACATTAAATGCCTCCAAATGGTATTTAATTCACTTCCCGAGCCCCTGGAAGCATGAAAATCACTTTAAACATGCTAATTTTAGCTCTAACACTGATGATCCACCTACAAATGTGAACTGACGTTCAAAAATAAAACATTTGAAAACGGACCATTTTCCACATTTCTGAAGTATGACGTAATGGGGGGGGGAGTTATCTCTTTTGTCAAAAATCAGCCGTTCTTGCTTGAACTTTAAATGCCTCCAAATGGTATTTAATTCACTTCCCGAGCCCCTGGAAGCATGAAAATCACTTTAAACATGCTAATTTTAGCTCTAGCACTGATGATCAACCTACAAATGTGAACTGACGTTCAAAAATAAAAAATTTGAAAACGGACCATTTTCCACATTTCTGAAGCATGACGTAATGGGGGGCTGTTATCTCTTGTCGAAAATCAGCCGTTTTTGCTTGAACATTAAATGCCTCCAAATGGTATTTAATTAACTTCCCAGGGTGAAGAAACCCGTTTTGAGAACTCAGAGTGAGTAAATTGGCCATTTTCATGCACTTTTAACCATTCCATAAATCTTGTGTTTAGGGCCCCTGGAAGCATGAAAATCACTTTAAACATGCTAATTTTAGCTCTAACACTGATGATCAACCTACAAATGTGAACTGACGTTCAAAAATAAAACATTTGAAAACGGACCATTCTCCACATTTCTGAAGCATGACGTAATGGGGGGTGTTATCTCTTTTGTCGAAAATCAGCCGTTTTTGCTTGAACATTAAATGACTCCATGTGATATTTAATTACCTTCCCGAGCCCCTGGAAGCATGAAAATCACTTTAAACATGCTAATTTTAGCTCTAACACTGATGATCCACCTACAAATGTGAACTGACGTTCAAAAATAAAACATTTGAAAACGGACCATTTTCCACATTTCTGAAGCATGACGTAATGGGGGGGTGTTATCTCTTTTGTCAAAAATCAGCCGTTTTTGCTTGAACTTTAAATGCCTCCAAATGGTATTTAATTCACTTCCCAAGCCCCTGGAAGCATGAAAATCACTTTAAACATGCTAATTTTAGCTCTAACACTGATGATCCACCTACAAATGTGAACTGACGTTCAAAAATAAAACATTTGAAAACTGACCATTTTCCACATTTCTGAAGCATGACGTAATGGGGGGGTGTTATCTCTTTTGTCGAAAATCAGCCGTTTTTGCTTGAACTTTAAATGCCTCCAAATAGTATTTAATTCACTTCCCGAGCCCCTGGAAGCATGAAAATCACTTTAAACATGCTAATTTTAGCTCTAACACTGATGATCCACCTCCAAATGTGAACTGACGTTCAAAAATAAAACATTTGAAAACAGACCATTTTCCACATTTCTGAAGCATGACGTAATGGGGGGGGTGTTTTCTCTTTTGTCAAAAATCAGCCATTTTTGCTTGAACATTAAATGCCTCCAAATGGTATTTAATTACCTTCCCGGGGTGAAGAAACCCTTTTTGAGAACTCAGAGTGAGTAAATTGGCCCTTTTCATGCACTTTTAACCATTCCATAAATCTTGTGTTTAGGGCCCCTGGAAGCATGAAAATCACTTTAAACATGCTAATTTTAGCTCTAACACTGATGATCAACCTACAAATGTGAACTGACGTTCAAAAATAAAACATTTGAAAACGGACCATTTTCCACATTTCTGAAGCATGACGTAATGGGGGGGTGTTATCTCTTTTGTCAAAAATCAGCCGTTTTTGCTTGAACATTAAATGCCTCCAAATGGTATTTAATTCACTTCCCGAGCCCCTGGAAGCATGAAAATCACTTTAAACATGCTAATTTTAGCTCTAACACTGATGATCCACCTACAAATGTGAACTGACGTTCAAAAATAAAACATTTGAAAACGGACCATTTTCCACATTTCTGAAGTATGACGTAATGGGGGGGGAGTTATCTCTTTTGTCAAAAATCAGCCGTTCTTGCTTGAACTTTAAATGCCTCCAAATGGTATTTAATTCACTTCCCGAGCCCCTGGAAGCATGAAAATCACTTTAAACATGCTAATTTTAGCTCTAACACTGATGATCAACCTACAAATGTGAACTGACGTTCAAAAATAAAAAATTTGAAAACGGACCATTTTCCACATTTCTGAAGCATGACGTAATTGGGGGCTGTTATCTCTTGTCGAAAATCAGCCGTTTTTGCTTGAACATTAAATGCCTCCAAATGGTATTTAATTAACTTCCCAGGGTGAAGAAACCCGTTTTGAGAACTCAGAGTGAGTAAATTGGCCATTTTCATGCACTTTTAACCATTCCATAAATCTTGTGTTTAGGGCCCCTGGAAGCATGAAAATCACTTTAAACATGCTAATTTTAGCTCTAACACTGATGATCAACCTACAAATGTGAACTGACGTTCAAAAATAAAACATTTGAAAACAGACCATTTTCCACATTTCTGAAGCATGACGTAATGGGGGGGGTGTTATCTCTTTTGTCAAAAATCAGCCGTTTTTGCTTGAACATTAAATGCCTCCAAATGGTATTTAATTCACTATCCGAGCCCCTGGAAGCATGAAAATCACTTTAAACATGCTAATTTTAGCTCTAACACTGATGATCAACCTACAAATGTGAACTGACGTTCAAAAATAAAACATTTGAAAACGGACCATTTTCCACATTTCTGAAGCATGACGTGATGGGGGGGTGTTATCTCTTTTGTCAAAAATCAGCCGTTTTTGCTTGAACATTAAATGCCTCCAAATGGTATTTAATTCACTTCCCGAGCCCCTGGAAGCATGAAAATCACTTTAAACATGCTAATTTTAGCTCTAACACTGATGATCCACCTACAAATGTGAACTGACGTTCAAAAATAAAACATTTGAAAACGGACCATTTTCCACATTTCTGAAGTATGACGTAATGGGGGGGGGAGTTATCTCTTTTGTCAAAAATCAGCCGTTCTTGCTTGAACTTTAAATGCCTCCAAATGGTATTTAATTCACTTCCCGAGCCCCTGGAAGCATGAAAATCACTTTAAACATGCTAATTTTAGCTCTAGCACTGATGATCAACCTACAAATGTGAACTGACGTTCAAAAATAAAAAATTTGAAAACGGACCATTTTCCACATTTCTGAAGCATGACGTAATGGGGGGCTGTTATCTCTTGTCGAAAATCAGCCGTTTTTGCTTGAACATTAAATGCCTCCAAATGGTATTTAGTTAACTTCCCAGGGTGAAGAAACCCGTTTTGAGAACTCAGAGTGAGTAAATTGGCCATTTTCATGCACTTTTAACCATTCCATAAATCTTGTGTTTAGGGCCCCTGGAAGCATGAAAATCACTTTAAACATGCTAATTTTAGCTCTAACACTGATGATCAACCTACAAATGTGAACTGACGTTCAAAAATAAAACATTTGAAAACGGACCATTCTCCACATTTCTGAAGCATGACGTAATGGGGGGTGTTATCTCTTTTGTCGAAAATCAGCCGTTTTTGCTTGAACATTAAATGACTCCATGTGATATTTAATTACCTTCCCGAGCCCCTGGAAGCATGAAAATCACTTTAAACATGCTAATTTTAGCTCTAACACTGATGATCCACCTACAAATGTGAACTGACGTTCAAAAATAAAACATTTGAAAACGGTCCATTTTCCACATTTCTGAAGATAGACGTAATGGGGGGGGTGTTATCTCTTTTGTCAAAAATCAGCCGTTTTTGCTTGAACATTAAATGCCTGCAAATGGTATTTAATTAACTTCCCGGGGTGAAGAAACCCTTTTTAAGAACTCAGAGTGAGTAAATTGGCCCTTTTCATGCACTTTTAACCATTCCATAAATCTTGTGTTTAGGGCCCCTGGAAGCATGAAAATCACTTTAAACATGCTAATTTTAGCTCTAACACTGATGATCCACCTACAAATGTGAACTGACGTTCAAAAATAAAACATTTGAAAACGGACCATTTTCCACATTTCTGAAGCATGACGTAATGGGGGGGTGTTATCTCTTTTGTCAAAAATCAGCCGTTTTTGCTTGAACATTAAATGCCTCCAAATGGTATTTAATTAACTTCCCGAGCCCCTGGAAGCATGAAAATCACTTTAAACATGCTAATTTTAGCTCTAACACTGATGATCCACCTACAAATGTGAATTGACGTTCAAAAATAAAACATTTGAAAACGGACCATTTTCCACATTTCTGAAGCATGACGTAATGGGGGGGTGTTATCTCTTTTGTCAAAAATCAGCCGTTTTTGCTTGAACATTAAATGCCTCCAAATGGTATTTAATTAACTTCCCGGGGTGAAGAAACCCTTTTTGAGAACTCAGAGTGAGTAAATTGGCCCTTTTCATGCACTTTTAACCATTCCATAAATCTTGTGTTTAAGGCCCCTGGAAGCATGAAAATCACTTTAAACATGCTAATTTTAGCTCTAACACTGATGATCCACCTACAAATGTGAACTGACGTTCAAAAATAAAACATTTGAAAACGGACCATTTTCCACATTTCTGAAGCATGACGTAATGGGGGGGTGTTATCTCTTTTGTCAAAAATCAGCCGTTTTTTGCTTGAACATTAAATGCCTCCAAATGGTATTTAATTCACTTCCCGAGCCCCTGGAAGCATGAAAATCACTTTAAACATGCTAATTTTAGCTCTAACACTGATGATCCACCTACAAATGTGAACTGACGTTCAAAAATAAAACATTTGAAAACGGACCAGTTTCCACATTTCTGAAGCATGACGTAATGGGGGGGTGTTATCTCTTTTGTCAAAAATCAGCCGTTTTTGCTTGAACTTTAAATGCCTCCAAATGGTATTTAATTAACTTCCAGAGCCCCTGGAAGCATGAAAATCACTTTAAACATGCTAATTTTAGCTCTAACACTGATGATCCACCTACAAATGGGAACTGACGTTCAAAAATAAAACATTTGTAAACGGACCATTTTCCACATTTCTGAAGCATGACGTAATGGGGGGGTGTTATCTCTTTTGTCAAAAATCAGCCGTTTTTGCTTGAACTTTAAATGCCTCCAAATGGTATTTAATTCACTTCCCAAGCCCCTGGAAGCATGAAAATCACTTTAAACATGCTAATTTTAGCTCTAACACTGATGATCCACCTACAAATGTGAACTGACGTTCAAAAATAAAACATTTGAAAACTGACCATTTTCCACATTTCTGAAGCATGACGTAATGGGGGGGTGTTATCTCTTTTGTCGAAAATCAGCCGTTTTTGCTTGAACTTTAAATGCCTCCAAATAGTATTTAATTCACTTCCCGAGCCCCTGGAAGCATGAAAATCACTTTAAACATGCTAATTTTAGCTCTAACACTGATGATCCACCTCCAAATGTGAACTGACGTTCAAAAATAAAACATTTGAAAACAGACCATTTTCCACATTTCTGAAGCATGACGTAATGGGGGGGGTGTTTTCTCTTTTGTCAAGATTCAGCCGTTTTTGCTTGAACATTAAATGCCTCCAAATGGTATTTAATTACCTTCCCGGGGTGAAGAAACCCTTTTTGAGAACTCAGAGTGAGTAAATTGGCCCTTTTCATGCACTTTTAACCATTCCATAAATCTTGTGTTTAGGGCCCCTGGAAGCATGAAAATCACTTTAAACATGCTAATTTTAGCTCTAACACTGATGATCAACCTACAAATGTGAACTGACGTTCAAAAATAAAACATTTGAAAACGGACCATTTTCCACATTTCTGAAGCATGACGTAATGGGGGGGTGTTATCTCTTTTGTCAAAAATCAGCCGTTTTTGCTTGAACATTAAATGCCTCCAAATGGTATTTAATTCACTTCCCGAGCCCCTGGAAGCATGAAAATCACTTTAAACATGCTAATTTTAGCTCTAACACTGATGATCCACCTACAAATGTGAACTGACGTTCAAAAATAAAACATTTGAAAACGGACCATTTTCCACATTTCTGAAGTATGACGTAATGGGGGGGGGAGTTATCTCTTTTGTCAAAAATCAGCCGTTCTTGCTTGAACTTTAAATGCCTCCAAATGGTATTTAATTCACTTCCCGAGCCCCTGGAAGCATGAAAATCACTTTAAACATGCTAATTTTAGCTCTAACACTGATGATCAACCTACAAATGTGAACTGACGTTCAAAAATAAAAAATTTGAAAACGGACCATTTTCCACATTTCTGAAGCATGACGTAATGGGGGGCTGTTATCTCTTGTCGAAAATCAGCCGTTTTTGCTTGAACATTAAATGCCTCCAAATGGTATTTAATTAACTTCCCAGGGTGAAGAAACCCGTTTTGAGAACTCAGAGTGAGTAAATTGGCCATTTTCATGCACTTTTAACCATTCCATAAATCTTGTGTTTAGGGCCCCTGGAAGCATGAAAATCACTTTAAACATGCTAATTTTAGCTCTAACACTGATGATCAACCTACAAATGTGAACTGACGTTCAAAAATAAAACATTTGAAAACAGACCATTTTCCACATTTCTGAAGCATGACGTAATAGGGGGGGTGTTATCTCTTTTGTCAAAAATCAGCCGTTTTTGCTTGAACATTAAATGCCTCCAAATGGTATTTAATTCACTATCCGAGCCCCTGGAAGCATGAAAATCACTTTAAACATGCTAATTTTAGCTCTAACACTGATGATCCACCTACAAATGTGAACTGACGTTCAAAAATAAAACATTTGAAAACGGACCATTTTCCACATTTCTGAAGCATGACGTAATGGGGGGGTGTTATCTCTTTTTTCGAAAATCAGCCGTTTTTGCTTGAACATTAAATGCCTCCAAATGGTATTTAATTAACTTCCCGAGCCCCTGGAAGCATGAAAATCACTTTAAACATGCTAATTTTAGCTCTAACACTGATGATCCACCTACAAATGTGAACTGACGTTCAAAAATAAAACATTTGAAAACGGACCATTTTCCACATTTCTGAAGCATGACGTAATGGGGGGATGTTATCGCTTTTGTCAAAAATCAGCAGTTTTTGCTTGAACTTTAAATGTTTCCAAATAGTATTTAATTAACTTCCCGAGCCCCTGGAAGCATGAAAATCACTTTAAACATGCTAATTTTAGCTCTAACACTGATGATCAACCTACAAATGTGAACTGACGTTCAAAAATAAAACATTTGAAAACGGACCATTTTCCACATTTCTGAAGCGTGACGTAATGGGAGGGGGTGTTATCTCTTTTGTCAAAAATGAGCTGTTTTTGCTTGAACATTAAATGCCTCCAAATGGTATTTAATTAACTTCCCGGGGTGAAGAAACCCTTTTTGAGAACTCAGAGTGAGTAAATTGGCCCTTTTCATGCACTTTTAACCATTCCATAAATCTTGTGTTTAGGGCCCCTGGAAGCATGAAAATCACTTTAAACATGCTAATTTTAGCTCTAACACTGATGATCCACCTACAAATGTGAACTGACGTTCAAAAATAAAACATTTGAAAACGGACCATTTTCCACATTTCTGAAGCATGACGTAATGGGGGGGTGTTATCTCTTTTGTCAAAATCAGCCGTTTTTGCTTGAACATTAAATGCCTCCAAATGGTATTTAATTAACTTCCCGGGGTGTAGAAACCCTTTTTGAGAACTCAGAGTGAGTAAATTGGCCCTTTTCATGCACTTTCAACCATTCCATAAATCTTGTGTTTAGGGCCCCTGGAAGCATGAAAATCACTTTAAACATGCTAATTTTAGCTCTAACACTGATGATCCACCTACAAATGTGAACTGACGTTCAAAAATAAAACATTTGAAAACGGACCATTTTCCACATTTCTGAAGCATGACGTAATGGGGGGTGTTATCTCTTTTGTCGAAAATCAGCCGTTTTTGCTTGAACTTTAAATGCCTCCAAATAGTATTTAATTCACTTCCCGAGCCCCTGGAAGCATGAAAATCACTTTAAACATGCTAATTTTAGCTCTAACACTGATGATCCACCTACAAATGTGAACTGACGTTCAAAAATAAAACATTTGAAAACAGACCATTTTCCACATTTCTGAAGCATGACGTAATGGGGGGTGTTATCTCTTTTGTCAAAAATCAGCCGTTTTTGCTTGAACATTAAATGCCTCCAAATGGTATTTAATTAACTTCCCGGGGTGAAGAAACCCTTTTTGAGAACTCAGAGTGAGTAAATTGGCCCTTTTCATGCACTTTTAACCATTCCATAAATCTTGTGTTTAGGGCCCCTGGAAGCATGAAAATCACTTTAAACATGCTAATTTTAGCTCTAACACTGATGATCAACCTACAAATGTGAACTGACGTTCAAAAATAAAACATTTGAAAAAGGACCATTTTCCACATTTCTGAAGCATGACGTAATGGGGGGGTGTTATCTCTTTTGTCGAAAATCAGCTGTTTTTGCTTGAACATTAAATGCCTCCAAATGGTATTTAATTAACTTCCCGGGGTGAAGAAACCCTTTTTGAGAACTCAGAGTGACTAAATTGGCCCTTTTCATGCACCTTTAACCATTCCATAAATCTTGTGTTTAGGGCCCCTGGAAGCATGAAAATCACTTTAAACATGCTAATTTTAGCTCTAACACTGATGATCAAACTACAAATGTGAACTGACGTTCAAAAATAAAACATTCGAAAACGGACCATTTTCCACATTTCTGAAGCATGACGTAATGGGGGGTGTTATCTCTTTTGTCAAAAATCAGCCGTTTTTGCTTGAACATTAAATGCCTCCAAATGGTATTTAATTAACTTCCCGGGGTGAAGAAACCCTTTTTGAGGACTCAGAGTGAGTAAATTTACCCTTTTCATGCACTTTTAACCATTCCATAAATCTTGTGTTTAGGGCCCCTGGAAGCATGAAAATCACTTTAAACATGTTAATTTTAGCTGTAACACTGACGATCAACCTACAAATCTGAACTGACGTTCAAAAATAAAACATTTGAAAACGGACCATTTTCCACATTTCTGAAGCATGACGTAATGGGGGGGTGTTATCTCTTTTGTCAAAAATCAGCCGTTTTTGCTTGAACATTAAATGCCTCCAAATGGTATTGAATTCACTTCCCGAGCCCCTGGAAGCATGAAAATCAATTTAAACATGCTAATTTTAGCTCTAACACTGATGATCCACCTACAAATGTGAACTGACGTTCAAAAATAAAACATTTGAAAACGGACCATTTTCCACATTTCTGAAGCATGACGTAATGGGGGGCTGTTATCTCTTTTGTCGAAAATCAGCCGTTTTTGCTTGAACATTAAATGCCTCCAAATGGTATTTAATTAACTTCCCGGGGTGAAGAAACCCTTTTTGAGAACTCAGAGTGAGTAAATTGGCCCTTTTCATGCACTTTTAACCATTCCATAAATCTTGTGTTTAGGGCCCCTGGAAGCATGAAAATCACTTTAAACATGCTAATTTTAGCTCTAACACTGATGATCAACCTACAAATGTGAACTGACATTCACAAATAAAACATTTGAAAACGGACCATTTTCCACATTTCTGAAGCATGACGTAATGGGGGGTGTTATCTCTTTTGTCGAAAATCAGCCGTTTTTGCTTGAACATTAAATGACTCCATGTGATATTTAATTAACTTCCCGAGCCCCTGGAAGCATGAAAATCACTTTAAACATGCTAATTTTAGCTGTAACACTGATGATCCACCTACAAATGTGAACTGACGTTCAAAAATAAAACATTTGAAAACGGACCATTTTCCACATTTCTGAAGCATGACGTAATGGGGGGTGTTATCTCTTTTGTCGAAAATCAGCCGTTTTTGCTTGAACTTTAAATGCCTTCAAATAGTATTTAATTCACTTCCTGAGCCCCTGGAAGCATGAAAATCACTTTAAACATGCTAATTTTAGCTCTAACACTGATGATCAACCTACAAATGTGAACTGACGTTCAAAAATAAAACATTTGAAAACGGACCATTTTCCAAATTTCTGAAGCATGACGTAATGGGGGCTGTTATCTCTTTTGTCGAAAATCAGCCGTTTTTGCTTGAACATTAAATGACTCCATGTGATATTTAATTAACTTCCCGGGGTGAAGAAACCCGTTTTGAGAACTCAGAGTGAGTAAATTTGCCATTTTCATGCACTTTTAACCATTCCATAAATCTTGTGTTTAGGGCCCCTGGAAGCATGAAAATCACTTTAAACATGCTAATTTTAGCTCTAACACTGATGATCAACCTACAAATGTGAACTGACGTTCAAAAATAAAACATTTGAAAACGGACCATTTTCCACATTTCTGAAGCATGACGTAATGGGGGGGTGTTATCTCTTTTGTCGAAAATCAGCTGTTTTTGCTTGAACATTAAATGCCTCCAAATGGTATTTAATTAACTTCCCGGGGTGAAGAAACCCTTTTTGAGAACTCAGAGTGACTAAATTGGCCCTTTTCATGCACCTTTAACCATTCCATAAATCTTGTGTTTAGGGCCCCTGGAAGCATGAAAATCACTTTAAACATGCTAATTTTAGCTCTAACACTGATGATCAACCTACAAATGTGAACTGACGTTCAAAAATAATACATTCGAAAACGGACCATTTTCCACATTTCTGAAGCATGACGTAATGGGGGGTGTTATCTCTTTTGTCAAAAATCAGCCGTTTTTGCTTGAACATTAAATGCCTCCAAATGGTATTTAATTAACTTCCCGGGGTGAAGAAACCCTTTTTGAGAACTCAGAGTGAGTAAATTGGCCCTTTTCATGCACTTTTAACCATTCCATAAATCTTGTGTTTAGGGCCCCTCGAAGCATGAAAATCACTTTAAACATGCTAATTTTAGCTCTAACACTGATGATCAACCTACAAATGTGAACTGACGTTCAAAAATAAAACATTTGAAAACGGACCATTTTCCAAATTTCTGAAGCATGACGTAATGGGGGGGTGTTATCTCTTTTGTCGAAAATCAGCCGTTTTTGCTTGAACATTAAATGACTCCATGTGATATTTAATTAACTTCCCGGGGTGAAGAAACCCGTTTTGAGAACTCAGAGTGAGTAAATTGGCCATTTTCATGCACTTTTAACCATTCCATAAATCTTGTGTTTAGGGCCCCTGGAAGCATGAAAATCACTTTAAACATTTTAATTTTAGCTCTAACACTGATGATCAACCTACAAATGTGAACTGACGTTCAAAAATAAAACATTTGAAAACGGACCATTTTCCACATTTCTGAAGCATGACGTAATGGGGGGGTGTTATCTCTTTTGTCGAAAATCAGCTGTTTTTGCTTGAACATTAAATGCCTCCAAATGGTATTTAATTAACTTCCCGGGGTGAAGAAACCCTTTTTGAGAACTCAGAGTGACTAAATTGGCCCTTTTCATGCACCTTTAACCATTCCATAAATCTTGTGTTTAGGGCCCCTGGAAGCATGAAAATCACTTTAAACATGCTAATTTTAGCTCTAACACTGATGATCAACCTACAAATGTGAACTGACGTTCAAAAATAAAACATTCGAAAACGGACCATTTTCCACATTTCTGAAGCATGACGTAATGGGGGGTGTTATCTCTTTTGTCAAAAATCAGCCGTTTTTGCTTGAACATTAAATGCCTCCAAATGGTATTTAATTAACTTCCCGGGGTGAAGAAACCCTTTTTGAGAACTCAGAGTGAGTAAATTTGCCCTTTTCATGCACTTTTAACCATTCCATAAATCTTGTGTTTAGGGCCCCTGGAAGCATGAAAATCACTTTAAACATGTTAATTTTAGCTGTAACACTGACGATCAACCTACAAATCTGAACTGACGTTCAAAAATAAAACATTTGAAAACGGACCATTCTCCACATTTCTGAAGCATGACGTAATGGGGGGGTGTTATCTCTTTTGTCAAAAATCAGCCGTTTTTGCTTGAACATTAAATGCCTCCAAATGGTATTGAATTCACTTCCCGAGCCCCTGGAAGCATGAAAATCACTTTAAACATGCTAATTTTAGCTCTAACACTGATGATCCACCTACAAATGTGAACTGACGTTCAAAAATAAAACATTTGAAAACGAACCATTTTCCACATTTCTGAAGCATGACGTAATGGGGGGGGTGTTATCTCTTTTGTCAAAAATCAGCCATTTTTGCTTGAACATTAAATGCCTCCAAATGGTATTTAATTAACTTCCCGAGCCCCTGGAAGCATGAAAATCACTTTAAACATGCTAATTTTAGCTCTAACACTGATGATCCACCTACAAATGTGAACTGACGTTCACAAATAAAACATTTGAAAACGGACCATTTTCCACATTTCTGAAGCATGACGTAATGGGGGGCTGTTATCTCTTTTGTCGAAAATCAGCCGTTTTTGCTTGAACATTAAATGCCTCCAAATGGTATTTAATTAACTTCCCGGGGTGAAGAAACCCTTTTTGAGAACTCAGAGTGAGTAAATTGGCCCTTTTCATGCACTTTTAACCATTCCATAAATCTTGTGTTTAGGGCCCCTGGAAGCATGAAAATCACTTTAAACATGCTAATTTTAGCTCTAACACTGATGATCCACCTACAAATGTGAACTGACGTTCAAAAATAAAACATTTGAAAATGGACCATTTTCCACATTTCTGAAGCATGACGTAATGGGGGGTGTTATCTCTTTTGTCAAAATCAGCCGTTTTTGCTTGAACATTAAATGCCTCCAAATGGTATTTAATTAACTTCCCGGGGTGAAGAAACCCTTTTTGAGAACTCAGAGTGAGTAAATTGGCCCTTTTCATGCACTTTTAACCATTCCATAAATCTTGTGTTTAGGGCCCCTGGAAGCATGAAAATCACTTTAAACATGCTAATTTTAGCTCTAACACTGATGATCAACCTACAAATGTGAACTGACATTCACAAATAAAACATTTGAAAACGGACCATTTTCCACATTTCTGAAGCATGACGTAATGGCGGGTGTTATCTCTTTTGTCGAAAATCAGCCGTTTTTGCTTGAACATTAAATGACTCCATGTGATATTTAATTAACTTCCCGAGCCCCTGGAAGCATGAAAATCACTTTAAACATGCTAATTTTAGCTGTAACACTGATGATCCACCTACAAATGTGAACTGACGTTCAAAAATAAAACATTTGAAAACGGACCATTTTCCACATTTCTGAAGCATGACATAATGGGGGGTGTTATCTCTTTTGTCGAAAATCAGCCGTTTTTGCTTGAACTTTAAATGCCTTCAAATAGTATTTAATTCACTTCCCGAGCCCCTGGAAGCATGAAAATCACTTTAAACATGCTAATTTTAGCTCTAACACTGATGATTCACCTACAAATGTGAACTGACGTTCAAAAATAAAACATTTGAAAACAGACCATTTTCCACATTTCTGAAGCATGACGTAATGGGGGGGGTGTTATCTCTTTTGTCAAAAATCAGCCGTTTTTGCTTGAACATTAAATGCCTCCAAATGGTATTTAATTAACTTCCCGGGGGGGAAGAAACCCGTTTTGAGAACTCAGAGTGAGTAAATTGGCCATTTTCATGCACTTCTAACCATTCCATAAATCTTGTGTTTAGGGCCCCTGGAAGCATGAAAATCACTTTAAACATGCTAATTTTAGCTCTAACACTGATGATCCACCTACAAATGTGAACTGACGTTCAAAAATAAAACATTTGAAAACAGACCATTTTCCACATTTCTGAAGCATGACGTAATGGGGGGGGTGTTATCTCTTTTGTCAAAAATCAGCCGTTTTTGCTTGAACATTAAATGCCTCCAAATGGTATTTAATTAACTTCCCGGGGTGAAGAAACCCTTTTTGAGAACTCAGAGTGAGTAATTTGGCCCTTTTCATGCACTTTTAACCATTCCATAAATCTTGTGTTTAGGGCCCCTGGAAGCATGAAAATCACTTTAAACATGCTAATTTTAGCTCTAACACTGATGATCAACCTACAAATGTGAACTGACGTTCAAAAATAAAACATTTGAAAACGGACCATTTTCCACATTTCTGAAGCATGACGTAATGGGGGGGTGTTATCTCTTTTGTCGAAAATCAGCCGTTTTTGCTTGAACATTAAATGACTCCATGTGATATTTAATTAACTTCCCGGGGTGAAGAAACCCGTTTTGAGAACTCAGAGTGAGTAAATTGGCCATTTTCATGCACTTTTAACCATTCCATAAATCTTGTGGTTAGGGCCCCTGGAAGCATGAAAATCACTTTAAACATGCTAATTTTAGCTCTAACACTGATGATCAACCTACAAATGTGAACTGACGTTCAAAAATAAAACATTTGAAAACGGACCATTTTCCACATTTCTGAAGCATGACGTAATGGGGGGGTGTTATCTCTTTTGTCAAAAATCAGCCGTTTTTGCTTGAACATTAAATGCCTCCAAATGGTATTTAATTAACTTCCCGAGCCCCTGGAAGCATGAAAATCACTTTAAACATGCTAATTTTAGCTCTAACACTGATGATTCACCTATAAATGTGAACTGACGTTCAAAAATAAAACATTTGAAAACGGACCATTTTCCACATTTCTGAAGCATGACATAATGGGGGGTGTTATCTCTTTTGTCGAAAATCAGCCGTTTTTGCTTGAACTTTAAATGCCTCCAAATAGTATTTAATTCACTTCCCGAGCCCCTGGAAGCATGAAAATCACTTTAAACATGCTAATTTTAGCTCTAACACTGATGATCCACCTACAAATGTGAACTGACGTTCAAAAATAAAACATTTGAAAACAGACCATTTTCCACATTTCTGAAGCATGACGTAATGGGGGGGTGTTATCTCTTTTGTCAAAAATCAGCCGTTTTTGCTTGAACATTAAATGCCTCCAAATGGTATTTAATTACCTTCCCGGGGTGAAGAAACCCTTTTTGAGAACTCAGAGTGAGTAAATTGGCCCTTTTCATGCACTTTTAACCATTCCATAAATCTTGTGTTTAGGGCCCCTGGAAGCATGAAAATCACTTTAAACATGCTAATTTTAGCTCTAACACTGATGATCAACCTACAAATGTGAACTGACGTTCAAAAATAAAACATTTGAAAACGGACCATTTTCCACATTTCTGAAGCACCACGTAATGGGGGGGTGTTATCTCTTTTGTCGAAAATCAGCCGTTTTTGCATGAACATTAAATGACTCCATGTGATATTTAATTAACTTCCCGGGGTGAAGAAACCCGTTTTGAGAACTCAGAGTGAGTAAATTGGCCATTTTCATGCACTTTTAACCATTCCATAAATCTTGTGTTTAGGGCCCCTGGAAGCATGAAAATCACTTTAAACATGCTAATTTTAGCTCTAACACTGATGATTCACCTACAAATGTGAACTGACGTTCAAAAATAAAACATTTGAAAACAGACCATTTTCCACATTTCTGAAGCATGACGTAATGGGGGGGGTGTTATCTCTTTTGTCAAAAATCAGCCGTTTTTGCTTGAACATTAAATGCCTCCAAATGGTATTTAATTAACTTCCCGGGGGGGAAGAAACCCGTTTTGAGAACTCAGAGTGAGTAAATTGGCCATTTTCATGCACTTTTAACCATTCCATAAATCTTGTGTTTAGGGCCCCTGGAAGCATGAAAATCACTTTAAACATGCTAATTTTAGCTCTAACACTGATGATCCACCTACAAATGTGAACTGACGTTCAAAAATAAAACATTTGAAAACAGACCATTTTCCACATTTCTGAAGCATGACGTAATGGGGGGGGTGTTATCTCTTTTGTCAAAAATCAGCCGTTTTTGCTTGAACATTAAATGCCTCCAAATGGTATTTAATTAACTTCCCGGGGTGAAGAAACCCTTTTTGAGAACTCAGAGTGAGTAATTTGGCCCTTTTCATGCACTTTTAACCATTCCATAAATCTTGTGTTTAGGGCCCCTGGAAGCATGAAAATCACTTTAAACATGCTAATTTTAGCTCTAACACTGATGATCAACCTACAAATGTGAACTGACGTTCAAAAATAAAACATTTGAAAACGGACCATTTTCCACATTTCTGAAGCATGACGTAATGGGGGGGTGTTATCTCTTTTGTCGAAAATCAGCCGTTTTTGCTTGAACATTAAATGACTCCATGTGATATTTAATTAACTTCCCGGGGTGAAGAAACCCGTTTTGAGAACTCAGAGTGAGTAAATTGGCCATTTTCATGCACTTTTAACCATTCCATAAATCTTGTGGTTAGGGCCCCTGGAAGCATGAAAATCACTTTAAACATGCTAATTTTAGCTCTAACACTGATGATCAACCTACAAATGTGAACTGACGTTCAAAAATAAAACATTTGAAAACGGACCATTTTCCACATTTCTGAAGCATGACGTAATGGGGGGGTGTTATCTCTTTTGTCAAAAATCAGCCGTTTTTGCTTGAACATTAAATGCCTCCAAATGGTATTTAATTAACTTCCCGAGCCCCTGGAAGCATGAAAATCACTTTAAACATGCTAATTTTAGCTCTAACACTGATGATTCACCTACAAATGTGAACTGACGTTCAAAAATAAAACATTTGAAAACGGACCATTTTCCACATTTCTGAAGCATGACATAATGGGGGGTGTTATCTCTTTTGTCGAAAATCAGCCGTTTTTGCTTGAACTTTAAATGCCTCCAAATAGTATTTAATTCACTTCCCGAGCCCCTGGAAGCATGAAAATCACTTTAAACATGCTAATTTTAGCTCTAACACTGATGATCCACCTACAAATGTGAACTGACGTTCAAAAATAAAACATTTGAAAACAGACCATTTTCCACATTTCTGAAGCATGACGTAATGGGAGGGTGTTATCTCTTTTGTCAAAAATCAGCCGTTTTTGCTTGAACATTAAATGCCTCCAAATGGTATTTAATTACCTTCCCGGGGTGAAGAAACCCTTTTTGAGAACTCAGAGTGAGTAAATTGGCCCTTTTCATGCACTTTTAACCATTCCATAAATCTTGTGTTTAGGGCCCCTGGAAGCATGAAAATCACTTTAAACATGCTAATTTTAGCTCTAACACTGATGATCAACCTACAAATGTGAACTGACGTTCAAAAATAAAACATTTGAAAACGGACCATTTTCCACATTTCTGAAGCACCACGTAATGGGGGGGTGTTATCTCTTTTGTCGAAAATCAGCCGTTTTTGCTTGAACATTAAATGCCTCCAAATGGTATTTAATTAACTTCCCGGGGTGTAGAAACCCTTTTTGAGAACTCAGAGTGAGTAAATTGGCCCTTTTCATGCACTTTCAACCATTCCATAAATCTTGTGTTTAGGGCCCCTGGAAGCATGAAAATCACTTTAAACATGCTAATTTTAGCTCTAACACTGATGATCCACCTACAAATGTGAACTGACGTTCAAAAATAAAACATTTGAAAACGGACCATTTTCCACATTTCTGAAGCATGACGTAATGGGGGGGTGTTATCTCTTTTGTCAAAAATCAGTCGTTTTTGCTTGAACATAAAATGCCTCCAAATGGTATTTAATTAACTTCCCGGGGTGAAGAAACCCTTTTTGAGAACTCAGAGTGAGTAAATTGGCCCTTTTCATGCACTTTTAACCATTCCATAAATCTTGTGTTTAGGGCCCTTGGAAGCATAAAAATCACTTTAAACATGCTAATTTTAGCTCTAACACTGATGATTCACCTACAAATGTCAACTGACATTCAAAAATAAAACATTTGAAAACGGACCATTTTCCACATTTCTGAAGCATGACGTAATGGGGGGTGTTATCTCTTTTGTCGAAAATCAGCCGTTTTTGCTTGAACTTTAAATGCCTCCAAATAGTATTTAATTCACTTCCCGAGCCCCTGGAAGCATGAAAATCACTTTAAACATGCTAATTTTAGCTCTAACACTGATGATCCACCTACAAATGTGAACTGACGTTCAAAAATAAAACATTTGAAAACAGACCATTTTCCACATTTCTGAAGCATGACGTAATGGGGGGTGTTAACTCTTTTGTCAAAAATCAGCCGTTTTTGCTTGAACATTAAATGCCTCCAAATGGTATTTAATTAACTTCCCGGGGTGAAGAAACCCTTTTTGAGAACTCAGAGTGAGTAAATTGGCCCTTTTCATGCACTTTTAACCATTCCATAAATCTTGTGTTTAGGGCCCCTGGAAGCATGAAAATCACTTTAAACATGCTAATTTTAGCTCTAACACTGATGATCAACCTACAAATGTGAACTGACGTTCAAAAATAAAACATTTGAAAACGGACCATTTTCCACATTTCTGAAGCATGACGTAATGGGGGGGTGTTATCTCTTTTGTCGAAAATCAGCCGTTTTTGCTTGAACATTAAATGACTCCATGTGATATTTAATTAACTTCCCGGGGTGAAGAAACCCGTTTTGAGAACTCAGAGTGAGTAAATTGGCCATTTTCATGCACTTTTAACCATTCCATAAATCTTGTGTTTAGGGCCCCTGGAAGCATGAAAATCACTTTTAACATGCTAATTTTAGCTCTAACACTGATGATCAACCTACAAATGTGAACTGACGTTCAAAAATAAAACATTTGAAAAAGGACCATTTTCCACATTTCTGAAGCATGACGTAATGGGGGGGTGTTATCTCTTTTGTCAAAATCAGCCGTTTTTGCTTGAACATTAAATGCCTCCAAATGGTATTTAATTAACTTCCCGGGGTGAAGAAACCCTTTTTGAGAACTCAGAGTGAGTAAATTGGCCCTTTTCATGCACTTTTAACCATTCCATAAATCTTGTGTTTAGGGCCCCTGGAAGCATGAAAATCACTTTAAACATGCTAATTTTAGCTCTAACACTGATGATCAACCTACAAATGTGAACTGACATTCACAAATAAAACATTTGAAAACGGACCATTTTCCACATTTCTGAAGCATGACGTAATGGCGGGTGTTATCTCTTTTGTCGAAAATCAGCCGTTTTTGCTTGAACATTAAATGACTCCATGTGATATTTAATTAACTTCCCGAGCCCCTGGAAGCATGAAAATCACTTTAAACATGCTAATTTTAGCTGTAACACTGATGATCCACCTACAAATGTGAACTGACGTTCAAAAATAAAACATTTGAAAACGGACCATTTTCCACATTTCTGAAGCATGACATAATGGGGGGTGTTATCTCTTTTGTCGAAAATCAGCCGTTTTTGCTTGAACTTTAAATGCCTTCAAATAGTATTTAATTCACTTCCTGAGCCCCTGGAAGCATGAAAATCACTTTAAACATGCTAATTTTAGCTCTAACACTGATGATTCACCTACAAATGTGAACTGACGTTCAAAAATAAAACATTTGAAAACAGACCATTTTCCACATTTCTGAAGCATGACGTAATGGGGGGGTGTTATCTCTTTTGTCAAAAATCAGCCGTTTTTGCTTGAACATTAAATGCCTCCAAATGGTATTTAATTAACTTCCCGGGGGGGAAGAAACCCGTTTTGAGAACTCAGAGTGAGTAAATTGGCCATTTTCATGCACTTCTAACCATTCCATAAATCTTGTGTTTAGGGCCCCTGGAAGCATGAAAATCACTTTAAACATGCTAATTTTAGCTCTAACACTGATGATCCACCTACAAATGTGAACTGACTTTCAAAAATAAAACATTTGAAAACAGACCATTTTCCACATTTCTGAAGCATGACGTAATGGGGGGGGTGTTATCTCTTTTGTCAAAAATCAGCCGTTTTTGCTTGAACATTAAATGCCTCCAAATGGTATTTAATTAACTTCCCGGGGTGAAGAAACCCTTTTTGAGAACTCAGAGTGAGTAATTTGGCCCTTTTCATGCACTTTTAACCATTCCATAAATCTTGTGTTTAGGGCCCCTGGAAGCATGAAAATCACTTTAAACATGCTAATTTTAGCTCTAACACTGATGATCAACCTACAAATGTGAACTGACGTTCAAAAATAAAACATTTGAAAACGGACCATTTTCCACATTTCTGAAGCATGACGTAATGGGGGGGTGTTATCTCTTTTGTCGAAAATCAGCCGTTTTTGCTTGAACATTAAATGACTCCATGTGATATTTAATTAACTTCCCGGGGTGAAGAAACCCGTTTTGAGAACTCAGAGTGAGTAAATTGGCCATTTTCATGCACTTTTAACCATTCCATAAATCTTGTGGTTAGGGCCCCTGGAAGCATGAAAATCACTTTAAACATGCTAATTTTAGCTCTAACACTGATGATCAACCTACAAATGTGAACTGACGTTCAAAAATAAAACATTTGAAAACGGACCATTTTCCACATTTCTGAAGCATGACGTAATGGGGGGGTGTTATCTCTTTTGTCAAAAATCAGCCGTTTTTGCTTGAACATTAAATGCCCCCAAATGGTATTTAATTAACTTCCCGAGCCCCTGGAAGCATGAAAATCACTTTAAACATGCTAATTTTAGCTCTAACACTGATGATTCACCTACAAATGTGAACTGACGTTCAAAAATAAAACATTTGAAAACGGACCATTTTCCACATTTCTGAAGCATGACATAATGGGGGGTGTTATCTCTTTTGTCGAAAATCAGCCGTTTTTGCTTGAACTTTAAATGCCTCCAAATAGTATTTAATTCACTTCCCGAGCCCCTGGAAGCATGAAAATCACTTTAAACATGCTAATTTTAGCTCTAACACTGATGATCCACCTACAAATGTGAACTGACGTTCAAAAATAAAACATTTGAAAACAGACCATTTTCCACATTTCTGAAGCATGACGTAATGGGGGGGTGTTATCTCTTTTGTCAAAAATCAGCCGTTTTTGCTTGAACATTAAATGCCTCCAAATGGTATTTAATTACCTTCCCGGGGTGAAGAAACCCTTTTTGAGAACTCAGAGTGAGTAAATTGGCCCTTTTCATGCACTTTTAACCATTCCATAAATCTTGTGTTTAGGGCCCCTGGAAGCATGAAAATCACTTTAAACATGCTAATTTTAGCTCTAACACTGATGATCAACCTACAAATGTGAACTGACGTTCAAAAATAAAACATTTGAAAACGGACCATTTTCCACATTTCTGAAGCACCACGTAATGGGGGGGTGTTATCTCTTTTGTCGAAAATCAGCCGTTTTTGCATGAACATTAAATGACTCCATGTGATATTTAATTAACTTCCCGGGGTGAAGAAACCCGTTTTGAGAACTCAGAGTGAGTAAATTGGCCATTTTCATGCACTTTTAACCATTCCATAAATCTTGTGTTTAGGGCCCCTGGAAGCATGAAAATCACTTTAAACATGCTAATTTTAGCTCTAACACTGATGATTCACCTACAAATGTGAACTGACGTTCAAAAATAAAACATTTGAAAACAGACCATTTTCCACATTTCTGAAGCATGACGTAATGGGGGGGGGTGTTATCTCTTTTGTCAAAAATCAGCCGTTTTTGCTTGAACATTAAATGCCTCCAAATGGTATTTAATTAACTTCCCGGGGGGGAAGAAACCCGTTTTGAGAACTCAGAGTGAGTAAATTGGCCATTTTCATGCACTTTTAACCATTCCATAAATCTTGTGTTTAGGGCCCCTGGAAGCATGAAAATCACTTTAAACATGCTAATTTTAGCTCTAACACTGATGATCCACCTACAAATGTGAACTGACGTTCAAAAATAAAACATTTGAAAACAGACCATTTTCCACATTTCTGAAGCATGACGTAATGGGGGGGGTGTTATCTCTTTTGTCAAAAATCAGCCGTTTTTGCTTGAACATTAAATGCCTCCAAATGGTATTTAATTACCTTCCCGGGGTGAAGAAACCCTTTTTGAGAACTCAGAGTGAGTAATTTGGCCCTTTTCATGCACTTTTAACCATTCCATAAATCTTGTGTTTAGGGCCCCTGGAAGCATGAAAATCACTTTAAACATGCTAATTTTAGCTCTAACACTGATGATCAACCTACAAATGTGAACTGACGTTCAAAAATAAAACATTTGAAAACGGACCATTTTCCACATTTCTGAAGCATGACGTAATGGGGGGGTGTTATCTCTTTTGTCGAAAATCAGCCGTTTTTGCTTGAACATTAAATGACTCCATGTGATATTTAATTAACTTCCCGGGGTGAAGAAACCCGTTTTGAGAACTCAGAGTGAGTAAATTGGCCATTTTCATGCACTTTTAACCATTCCATAAATCTTGTGGTTAGGGCCCCTGGAAGCATGAAAATCACTTTAAACATGCTAATTTTAGCTCTAACACTGATGATCAACCTACAAATGTGAACTGACGTTCAAAAATAAAACATTTGAAAACGGACCATTTTCCACATTTCTGAAGCATGACGTAATGGGGGGGTGTTATCTCTTTTGTCAAAAATCAGCCGTTTTTGCTTGAACATTAAATGCCTCCAAATGGTATTTAATTAACTTCCCGAGCCCCTGGAAGCATGAAAATCACTTTAAACATGCTAATTTTAGCTCTAACACTGATGATTCACCTACAAATGTGAACTGACGTTCAAAAATAAAACATTTGAAAACGGACCATTTTCCACATTTCTGAAGCATGACATAATGGGGGGTGTTATCTCTTTTGTCGAAAATCAGCCGTTTTTGCTTGAACTTTAAATGCCTCCAAATAGTATTTAATTCACTTCCCGAGCCCCTGGAAGCATGAAAATCACTTTAAACATGCTAATTTTAGCTCTAACACTGATGATCCACCTACAAATGTGAACTGACGTTCAAAAATAAAACATTTGAAAACAGACCATTTTCCACATTTCTGAAGCATGACGTAATGGGGGGGTGTTATCTCTTTTGTCAAAAATCAGCCGTTTTTGCTTGAACATTAAATGCCTCCAAATGGTATTTAATTACCTTCCCGGGGTGAAGAAACCCTTTTTGAGAACTCAGAGTGAGTAAATTGGCCCTTTTCATGCACTTTTAACCATTCCATAAATCTTGTGTTTAGGGCCCCTGGAAGCATGAAAATCACTTTAAACATGCTAATTTTAGCTCTAACACTGATGATCAACCTACAAATGTGAACTGACGTTCAAAAATAAAACATTTGAAAACGGACCATTTTCCACATTTCTGAAGCACCACGTAATGGGGGGGTGTTATCTCTTTTGTCGAAAATCAGCCGTTTTTGCTTGAACATTAAATGCCTCCAAATGGTATTTAATTAACTTCCCGGGGTGTAGAAACCCTTTTTGAGAACTCAGAGTGAGTAAATTGGCCCTTTTCATGCACTTTCAACCATTCCATAAATCTTGTGTTTAGGGCCCCTGGAAGCATGAAAATCACTTTAAACATGCTAATTTTAGCTCTAACACTGATGATCCACCTACAAATGTGAACTGACGTTCAAAAATAAAACATTTGAAAACGGACCATTTTCCACATTTCTGAAGCATGACGTAATGGGGGGGTGTTATCTCTTTTGTCAAAAATCAGTCGTTTTTGCTTGAACATAAAATGCCTCCAAATGGTATTTAATTAACTTCCCGGGGTGAAGAAACCCTTTTTGAGAACTCAGAGTGAGTAAATTGGCCCTTTTCATGCACTTTTAACCATTCCATAAATCTTGTGTTTAGGGCCCTTGGAAGCATAAAAATCACTTTAAACATGCTAATTTTAGCTCTAACACTGATGATTCACCTACAAATGTGAACTGACGTTCAAAAATAAAACATTTGAAAACGGACCATTTTCCACATTTCTGAAGCATGACGTAATGGGGGGTGTTATCTCTTTTGTCGAAAATCAGCCGTTTTTGCTTGAACTTTAAATGCCTCCAAATAGTATTTAATTCACTTCCCGAGCCCCTGGAAGCATGCAAATCACTTTAAACATGCTAATTTTAGCTCTAACACTGATGATCCACCTACAAATGTGAACTGACGTTCAAAAATAAAACATTTGAAAACAGACCATTTTCCACATTTCTGAAGCATGACGTAATGGGGGGTGTTATCTCTTTTGTCAAAAATCAGCTGTTTTTGCTTGAACATTAAATGCCTCCAAATGGTATTTAATTAACTTCCCGGGGTGAAGAAACCCTTTTTGAGAACTCAGAGTGACTAAATTGGCCCTTTTCATGCACCTTTAACCATTCCATAAATCTTGTGTTTAGGGCCCCTGGAAGCATGAAAATCACTTTAAACATGCTAATTTTAGCTCTAACACTGATGATCAAACTACAAATGTGAACTGACGTTCAAAAATAAAACATTCGAAAACGGACCATTTTCCACATTTCTGAAGCATGACGTAATGGGGGGTGTTATCTCTTTTGTCAAAAATCAGCCGTTTTTGCTTGAACATTAAATGCCTCCAAATGGTATTTAATTACCTTCCCGGGGTGAAGAAACCCTTTTTGAGAACTCAGAGTGAGTAAATTTACCCTTTTCATGCACTTTTAACCATTCCATAAATCTTGTGTTTAGGGCCCCTGGAAGCATGAAAATCACTTTAAACATGTTAATTTTAGCTGTAACACTGACGATCAACCTACAAATCTGAACTGACGTTCAAAAATAAAACATTTGAAAACGGACCATTTTCCACATTTCTGAAGCATGACGTAATGGGGGGGTGTTATCTCTTTTGTCAAAAATCAGCCGTTTTTGCTTGAACATTAAATGCCTCCAAATGGTATTGAATTCACTTCCCGAGCCCCTGGAAGCATGAAAATCACTTTAAACATGCTAATTTTAGCTCTAACACTGATGATCCACCTACAAATGTGAACTGACGTTCAAAAATAAAACATTTGAAAACGGACCATTTTCCACATTTCTGAAGCATGACGTAATGGGGGGGGTGTTATCTCTTTTGTCAAAAATCAGCCGTTTTTGCTTGAACATTAAATGCCTCCAAATGGTATTTAATTAACTTCCCGAGCCCCTGGAAGCATGAAAATCACTTTAAACATGCTAATTTTAGCTCTAACCCTGATGATCCACCTACAAATGTGAACTGACGTTCAAAAATAAAACATTTGAAAACGGACCATTTTCCACATTTCTGAAGCATGACGTAATGGGGGGTGTTATCTCTTTTGTCGAAAATCAGCCGTTTTTGCTTGAACATTAAATGACTCCATGTGATATTTAATTAACTTCCCGAGCCCCTGGAAGCATGAAAATCACTTTAAACATGCTAATTTTAGCTCTAACACTGATGATCCACCTACAAATGTGAACTGACGTTCAAAAATAAAACATTTGAAAACGGACCATTTTCCACATTTCTGAAGCTAGACGTAATGGGGGGGTGTTATCTCTTTTGTCGAAAATCAGCCGTTTTTGCTTGAACATTAAATGCCTCCAAATGGTATTTAATTAACTTCCCGGGGTGAAGAAACCCTTTTTGAGAACTCAGAGTGAGTAAATTGGCCCTTTTCATGCACTTTTAACCATTCCATAAATCTTGTTTTTAGGGCCCCTGGAAGCATGAAAATCACTTTAAACATGCTAATTTTAGCTCTAACACTGATGATCAACCTACAAATGTGAACTGACATTCACAAATAAAACATTTGAAAACGGACCATTTTCCACATTTCTGAAGCATGACGTAATGGGGGGTGTTATCTCTTTTGTCGAAAATCAGCCGTTTTTGCTTGAACATTAAATGACTCCATGTGATATTTAATTAACTTCCCGAGCCCCTGGAAGCATGAAAATCACTTTAAACATGCTAATTTTAGCTGTAACACTGATGATCCACCTACAAATGTGAACTGACGTTCAAAAATAAAACATTTGAAAACGGACCATTTTCCACATTTCTGAAGCATGACGTAATGGGGGGTGTTATCTCTTTTGTCGAAAATCAGCCGTTTTTGCTTGAACTTTAAATGCCTTCAAATAGTATTTAATTCACTTCCCGAGCCCCTGGAAGCATGAAAATCACTTTAAACATGCTAATTTTAGCTCTAACACTGATGATCCACCTACAAATGTGAACTGACGTTCAAAAATAAAACATTTGAAAACAGACCATTTTCCACATTTCTGAAGCATGACGTAATGGGGGGGGTGTTATCTCTTTTGTCAAAAATCAGCCGTTTTTGCTTGAACATTAAATGCCTCCAAATGGTATTTAATTAACTTCCCGGGGTGAAGAAACCCTTTTTGAGAACTCAGAGTGAGTAAATTGGCCCTTTTCATGCACTTTTAACCATTCCATAAATCTTGTGTTTAGGGCCCCTCGAAGCATGAAAATCACTTTAAACATGCTAATTTTAGCTCTAACACTGATGATCAACCTACAAATGTGAACTGACGTTCAAAAATAAAACATTTGAAAACGGACCATTTTCCACATTTCTGAAGCATGACGTAATGGGGGGGTGTTATCTCTTTTGTCGAAAATCAGCTGTTTTTGCTTGAACATTAAATGCCTCCAAATGGTATTTAATTAACTTCCCGGGGTGAAGAAACCCTTTTTGAGAACTCAGAGTGACTAAATTGGCCCTTTTCATGCACCTTTAACCATTCCATAAATCTTGTGTTTAGGGCCCCTGGAAGCATGAAAATCACTTTAAACATGCTAATTTTAGCTCTAACACTGATGATCAACCTACAAATGTGAACTGACGTTCAAAAATAAAACATTCGAAAACGGACCATTTTCCACATTTCTGAAGCATGACGTAATGGGGGGTGTTATCTCTTTTGTCAAAAATCAGCCGTTTTTGCTTGAACATTAAATGCCTCCAAATGGTATTTAATTAACTTCCCGGGGTGAAGAAACCCTTTTTGAGAACTCAGAGTGAGTAAATTGGCCCTTTTCATGCACTTTTAACCATTCCATAAATCTTGTTTTTAGGGCCCCTGGAAGCATGAAAATCACTTTAAACATGCTAATTTTAGCTCTAACACTGATGATCAACCTACAAATGTGAACTGACATTCACAAATAAAACATTTGAAAACGGACCATTTTCCACATTTCTGAAGCATGACGTAATGGGGGGTGTTATCTCTTTTGTCGAAAATCAGCCGTTTTTGCTTGAACATTAAATGACTCCATGTGATATTTAATTAACTTCCCGAGCCCCTGGAAGCATGAAAATCACTTTAAACATGCTAATTTTAGCTGTAACACTGATGATCCACCTACAAATGTGAACTGACGTTCAAAAATAAAACATTTGAAAACGGACCATTTTCCACATTTCTGAAGCATGACGTAATGGGGGGTGTTATCTCTTTTGTCGAAAATCAGCCGTTTTTGCTTGAACTTTAAATGCCTTCAAATAGTATTTAATTCACTTCCCGAGCCCCTGGAAGCATGAAAATCACTTTAAACATGCTAATTTTAGCTCTAACACTGATGATCCACCTACAAATGTGAACTGACGTTCAAAAATAAAACATTTGAAAACAGACCATTTTCCACATTTCTGAAGCATGACGTAATGGGGGGGGTGTTATCTCTTTTGTCAAAAATCAGCCGTTTTTGCTTGAACATTAAATGCCTCCAAATGGTATTTAATTAACTTCCCGGGGTGAAGAAACCCTTTTTGAGAACTCAGAGTGAGTAAATTGGCCCTTTTCATGCACTTTTAACCATTCCATAAATCTTGTGTTTAGGGCCCCTCGAAGCATGAAAATCACTTTAAACATGCTAATTTTAGCTCTAACACTGATGATCAACCTACAAATGTGAACTGACGTTCAAAAATAAAACATTTGAAAACGGACCATTTTCCACATTTCTGAAGCATGACGTAATGGGGGGGTGTTATCTCTTTTGTCGAAAATCAGCTGTTTTTGCTTGAACATTAAATGCCTCCAAATGGTATTTAATTAACTTCCCGGGGTGAAGAAACCCTTTTTGAGAACTCAGAGTGACTAAATTGGCCCTTTTCATGCACCTTTAACCATTCCATAAATCTTGTGTTTAGGGCCCCTGGAAGCATGAAAATCACTTTAAACATGCTAATTTTAGCTCTAACACTGATGATCAACCTACAAATGTGAACTGACGTTCAAAAATAAAACATTCGAAAACGGACCATTTTCCACATTTCTGAAGCATGACGTAATGGGGGGTGTTATCTCTTTTGTCAAAAATCAGCCGTTTTTGCTTGAACATTAAATGCCTCCAAATGGTATTTAATTAACTTCCCGGGGTGAAGAAACCCTTTTTGAGAACTCAGAGTGAGTAAATTTGCCCTTTTCATGCACTTTTAACCATTCCATAAATCTTGTGTTTAGGGCCCCTGGAAGCATGAAAATCACTTTAAACATGTTAATTTTAGCTGTAACACTGACGATCAACCTACAAATCTGAACTGACGTTCAAAAATAAAACATTTGAAAACGGACCATTTTCCACATTTCTGAAGCATGACGTAATGGGGGGGTGTTATCTCTTTTGTCAAAAATCAGCCGTTTTTGCTTGAACATTAAATGCCTCCAAATGGTATTGAATTCACTTCCCGAGCACCTGGAAGCATGAAAATCACTTTAAACATGCTAATTTTAGCTCTAACACTGATGATCCACCTACAAATGTGAACTGACGTTCAAAAATAAAACATTTGAAAACGGACCATTTTCCACATTTCTGAAGCATGACGTAATGGGGGGGGTGTTATCTCTTTTGTCAAAAATCAGCCATTTTTGCTTGAACATTAAATGCCTCCAAATGGTATTTAATTAACTTCCCGAGCCCCTGGAAGCATGAAAATCACTTTAAACATGCTAATTTTAGCTCTAACATTGATGATCCACCTACAAATGTGAACTGACGTTCAAAAATAAAACATTTGAAAACGGACCATTTTCCACATTTCTGAAGCATGACGTAATGGGGGGCTGTTATCTCTTTTGTCGAAAATCAGCCGTTTTTGCTTGAACATTAAATGCCTCCAAATGGTATTTAATTAACTTCCCGGGGTGAAGAAACCCTTTTTGAGAACTCAGAGTGAGTAAATTGGCCCTTTTCATGCACTTTTAACCATTCCATAAATCTTGTGTTTAGGGCCCCTGGAAGCATGAAAATCACTTTAAACATGCTAATTTTAGCTCTAACACTGATGATCCACCTACAAATGTGAACTGACGTTCAAAAATAAAACATTTGAAAACGGACCATTTTCCACATTTCTGAAGCATGACGTAATGGGGGGTGTTATCTCTTTTGTCAAAATCAGCCGTTTTTGCTTGAACATTAAATGCCTCCAAATGGTATTTAATTAACTTCCCGGGGTGAAGAAACCCTTTTTGAGAACTCAGAGTGAGTAAATTGGCCCTTTTCATGCACTTTTAACCATTCCATATATCTTGTGTTTAGGGCCCCTGGAAGCATGAAAATCACTTTAAACATGCTAATTTTAGCTCTAACACTGATGATCAACCTACAAATGTGAACTGACATTCACAAATAAAACATTTGAAAACGGACCATTTTCCACATTTCTGAAGCATGACGTAATGGGGGGTGTTATCTCTTTTGTCGAAAATCAGCCGTTTTTGCTTGAACATTAAATGACTCCATGTGATATTTAATTAACTTCCCGAGCCCCTGGAAGCATGAAAATCACTTTAAACATGCTAATTTTAGCTGTAACACTGATGATCCACCTACAAATGTGAACTGACGTTCAAAAATAAAACATTTGAAAACGGACCATTTTCCACATTTCTGAAGCATGACGTAATGGGGGGTGTTATCTCTTTTGTCGAAAATCAGCCGTTTTTGCTTGAACTTTAAATGCCTTCAAATAGTATTTAATTCACTTCCCGAGCCCCTGGAAGCATGAAAATCACTTTAAACATGCTAATTTTAGCTCTAACACTGATGATCCACTTACAAATGTGAACTGACGTTCAAAAATAAAACATTTGAAAACAGACCATTTTCCACATTTCTGAAGCATGACGTAATGGGGGGGGTGTTATCTCTTTTGTCAAAAATCAGCCGTTTTTGCTTGAACATTAAATGCCTCCAAATGGTATTTAATTAACTTCCCGGGGTGAAGAAACCCTTTTTGAGAACTCAGAGTGAGTAATTTGGCCCTTTTCATGCACTTTTAACCATTCCATAAATCTTGTGTTTAGGGCCCCTGGAAGCATGAAAATCACTTTAAACATGCTAATTTTAGCTCTAACACTGATGATCAACCTACAAATGTGAACTGACGTTCAAAAATAAAACATTTGAAAACGGACCATTTTCCACATTTCTGAAGCATGACGTAATGGGGGGGTGTTATCTCTTTTGTCGAAAATCAGCCGTTTTTGCTTGAACATTAAATGACTCCATGTGATATTTAATTAACTTCCCGGGGTGAAGAAACCCGTTTTGAGAACTCAGAGTGAGTAAATTGGCCATTTTCATGCACTTTTAACCATTCCATAAATCTTGTGTTTAGGGCCCCTGGAAGCATGAAAATCACTTTAAACATGCTAATTTTAGCTCTAACACTGATGATCAACCTACAAATGTGAACTGACGTTCAAAAATAAAACATTTGAAAACGGACCATTTTCCACATTTCTGAAGCATGACGTAATGGGGGGGTGTTATCTCTTTTGTCAAAAATCAGCCGTTTTTGCTTGAACATTAAATGCCTCCAAATGGTATTTAATTAACTTCCCGAGCCCCTGGAAGCATGAAAATCACTTCAAACATGCTAATTTTAGCTCTAACACTGATGATTCACCTACAAATGTGAACTGACGTTCAAAAATAAAACATTTGAAAACGGACCATTTTCCACATTTCTGAAGCATGACATAATGGGGGGTGTTATCTCTTTTGTCGAAAATCAGCCGTTTTTGCTTGAACTTTAAATGCCTCCAAATAGTATTTAATTCACTTCCCGAGCCCCTGGAAGCATGAAAATCACTTTAAACATGCTAATTTTAGCTCTAACACTGATGATCCACCTACAAATGTGAACTGACGTTCAAAAATAAAACATTTGAAAACAGACCATTTTCCACATTTCTGAAGCATGACGTAATGGGGGGGTGTTATCTCTTTTGTCAAAAATCTGCCGTTTTTGCTTGAACATTAAATGCCTCCAAATGGTATTTAATTAACTTCCCGGGGTGAAGAAACCCTTTTTGAGAACTCAGAGTGAGTAAATTGGCCCTTTTCATGCACTTTTAACCATTCCATAAATCTTGTGTTTAGGGCCCCTGGAAGCATGAAAATCACTTTAAACATGCTAATTTTAGCTCTAACACTGATGATCAAACTACAAATGTGAACTGACGTTCAAAAAAAAAACATTTGAAAACGGACCATTTTCCACATTTCTGAAGCATGACGTAATGGGGGGGTGTTATCTCTTTTGTCGAAAATCAGCCGTTTTTGCATGAACATTAAATGACTCCATGTGATATTTAATTAACTTTCCGGGGTGAAGAAACCCGTTTTGAGAACTCAGAGTGAGTAAATTGGCCATTTTCATGCACTTTTAACCATTCCATAAATCTTGTGTTTAGGGCCCCTGGAAGCATGAAAATCACTTTAAACATGCTAATTTTAGCTCTAACACTGATGATCAACCTACAAATGTGAACTGACGTTCAAAAATAAAACATTTGAAAACGGACCATTTTCCACATTTCTGAAGCATGACGTAATGGGGGGGTGTTATCTCTTTTGTCAAAAATGAGCTGTTTTTGCTTGAACATTAAATGCCTCCAAATGGTATTTAATTAACTTCCCGGGGTGAAGAAACCCTTTTTGAGAACTCAGAGTGAGTAAATTGGCCCTTTTCATGCACTTTTAACCATTCCATAAATCTTGTGTTTAGGGCCCCTGGAAGCATGAAAATCACTTTAAACATGCTAATTTTAGCTCTAACACTGATGATCCACCTACAAATGTGAACTGACGTTCAAAAATAAAACATTTGAAAACGGACCATTTTCCACATTTCTGAAGCATGACGTAATGGGGGGGTGTTATCTCTTTTGTCAAAAATCAGCCGCTTTTGCTTGAACATAAAATGCCTCCAAATGGTATTTAATTAACTTCCCGGGGTGAAGAAACCCTTTTTGAGAACTCAGAGTGAGTAAATTGGCCCTTTTCATGCACTTTTAACCATTCCATAAATCTTGTGTTTAGGGCCCTTGGAAGCATAAAAATCACTTTAAACATGCTAATTTTAGCTCTAACACTGATGATTCACCTACAAATGTGAACTGACGTTCAAAAATAAAACATTTGAAAACGGACCATTTTCCACATTTCTGAAGCATGACGTAATGGGGGGTGTTATCTCTTTTGTCGAAAATCAGCCGTTTTTGCTTGAACTTTAAATGCCTCCAAATAGTATTTAATTCACTTCCCGAGCCCCTGGAAGCATGAAAATCACTTTAAACATGCTAATTTTAGCTCTAACACTGATGATCCACCTACAAATGTGAACTGACGTTCAAAAATAAAACATTTGAAAACAGACCATTTTCCACATTTCTGAAGCATGACGTAATGGGGGGTGTTATCTCTTTTGTCAAAAATCAGCCGTTTTTGCTTGAACATTAAATGCCTCCAAATGGTATTTAATTAACTTCCCGGGGTGAAGAAACCCTTTTTGAGAACTCAGAGTGAGTAAATTGGCCCTTTTCATGCACTTTTAACCATTCCATAAATCTTGTGTTTAGGGCCCCTGGAAGCATGAAAATCACTTTAAACATGCTAATTTTAGCTCTAACACTGATGATCAACCTACAAATGTGAACTGACGTTCAAAAATAAAACATTTGAAAACGGACCATTTTCCACATTTCTGAAGCATGACGTAATGGGGGGGTGTTATCTCTTTTGTCGAAAATCAGCCGTTTTTGCTTGAACATTAAATGACTCCATGTGATATTTAATTAACTTCCCGGGGTGAAGAAACCCGTTTTGAGAACTCAGAGTGAGTAAATTGGCCATTTTCATGCACTTTTAACCATTCCATAAATCTTGTGTTTAGGGCCCCTGGAAGCATGAAAATCACTTTTAACATGCTAATTTTAGCTCTAACACTGATGATCAACCTACAAATGTGAACTGACGTTCAAAAATAAAACATTTGAAAAAGGACCATTTTCCACATTTCTGAAGCATGACGTAATGGGGGGGTGTTATCTCTTTTGTCGAAAATCAGCTGTTTTTGCTTGAACATTAAATGCCTCCAAATGGTATTTAATTAACTTCCCGGGGTGAAGAAACCCTTTTTGAGAACTCAGAGTGACAAAATTGGCCCTTTTCATGCACCTTTAACCATTCCATAAATCTTGTGTTTAGGGCCCCTGGAAGCATGAAAATCACTTTAAACATGCTAATTTTAGCTCTAACACTGATGATCAAACTACAAATGTGAACTGACGTTCAAAAATAAAACATTCGAAAACGGACCATTTTCCACATTTCTGAAGCATGACGTAATGGGGGGTGTTATCTCTTTTGTCAAAAATCAGCCGTTTTTGCTTGAACATTAAATGCCTCCAAATGGTATTTAATTACCTTCCCGGGGTGAAGAAACCCTTTTTGAGAACTCAGAGTGAGTAAATTTACCCTTTTCATGCACTTTTAACCATTCCATAAATCTTGTGTTTAGGGCCCCTGGAAGCATGAAAATCACTTTAAACATGTTAATTTTAGCTGTAACACTGACGATCAACCTACAAATCTGAACTGACGTTCAAAAATAAAACATTTGAAAACGGACCATTTTCCACATTTCTGAAGCATGACGTAATGGGGGGGTGTTATCTCTTTTGTCAAAAATCAGCCGTTTTTGCTTGAACATTAAATGCCTCCAAATGGTATTGAATTCACTTCCTGAGCCCCTGGAAGCATGAAAATCACTTTAAACATGCTAATTTTAGCTCTAACACTGATGATCCACCTACAAATGTGAACTGACGTTCAAAAATAAAACATTTGAAAACGGACCATTTTCCACATTTCTGAAGCATGACGTAATGGGGGGGGTTGTTATCTCTTTTGTCAAAAATCAGCCGTTTTTGCTTGAACATTAAATGCCTCCAAATGGTATTTAATTAACTTCCCGAGCCCCTGGAAGCATGAAAATCACTTTAAACATGCTAATATTAGCTCTAACCCTGATGATCCACCTACAAATGTGAACTGACGTTCAAAAATAAAACATTTGAAAACGGACCATTTTCCACATTTCTGAAGCATGACGTAATGGGGGGTGTTATCTCTTTTGTCGAAAATCAGCCGTTTTTGCTTGAACATTAAATGACTCCATGTGATATTTAATTAACTTCCCGAGCCCCTGGAAGCATGAAAATCACTTTAAACATGCTAATTTTAGCTCTAACACTGATGATCAACCTACAAATGTGAACTGACGTTCAAAAATAATACATTCGAAAACGGACCATTTTCCACATTTCTGAAGCATGACGTAATGGGGGGTGTTATCTCTTTTGTCAAAAATCAGCCGTTTTTGCTTGAACATTAAATGCCTCCAAATGGTATTTAATTAACTTCCCGGGATGAAGAAACCCTTTTTGAGAACTCAGAGTGAGTAAATTGGCCCTTTTCATGCACTTTTAACCATTCCATAAATCTTGTGTTTAGGGCCCCTCGAAGCATGAAAATCACTTTAAACATGCTAATTTTAGCTCTAACACTGATGATCAACCTACAAATGTGAACTGACGTTCAAAAATAAAACATTTGAAAACGGACCATTTTCCAAATTTCTGAAGCATGACGTAATGGGGGGGTGTTATCTCTTTTGTCGAAAATCAGCCGTTTTTGCTTGAACATTAAATGACTCCATGTGATATTTAATTAACTTCCCGGGGTGAAGAAACCCGTTTTGAGAACTCAGAGTGAGTAAATTGGCCATTTTCATGCACTTTTAACCATTCCATAAATCTTGTGTTTAGGGCCCCTGGAAGCATGAAAATCACTTTAAACATGCTAATTTTAGCTCTAACACTGATGATCAACCTACAAATGTGAACTGACGTTCAAAAATAAAACATTTGAAAACGGACCATTTTCCACATTTCTGAAGCATGACGTAATGGGGGGGTGTTATCTCTTTTGTCGAAAATCAGCTGTTTTTGCTTGAACATTAAATGCCTCCAAATGGTATTTAATTAACTTCCCGGGGTGAAGAAACCCTTTTTGAGAACTCAGAGTGACTAAATTGGCCCTTTTCATGCACCTTTAACCATTCCATAAATCTTGTGTTTAGGGCCCCTGGAAGCATGAAAATCACTTTAAACATGCTAATTTTAGCTCTAACACTGATGATCAACCTACAAATGTGAACTGACGTTCAAAAATAAAACATTCGAAAACGGACCATTTTCCACATTTCTGAAGCATGACGTAATGGGGGGTGTTATCTCTTTTGTCAAAAATCAGCCGTTTTTGCTTGAACATTAAATGCCTCCAAATGGTATTTAATTAACTTCCCGGGGTGAAGAAACCCTTTTTGAGAACTCAGAGTGAGTAAATTTGCCCTTTTCATGCACTTTTAACCATTCCATAAATCTTGTGTTTAGGGCCCCTGGAAGCATGAAAATCACTTTAAACATGTTAATTTTAGCTGTAACACTGACGATCAACCTACAAATCTGAACTGACGTTCAAAAATGAAACATTTGAAAACGGACCATTCTCCACATTTCTGAAGCATGACGTAATGGGGGGGTGTTATCTCTTTTGTCAAAAATCAGCCGTTTTTGCTTGAACATTAAATGCCTCCAAATGGTATTGAATTCACTTCCCGAGCCCCTGGAAGCATGAAAATCACTTTAAACATGCTAATTTTAGCTCTAACACTGATGATCCACCTACAAATGTGAACTGACGTTCAAAAATAAAACATTTGAAAACGAACCATTTTCCACATTTCTGAAGCATGACGTAATGGGGGGGGTGTTATCTCTTTTGTCAAAAATCAGCCATTTTTGCTTGAACATTAAATGCCTCCAAATGGTATTTAATTAACTTCCCGAGCCCCTGGAAGCATGAAAATCACTTTAAACATGCTAATTTTAGCTCTAACACTGATGATCCACCTACAAATGTGAACTGACGTTCACAAATAAAACATTTGAAAACGGACCATTTTCCACATTTCTGAAGCATGACGTAATGGGGGGCTGTTATCTCTTTTGTCGAAAATCAGCCGTTTTTGCTTGAACATTAAATGCCTCCAAATGGTATTTAATTAACTTCCCGGGGTGAAGAAACCCTTTTTGAGAACTCAGAGTGAGTAAATTGGCCCTTTTCATGCACTTTTAACCATTCCATAAATCTTGTGTTTAGGGCCCCTGGAAGCATGAAAATCACTTTAAACATGCTAATTTTAGCTCTAACACTGATGATCCACCTACAAATGTGAACTGACGTTCAAAAATAAAACATTTGAAAATGGACCATTTTCCACATTTCTGAAGCATGACGTAATGGGGGGTGTTATCTCTTTTGTCAAAATCAGCCGTTTTTGCTTGAACATTAAATGCCTCCAAATGGTATTTAATTAACTTCCCGGGGTGAAGAAACCCTTTTTGAGAACTCAGAGTGAGTAAATTGGCCCTTTTCATGCACTTTTAACCATTCCATAAATCTTGTGTTTAGGGCCCCTGGAAGCATGAAAATCACTTTAAACATGCTAATTTTAGCTCTAACACTGATGATCAACCTACAAATGTGAACTGACATTCACAAATAAAACATTTGAAAACGGACCATTTTCCACATTTCTGAAGCATGACGTAATGGCGGGTGTTATCTCTTTTGTCGAAAATCAGCCGTTTTTGCTTGAACATTAAATGACTCCATGTGATATTTAATTAACTTCCCGAGCCCCTGGAAGCATGAAAATCACTTTAAACATGCTAATTTTAGCTGTAACACTGATGATCCACCTACAAATGTGAACTGACGTTCAAAAATAAAACATTTGAAAACGGACCATTTTCCACATTTCTGAAGCATGACATAATGGGGGGTGTTATCTCTTTTGTCGAAAATCAGCCGTTTTTGCTTGAACTTTAAATGCCTTCAAATAGTATTTAATTCACTTCCCGAGCCCCTGGAAGCATGAAAATCACTTTAAACATGCTAATTTTAGCTCTAACACTGATGATTCACCTACAAATGTGAACTGACGTTCAAAAATAAAACATTTGAAAACAGACCATTTTCCACATTTCTGAAGCATGACGTAATGGGGGGGGTGTTATCTCTTTTGTCAAAAATCAGCCGTTTTTGCTTGAACATTAAATGCCTCCAAATGGTATTTAATTAACTTCCCGGGGGGGAAGAAACCCGTTTTGAGAACTCAGAGTGAGTAAATTGGCCATTTTCATGCACTTCTAACCATTCCATAAATCTTGTGTTTAGGGCCCCTGGAAGCATGAAAATCACTTTAAACATGCTAATTTTAGCTCTAACACTGATGATCCACCTACAAATGTGAACTGACGTTCAAAAATAAAACATTTGAAAACAGACCATTTTCCACATTTCTGAAGCATGACGTAATGGGGGGGGTGTTATCTCTTTTGTCAAAAATCAGCCGTTTTTGCTTGAACATTAAATGCCTCCAAATGGTATTTAATTAACTTCCCGGGGTGAAGAAACCCTTTTTGAGAACTCAGAGTGAGTAATTTGGCCCTTTTCATGCACTTTTAACCATTCCATAAATCTTGTGTTTAGGGCCCCTGGAAGCATGAAAATCACTTTAAACATGCTAATTTTAGCTCTAACACTGATGATCAACCTACAAATGTGAACTGACGTTCAAAAATAAAACATTTGAAAACGGACCATTTTCCACATTTCTGAAGCATGACGTAATGGGGGGGTGTTATCTCTTTTGTCGAAAATCAGCCGTTTTTGCTTGAACATTAAATGACTCCATGTGATATTTAATTAACTTCCCGGGGTGAAGAAACCCGTTTTGAGAACTCAGAGTGAGTAAATTGGCCATTTTCATGCACTTTTAACCATTCCATAAATCTTGTGGTTAGGGCCCCTGGAAGCATGAAAATCACTTTAAACATGCTAATTTTAGCTCTAACACTGATGATCAACCTACAAATGTGAACTGACGTTCAAAAATAAAACATTTGAAAACGGACCATTTTCCACATTTCTGAAGCATGACGTAATGGGGGGGTGTTATCTCTTTTGTCAAAAATCAGCCGTTTTTGCTTGAACATTAAATGCCTCCAAATGGTATTTAATTAACTTCCCGAGCCCCTGGAAGCATGAAAATCACTTTAAACATGCTAATTTTAGCTCTAACACTGATGATTCACCTACAAATGTGAACTGACGTTCAAAAATAAAACATTTGAAAACGGACCATTTTCCACATTTCTGAAGCATGACATAATGGGGGGTGTTATCTCTTTTGTCGAAAATCAGCCGTTTTTGCTTGAACTTTAAATGCCTCCAAATAGTATTTAATTCACTTCCCGAGCCCCTGGAAGCATGAAAATCACTTTAAACATGCTAATTTTAGCTCTAACACTGATGATCCACCTACAAATGTGAACTGACGTTCAAAAATAAAACATTTGAAAACAGACCATTTTCCACATTTCTGAAGCATGACGTAATGGGGGGGTGTTATCTCTTTTGTCAAAAATCAGCCGTTTTTGCTTGAACATTAAATGCCTCCAAATGGTATTTAATTACCTTCCCGGGGTGAAGAAACCCTTTTTGAGAACTCAGAGTGAGTAAATTGGCCCTTTTCATGCACTTTTAACCATTCCATAAATCTTGTGTTTAGGGCCCCTGGAAGCATGAAAATCACTTTAAACATGCTAATTTTAGCTCTAACACTGATGATCAACCTACAAATGTGAACTGACGTTCAAAAATAAAACATTTGAAAACGGACCATTTTCCACATTTCTGAAGCACCACGTAATGGGGGGGTGTTATCTCTTTTGTCGAAAATCAGCCGTTTTTGCATGAACATTAAATGACTCCATGTGATATTTAATTAACTTCCCGGGGTGAAGAAACCCGTTTTGAGAACTCAGAGTGAGTAAATTGGCCATTTTCATGCACTTTTAACCATTCCATAAATCTTGTGTTTAGGGCCCCTGGAAGCATGAAAATCACTTTAAACATGCTAATTTTAGCTCTAACACTGATGATTCACCTACAAATGTGAACTGACGTTCAAAAATAAAACATTTGAAAACAGACCATTTTCCACATTTCTGAAGCATGACGTAATGGGGGGGGTGTTATCTCTTTTGTCAAAAATCAGCCGTTTTTGCTTGAACATTAAATGCCTCCAAATGGTATTTAATTAACTTCCCGGGGGGGAAGAAACCCGTTTTGAGAACTCAGAGTGAGTAAATTGGCCATTTTCATGCACTTTTAACCATTCCATTAATCTTGTGTTTAGGGCCCCTGGAAGCATGAAAATCACTTTAAACATGCTAATTTTAGCTCTAACACTGATGATCCACCTACAAATGTGAACTGACGTTCAAAAATAAAACATTTGAAAACAGACCATTTTCCACATTTCTGAAGCATGACGTAATGGGGGGGGTGTTATCTCTTTTGTCAAAAATCAGCCGTTTTTGCTTGAACATTAAATGCCTCCAAATGGTATTTAATTAACTTCCCGGGGTGAAGAAACCCTTTTTGAGAACTCAGAGTGAGTAATTTGGCCCTTTTCATGCACTTTTAACCATTCCATAAATCTTGTGTTTAGGGCCCCTGGAAGCATGAAAATCACTTTAAACATGCTAATTTTAGCTCTAACACTGATGATCAACCTACAAATGTGAACTGACGTTCAAAAATAAAACATTTGAAAACGGACCATTTTCCACATTTCTGAAGCATGACGTAATGGGGGGGTGTTATCTCTTTTGTCGAAAATCAGCCGTTTTTGCTTGAACATTAAATGACTCCATGTGATATTTAATTAACTTCCCGGGGTGAAGAAACCCGTTTTGAGAACTCAGAGTGAGTAAATTGGCCATTTTCATGCACTTTTAACCATTCCATAAATCTTGTGGTTAGGGCCCCTGGAAGCATAAAAATCACTTTAAACATGCTAATTTTAGCTCTAACACTGATGATCAACCTACAAATGTGAACTGACGTTCAAAAATAAAACATTTGAAAACGGACCATTTTCCACATTTCTGAAGCATGACGTAATGGGGGGGTGTTATCTCTTTTGTCAAAAATCAGCCGTTTTTGCTTGAACATTAAATGCTTCCAAATGGTATTTAATTAACTTCCCGAGCCCCTGGAAGCATGAAAATCACTTTAAACATGCTAATTTTAGCTCTAACACTGATGATTCACCTACAAATGTGAACTGACGTTCAAAAATAAAACATTTGAAAACGGACCATTTTCCACATTTCTGAAGCATGACATAATGGGGGGTGTTATCTCTTTTGTCGAAAATCAGCCGTTTTTGCTTGAACTTTAAATGCCTCCAAATAGTATTTAATTCACTTCCCGAGCCCCTGGAAGCATGAAAATCACTTTAAACATGCTAATTTTAGCTCTAACACTGATGATCCACCTACAAATGTGAACTGACGTTCAAAAATAAAACATTTGAAAACAGACCATTTTCCACATTTCTGAAGCATGACGTAATGGGGGGGTGTTATCTCTTTTGTCAAAAATCAGCCGTTTTTGCTTGAACATTAAATGCCTCCAAATGGTATTTAATTACCTTCCCGGGGTGAAGAAACCCTTTTTGAGAACTCAGAGTGAGTAAATTGGCCCTTTTCATGCACTTTTAACCATTCCATAAATCTTGTGTTTAGGGCCCCTGGAAGCATGAAAATCACTTTAAACATGCTAATTTTAGCTCTAACACTGATGATCAACCTACAAATGTGAACTGACGTTCAAAAATAAAACATTTGAAAACGGACCATTTTCCACATTTCTGAAGCACCACGTAATGGGGGGGTGTTATCTCTTTTGTCGAAAATCAGCCGTTTTTGCTTGAACATTAAATGCCTCCAAATGGTATTTAATTAACTTCCCGGGGTGTAGAAACCCTTTTTGAGAACTCAGAGTGAGTAAATTGGCCCTTTTCATGCACTTTCAACCATTCCATAAATCTTGTGTTTAGGGCCCCTGGAAGCATGAAAATCACTTTAAACATGCTAATTTTAGCTCTAACACTGATGATCCACCTACAAATGTGAACTGACGTTCAAAAATAAAACATTTGAAAACGGACCATTTTCCACATTTCTGAAGCATGACGTAATGGGGGGGTGTTATCTCTTTTGTCAAAAATCAGTCGTTTTTGCTTGAACATAAAATGCCTCCAAATGGTATTTAATTAACTTCCCGGGGTGAAGAAACCCTTTTTGAGAACTCAGAGTGAGTAAATTGGCCCTTTTCATGCACTTTTAACCATTCCATAAATCTTGTGTTTAGGGCACTTGGAAGCATAAAAATCACTTTAAACATGCTAATTTTAGCTCTAACACTGATGATTCACCTACAAATGTGAACTGACGTTCAAAAATAAAACATTTGAAAACGGACCATTTTCCACATTTCTGAAGCATGACGTAATGGGGGGTGTTATCTCTTTTGTCGAAAATCAGCCGTTTTTGCTTGAACTTTAAATGCCTCCAAATAGTATTTAATTCACTTCCCGAGCCCCTGGAAGCATGAAAATCACTTTAAACATGCTAATTTTAGCTCTAACACTGATGATCCACCTACAAATGTGAACTGACGTTCAAAAATAAAACATTTGAAAACAGACCATTTTCCACATTTCTGAAGCATGACGTAATGGGGGGTGTTATCTCTTTTGTCAAAAATCAGCCGTTTTTGCTTGAACATTAAATGCCTCCAAATGGTATTTAATTAACTTCCCGGGGTGAAGAAACCCTTTTTGAGAACTCAGAGTGAGTAAATTGGCCCTTTTCATGCACTTTTAACCATTCCATAAATCTTGTGTTTAGGGCCCCTGGAAGCATGAAAATCACTTTAAACATGCTAATTTTAGCTCTAACACTGATGATCAACCTACAAATGTGAACTGACGTTCAAAAATAAAACATTTGAAAACGGACCATTTTCCACATTTCTGAAGCATGACGTAATGGGGGGGTGTTATCTCTTTTGTCGAAAATCAGCCGTTTTTGCTTGAACATTAAATGACTCCATGTGATATTTAATTAACTTCCCGGGGTGAAGAAACCCGTTTTGAGAACTCAGAGTGAGTAAATTGGCCATTTTCATGCACTTTTAACCATTCCATAAATCTTGTGTTTAGGGCCCCTGGAAGCATGAAAATCACTTTTAACATGCTAATTTTAGCTCTAACACTGATGATCAACCTACAAATGTGAACTGACGTTCAAAAATAAAACATTTGAAAAAGGACCATTTTCCACATTTCTGAAGCATGACGTAATGGGGGGGTGTTATCTCTTTTGTCGAAAATCAGCTGTTTTTGCTTGAACATTAAATGCCTCCAAATGGTATTTAATTAACTTCCCGGGGTGAAGAAACCCTTTTTGAGAACTCAGAGTGACTAAATTGGCCCTTTTCATGCACCTTTAACCATTCCATAAATCTTGTGTTTAGGGCCCCTGGAAGCATGAAAATCACTTTAAACATGCTAATTTTAGCTCTAACACTGATGATCAAACTACAAATGTGAACTGACGTTCAAAAATAAAACATTCGAAAACGGACCATTTTCCACATTTCTGAAGCATGACGTAATGGGGGGTGTTATCTCTTTTGTCAAAAATCAGCCGTTTTTGCTTGAACATTAAATGCCTCCAAATGGTATTTAATTACCTTCCCGGGGTGAAGAAACCCTTTTTGAGAACTCAGAGTGAGTAAATTTACCCTTTTCATGCACTTTTAACCATTCCATAAATCTTGTGTTTAGGGCCCCTGGAAGCATGAAAATCACTTTAAACATGTTAATTTTAGCTGTAACACTGACGATCAACCTACAAATCTGAACTGACGTTCAAAAATAAAACATTTGAAAACGGACCATTTTCCACATTTCTGAAGCATGACGTAATGGGGGGGTGTTATCTCTTTTGTCAAAAATCAGCCGTTTTTGCTTGAACATTAAATGCCTCCAAATGGTATTGAATTCACTTCCCGAGCCCCTGGAAGCATGAAAATCACTTTAAACATGCTAATTTTAGCTCTAACACTGATGATCCACCTACAAATGTGAACTGACGTTCAAAAATAAAACATTTGAAAACGGACCATTTTCCACATTTCTGAAGCATGACGTAATGGGGGGGGTGTTATCTCTTTTGTCAAAAATCAGCCGTTTTTGCTTGAACATTAAATGCCTCCAAATGGTATTTAATTAACTTCCCGAGCCCCTGGAAGCATGAAAATCACTTTAAACATGCTAATTTTAGCTCTAACCCTGATGATCCACCTACAAATGTGAACTGACGTTCAAAAATAAAACATTTGAAAACGGACCATTTTCCACATTTCTGAAGCATGACGTAATGGGGGGTGTTATCTCTTTTGTCGAAAATCAGCCGTTTTTGCTTGAACATTAAATGACTCCATGTGATATTTAATTAACTTCCCGAGCCCCTGGAAGCATGAAAATCACTTTAAACATGCTAATTTTAGCTCTAACACTGATGATCCACCTACAAATGTGAACTGACGTTCAAAAATAAAACATTTGAAAACGGACCATTTTCCACATTTCTGAAGCTAGACGTAATGGGGGGGTGTTATCTCTTTTGTCGAAAATCAGCCGTTTTTGCTTGAACATTAAATGCCTCCAAATGGTATTTAATTAACTTCCCGGGGTGAAGAAACCCTTTTTGAGAACTCAGAGTGAGTAAATTGGCCCTTTTCATGCACTTTTAACCATTCCATAAATCTTGTGTTTAGGGCCCCTGGAAGCATGAAAATCACTTTAAACATGCTAATTTTAGCTCTAACACTGATGATCAACCTACAAATGTGAACTGACATTCACAAATAAAACATTTGAAAACGGACCATTTTCCACATTTCTGAAGCATGACGTAATGGGGGGTGTTATCTCTTTTGTCGAAAATCAGCCGTTTTTGCTTGAACATTAAATGACTCCATGTGATATTTAATTAACTTCCCGAGCCCCTGGAAGCATGAAAATCACTTTAAACATGCTAATTTTAGCTGTAACACTGATGATCCACCTACAAATGTGAACTGACGTTCAAAAATAAAACATTTGAAAACGGACCATTTTCCACATTTCTGAAGCATGACGTAATGGGGGGTGTTATCTCTTTTGTCGAAAATCAGCCGTTTTTGCTTGAACTTTAAATGCCTTCAAATAGTATTTAATTCACTTCCCGAGCCCCTGGAAGCATGAAAATCACTTTAAACATGCTAATTTTAGCTCTAACACTGATGATCCACCTACAAATGTGAACTGACGTTCAAAAATAAAACATTTGAAAACAGACCATTTTCCACATTTCTGAAGCATGACGTAATGGGGGGGGTGTTATCTCTTTTGTCAAAAATCAGCCGTTTTTGCTTGAACATTAAATGCCTCCAAATGGTATTTAATTAACTTCCCGGGGTGAAGAAACCCTTTTTGAGAACTCAGAGTGAGTAAATTGGCCCTTTTCATGCACTTTTAACCATTCCATAAATCTTGTGTTTAGGGCCCCTCGAAGCATGAAAATCACTTTAAACATGCTAATTTTAGCTCTAACACTGATGATCAACCTACAAATGTGAACTGACGTTCAAAAATAAAACATTCGAAAACGGACCATTTTCCACATTTCTGAAGCATGACGTAATGGGGGGTGTTATCTCTTTTGTCAAAAATCAGCCGTTTTTGCTTGAACATTAAATGCCTCCAAATGGTATTTAATTAACTTCCCGGGGTGAAGAAACCCTTTTTGAGAACTCAGAGTGAGTAAATTTGCCCTTTTCATGCACTTTTAACCATTCCATAAATCTTGTGTTTAGGGCCCCTGGAAGCATGAAAATCACTTTAAACATGTTAATTTTAGCTGTAACACTGACGATCAACCTACAAATCTGAACTGACGTTCAAAAATAAAACATTTGAAAACGGACCATTTTCCACATTTCTGAAGCATGACGTAATGGGGGGGTGTTATCTCTTTTGTCAAAAATCAGCCGTTTTTGCTTGAACATTAAATGCCTCCAAATGGTATTGAATTCACTTCCCGAGCACCTGGAAGCATGAAAATCACTTTAAACATGCTAATTTTAGCTCTAACACTGATGATCCACCTACAAATGTGAACTGACGTTCAAAAATAAAACATTTGAAAACGGACCATTTTCCACATTTCTGAAGCATGACGTAATGGGGGGGGTGTTATCTCTTTTGTCAAAAATCAGCCATTTTTGCTTGAACATTAAATGCCTCCAAATGGTATTTAATTAACTTCCTGAGCCCCTGGAAGCATGAAAATCACTTTAAACATGCTAATTTTAGCTCTAACACTGATGATCCACCTACAAATGTGAACTGACGTTCAAAAATAAAACATTTGTAAACGGACCATTTTCCACATTTCTGAAGCATGACGTAATGGGGGGCTGTTATCTCTTTTGTCGAAAATCAGCCGTTTTTGCTTGAACATTAAATGCCTCCAAATGGTATTTAATTAACTTCCCGGGGTGAAGAAACCCTTTTTGAGAACTCAGAGTGAGTAAATTGGCCCTTTTCATGCACTTTTAACCATTCCATAAATCTTGTGTTTAGGGCCCCTGGAAGCATGAAAATCACTTTAAACATGCTAATTTTAGCTCTAACACTGATGATCCACCTACAAATGTGAACTGACGTTCAAAAATAAAACATTTGAAAACGGACCATTTTCCACATTTCTGAAGCATGACGTAATGGGGGGTGTTATCTCTTTTGTCAAAATCAGCCGTTTTTGCTTGAACATTAAATGCCTCCAAATGGTATTTAATTAACTTCCCGGGGTGAAGAAACCCTTTTTGAGAACTCAGAGTGAGTAAATTGGCCCTTTTCATGCACTTTTAACCATTCCATATATCTTGTGTTTAGGGCCCCTGGAAGCATGAAAATCACTTTAAAAATGCTAATTTTAGCTCTAACACTGATGATCAACCTACAAATGTGAACTGACATTCACAAATAAAACATTTGAAAACGGACCATTTTCCACATTTCTGAAGCATGACGTAATGGGGGGTGTTATCTCTTTTGTCGAAAATCAGCCGTTTTTGCTTGAACATTAAATGACTCCATGTGATATTTAATTAACTTCCCGAGCCCCTGGAAGCATGAAAATCACTTTAAACATGCTAATTTTAGCTGTAACACTGATGATCCACCTACAAATGTGAACTGACGTTCAAAAATAAAACATTTGAAAACGGACCATTTTCCACATTTCTGAAGCATGACGTAATGGGGGGTGTTATCTCTTTTGTCGAAAATCAGCCGTTTTTGCTTGAACTTTAAATGCCTTCAAATAGTATTTAATTCACTTCCCGAGCCCCTGGAAGCATGAAAATCACTTTAAACATGCTAATTTTAGCTCTAACACTGATGATCCACCTACAAATGTGAACTGACGTTCAAAAATAAAACATTTGAAAACAGACCATTTTCCACATTTCTGAAGCATGACGTAATGGGGGGGGTGTTATCTCTTTTGTCAAAAATCAGCCGTTTTTGCTTGAACATTAAATGCCTCCAAATGGTATTTAATTAACTTCCCGGGGTGAAGAAACCCTTTTTGAGAACTCAGAGTGAGTAATTTGGCCCTTTTCATGCACTTTTAACCATTCCATAAATCTTGTGTTTAGGGCCCCTGGAAGCATGAAAATCACTTTAAACATGCTAATTTTAGCTCTAACACTGATGATCAACCTACAAATGTGAACTGACGTTCAAAAATAAAACATTTGAAAACGGACCATTTTCCACATTTCTGAAGCATGACGTAATGGGGGGGTGTTATCTCTTTTGTCGAAAATCAGCCGTTTTTGCTTGAACATTAAATGACTCCATGTGATATTTAATTAACTTCCCGGGGTGAAGAAACCCGTTTTGAGAACTCAGAGTGAGTAAATTGGCCATTTTCATGCACTTTTAACCATTCCATAAATCTTGTGTTTAGGGCCCCTGGAAGCATGAAAATCACTTTAAACATGCTAATTTTAGCTCTAACACTGATGATCAACCTACAAATGTGAACTGACGTTCAAAAATAAAACATTTGAAAACGGACCATTTTCCACATTTCTGAAGCATGACGTAATGGGGGGGTGTTATCTCTTTTGTCAAAAATCAGCCGTTTTTGCTTGAACATTAAATGCCTCCAAATGGTATTTAATTAACTTCCCGAGCCCCTGGAAGCATGAAAATCACTTCAAACATGCTAATTTTAGCTCTAACACTGATGATTCACCTACAAATGTGAACTGACGTTCAAAAATAAAACATTTGAAAACGGACCATTTTCCACATTTCTGAAGCATGACATAATGGGGGGTGTTATCTCTTTTGTCGAAAATCAGCCGTTTTTGCTTGAACTTTAAATGCCTCCAAATAGTATTTAATTCACTTCCCGAGCCCCTGGAAGCATGAAAATCACTTTAAACATGCTAATTTTAGCTCTAACACTGATGATCCACCTACAAATGTGAACTGACGTTCAAAAATAAAACATTTGAAAACAGACCATTTTCCACATTTCTGAAGCATGACGTAATGGGGGGGTGTTATCTCTTTTGTCAAAAATCAGCCGTTTTTGCTTGAACATTAAATGCCTCCAAATGGTATTTAATTAACTTCCCGGGGTGAAGAAACCCTTTTTGAGAACTCAGAGTGAGTAAATTGGCCCTTTTCATGCACTTTTAACCATTCCATAAATCTTGTGTTTAGGGCCCCTGGAAGCATGAAAATCACTTTAAACATGCTAATTTTAGCTCTAACACTGATGATCAAACTACAAATGTGAACTGACGTTCAAAAATAAAACATTTGAAAACGGACCATTTTCCACATTTCTGAAGCATGACGTAATGGGGGGGTGTTATCTCTTTTTTCGAAAATCAGCCGTTTTTGCATGAACATTAAATGACTCCATGTGATATTTAATTAACTTTCCGGGGTGAAGAAACCCGTTTTGAGAACTCAGAGTGAGTAAATTGGCCATTTTCATGCACTTTTAACCATTCCATAAATCTTGTGTTTAGGGCCCCTGGAAGCATGAAAATCACTTTAAACATGCTAATTTTAGCTCTAACACTGATGATCAACCTACAAATGTGAACTGACGTTCAAAAATAAAACATTTGAAAACGGACCATTTTCCACATTTCTGAAGCATGACGTAATGGGGGGGTGTTATCTCTTTTGTCAAAAATGAGCTGTTTTTGCTTGAACATTAAATGCCTCCAAATGGTATTTAATTAACTTCCCGGGGTGAAGAAACCCTTTTTGAGAACTCAGAGTGAGTAAATTGGCCCTTTTCATGCACTTTTAACCATTCCATAAATCTTGTGTTTAGGGCCCCTGGAAGCATGAAAATCACTTTAAACATGCTAATTTTAGCTCTAACACTGATGATCCACCTACAAATGTGAACTGACGTTCAAAAATAAAACATTTGAAAACGGACCATTTTCCACATTTCTGAAGCATGACGTAATGGGGGGGTGTTATCTCTTTTGTCAAAAATCAGCCGTTTTTGCTTGAACATAAAATGCCTCCAAATGGTATTTAATTAACTTCCCGGGGTGAAGAAACCCTTTTTGAGAACTCAGAGTGAGTAAATTGGCCCTTTTCATGCACTTTTAACCATTCCATAAATCTTGTGTTTAGGGCCCTTGGAAGCATAAAAATCACTTTAAACATGCTAATTTTAGCTCTAACACTGATGATTCACCTACAAATGTGAACTGACGTTCAAAAATAAAACATTTGAAAACGGACCATTTTCCACATTTCTGAAGCATGACGTAATGGGGGGTGTTATCTCTTTTGTCGAAAATCAGCTGTTTTTGCTTGAACTTTAAATGCCTCCAAATAGTATTTAATTCACTTCCCGAGCCCCTGGAAGCATGAAAATCACTTTAAACATGCTAATTTTAGCTCTAACACTGATGATCCACCTACAAATGTGAACTGACGTTCAAAAATAAAACATTTGAAAACAGACCATTTTCCACATTTCTGAAGCATGACGTAATGGGGGGTGTTATCTCTTTTGTCAAAAATCAGCCGTTTTTGCTTGAACATTAAATGCCTCCAAATGGTATTTAATTAACTTCCCGGGGTGAAGAAACCCTTTTTGAGAACTCAGAGTGAGTAAATTGGCCCTTTTCATGCACTTTTAACCATTCCATAAATCTTGTGTTTAGGGCCCCTGGAAGCATGAAAATCACTTTAAACATGCTAATTTTAGCTCTAACACTGATGATCAACCTACAAATGTGAACTGACGTTCAAAAATAAAACATTTGAAAACGGACCATTTTCCACATTTCTGAAGCATGACGTAATGGGGGGGTGTTATCTCTTTTGTCGAAAATCAGCCGTTTTTGCTTGAACATTAAATGACTCCATGTGATATTTAATTAACTTCCCGGGGTGAAGAAACCCGTTTTGAGAACTCAGAGTGAGTAAATTGGCCATTTTCATGCACTTTTAACCATTCCATAAATCTTGTGTTTAGGGCCCCTGGAAGCATGAAAATCACTTTTAACATGCTAATTTTAGCTCTAACACTGATGATCAACCTACAAATGTGAACTGACGTTCAAAAATAAAACATTTGAAAAAGGACCATTTTCCACATTTCTGAAGCATGACGTAATGGGGGGGTGTTATCTCTTTTGTCGAAAATCAGCTGTTTTTGCTTGAACATTAAATGCCTCCAAATGGTATTTAATTAACTTCCCGGGGTGAAGAAACCCTTTTTGAGAACTCAGAGTGACAAAATTGGCCCTTTTCATGCACCTTTAACCATTCCATAAATCTTGTGTTTAGGGCCCCTGGAAGCATGAAAATCACTTTAAACATGCTAATTTTAGCTCTAACACTGATGATCAAACTACAAATGTGAACTGACGTTCAAAAATAAAACATTCGAAAATGGACCATTTTCCACATTTCTGAAGCATGACGTAATGGGGGGTGTTATCTCTTTTGTCAAAAATCAGCCGTTTTTGCTTGAACATTAAATGCCTCCAAATGGTATTTAATTACCTTCCCGGGGTGAAGAAACCCTTTTTGAGAACTCAGAGTGAGTAAATTTACCCTTTTCATGCACTTTTAACCATTCCATAAATCTTGTGTTTAGGGCCCCTGGAAGCATGAAAATCACTTTAAACATGTTAATTTTAGCTGTAACACTGACGATCAACCTACAAATCTGAACTGACGTTCAAAAATAAAACATTTGAAAACGGACCATTTTCCACATTTCTGAAGCATGACGTAATGGGGGGGTGTTATCTCTTTTGTCAAAAATCAGCCGTTTTTGCTTGAACATTAAATGCCTCCAAATGGTATTGAATTCACTTCCTGAGCCCCTGGAAGCATGAAAATCACTTTAAACATGCTAATTTTAGCTCTAACACTGATGATCCACCTACAAATGTGAACTGACGTTCAAAAATAAAACATTTGAAAACGGACCATTTTCCACATTTCTGAAGCATGACGTAATGGGGGGGGGTGTTATCTCTTTTGTCAAAAATCAGCCGTTTTTGCTTGAACATTAAATGCCTCCAAATGGTATTTAATTAACTTCCCGAGCCCCTGGAAGCATGAAAATCACTTTAAACATGCTAATTTTAGCTCTAACCCTGATGATCCACCTACAAATGTGAACTGACGTTCAAAAATAAAACATTTGAAAACGGACCATTTTCCACATTTCTGAAGCATGACGTAATGGGGGGTGTTATCTCTTTTGTCGAAAATCAGCCGTTTTTGCTTGAACATTAAATGACTCCATGTGATATTTAATTAACTTCCCGAGCCCCTGGAAGCATGAAAATCACTTTAAACATGCTAATTTTAGCTCTAACACTGATGATCCACCTACAAATGTGAACTGACGTTCAAAAATAAAACATTTGAAAACGGACCATTTTCCACATTTCTGAAGCTAGACGTAATGGGGGGGTGTTATCTCTTTTGTCGAAAATCAGCCGTTTTTGCTTGAACATTAAATGCCTCCAAATGGTATTTAATTAACTTCCCGGGGTGAAGAAACCCTTTTTGAGAACTCAGAGTGAGTAAATTGGCCCTTTTCATGCACTTTTAACCATTCCATAAATCTTGTGTTTAGGGCCCCTGGAAGCATGAAAATCACTTTAAACATGCTAATTTTAGCTCTAACACTGATGATCAACCTACAAATGTGAACTGACATTCACAAATAAAACATTTGAAAACGGACCATTTTCCACATTTCTGAAGCATGACGTAATGGGGGGTGTTATCTCTTTTGTCGAAAATCAGCCGTTTTTGCTTGAACATTAAATGACTCCATGTGATATTTAATTAACTTCCCGAGCCCCTGGAAGCATGAAAATCACTTTAAACATGCTAATTTTAGCTGTAACACTGATGATCCACCTACAAATGTGAACTGACGTTCAAAAATAAAACATTTGAAAACGGACCATTTTCCACATTTCTGAAGCATGACGTAATGGGGGGTGTTATCTCTTTTGTCGAAAATCAGCCGTTTTTGCTTGAACTTTAAATGCCTTCAAATAGTATTTAATTCACTTCCCGAGCCCCTGGAAGCATGAAAATCACTTTAAACATGCTAATTTTAGCTCTAACACTGATGATCCACCTACAAATGTGAACTGACGTTCAAAAATAAAACATTTGAAAACAGACCATTTTCCACATTTCTGAAGCATGACGTAATGGGGGGGGGTGTTATCTCTTTTGTCAAAAATCAGCCGTTTTTGCTTGAACATTAAATGCCTCCAAATGGTATTTAATTAACTTCCCGGGGTGAAGAAACCCTTTTTGAGAACTCAGAGTGAGTAAATTGGCCCTTTTCATGCACTTTTAACCATTCCATAAATCTTGTGTTTAGGGCCCCTCGAAGCATGAAAATCACTTTAAGCATGCTAATTTTAGCTCTAACACTGATGATCAACCTACAAATGTGAACTGACGTTCAAAAATAAAACATTTGAAAACGGACCATTTTCCACATTTCTGAAGCATGACGTAATGGGGGGGTGTTATCTCTTTTGTCGAAAATCAGCTGTTTTTGCTTGAACATTAAATGCCTCCAAATGGTATTTAATTAACTTCCCGGGGTGAAGAAACCCTTTTTGAGAACTCAGAGTGACTAAATTGGCCCTTTTCATGCACCTTTAACCATTCCATAAATCTTGTGTTTAGGGCCCCTGGAAGCATGAAAATCACTTTAAACATGCTAATTTTAGCTCTAACACTGATGATCAACCTACAAATGTGAACTGACGTTCAAAAATAAAACATTCGAAAACGGACCATTTTCCACATTTCTGAAGCATGACGTAATGGGGGGTGTTATCTCTTTTGTCAAAAATCAGCCATTTTTGCTTGAACATTAAATGCCTCCAAATGGTATTTAATTAACTTCCCGGGGTGAAGAAACCCTTTTTGAGAACTCAGAGTGAGTAAATTTGCCCTTTTCATGCACTTTTAACCATTCCATAAATCTTGTGTTTAGGGCCCCTGGAAGCATGAAAATCACTTTAAACATGTTAATTTTAGCTGTAACACTGACGATCAACCTACAAATCTGAACTGACGTTCAAAAATAAAACATTTGAAAACGGACCATTTTCCACATTTCTGAAGCATGACGTAATGGGGGGGTGTTATCTCTTTTGTCAAAAATCAGCCGTTTTTGCTTGAACATTTAATGCCTCCAAATGGTATTAAATTCACTTCCCGAGCCCCTGGAAGCATGAAAATCACTTTAAACATGCTAATTTTAGCTCTAACACTGATGATCCACCTACAAATGTGAACTGACGTTCAAAAATAAAACATTTGAAAACGGACCATTTTCCACATTTCTGAAGCATGACGTAATGGGGGGGGTGTTATCTCTTTTGTCAAAAATCAGCCATTTTTGCTTGAACATTAAATGCCTCCAAATGGTATTTAATTAACTTCCCGAGCCCCTGGAAGCATGAAAATCACTTTAAACATGCTAATTTTAGCTCTAACACTGATGATCCACCTACAAATGTGAACTGACGTTCAAAAATAAAACATTTGAAAATGGACCATTTTCCACATTTCTGAAGCATGACGTAATGGGGGGCTGTTATCTCTTTTGTCGAAAATCAGCCGTTTTTGCTTGAACATTAAATGCCTCAAAATGGTATTTAATTAACTTCCCGGGGTGAAGAAACCCTTTTTGAGAACTCAGAGTGAGTAAATTGGCCCTTTTCATGCACTTTTAACCATTCCATAAATCTTGTGTTTAGGGCCCCTGGAAGCATGAAAATCACTTTAAACATGCTAATTTTAGCTCTAACACTGATGATCCACCTACAAATGTGAACTGACGTTCAAAAATAAAACATTTGAAAACGGACCATTTTCCACATTTCTGAAGCATGACGTAATGGGGGGTGTTATCTCTTTTGTCAAAATCAGCCGTTTTTGCTTGAACATTAAATGCCTCCAAATGGTATTTAATTAACTTCCCGGGGTGAAGAAACCCTTTTTGAGAACTCAGAGTGAGTAAATTGGCCCTTTTCATGCACTTTTAACCATTCCATAAATCTTGTGTTTAGGGCCCCTGGAAGCATGAAAATCACTTTAAACATGCTAATTTTAGCTCTAACACTGATGATCAACCTACAAATGTGAACTGACATTCACAAATAAAACATTTGAAAACGGACCATTTTCCACATTTCTGAAGCATGACGTAATGGGGGGTGTTATCTCTTTTGTCGAAAATCAGCCGTTTTTGCTTGAACATTAAATGACTCCATGTGATATTTAATTAACTTCCCGAGCCCCTGGAAGCATGAAAATCACTTTAAACATGCTAATTTTAGCTGTAACACTGATGATCCACCTACAAATGTGAACTGACGTTCAAAAATAAAACATTTGAAAACGGACCATTTTCCACATTTCTGAAGCATGACGTAATGGGGGGTGTTATCTCTTTTGTCGAAAATCAGCCGTTTTTGCTTGAACTTTAAATGCCTTCAAATAGTATTTAATTCACTTCCCGAGCCCCTGGAAGCATGAAAATCACTTTAAACATGCTAATTTTAGCTCTAACACTGATGATCCACCTACAAATGTGAACTGACGTTCAAAAATAAAACATTTGAAAACAGACCATTTTCCACATTTCTGAAGCATGACGTAATGGGGGGGTGTTATCTCTTTTGTCAAAAATCAGCCGTTTTTGCTTGAACATTAAATGCCTCCAAATGGTATTTAATTAACTTCCCGGGGTGAAGAAACCCTTTTTGAGAACTCAGAGTGAGTAATTTGGCCCTTTTCATGCACTTTTAACCATTCCATAAATCTTGTGTTTAGGGCCCCTGGAAGCATGAAAATCACTTTAAACATGCTAATTTTAGCTCTAACACTGATGATCAACCTACAAATGTGAACTGACGTTCAAAAATAAAACATTTGAAAACGGACCATTTTCCACATTTCTGAAGCATGACGTAATGGGGGGGTGTTATCTCTTTTGTCGAAAATCAGCCGTTTTTGCTTGAACATTAAATGACTCCATGTGATATTTAATTAACTTCCCGGGGTGAAGAAACCCGTTTTGAGAACTCAGAGTGAGTAAATTGGCCATTTTCATGCACTTTTAACCATTCCATAAATCTTGTGTTTAGGGCCCCTGGAAGCATGAAAATCACTTTAAACATGCTAATTTTAGCTCTAACACTGATGATCAACCTACAAATGTGAACTGACGTTCAAAAATAAAACATTTGAAAACGGACCATTTTCCACATTTCTGAAGCATGACGTAATGGGGGGGTGTTATCTCTTTTGTCAAAAATCAGCCGTTTTTGCTTGAACATTAAATGCCTCCAAATGGTATTGAATTCACTTCCTGAGCCCCTGGAAGCATGAAAATCACTTTAAACATGCTAATTTTAGCTCTAACACTGATGATCCACCTACAAATGTGAACTGACGTTCAAAAATAAAACATTTGAAAACGGACCATTTTCCACATTTCTGAAGCATGACGTAATGGGGGGGGTGTTATCTCTTTTGTCAAAAATCAGCCGTGTTTGCTTGAACATTAAATGCCCCCAAATGGTATTTAATTAACTTCCCGAGCCCCTGGAAGCATGAAAATCACTTTAAACATGCTAATTTTAGCTCTAACACTGATGATCCACCTACAAATGTGAACTGACGTTCAAAAATAAAACATTTGAAAACGGACCATTTTCCACATTTCTGAAGCATGACGTAATGGGGGGCTGTTATCTCTTTTGTCGAAAATCAGCCGTTTTTGCTTGAACATTAAATGCCTCCAAATGGTATTTAATTAACTTCCCGGGGTGAAGAAACCCTTTTTGAGAACTCAGAGTGAGTAAATTGGCCCTTTTCATGCACTTTTAACCATTCCATAAATCTTGTGTTTAGGGCCCCTGGAAGCATGAAAATCACTTTAAACATGCTAATTTTAGCTCTAACACTGATGATCAACCTACAAATGTGAACTGACATTCACAAATAAAACATTTGAAAACGGACCATTTTCCACATTTCTGAAGCATGACGTAATGGGGGGTGTTATCTCTTTTGTCGAAAATCAGCCGTTTTTGCTTGAACATTAAATGACTCCATGTGATATTTAATTAACTTCCCGAGCCCCTGGAAGCATGAAAATCACTTTAAACATGCTAATTTTAGCTGTAACACTGATGATCCACCTACAAATGTGAACTGACGTTCAAAAATAAAACATTTGAAAACGGACCATTTTCCACATTTCTGAAGCATGACGTAATGGGGGGTGTTATCTCTTTTGTCGAAAATCAGCCGTTTTTGCTTGAACTTTAAATGCCTTCAAATAGTATTTAATTCACTTCCCGAGCCCCTGGAAGCATGAAAATCACTTTAAACATGCTAATTTTAGCTCTAACACTGATGATCCACCTACAAATGTGAACTGACGTTCAAAAATAAAACATTTGAAAACAGACCATTTTCCACATTTCTGAAGCATGACGTAATGGGGGGGGTGTTATCTCTTTTGTCAAAAATCAGCCGTTTTTGCTTGAACATTAAATGCCTCCAAATGGTATTTAATTAACTTCCCGGGGTGAAGAAACCCTTTTTGAGAACTCAGAGTGAGTAATTTGGCCCTTTTCATGCACTTTTAACCATTCCATAAATCTTGTGTTTAGGGCCCCTGGAAGCATGAAAATCACTTTAAACATGCTAATTTTAGCTCTAACACTGATGATCAACCTACAAATGTGAACTGACGTTCAAAAATAAAACATTTGAAAACGGACCATTTTCCACATTTCTGAAGCATGACGTAATGGGGGGGTGTTATCTCTTTTGTCGAAAATCAGCCGTTTTTGCTTGAACATTAAATGACTCCATGTGATATTTAATTAACTTCCCGGGGTGAAGAAACCCGTTTTGAGAACTCAGAGTGAGTAAATTGGCCATTTTCATGCACTTTTAACCATTCCATAAATCTTGTGTTTAGGGCCCCTGGAAGCATGAAAATCACTTTAAACATGCTAATTTTAGCTCTAACACTGATGATCAACCTACAAATGTGAACTGACGTTCAAAAATAAAACATTTGAAAACGGACCATTTTCCACATTTCTGAAGCATGACGTAATGGGGGGGTGTTATCTCTTTTGTCAAAAATCAGCCGTTTTTGCTTGAACATTAAATGCCTCCAAATGGTATTTAATTAACTTCCCGAGCCCCTGGAAGCATGAAAATCACTTTAAACATGCTAATTTTAGCTCTAACACTGATGATCCACCTACAAATGTGAACTGACGTTCAAAAATAAAACATTTGAAAACAGACCATTTTCCACATTTCTGAAGCATGACGTAATGGGGGGGTGTTATCTCTTTTGTCAAAAATCAGCCGTTTTTGCTTGAACATTAAATGCCTCCAAATGGTATTTAATTAACTTCCCAGGGTGAAGAAACCCTTTTTGAGAACTCAGAGTGAGTAAATTGGCCCTTTTCATGCACTTTTAACCATTCCATAAATCTTGTGTTTAGGGCCCCTGGAAGCATGAAAATCACTTTAAACATGCTAATTTTAGCTCTAACACTGATGATCAACCTACAAATGTGAACTGACGTTCAAAAATAAAATATTTGAAAACGGACCATTTTCCACATTTCTGAAGCACGACGTAATGGGGGGGTGTTATCTCTTTTGTCGAAAATCAGCCGTTTTTGCATGAACATTAAATGACTCCATGTGATATTTAATTAACTTCCCGGGGTGAAGAAACCCGTTTTGAGAACTCAGAGTGAGTAAATTGGCCATTTTCATGCACTTTTAACCATTCCATAAATCTTGTGTTTAGGGCCCCTGGAAGCATGAAAATCACTTTAAACATGCTAATTTTAGCTCTAACACTGATGATCAACCTACAAATGTGAACTGACGTTCAAAAATAAAACATTTGAAAACGGACCATTTTCCACATTTCTGAAGCATGACGTAATGGGGGGGTGTTATCTCTTTTGTTGAAAATCAGCTGTTTTTGCTTGAACATTAAATGCCTCCAAATGGTATTTAATTAACTTCCCGGGGTGAAGAAACCCTTTTTGAGAACTCAGAGTGACTAAATTGGCCCTTTTCATGCACCTTTAACCATTCCATAAATCTTGTGTTTAGGGCCCCTGGAAGCATGAAAATCACTTTAAACATGCTAAATTTAGCTCTAACACTGATGATCAACCTACAAATGTGAACTGACGTTCAAAAATAAAACATTCGAAAACGGACCATTTTCCACATTTCTGAAGCATGACGTAATGGGGGGTGTTATCTCTTTTGTCAAAAATCAGCCGTTTTTGCTTGAACATTAAATGCCTCCAAATGGTATTTAATTAACTTCCCGGGGTGAAGAAACCCTTTTTGAGAACTCAGAGTGAGTAAATTTGCCCTTTTCATGCACTTTTAACCATTCCATAAATCTTGTGTTTAGGGCCCCTGGAAGCATGAAAATCACTTTAAACATGTTAATTTTAGCTGTAACACTGACGATCAACCTACAAATCTGAACTGACGTTCAAAAATAAAACATTTGAAAACGGACCATTTTCCACATTTCTGAAGCATGACGTAATGGGGGGTGTTATCTCTTTTGTCAAAAATCAGCCGTTTTTGCTTGAACATTAAATGCCTCCAAATGGTATTGAATTCACTTCCCGAGCCCCTGGAAGCATGAAAATCACTTTAAACATGCTAATTTTAGCTCTAACACTGATGATCCACCTACAAATGTGAACTGACGTTCAAAAATAAAACATTTGAAAACGGACCATTTTCCACATTTCTGAAGCATGACGTAATGGGGGGGGTGTTATCTCTTTTGTCAAAAATCAGCCATTTTTGCTTGAACATTAAATGCCTCCAAATAGTATTTAATTAACTTCCCGAGCCCCTGGAAGCATGAAAATCACTTTAAACATGCTAATTTTAGCTCTAACACTGATGATCCACCTACAAATGTGAACTGACGTTCAAAAATAAAACATTTGAAAACGGACCATTTTCCACATTTCTGAAGCATGACGTAATGGGGGGCTGTTATCTCTTTTGTCGAAAATCAGCCGTTTTTGCTTGAACATTAAATGCCTCCAAATGGTATTTAATTAACTTCCCGGGGTGAAGAAACCCTTTTTGAGAACTCAGAGTGAGTAAATTGGCCCTTTTCATGCACTTTTAACCATTCCATAAATCTTGTGTTTAGGGCCCCTGGAAGCATGAAAATCACTTTAAACATGCTAATTTTAGCTCTAACACTGATGATCCACCTACAAATGTGAACTGACGTTCAAAAATAAAACATTTGAAAACGGACCATTTTCCACATTTCTGAAGCATGACGTAATGGGGGGTGTTATCTCTTTTGTCAAAATCAGCCGTTTTTGCTTGAACATTAAATGCCTCCAAATGGTATTTAATTAACTTCCCGGGGTGAAGAAACCCTTTTTGAGAACTCAGAGTGAGTAAATTGGCCCTTTTCATGCACTTTTAACCATTCCATAAATCTTGTGTTTAGGGCCCCTGGAAGCATGAAAATCACTTTAAACATGCTAATTTTAGCTCTAACACTGATGATCAACCTACAAATGTGAACTGACATTCACAAATAAAACATTTGAAAACGGACCATTTTCCACATTTCTGAAGCATGACGTAATGGGGGGTGTTATCTCTTTTGTCGAAAATCAGCCGTTTTTGCTTGAACATTAAATGACTCCATGTGATATTTAATTAACTTCCCGAGCCCCTGGAAGCATGAAAATCACTTTAAACATGCTAATTTTAGCTGTAACACTGATGATCCACCTACAAATGTGAACTGACGTTCAAAAATAAAACATTTGAAAACGGACCATTTTCCACATTTCTGAAGCATGACGTAATGGGGGGTGTTATCTCTTTTGTCGAAAATCAGCCGTTTTTGCTTGAACTTTAAATGCCTTCAAATAGTATTTAATTCACTTCCCGAGCCCCTGGAAGCATGAAAATCACTTTAAACATGCTAATTTTAGCTCTAACACTGATGATCCACCTACAAATGTGAACTGACGTTCAAAAATAAAACATTTGAAAACGGACCATTTTCCACATTTCTGAAGCATGACGTAATGGGGGGGTGTTATCTCTTTTGTCGAAAATCAGCCGTTTTTGCTTGAACATTAAATGACTCCATGTGATATTTAATTAACTTCCCGGGGTGAAGAAACCCGTTTTGAGAACTCAGAGTGAGTAAATTGGCCATTTTCATGCACTTTTAACCATTCCATAAATCTTGTGTTTAGGGCCCCTGGAAGCATGAAAATCACTTTAAACATGCTAATTTTAGCTCTAACACTGATGATCAACCTACAAATGTGAACTGACGTTCAAAAATAAAACATTTGAAAACGGACCATTTTCCACATTTCTGAAGCATGACGTAATGGGGGGGTGTTATCTCTTTTGTCAAAAATCAGCCGTTTTTGCTTGAACATTAAATGCCTCCAAATGGTATTTAATTAACTTCCCGAGCCCCTGGAAGCATGAAAATCACTTCAAACATGCTAATTTTAGCTCTAACACTGATGATTCACCTACAAATGTGAACTGACGTTCAAAAATAAAACATTTGAAAACGGACCATTTTCCACATTTCTGAAGCATGACATAATGGGGGGTGTTATCTCTTTTGTCGAAAATCAGCCGTTTTTGCTTGAACTTTAAATGCCTCCAAATAGTATTTATTCACTTCCCGAGCCCCTGGAAGCATGAAAATCACTTTAAACATGCTAATTTTAGCTCTAACACTGATGATCCACCTACAAATGTGAACTGACGTTCAAAAATAAAACATTTGAAATCAGACCATTTTCCACATTTCTGAAGCATGACGTAATGGGGGGGTGTTATCTCTTTTGTCAAAAATCAGCCGTTTTTGCTTGAACATTAAATGCCTCCAAATGGTATTTAATTAACTTCCCGGGGTGAAGAAACCCTTTTTGAGAACTCAGAGTGAGTAAATTGGCTTTTTTCATGCACTTTTAACCATTCCATAAATCTTGTGTTTAGGGCCCCTGGAAGCATGAAAATCACTTTAAACATGCTAATTTTAGCTCTAACACTGATGATCAACCTACAAATGTGAACTGACGTTCAAAAATAAAACATTTGAAAACGGACCATTTTCCACATTTCTGAAGCACGACGTAATGGGGGGGTGTTATCTCTTTTGTCGAAAATCAGCCGTTTTTGCATGAACATTAAATGACTCCATGTGATATTTAATTAACTTCCCGGGGTGAAGAAACCCGTTTTGAGAACTCAGAGTGAGTAAATTGGCCATTTTCATGCACTTTTAACCATTCCATAAATCTTGTGTTTAGGGCCCCTGGAAGCATGAAAATCACTTTAAACATGCTAATTTTAGCTCTAACACTGATGATCAACCTACAAATGTGAACTGACGTTCAAAAATAAAACATTTGAAAACGGACCATTTTCCACATTTCTGAAGCATGACGTAATGGGGGGGTGTTATCTCTTTTGTCGAAAATCAGCTGTTTTTGCTTGAACATTAAATGCCTCCAAATGGTATTTAATTAACTTCCCGGGGTGAAGAAACCCTTTTTGAGAACTCAGAGTGACTAAATTGGCCCTTTTCATGCACCTTTAACCATTCCATAAATCTTGTGTTTAGGGCCCCTGGAAGCATGAAAATCACTTTAAACATGCTAATTTTAGCTCTAACACTGATGATCAACCTACAAATGTGAACTGACGTTCAAAAATAAAACATTCGAAAACGGACCATTTTCCACATTTCTGAAGCATGACGTAATGGGGGTGTTATCTCTTTTGTCAAAAATCAGCCGTTTTTGCTTGAACATTAAATGCCTCCAAATGGTATTTAATTAACTTCCCGGGGTGAAGAAACCCTTTTTGAGAACTCAGAGTGAGTAAATTTGCCCTTTTCATGCACTTTTAACCATTCCATAAATCTTGTGTTTAGGGCCCCTGGAAGCATGAAAATCACTTTAAACATGTTAATTTTAGCTGTAACACTGAAGATCAACCTACAAATCTGAACTGACGTTCAAAAATAAAACATTTGAAAACGGACCATTTTCCACATTTCTGAAGCATGACGTAATGGGGGGGTGTTATCTCTTTTGTCAAAAATCAGCCGTTTTTGCTTGAACATTAAATGCCTCCAAATGGTATTGAATTCACTTCCCAAGCCCCTGGAAGCATGAAAATCACTTTAAACATGCTAATTTTAGCTCTAACACTGATGATCCACCTACAAATGTGAACTGACGTTCAAAAATAAAACATTTGAAAACGGACCATTTTCCACATTTCTGAAGCATGACGTAATGGGGGGGGTGTTATCTCTTTTGTCAAAAATCAGCCGTTTTTGCTTGAACATTAAATGCCTCCAAATGGTATTTAATTAACTTCCCGAGCCCCTGGAAGCATGAAAATCACTTTAAACATGCTAATTTTAGCTCTAACACTGATGATTCACCTACAAATGTGAACTGACGTTCAAAAATAAAACATTTGAAAACGGACCATTTTCCACATTTCTGAAGCATGACATAATGGGGGGTGTTATCTCTTTTGTCGAAAATCAGCCGTTTTTGCTTGAACTTTAAATGCCTCCAAATAGTATTTAATTCACTTCCCGAGCCCCTGGAAGCATGAAAATCACTTTAAACATGCTAATTTTAGCTCTAACACTGATGATCCACCTACAAATGTGAACTGACGTTCAAAAATAAAACATTTGAAAACAGACCATTTTCCACATTTCTGAAGCATGAGGTAATGGGGGGGTGTTATCTCTTTTGTCAAAAATCAGCCGTTTTTGCTTGAACATTAAATGCCTCCAAATGGTATTTAATTAACTTCCCGGGGTGAAGAAACCCTTTTTGAGAACTCAGAGTGAGTAAATTGGCCCTTTTCATGTACTTTTAACCATTCCATAAATCTTGTGTTTAGGGCCCCTGGAAGCATGAAAATCACTTTAAACATGCTAATTTTAGCTCTAACACTGATGATCAACCTACAAATGTGAACTGACGTTCAAAAATAAAACATTTGAAAACGGACCATTTTCCACATTTCTGAAGCACGACGTAATGGGGGGGTGTTATCTCTTTTGTCGAAAATCAGCCGTTTTTGCATGAACATTAAATGACTCCATGTGATATTTAATTAACTTCCCGGGGTGAAGAAACCCGTTTTGAGAACTCAGAGTGAGTAAATTGGCCATTTTCATGCACTTTTAACCATTCCATAAATCTTGTGTTTAGGGCCCCTGGAAGCATGAAAATCACTTTAAACATGCTAATTTTAGCTCTAACAATGATGATCAACCTACAAATGTGAACTGACGTTCAAAAATAAAACATTTGAAAACGGACCATTTTCCACATTTCTGAAGCATGACGTAATGGGGGGGTGTTATCTCTTTTGTCGAAAATCAGCTGTTTTTGCTTGAACATTAAATGCCTCCAAATGGTATTTAATTAACTTCCCGGGGTGAAGAAACCCTTTTTGAGAACTCAGAGTGACTAAATTGGCCCTTTTCATGCACCTTTAACCATTCCATAAATCTTGTGTTTAGGGCCCCTGGAAGCATGAAAATCACTTTAAACATGCTAATTTTAGCTCTAACACTGATGATCAACCTACAAATGTGAACTGACGTTCAAAAATAAAACATTCGAAAACGGACCATTTTCCACATTTCTGAAGCATGACGTAATGGGGGGTGTTATCTCTTTTGTCAAAAATCAGCCGTTTTTGCTTGAACATTAAATGCCTCCAAATGGTATTTAATTAACTTCCCGGGGTGAGGAAACCCTTTTTGAGAACTCAGAGTGAGTAAATTTGCCCTTTTCATGCACTTTTAACCATTCCATAAATCTTGTGTTTAGGGCCCCTGGAAGCATGAAAATCACTTTAAACATGTTAATTTTAGCTGTAACACTGAAGATCAACCTACAAATCTGAACTGACGTTCAAAAATAAAACATTTGAAAACGGACCATTTTCCACATTTCTGAAGCATGACGTAATGGGGGGGTGTTATCTCTTTTGTCAAAAATCAGCCGTTTTTGCTTGAACATTAAATGCCTCCAAATGGTATTGAATTCACTTCCCGAGCCCCTGGAAGCATGAAAATCACTTTAAACATGCTAATTTTAGCTCTAACACTGATGATCCACCTACAAATGTGAACTGACGTTCAAAAATAAAACATTTGAAAACGGACCATTTTCCACATTTCTGAAGCATGACGTAATGGGGGGGGTTTTATCTCTTTTGTCAAAAATCAGCCGTTTTTGCTTGAACATTAAATGCCTCCAAATGGTATTTAATTAACTTCCCGAGCCCCTGGAAGCATGAAAATCACTTTAAACATGCTAATTTTAGCTCTAACACTGATGATCCACCTACAAATGTGAACTGACGTTCAAAAATAAAACATTTGAAAACGGACCATTTTCCACATTTCTGAAGCATGACGTAATGGGGGGCTGTTATCTCTTTTGTCGAAAATCAGCCGTTTTTGCTTGAACATTAAATGCCTCCAAATGGTATTTAATTAACTTCCCGGGGTGAAGAACCCCTTTTTGAGAACTCAGAGTGAGTAAATTGGCCCTTTTCATGCACTTTTAACCATTCCATAAATCTTGTGTTTAGGGCCCCTGGAAGCATGAAAATCACTTTAAACATGCTAATTTTAGCTCTAACACTGATGATCAACCTACAAATGTGAACTGACGTTCAAAAATAAAACATTTGAAAACGGACCATTTTCCACATTTCTGAAGCATGACGTAATGGGGGGGTGTTATCTCTTTTGTCGTTAATCAGCCGTTTTTGCTTGAACATTAAATGACTCCATGTGATATTTAATTAACTTCCCGGGGTGAAGAAACCCGTTTTGAGAACTCAGAGTGAGTAAATTGGCCATTTTCATGCACTTTTAACCATTCCATAAATCTTGTGTTTAGGGCCCCTGGAAGCATGAAAATCACTTTAAACATGCTAATTTTAGCTCTAACACTGATGATCAACCTACAAATGTGAACTGACGTTCAAAAATAAAACATTTGAAAACGGACCATTTTCCACATTTCTGAAGCATGACGTAATGGGGGGGTGTTATCTCTTTTGTCAAAAATCAGCCGTTTTTGCTTGAACATTAAATGCCTCCAAATGGTATTTAATTAACTTCCCGAGCCCCTGGAAGCATGAAAATCACTTTAAACATGCTAATTTTAGCTCTAACACTGATGATTCACCTACAAATGTGAACTGACGTTCAAAAATAAAACATTTGAAAACGGACCATTTTCCACATTTCTGAAGCATGACATAATGGGGGGTGTTATCTCTTTTGTCGAAAATCAGCCGTTTTTGCTTGAACTTTAAATGCCTCCAAATAGTATTTAATTCACTTCCCGAGCCCCTGGAAGCATGAAAATCACTTTAAACATGCTAATTTTAGCTCTAACACTGATGATCCACCTACAAATGTGAACTGACGTTCAAAAATAAAACATTTGAAAACAGACCATTTTCCACATTTCTGAAGCATGAGGTAATGGGGGGGTGTTATCTCTTTTGTCAAAAATCAGCCGTTTTTGCTTGAACATTAAATGCCTCCAAATGGTATTTAATTAACTTCCCGGGGTGAAGAAACCCTTTTTGAGAACTCAGAGTGAGTAAATTGGCCCTTTTCATGCACTTTTAACCATTCCATAAATCTTGTGTTTAGGGCCCCTGGAAGCATGAAAATCACTTTAAACATGCTAATTTTAGCTCTAACACTGATGATCAACCTACAAATGTGAACTGACGTTCAAAAATAAAACATTTGAAAACGGACCATTTTCCACATTTCTGAAGCACGACGTAATGGGGGGGTGTTATCTCTTTTGTCGAAAATCAGCCGTTTTTGCATGAACATTAAATGACTCCATGTGATATTTAATTAACTTCCCGGGGTGAAGAAACCCGTTTTGAGAACTCAGAGTGAGTAAATTGGCCATTTTCATGCACTTTTAACCATTCCATAAATCTTGTGTTTAGGGCCCCTGGAAGCATGAAAATCACTTTAAACATGCTAATTTTAGCTCTAACAATGATGATCAACCTACAAATGTGAACTGACGTTCAAAAATAAAACATTTGAAAACGGACCATTTTCCACATTTCTGAAGCATGACGTAATGGGGGGGTGTTATCTCTTTTGTCGAAAATCAGCTGTTTTTGCTTGAACATTAAATGCCTCCAAATGGTATTTAATTAACTTCCCGGGGTGAAGAAACCCTTTTTGAGAACTCAGAGTGACTAAATTGGCCCTTTTCATGCACCTTTAACCATTCCATAAATCTTGTGTTTAGGGCCCCTGGAAGCATGAAAATCACTTTAAACATGCTAATTTTAGCTCTAACACTGATGATCAACCTACAAATGTGAACTGACGTTCAAAAATAAAACATTCGAAAACGGACCATTTTCCACATTTCTGAAGCATGACGTAATGGGGGGTGTTATCTCTTTTGTCAAAAATCAGCCGTTTTTGCTTGAACATTAAATGCCTCCAAATGGTATTGAATTCACTTCCCGAGCCCCTGGAAGCATGAAAATCACTTTAAACATGCTAATTTTAGCTCTAACACTGATGATCCACCTACAAATGTGAACTGACGTTCAAAAATAAAACATTTGAAAACGGACCATTTTCCACATTTCTGAAGCATGACGTAATGGGGGGGGTTTTATCTCTTTTGTCAAAAATCAGCCGTTTTTGCTTGAACATTAAATGCCTCCAAATGGTATTTAATTAACTTCCCGAGCCCCTGGAAGCATGAAAATCACTTTAAACATGCTAATTTTAGCTCTAACACTGATGATCCACCTACAAATGTGAACTGACGTTCAAAAATAAAACATTTGAAAACGGACCATTTTCCACATTTCTGAAGCATGACGTAATGGGGGGGTGTTATCTCTTTTGTCAAAAATCAGCCGTTTTTGCTTGAACATTAAATGCCTCCAAATGGTATTGAATTCACTTCCCGAGCCCCTGGAAGCATGAAAATCACTTTAAACATGCTAATTTTAGCTCTAACACTGATGATCCACCTACAAATGTGAACTGACGTTCAAAAATAAAACATTTGAAAACGGACCATTTTCCACATTTCTGAAGCATGACGTAATGGGGGGGGTGTTATCTCTTTTGTAAAAAATCAGCCGTTTTTGCTTGAACATTAAATGCCTCCAAATGGTATTTATTTAACTTCCCGAGCCCCTGGAAGCATGAAAATCACTTTAAACATGCTAATTTTAGCTCTAACACTGATGATCCACCTACAAATGTGAACTGACGTTCAAAAATAAAACATTTGAAAACGGACCATTTTCCACATTTCTGAAGCATGACGTAATGGGGGGCTGTTATCTCTTTTGTCGAAAATCAGCCGTTTTTGCTTGAACATTAAATGCCTCCAAATGGTATTTAATTAACTTCCCGGGGTGAAGAAACCCTTTTTGAGAACTCAGAGTGAGTAAATTGGCCCTTTTCATGCACTTTTAACCATTCCATAAATCTTGTGTTTAGGGCCCCTGGAAGCATGAAAATCACTTTAAACATGCTAATTTTAGCTCTAACACTGATGATCCACCTACAAATGTGAACTGACGTTCAAAAATAAAACATTTGAAAACGGACCATTTTCCACATTTCTGAAGCATGACGTAATGGGGGGGTGTTATCTCTTTTGTCAAAAATCAGTCGTTTTTGCTTGAACATAAAATGCCTCCAAATGGTATTTAATTAACTTCCCGGGGTGAAGAAACCCTTTTTGAGAACTCAGAGTGAGTAAATTGGCCCTTTTCATGCACTTTTAACCATTCCATAAATCTTGTGTTTAGGGCCCTTGGAAGCATAAAAATCACTTTAAACATGCTAATTTTAGCTCTAACACTGATGATTCACCTACAAATGTGAACTGACGTTCAAAAATAAAACATTTGAAAACGGACCATTTTCCACATTTCTGAAGCATGACGTAATGGGGGGTGTTATCTCTTTTGTCGAAAATCAGCCGTTTTTGCTTGAACTTTAAATGCCTCCAAATAGTATTTAATTCACTTCCCGAGCCCCTGGAAGCATGAAAATCACTTTAAACATGCTAATTTTAGCTCTAACACTGATGATCCACCTACAAATGTGAACTGACGTTCAAAAATAAAACATTTGAAAACAGACCATTTTCCACATTTCTGAAGCATGACGTAATGGGGGGTGTTATCTCTTTTGTCAAAAATCAGCCGTTTTTGCTTGAACATTAAATGCCTCCAAATGGTATTTAATTAACTTCCCGGGGTGAAGAAACCCTTTTTGAGAACTCAGAGTGAGTAAATTGGCCCTTTTCATGCACTTTTAACCATTCCATAAATCTTGTGTTTAGGGCCCCTGGAAGCATGAAAATCACTTTAAACATGCTAATTTTAGCTCTAACACTGATGATCAACCTACAAATGTGAACTGACGTTCAAAAATAAAACATTTGAAAACGGACCATTTTCCACATTTCTGAAGCATGACGTAATGGGGGGGTGTTATCTCTTTTGTCGAAAATCAGCCGTTTTTGCTTGAACATTAAATGACTCCATGTGATATTTAATTAACTTCCCGGGGTGAAGAAACCCGTTTTGAGAACTCAGAGTGAGTAAATTGGCCATTTTCATGCACTTTTAACCATTCCATAAATCTTGTGTTTAGGGCCCCTGGAAGCATGAAAATCACTTTTAACATGCTAATTTTAGCTCTAACACTGATGATCAACCTACAAATGTGAACTGACGTTCAAAAATAAAACATTTGAAAAAGGACCATTTTCCACATTTCTGAAGCATGACGTAATGGGGGGGTGTTATCTCTTTTGTCGAAAATCAGCTGTTTTTGCTTGAACATTAAATGCCTCCAAATGGTATTTAATTAACTTCCCGGGGTGAAGAAACCCTTTTTGAGAACTCAGAGTGACTAAATTGGCCCTTTTCATGCACCTTTAACCATTCCATAAATCTTGTGTTTAGGGCCCCTGGAAGCATGAAAATCACTTTAAACATGCTAATTTTAGCTCTAACACTGATGATCAAACTACAAATGTGAACTGACGTTCAAAAATAAAACATTCGAAAACGGACCATTTTCCACATTTCTGAAGCATGACGTAATGGGGGGTGTTATCTCTTTTGTCAAAAATCAGCCGTTTTTGCTTGAACATTAAATGCCTCCAAATGGTATTTAATTACCTTCCCGGGGTGAAGAAACCCTTTTTGAGAACTCAGAGTGAGTAAATTTACCCTTTTCATGCACTTTTAACCATTCCATAAATCTTGTGTTTAGGGCCCCTGGAAGCATGAAAATCACTTTAAACATGTTAATTTTAGCTGTAACACTGACGATCAACCTACAAATCTGAACTGACGTTCAAAAATAAAACATTTGAAAACGGACCATTTTCCACATTTCTGAAGCATGACGTAATGGGGGGGTGTTATCTCTTTTGTCAAAAATCAGCCGTTTTTGCTTGAACATTAAATGCCTCCAAATGGTATTGAATTCACTTCCCGAGCCCCTGGAAGCATGAAAATCACTTTAAACATGCTAATTTTAGCTCTAACACTGATGATCCACCTACAAATGTGAACTGACGTTCAAAAATAAAACATTTGAAAACGGACCATTTTCCACATTTCTGAAGCATGACGTAATGGGGGGGGTGTTATCTCTTTTGTCAAAAATCAGCCGTTTTTGCTTGAACATTAAATGCCTCCAAATGGTATTTAATTAACTTCCCGAGCCCCTGGAAGCATGAAAATCACTTTAAACATGCTAATTTTAGCTCTAACCCTGATGATCCACCTACAAATGTGAACTGACGTTCAAAAATAAAACATTTGAAAACGGACCATTTTCCACATTTCTGAAGCATGACGTAATGGGGGGTGTTATCTCTTTTGTCGAAAATCAGCCGTTTTTGCTTGAACATTAAATGACTCCATGTGATATTTAATTAACTTCCCGAGCCCCTGGAAGCATGAAAATCACTTTAAACATGCTAATTTTAGCTCTAACACTGATGATCCACCTACAAATGTGAACTGACGTTCAAAAATAAAACATTTGAAAACGGACCATTTTCCACATTTCTGAAGCTAGACGTAATGGGGGGGTGTTATCTCTTTTGTCGAAAATCAGCCGTTTTTGCTTGAACATTAAATGCCTCCAAATGGTATTTAATTAACTTCCCGGGGTGAAGAAACCCTTTTTGAGAACTCAGAGTGAGTAAATTGGCCCTTTTCATGCACTTTTAACCATTCCATAAATCTTGTGTTTAGGGCCCCTGGAAGCATGAAAATCACTTTAAACATGCTAATTTTAGCTCTAACACTGATGATCAACCTACAAATGTGAACTGACATTCACAAATAAAACATTTGAAAACGGACCATTTTCCACATTTCTGAAGCATGACGTAATGGGGGGTGTTATCTCTTTTGTCGAAAATCAGCCGTTTTTGCTTGAACATTAAATGACTCCATGTGATATTTAATTAACTTCCCGAGCCCCTGGAAGCATGAAAATCACTTTAAACATGCTAATTTTAGCTGTAACACTGATGATCCACCTACAAATGTGAACTGACGTTCAAAAATAAAACATTTGAAAACGGACCATTTTCCACATTTCTGAAGCATGACGTAATGGGGGGTGTTATCTCTTTTGTCGAAAATCAGCCGTTTTTGCTTGAACTTTAAATGCCTTCAAATAGTATTTAATTCACTTCCCGAGCCCCTGGAAGCATGAAAATCACTTTAAACATGCTAATTTTAGCTCTAACACTGATGATCCACCTACAAATGTGAACTGACGTTCAAAAATAAAACATTTGAAAACAGACCATTTTCCACATTTCTGAAGCATGACGTAATGGGGGGGGTGTTATCTCTTTTGTCAAAAATCAGCCGTTTTTGCTTGAACATTAAATGCCTCCAAATGGTATTTAATTAACTTCCCGGGGTGAAGAAACCCTTTTTGAGAACTCAGAGTGAGTAAATTGGCCCTTTTCATGCACTTTTAACCATTCCATAAATCTTGTGTTTAGGGCCCCTGGAAGCATGAAAATCACTTTAAACATGCTAATTTTAGCTCTAACACTGATGATCAACCTACAAATGTGAACTGACGTTCAAAAATAAAACATTTGAAAACGGACCATTTTCCACATTTCTGAAGCATGACGTAATGGGGGGGTGTTATCTCTTTTGTCGAAAATCAGCCGTTTTTGCTTGAACATTAAATGACTCCATGTGATATTTAATTAACTTCCCGGGGTGAAGAAACCCGTTTTGAGAACTCAGAGTGAGTAAATTGGCCATTTTCATGCACTTTTAACCATTCCATAAATCTTGTGTTTAGGGCCCCTGGAAGCATGAAAATCACTTTTAACATGCTAATTTTAGCTCTAACACTGATGATCAACCTACAAATGTGAACTGACGTTCAAAAATAAAACATTTGAAAAAGGACCATTTTCCACATTTCTGAAGCATGACGTAATGGGGGGGTGTTATCTCTTTTGTCGAAAATCAGCTGTTTTTGCTTGAACATTAAATGCCTCCAAATGGTATTTAATTAACTTCCCGGGGTGAAGAAACCCTTTTTGAGAACTCAGAGTGACTAAATTGGCCCTTTTCATGCACCTTTAACCATTCCATAAATCTTGTGTTTAGGGCCCCTGGAAGCATGAAAATCACTTTAAACATGCTAATTTTAGCTCTAACACTGATGATCAAACTACAAATGTGAACTGACGTTCAAAAATAAAACATTCGAAAACGGACCATTTTCCACATTTCTGAAGCATGACGTAATGGGGGGTGTTATCTCTTTTGTCAAAAATCAGCCGTTTTTGCTTGAACATTAAATGCCTCCAAATGGTATTTAATTACCTTCCCGGGGTGAAGAAACCCTTTTTGAGAACTCAGAGTGAGTAAATTTACCCTTTTCATGCACTTTTAACCATTCCATAAATCTTGTGTTTAGGGCCCCTGGAAGCATGAAAATCACTTTAAACATGTTAATTTTAGCTGTAACACTGACGATCAACCTACAAATCTGAACTGACGTTCAAAAATAAAACATTTGAAAACGGACCATTTTCCACATTTCTGAAGCATGACGTAATGGGGGGGTGTTATCTCTTTTGTCAAAAATCAGCCGTTTTTGCTTGAACATTAAATGCCTCCAAATGGTATTGAATTCACTTCCCGAGCCCCTGGAAGCATGAAAATCACTTTAAACATGCTAATTTTAGCTCTAACACTGATGATCCACCTACAAATGTGAACTGACGTTCAAAAATAAAACATTTGAAAACGGACCATTTTCCACATTTCTGAAGCATGACGTAATGGGGGGGGTGTTATCTCTTTTGTCAAAAATCAGCCGTTTTTGCTTGAACATTAAATGCCTCCAAATGGTATTTAATTAACTTCCCGAGCCCCTGGAAGCATGAAAATCACTTTAAACATGCTAATTTTAGCTCTAACCCTGATGATCCACCTACAAATGTGAACTGACGTTCAAAAATAAAACATTTGAAAACGGACCATTTTCCACATTTCTGAAGCATGACGTAATGGGGGGTGTTATCTCTTTTGTCGAAAATCAGCCGTTTTTGCTTGAACATTAAATGACTCCATGTGATATTTAATTAACTTCCCGAGCCCCTGGAAGCATGAAAATCACTTTAAACATGCTAATTTTAGCTCTAACACTGATGATCCACCTACAAATGTGAACTGACGTTCAAAAATAAAACATTTGAAAACGGACCATTTTCCACATTTCTGAAGCTAGACGTAATGGGGGGGTGTTATCTCTTTTGTCGAAAATCAGCCGTTTTTGCTTGAACATTAAATGCCTCCAAATGGTATTTAATTAACTTCCCGGGGTGAAGAAACCCTTTTTGAGAACTCAGAGTGAGTAAATTGGCCCTTTTCATGCACTTTTAACCATTCCATAAATCTTGTGTTTAGGGCCCCTGGAAGCATGAAAATCACTTTAAACATGCTAATTTTAGCTCTAACACTGATGATCAACCTACAAATGTGAACTGACATTCACAAATAAAACATTTGAAAACGGACCATTTTCCACATTTCTGAAGCATGACGTAATGGGGGGTGTTATCTCTTTTGTCGAAAATCAGCCGTTTTTGCTTGAACATTAAATGACTCCATGTGATATTTAATTAACTTCCCGAGCCCCTGGAAGCATGAAAATCACTTTAAACATGCTAATTTTAGCTGTAACACTGATGATCCACCTACAAATGTGAACTGACGTTCAAAAATAAAACATTTGAAAACGGACCATTTTCCACATTTCTGAAGCATGACGTAATGGGGGGTGTTATCTCTTTTGTCGAAAATCAGCCGTTTTTGCTTGAACTTTAAATGCCTTCAAATAGTATTTAATTCACTTCCCGAGCCCCTGGAAGCATGAAAATCACTTTAAACATGCTAATTTTAGCTCTAACACTGATGATCCACCTACAAATGTGAACTGACGTTCAAAAATAAAACATTTGAAAACAGACCATTTTCCACATTTCTGAAGCATGACGTAATGGGGGGGGTGTTATCTCTTTTGTCAAAAATCAGCCGTTTTTGCTTGAACATTAAATGCCTCCAAATGGTATTTAATTAACTTCCCGGGGTGAAGAAACCCTTTTTGAGAACTCAGAGTGAGTAAATTGGCCCTTTTCATGCACTTTTAACCATTCCATAAATCTTGTGTTTAGGGCCCCTCGAAGCATGAAAATCACTTTAAACATGCTAATTTTAGCTCTAACACTGATGATCAACCTACAAATGTGAAATGACGTTCAAAAATAAAACATTTGAAAACGGACCATTTTCCACATTTCTGAAGCATGACGTAATGGGGGGGTGTTATCTCTTTTGTCGAAAATCAGCTGTTTTTGCTTGAACATTAAATGCCTCCAAATGGTATTTAATTAACTTCCCGGGGTGAAGAAACCCTTTTTGAGAACTCAGAGTGACTAAATTGGCCCTTTTCATGCACCTTTAACCATTCCATAAATCTTGTGTTTAGGGCCCCTGGAAGCATGAAAATCACTTTAAACATGCTAATTTTAGCTCTAACACTGATGATCAACCTACAAATGTGAACTGACGTTCAAAAATAAAACATTCGAAAACGGACCATTTTCCACATTTCTGAAGCATGACGTAATGGGGGGTGTTATCTCTTTTGTCAAAAATCAGCCGTTTTTGCTTGAACATTAAATGCCTCCAAATGGTATTTAATTAACTTCCCGGGGTGAAGAAACCCTTTTTGAGAACTCAGAGTGAGTAAATTTGCCCTTTTCATGCACTTTTAACCATTCCATAAATCTTGTGTTTAGGGCCCCTGGAAGCATGAAAATCACTTTAAACATGTTAATTTTAGCTGTAACACTGACGATCAACCTACAAATCTGAACTGACGTTCAAAAATAAAACATTTGAAAACGGACCATTTTCCACATTTCTGAAGCATGACGTAATGGGGGGGTGTTATCTCTTTTGTCAAAAATCAGCCGTTTTTGCTTGAACATTAAATGCCTCCAAATGGTATTGAATTCACTTCCCGAGCACCTGGAAGCATGAAAATCACTTTAAACATGCTAATTTTAGCTCTAACACTGATGATCCACCTACAAATGTGAACTGACGTTCAAAAATAAAACATTTGAAAACGGACCATTTTCCACATTTCTGAAGCATGACGTAATGGGGGGGGTGTTATCTCTTTTGTCAAAAATCAGCCATTTTTGCTTGAACATTAAATGCCTCCAAATGGTATTTAATTAACTTCCTGAGCCCCTGGAAGCATGAAAATCACTTTAAACATGCTAATTTTAGCTCTAACACTGATGATCCACCTACAAATGTGAACTGACGTTCAAAAATAAAACATTTGAAAACGGACCATTTTCCACATTTCTGAAGCATGACGTAATGGGGGGCTGTTATCTCTTTTGTCGAAAATCAGCCGTTTTTGCTTGAACATTAAATGCCTCCAAATGGTATTTAATTAACTTCCCGGGGTGAAGAAACCCTTTTTGAGAACTCAGAGTGAGTAAATTGGCCCTTTTCATGCACTTTTAACCATTCCATAAATCTTGTGTTTAGGGCCCCTGGAAGCATGAAAATCACTTTAAACATGCTAATTTTAGCTCTAACACTGATGATCCACCTACAAATGTGAACTGACGTTCAAAAATAAAACATTTGAAAACGGACCATTTTCCACATTTCTGAAGCATGACGTAATGGGGGGTGTTATCTCTTTTGTCAAAATCAGCCGTTTTTGCTTGAACATTAAATGCCTCCAAATGGTATTTAATTAACTTCCCGGGGTGAAGAAACCCTTTTTGAGAACTCAGAGTGAGTAAATTGGCCCTTTTCATGCACTTTTAACCATTCCATATATCTTGTGTTTAGGGCCCCTGGAAGCATGAAAATCACTTTAAAAATGCTAATTTTAGCTCTAACACTGATGATCAACCTACAAATGTGAACTGACATTCACAAATAAAACATTTGAAAACGGACCATTTTCCACATTTCTGAAGCATGACGTAATGGGGGGTGTTATCTCTTTTGTCGAAAATCAGCCGTTTTTGCTTGAACATTAAATGACTCCATGTGATATTTAATTAACTTCCCGAGCCCCTGGAAGCATGAAAATCACTTTAAACATGCTAATTTTAGCTGTAACACTGATGATCCACCTACAAATGTGAACTGACGTTCAAAAATAAAACATTTGAAAACGGACCATTTTCCACATTTCTGAAGCATGACGTAATGGGGGGTGTTATCTCTTTTGTCGAAAATCAGCCGTTTTTGCTTGAACTTTAAATGCCTTCAAATAGTATTTAATTCACTTCCCGAGCCCCTGGAAGCATGAAAATCACTTTAAACATGCTAATTTTAGCTCTAACACTGATGATCCACCTACAAATGTGAACTGACGTTCAAAAATAAAACATTTGAAAACAGACCATTTTCCACATTTCTGAAGCATGACGTAATGGGGGGGGTGTTATCTCTTTTGTCAAAAATCAGCCGTTTTTGCTTGAACATTAAATGCCTCCAAATGGTATTTAATTAACTTCCCGGGGTGAAGAAACCCTTTTTGAGAACTCAGAGTGAGTAATTTGGCCCTTTTCATGCACTTTTAACCATTCCATAAATCTTGTGTTTAGGGCCCCTGGAAGCATGAAAATCACTTTAAACATGCTAATTTTAGCTCTAACACTGATGATCAACCTACAAATGTGAACTGACGTTCAAAAATAAAACATTTGAAAACGGACCATTTTCCACATTTCTGAAGCATGACGTAATGGGGGGGTGTTATCTCTTTTGTCGAAAATCAGCCGTTTTTGCTTGAACATTAAATGACTCCATGTGATATTTAATTAACTTCCCGGGGTGAAGAAACCCGTTTTGAGAACTCAGAGTGAGTAAATTGGCCATTTTCATGCACTTTTAACCATTCCATAAATCTTGTGTTTAGGGCCCCTGGAAGCATGAAAATCACTTTAAACATGCTAATTTTAGCTCTAACACTGATGATCAACCTACAAATGTGAACTGACGTTCAAAAATAAAACATTTGAAAACGGACCATTTTCCACATTTCTGAAGCATGACGTAATGGGGGGGTGTTATCTCTTTTGTCAAAAATCAGCCGTTTTTGCTTGAACATTAAATGCCTCCAAATGGTATTTAATTAACTTCCCGAGCCCCTGGAAGCATGAAAATCACTTCAAACATGCTAATTTTAGCTCTAACACTGATGATTCACCTACAAATGTGAACTGACGTTCAAAAATAAAACATTTGAAAACGGACCATTTTCCACATTTCTGAAGCATGACATAATGGGGGGTGTTATCTCTTTTGTCGAAAATCAGCCGTTTTTGCTTGAACTTTAAATGCCTCCAAATAGTATTTAATTCACTTCCCGAGCCCCTGGAAGCATGAAAATCACTTTAAACATGCTAATTTTAGCTCTAACACTGATGATCCACCTACAAATGTGAACTGACGTTCAAAAATAAAACATTTGAAAACAGACCATTTTCCACATTTCTGAAGCATGACGTAATGGGGGGGTGTTATCTCTTTTGTCAAAAATCAGCCGTTTTTGCTTGAACATTAAATGCCTCCAAATGGTATTTAATTAACTTCCCGGGGTGAAGAAACCCTTTTTGAGAACTCAGAGTGAGTAAATTGGCCCTTTTCATGCACTTTTAACCATTCCATAAATCTTGTGTTTAGGGCCCCTGGAAGCATGAAAATCACTTTAAACATGCTAATTTTAGCTCTAACACTGATGATCAAACTACAAATGTGAACTGACGTTCAAAAATAAAACATTTGAAAACGGACCATTTTCCACATTTCTGAAGCATGACGTAATGGGGGGGTGTTATCTCTTTTGTCGAAAATCAGCCGTTTTTGCATGAACATTAAATGACTCCATGTGATATTTAATTAACTTTCCGGGGTGAAGAAACCCGTTTTGAGAACTCAGAGTGAGTAAATTGGCCATTTTCATGCACTTTTAACCATTCCATAAATCTTGTGTTTAGGGCCCCTGGAAGCATGAAAATCACTTTAAACATGCTAATTTTAGCTCTAACACTGATGATCAACCTACAAATGTGAACTGACGTTCAAAAATAAAACATTTGAAAACGGACCATTTTCCACATTTCTGAAGCATGACGTAATGGGGGGGTGTTATCTCTTTTGTCAAAAATGAGCTGTTTTTGCTTGAACATTAAATGCCTCCAAATGGTATTTAATTAACTTCCCGGGGTGAAGAAACCCTTTTTGAGAACTCAGAGTGAGTAAATTGGCCCTTTTCATGCACTTTTAACCATTCCATAAATCTTGTGTTTAGGGCCCCTGGAAGCATGAAAATCACTTTAAACATGCTAATTTTAGCTCTAACACTGATGATCCACCTACAAATGTGAACTGACGTTCAAAAATAAAACATTTGAAAACGGACCATTTTCCACATTTCTGAAGCATGACGTAATGGGGGGGTGTTATCTCTTTTGTCAAAAATCAGCCGTTTTTGCTTGAACATAAAATGCCTCCAAATGGTATTTAATTAACTTCCCGGGGTGAAGAAACCCTTTTTGAGAACTCAGAGTGAGTAAATTGGCCCTTTTCATGCACTTTTAACCATTCCATAAATCTTGTGTTTAGGGCCCTTGGAAGCATAAAAATCACTTTAAACATGCTAATTTTAGCTCTAACACTGATGATTCACCTACAAATGTGAACTGACGTTCAAAAATAAAACATTTGAAAACGGACCATTTTCCACATTTCTGAAGCATGACGTAATGGGGGGTGTTATCTCTTTTGTCGAAAATCAGCCGTTTTTGCTTGAACTTTAAATGCCTCCAAATAGTATTTAATTCACTTCCCGAGCCCCTGGAAGCATGAAAATCACTTTAAACATGCTAATTTTAGCTCTAACACTGATGATCCACCTACAAATGTGAACTGACGTTCAAAAATAAAACATTTGAAAACAGACCATTTTCCACATTTCTGAAGCATGACGTAATGGGGGGTGTTATCTCTTTTGTCAAAAATCAGCCGTTTTTGCTTGAACATTAAATGCCTCCAAATGGTATTTAATTAACTTCCCGGGGTGAAGAAACCCTTTTTGAGAACTCAGAGTGAGTAAATTGGCCCTTTTCATGCACTTTTAACCATTCCATAAATCTTGTGTTTAGGGCCCCTGGAAGCATGAAAATCACTTTAAACATGCTAATTTTAGCTCTAACACTGATGATCAACCTACAAATGTGAACTGACGTTCAAAAATAAAACATTTGAAAACGGACCATTTTCCACATTTCTGAAGCATGACGTAATGGGGGGGTGTTATCTCTTTTGTCGAAAATCAGCCGTTTTTGCTTGAACATTAAATGACTCCATGTGATATTTAATTAACTTCCCGGGGTGAAGAAACCCGTTTTGAGAACTCAGAGTGAGTAAATTGGCCATTTTCATGCACTTTTAACCATTCCATAAATCTTGTGTTTAGGGCCCCTGGAAGCATGAAAATCACTTTTAACATGCTAATTTTAGCTCTAACACTGATGATCAACCTACAAATGTGAACTGACGTTCAAAAATAAAACATTTGAAAAAGGACCATTTTCCACATTTCTGAAGCATGACGTAATGGGGGGGTGTTATCTCTTTTGTCGAAAATCAGCTGTTTTTGCTTGAACATTAAATGCCTCCAAATGGTATTTAATTAACTTCCCGGGGTGAAGAAACCCTTTTTGAGAACTCAGAGTGACAAAATTGGCCCTTTTCATGCACCTTTAACCATTCCATAAATCTTGTGTTTAGGGCCCCTGGAAGCATGAAAATCACTTTAAACATGCTAATTTTAGCTCTAACACTGATGATCAAACTACAAATGTGAACTGACGTTCAAAAATAAAACATTCGAAAATGGACCATTTTCCACATTTCTGAAGCATGACGTAATGGGGGGTGTTATCTCTTTTGTCAAAAATCAGCCGTTTTTGCTTGAACATTAAATGCCTCCAAATGGTATTTAATTACCTTCCCGGGGTGAAGAAACCCTTTTTGAGAACTCAGAGTGAGTAAATTTACCCTTTTCATGCACTTTTAACCATTCCATAAATCTTGTGTTTAGGGCCCCTGGAAGCATGAAAATCACTTTAAACATGTTAATTTTAGCTGTAACACTGACGATCAACCTACAAATCTGAACTGACGTTCAAAAATAAAACATTTGAAAACGGACCATTTTCCACATTTCTGAAGCATGACGTAATGGGGGGGTGTTATCTCTTTTGTCAAAAATCAGCCGTTTTTGCTTGAACATTAAATGCCTCCAAATGGTATTGAATTCACTTCCTGAGCCCCTGGAAGCATGAAAATCACTTTAAACATGCTAATTTTAGCTCTAACACTGATGATCCACCTACAAATGTGAACTGACGTTCAAAAATAAAACATTTGAAAACGGACCATTTTCCACATTTCTGAAGCATGACGTAATGGGGGGGGGGTGTTATCTCTTTTGTCAAAAATCAGCCGTTTTTGCTTGAACATTAAATGCCTCCAAATGGTATTTAATTAACTTCCCGAGCCCCTGGAAGCATGAAAATCACTTTAAACATGCTAATTTTAGCTCTAACCCTGATGATCCACCTACAAATGTGAACTGACGTTCAAAAATAAAACATTTGAAAACGGACCATTTTCCACATTTCTGAAGCATGACGTAATGGGGGGTGTTATCTCTTTTGTCGAAAATCAGCCGTTTTTGCTTGAACATTAAATGACTCCATGTGATATTTAATTAACTTCCCGAGCCCCTGGAAGCATGAAAATCACTTTAAACATGCTAATTTTAGCTCTAACACTGATGATCCACCTACAAATGTGAACTGACGTTCAAAAATAAAACATTTGAAAACGGACCATTTTCCACATTTCTGAAGCTAGACGTAATGGGGGGGTGTTATCTCTTTTGTCGAAAATCAGCCGTTTTTGCTTGAACATTAAATGCCTCCAAATGGTATTTAATTAACTTCCCGGGGTGAAGAAACCCTTTTTGAGAACTCAGAGTGAGTAAATTGGCCCTTTTCATGCACTTTTAACCATTCCATAAATCTTGTGTTTAGGGCCCCTGGAAGCATGAAAATCACTTTAAACATGCTAATTTTAGCTCTAACACTGATGATCAACCTACAAATGTGAACTGACATTCACAAATAAAACATTTGAAAACGGACCATTTTCCACATTTCTGAAGCATGACGTAATGGGGGGTGTTATCTCTTTTGTCGAAAATCAGCCGTTTTTGCTTGAACATTAAATGACTCCATGTGATATTTAATTAACTTCCCGAGCCCCTGGAAGCATGAAAATCACTTTAAACATGCTAATTTTAGCTGTAACACTGATGATCCACCTACAAATGTGAACTGACGTTCAAAAATAAAACATTTGAAAACGGACCATTTTCCACATTTCTGAAGCATGACGTAATGGGGGGTGTTATCTCTTTTGTCGAAAATCAGCCGTTTTTGCTTGAACTTTAAATGCCTTCAAATAGTATTTAATTCACTTCCCGAGCCCCTGGAAGCATGAAAATCACTTTAAACATGCTAATTTTAGCTCTAACACTGATGATCCACCTACAAATGTGAACTGACGTTCAAAAATAAAACATTTGAAAACAGACCATTTTCCACATTTCTGAAGCATGACGTAATGGGGGGGGGTGTTATCTCTTTTGTCAAAAATCAGCCGTTTTTGCTTGAACATTAAATGCCTCCAAATGGTATTTAATTAACTTCCCGGGGTGAAGAAACCCTTTTTGAGAACTCAGAGTGAGTAAATTGGCCCTTTTCATGCACTTTTAACCATTCCATAAATCTTGTGTTTAGGGCCCCTGGAAGCATGAAAATCACTTTAAACATGCTAATTTTAGCTCTAACACTGATGATCAACCTACAAATGTGAACTGACGTTCAAAAATAAAACATTTGAAAACGGACCATTTTCCACATTTCTGAAGCATGACGTAATGGGGGGGTGTTATCTCTTTTGTCGAAAATCAGCCGTTTTTGCTTGAACATTAAATGACTCCATGTGATATTTAATTAACTTCCCGGGGTGAAGAAACCCGTTTTGAGAACTCAGAGTGAGTAAATTGGCCATTTTCATGCACTTTTAACCATTCCATAAATCTTGTGTTTAGGGCCCCTGGAAGCATGAAAATCACTTTTAACATGCTAATTTTAGCTCTAACACTGATGATCAACCTACAAATGTGAACTGACGTTCAAAAATAAAACATTTGAAAAAGGACCATTTTCCACATTTCTGAAGCATGACGTAATGGGGGGGTGTTATCTCTTTTGTCGAAAATCAGCTGTTTTTGCTTGAACATTAAATGCCTCCAAATGGTATTTAATTAACTTCCCGGGGTGAAGAAACCCTTTTTGAGAACTCAGAGTGACTAAATTGGCCCTTTTCATGCACCTTTAACCATTCCATAAATCTTGTGTTTAGGGCCCCTGGAAGCATGAAAATCACTTTAAACATGCTAATTTTAGCTCTAACACTGATGATCAAACTACAAATGTGAACTGACGTTCAAAAATAAAACATTCGAAAACGGACCATTTTCCACATTTCTGAAGCATGACGTAATGGGGGGTGTTATCTCTTTTGTCAAAAATCAGCCGTTTTTGCTTGAACATTAAATGCCTCCAAATGGTATTTAATTACCTTCCCGGGGTGAAGAAACCCTTTTTGAGAACTCAGAGTGAGTAAATTTACCCTTTTCATGCACTTTTAACCATTCCATAAATCTTGTGTTTAGGGCCCCTGGAAGCATGAAAATCACTTTAAACATGTTAATTTTAGCTGTAACACTGACGATCAACCTACAAATCTGAACTGACGTTCAAAAATAAAACATTTGAAAACGGACCATTTTCCACATTTCTGAAGCATGACGTAATGGGGGGGTGTTATCTCTTTTGTCAAAAATCAGCCGTTTTTGCTTGAACATTAAATGCCTCCAAATGGTATTGAATTCACTTCCCGAGCCCCTGGAAGCATGAAAATCACTTTAAACATGCTAATTTTAGCTCTAACACTGATGATCCACCTACAAATGTGAACTGACGTTCAAAAATAAAACATTTGAAAACGGACCATTTTCCACATTTCTGAAGCATGACGTAATGGGGGGGGTGTTATCTCTTTTGTCAAAAATCAGCCGTTTTTGCTTGAACATTAAATGCCTCCAAATGGTATTTAATTAACTTCCCGAGCCCCTGGAAGCATGAAAATCACTTTAAACATGCTAATTTTAGCTCTAACCCTGATGATCCACCTACAAATGTGAACTGACGTTCAAAAATAAAACATTTGAAAACGGACCATTTTCCACATTTCTGAAGCATGACGTAATGGGGGGTGTTATCTCTTTTGTCGAAAATCAGCCGTTTTTGCTTGAACATTAAATGACTCCATGTGATATTTAATTAACTTCCCGAGCCCCTGGAAGCATGAAAATCACTTTAAACATGCTAATTTTAGCTCTAACACTGATGATCCACCTACAAATGTGAACTGACGTTCAAAAATAAAACATTTGAAAACGGACCATTTTCCACATTTCTGAAGCTAGACGTAATGGGGGGGTGTTATCTCTTTTGTCGAAAATCAGCCGTTTTTGCTTGAACATTAAATGCCTCCAAATGGTATTTAATTAACTTCCCGGGGTGAAGAAACCCTTTTTGAGAACTCAGAGTGAGTAAATTGGCCCTTTTCATGCACTTTTAACCATTCCATAAATCTTGTGTTTAGGGCCCCTGGAAGCATGAAAATCACTTTAAACATGCTAATTTTAGCTCTAACACTGATGATCAACCTACAAATGTGAACTGACATTCACAAATAAAACATTTGAAAACGGACCATTTTCCACATTTCTGAAGCATGACGTAATGGGGGGTGTTATCTCTTTTGTCGAAAATCAGCCGTTTTTGCTTGAACATTAAATGACTCCATGTGATATTTAATTAACTTCCCGAGCCCCTGGAAGCATGAAAATCACTTTAAACATGCTAATTTTAGCTGTAACACTGATGATCCACCTACAAATGTGAACTGACGTTCAAAAATAAAACATTTGAAAACGGACCATTTTCCACATTTCTGAAGCATGACGTAATGGGGGGTGTTATCTCTTTTGTCGAAAATCAGCCGTTTTTGCTTGAACTTTAAATGCCTTCAAATAGTATTTAATTCACTTCCCGAGCCCCTGGAAGCATGAAAATCACTTTAAACATGCTAATTTTAGCTCTAACACTGATGATCCACCTACAAATGTGAACTGACGTTCAAAAATAAAACATTTGAAAACAGACCATTTTCCACATTTCTGAAGCATGACGTAATGGGGGGGGTGTTATCTCTTTTGTCAAAAATCAGCCGTTTTTGCTTGAACATTAAATGCCTCCAAATGGTATTTAATTAACTTCCCGGGGTGAAGAAACCCTTTTTGAGAACTCAGAGTGAGTAAATTGGCCCTTTTCATGCACTTTTAACCATTCCATAAATCTTGTGTTTAGGGCCCCTCGAAGCATGAAAATCACTTTAAACATGCTAATTTTAGCTCTAACACTGATGATCAACCTACAAATGTGAAATGACGTTCAAAAATAAAACATTTGAAAACGGACCATTTTCCACATTTCTGAAGCATGACGTAATGGGGGGGTGTTATCTCTTTTGTCGAAAATCAGCTGTTTTTGCTTGAACATTAAATGCCTCCAAATGGTATTTAATTAACTTCCCGGGGTGAAGAAACCCTTTTTGAGAACTCAGAGTGACTAAATTGGCCCTTTTCATGCACCTTTAACCATTCCATAAATCTTGTGTTTAGGGCCCCTGGAAGCATGAAAATCACTTTAAACATGCTAATTTTAGCTCTAACACTGATGATCAACCTACAAATGTGAACTGACGTTCAAAAATAAAACATTCGAAAACGGACCATTTTCCACATTTCTGAAGCATGACGTAATGGGGGGTGTTATCTCTTTTGTCAAAAATCAGCCGTTTTTGCTTGAACATTAAATGCCTCCAAATGGTATTTAATTAACTTCCCGGGGTGAAGAAACCCTTTTTGAGAACTCAGAGTGAGTAAATTTGCCCTTTTCATGCACTTTTAACCATTCCATAAATCTTGTGTTTAGGGCCCCTGGAAGCATGAAAATCACTTTAAACATGTTAATTTTAGCTGTAACACTGACGATCAACCTACAAATCTGAACTGACGTTCAAAAATAAAACATTTGAAAACGGACCATTTTCCACATTTCTGAAGCATGACGTAATGGGGGGGTGTTATCTCTTTTGTCAAAAATCAGCCGTTTTTGCTTGAACATTAAATGCCTCCAAATGGTATTGAATTCACTTCCCGAGCACCTGGAAGCATGAAAATCACTTTAAACATGCTAATTTTAGCTCTAACACTGATGATCCACCTACAAATGTGAACTGACGTTCAAAAATAAAACATTTGAAAACGGACCATTTTCCACATTTCTGAAGCATGACGTAATGGGGGGGGTGTTATCTCTTTTGTCAAAAATCAGCCATTTTTGCTTGAACATTAAATGCCTCCAAATGGTATTTAATTAACTTCCTGAGCCCCTGGAAGCATGAAAATCACTTTAAACATGCTAATTTTAGCTCTAACACTGATGATCCACCTACAAATGTGAACTGACGTTCAAAAATAAAACATTTGAAAACGGACCATTTTCCACATTTCTGAAGCATGACGTAATGGGGGGCTGTTATCTCTTTTGTCGAAAATCAGCCGTTTTTGCTTGAACATTAAATGCCTCCAAATGGTATTTAATTAACTTCCCGGGGTGAAGAAACCCTTTTTGAGAACTCAGAGTGAGTAAATTGGCCCTTTTCATGCACTTTTAACCATTCCATAAATCTTGTGTTTAGGGCCCCTGGAAGCATGAAAATCACTTTAAACATGCTAATTTTAGCTCTAACACTGATGATCCACCTACAAATGTGAACTGACGTTCAAAAATAAAACATTTGAAAACGGACCATTTTCCACATTTCTGAAGCATGACGTAATGGGGGGTGTTATCTCTTTTGTCAAAATCAGCCGTTTTTGCTTGAACATTAAATGCCTCCAAATGGTATTTAATTAACTTCCCGGGGTGAAGAAACCCTTTTTGAGAACTCAGAGTGAGTAAATTGGCCCTTTTCATGCACTTTTAACCATTCCATATATCTTGTGTTTAGGGCCCCTGGAAGCATGAAAATCACTTTAAAAATGCTAATTTTAGCTCTAACACTGATGATCAACCTACAAATGTGAACTGACATTCACAAATAAAACATTTGAAAACGGACCATTTTCCACATTTCTGAAGCATGACGTAATGGGGGGTGTTATCTCTTTTGTCGAAAATCAGCCGTTTTTGCTTGAACATTAAATGACTCCATGTGATATTTAATTAACTTCCCGAGCCCCTGGAAGCATGAAAATCACTTTAAACATGCTAATTTTAGCTGTAACACTGATGATCCACCTACAAATGTGAACTGACGTTCAAAAATAAAACATTTGAAAACGGACCATTTTCCACATTTCTGAAGCATGACGTAATGGGGGGTGTTATCTCTTTTGTCGAAAATCAGCCGTTTTTGCTTGAACTTTAAATGCCTTCAAATAGTATTTAATTCACTTCCCGAGCCCCTGGAAGCATGAAAATCACTTTAAACATGCTAATTTTAGCTCTAACACTGATGATCCACCTACAAATGTGAACTGACGTTCAAAAATAAAACATTTGAAAACAGACCATTTTCCACATTTCTGAAGCATGACGTAATGGGGGGGGTGTTATCTCTTTTGTCAAAAATCAGCCGTTTTTGCTTGAACATTAAATGCCTCCAAATGGTATTTAATTAACTTCCCGGGGTGAAGAAACCCTTTTTGAGAACTCAGAGTGAGTAATTTGGCCCTTTTCATGCACTTTTAACCATTCCATAAATCTTGTGTTTAGGGCCCCTGGAAGCATGAAAATCACTTTAAACATGCTAATTTTAGCTCTAACACTGATGATCAACCTACAAATGTGAACTGACGTTCAAAAATAAAACATTTGAAAACGGACCATTTTCCACATTTCTGAAGCATGACGTAATGGGGGGGTGTTATCTCTTTTGTCGAAAATCAGCCGTTTTTGCTTGAACATTAAATGACTCCATGTGATATTTAATTAACTTCCCGGGGTGAAGAAACCCGTTTTGAGAACTCAGAGTGAGTAAATTGGCCATTTTCATGCACTTTTAACCATTCCATAAATCTTGTGTTTAGGGCCCCTGGAAGCATGAAAATCACTTTAAACATGCTAATTTTAGCTCTAACACTGATGATCAACCTACAAATGTGAACTGACGTTCAAAAATAAAACATTTGAAAACGGACCATTTTCCACATTTCTGAAGCATGACGTAATGGGGGGGTGTTATCTCTTTTGTCAAAAATCAGCCGTTTTTGCTTGAACATTAAATGCCTCCAAATGGTATTTAATTAACTTCCCGAGCCCCTGGAAGCATGAAAATCACTTCAAACATGCTAATTTTAGCTCTAACACTGATGATTCACCTACAAATGTGAACTGACGTTCAAAAATAAAACATTTGAAAACGGACCATTTTCCACATTTCTGAAGCATGACATAATGGGGGGTGTTATCTCTTTTGTCGAAAATCAGCCGTTTTTGCTTGAACTTTAAATGCCTCCAAATAGTATTTAATTCACTTCCCGAGCCCCTGGAAGCATGAAAATCACTTTAAACATGCTAATTTTAGCTCTAACACTGATGATCCACCTACAAATGTGAACTGACGTTCAAAAATAAAACATTTGAAAACAGACCATTTTCCACATTTCTGAAGCATGACGTAATGGGGGGGTGTTATCTCTTTTGTCAAAAATCAGCCGTTTTTGCTTGAACATTAAATGCCTCCAAATGGTATTTAATTAACTTCCCGGGGTGAAGAAACCCTTTTTGAGAACTCAGAGTGAGTAAATTGGCCCTTTTCATGCACTTTTAACCATTCCATAAATCTTGTGTTTAGGGCCCCTGGAAGCATGAAAATCACTTTAAACATGCTAATTTTAGCTCTAACACTGATGATCAAACTACAAATGTGAACTGACGTTCAAAAATAAAACATTTGAAAACGGACCATTTTCCACATTTCTGAAGCATGACGTAATGGGGGGGTGTTATCTCTTTTGTCGAAAATCAGCCGTTTTTGCATGAACATTAAATGACTCCATGTGATATTTAATTAACTTTCCGGGGTGAAGAAACCCGTTTTGAGAACTCAGAGTGAGTAAATTGGCCATTTTCATGCACTTTTAACCATTCCATAAATCTTGTGTTTAGGGCCCCTGGAAGCATGAAAATCACTTTAAACATGCTAATTTTAGCTCTAACACTGATGATCAACCTACAAATGTGAACTGACGTTCAAAAATAAAACATTTGAAAACGGACCATTTTCCACATTTCTGAAGCATGACGTAATGGGGGGGTGTTATCTCTTTTGTCAAAAATGAGCTGTTTTTGCTTGAACATTAAATGCCTCCAAATGGTATTTAATTAACTTCCCGGGGTGAAGAAACCCTTTTTGAGAACTCAGAGTGAGTAAATTGGCCCTTTTCATGCACTTTTAACCATTCCATAAATCTTGTGTTTAGGGCCCCTGGAAGCATGAAAATCACTTTAAACATGCTAATTTTAGCTCTAACACTGATGATCCACCTACAAATGTGAACTGACGTTCAAAAATAAAACATTTGAAAACGGACCATTTTCCACATTTCTGAAGCATGACGTAATGGGGGGGTGTTATCTCTTTTGTCAAAAATCAGCCGTTTTTGCTTGAACATAAAATGCCTCCAAATGGTATTTAATTAACTTCCCGGGGTGAAGAAACCCTTTTTGAGAACTCAGAGTGAGTAAATTGGCCCTTTTCATGCACTTTTAACCATTCCATAAATCTTGTGTTTAGGGCCCTTGGAAGCATAAAAATCACTTTAAACATGCTAATTTTAGCTCTAACACTGATGATTCACCTACAAATGTGAACTGACGTTCAAAAATAAAACATTTGAAAACGGACCATTTTCCACATTTCTGAAGCATGACGTAATGGGGGGTGTTATCTCTTTTGTCGAAAATCAGCCGTTTTTGCTTGAACTTTAAATGCCTCCAAATAGTATTTAATTCACTTCCCGAGCCCCTGGAAGCATGAAAATCACTTTAAACATGCTAATTTTAGCTCTAACACTGATGATCCACCTACAAATGTGAACTGACGTTCAAAAATAAAACATTTGAAAACAGACCATTTTCCACATTTCTGAAGCATGACGTAATGGGGGGTGTTATCTCTTTTGTCAAAAATCAGCCGTTTTTGCTTGAACATTAAATGCCTCCAAATGGTATTTAATTAACTTCCCGGGGTGAAGAAACCCTTTTTGAGAACTCAGAGTGAGTAAATTGGCCCTTTTCATGCACTTTTAACCATTCCATAAATCTTGTGTTTAGGGCCCCTGGAAGCATGAAAATCACTTTAAACATGCTAATTTTAGCTCTAACACTGATGATCAACCTACAAATGTGAACTGACGTTCAAAAATAAAACATTTGAAAACGGACCATTTTCCACATTTCTGAAGCATGACGTAATGGGGGGGTGTTATCTCTTTTGTCGAAAATCAGCCGTTTTTGCTTGAACATTAAATGACTCCATGTGATATTTAATTAACTTCCCGGGGTGAAGAAACCCGTTTTGAGAACTCAGAGTGAGTAAATTGGCCATTTTCATGCACTTTTAACCATTCCATAAATCTTGTGTTTAGGGCCCCTGGAAGCATGAAAATCACTTTTAACATGCTAATTTTAGCTCTAACACTGATGATCAACCTACAAATGTGAACTGACGTTCAAAAATAAAACATTTGAAAAAGGACCATTTTCCACATTTCTGAAGCATGACGTAATGGGGGGGTGTTATCTCTTTTGTCGAAAATCAGCTGTTTTTGCTTGAACATTAAATGCCTCCAAATGGTATTTAATTAACTTCCCGGGGTGAAGAAACCCTTTTTGAGAACTCAGAGTGACAAAATTGGCCCTTTTCATGCACCTTTAACCATTCCATAAATCTTGTGTTTAGGGCCCCTGGAAGCATGAAAATCACTTTAAACATGCTAATTTTAGCTCTAACACTGATGATCAAACTACAAATGTGAACTGACGTTCAAAAATAAAACATTCGAAAATGGACCATTTTCCACATTTCTGAAGCATGACGTAATGGGGGGTGTTATCTCTTTTGTCAAAAATCAGCCGTTTTTGCTTGAACATTAAATGCCTCCAAATGGTATTTAATTACCTTCCCGGGGTGAAGAAACCCTTTTTGAGAACTCAGAGTGAGTAAATTTACCCTTTTCATGCACTTTTAACCATTCCATAAATCTTGTGTTTAGGGCCCCTGGAAGCATGAAAATCACTTTAAACATGTTAATTTTAGCTGTAACACTGACGATCAACCTACAAATCTGAACTGACGTTCAAAAATAAAACATTTGAAAACGGACCATTTTCCACATTTCTGAAGCATGACGTAATGGGGGGGTGTTATCTCTTTTGTCAAAAATCAGCCGTTTTTGCTTGAACATTAAATGCCTCCAAATGGTATTGAATTCACTTCCTGAGCCCCTGGAAGCATGAAAATCACTTTAAACATGCTAATTTTAGCTCTAACACTGATGATCCACCTACAAATGTGAACTGACGTTCAAAAATAAAACATTTGAAGACGGACCATTTTCCACATTTCTGAAGCATGACGTAATGGGGGGGGGGTGTTATCTCTTTTGTCAAAAATCAGCCGTTTTTGCTTGAACATTAAATGCCTCCAAATGGTATTTAATTAACTTCCCGAGCCCCTGGAAGCATGAAAATCACTTTAAACATGCTAATTTTAGCTCTAACCCTGATGATCCACCTACAAATGTGAACTGACGTTCAAAAATAAAACATTTGAAAACGGACCATTTTCCACATTTCTGAAGCATGACGTAATGGGGGGTGTTATCTCTTTTGTCGAAAATCAGCCGTTTTTGCTTGAACATTAAATGACTCCATGTGATATTTAATTAACTTCCCGAGCCCCTGGAAGCATGAAAATCACTTTAAACATGCTAATTTTAGCTCTAACACTGATGATCCACCTACAAATGTGAACTGACGTTCAAAAATAAAACATTTGAAAACGGACCATTTTCCACATTTCTGAAGCTAGACGTAATGGGGGGGTGTTATCTCTTTTGTCGAAAATCAGCCGTTTTTGCTTGAACATTAAATGCCTCCAAATGGTATTTAATTAACTTCCCGGGGTGAAGAAACCCTTTTTGAGAACTCAGAGTGAGTAAATTGGCCCTTTTCATGCACTTTTAACCATTCCATAAATCTTGTGTTTAGGGCCCCTGGAAGCATGAAAATCACTTTAAACATGCTAATTTTAGCTCTAACACTGATGATCAACCTACAAATGTGAACTGACATTCACAAATAAAACATTTGAAAACGGACCATTTTCCACATTTCTGAAGCATGACGTAATGGGGGGTGTTATCTCTTTTGTCGAAAATCAGCCGTTTTTGCTTGAACATTAAATGACTCCATGTGATATTTAATTAACTTCCCGAGCCCCTGGAAGCATGAAAATCACTTTAAACATGCTAATTTTAGCTGTAACACTGATGATCCACCTACAAATGTGAACTGACGTTCAAAAATAAAACATTTGAAAACGGACCATTTTCCACATTTCTGAAGCATGACGTAATGGGGGGTGTTATCTCTTTTGTCGAAAATCAGCCGTTTTTGCTTGAACTTTAAATGCCTTCAAATAGTATTTAATTCACTTCCCGAGCCCCTGGAAGCATGAAAATCACTTTAAACATGCTAATTTTAGCTCTAACACTGATGATCCACCTACAAATGTGAACTGACGTTCAAAAATAAAACATTTGAAAACAGACCATTTTCCACATTTCTGAAGCATGACGTAATGGGGGGGGGTGTTATCTCTTTTGTCAAAAATCAGCCGTTTTTGCTTGAACATTAAATGCCTCCAAATGGTATTTAATTAACTTCCCGGGGTGAAGAAACCCTTTTTGAGAACTCAGAGTGAGTAAATTGGCCCTTTTCATGCACTTTTAACCATTCCATAAATCTTGTGTTTAGGGCCCCTCGAAGCATGAAAATCACTTTAAACATGCTAATTTTAGCTCTAACACTGATGATCAACCTACAAATGTGAACTGACGTTCAAAAATAAAACATTTGAAAACGGACCATTTTCCACATTTCTGAAGCATGACGTAATGGGGGGGTGTTATCTCTTTTGTCGAAAATCAGCTGTTTTTGCTTGAACATTAAATGCCTCCAAATGGTATTTAATTAACTTCCCGGGGTGAAGAAACCCTTTTTGAGAACTCAGAGTGACTAAATTGGCCCTTTTCATGCACCTTTAACCATTCCATAAATCTTGTGTTTAGGGCCCCTGGAAGCATGAAAATCACTTTAAACATGCTAATTTTAGCTCTAACACTGATGATCAACCTACAAATGTGAACTGACGTTCAAAAATAAAACATTCGAAAACGGACCATTTTCCACATTTCTGAAGCATGACGTAATGGGGGGTGTTATCTCTTTTGTCAAAAATCAGCCATTTTTGCTTGAACATTAAATGCCTCCAAATGGTATTTAATTAACTTCCCGGGGTGAAGAAACCCTTTTTGAGAACTCAGAGTGAGTAAATTTGCCCTTTTCATGCACTTTTAACCATTCCATAAATCTTGTGTTTAGGGCCCCTGGAAGCATGAAAATCACTTTAAACATGTTAATTTTAGCTGTAACACTGACGATCAACCTACAAATCTGAACTGACGTTCAAAAATAAAACATTTGAAAACGGACCATTTTCCACATTTCTGAAGCATGACGTAATGGGGGGGTGTTATCTCTTTTGTCAAAAATCAGCCGTTTTTGCTTGAACATTAAATGCCTCCAAATGGTATTAAATTCACTTCCCGAGCCCCTGGAAGCATGAAAATCACTTTAAACATGCTAATTTTAGCTCTAACACTGATGATCCACCTACAAATGTGAACTGACGTTCAAAAATAAAACATTTGAAAACGGACCATTTTCCACATTTCTGAAGCATGACGTAATGGGGGGGGTGTTATCTCTTTTGTCAAAAATCAGCCATTTTTGCTTGAACATTAAATGCCTCCAAATGGTATTTAATTAACTTCCCGAGCCCCTGGAAGCATGAAAATCACTTTAAACATGCTAATTTTAGCTCTAACACTGATGATCCACCTACAAATGTGAACTGACGTTCAAAAATAAAACATTTGAAAACGGACCATTTTCCACATTTCTGAAGCATGACGTAATGGGGGGCTGTTATCTCTTTTGTCGAAAATCAGCCGTTTTTGCTTGAACATTAAATGCCTCAAAATGGTATTTAATTAACTTCCCGGGGTGAAGAAACCCTTTTTGAGAACTCAGAGTGAGTAAATTGGCCCTTTTCATGCACTTTTAACCATTCCATAAATCTTGTGTTTAGGGCCCCTGGAAGCATGAAAATCACTTTAAACATGCTAATTTTAGCTCTAACACTGATGATCCACCTACAAATGTGAACTGACGTTCAAAAATAAAACATTTGAAAACGGACCATTTTCCACATTTCTGAAGCATGACGTAATGGGGGGTGTTATCTCTTTTGTCAAAATCAGCCGTTTTTGCTTGAACATTAAATGCCTCCAAATGGTATTTAATTAACTTCCCGGGGTGAAGAAACCCTTTTTGAGAACTCAGAGTGAGTAAATTGGCCCTTTTCATGCACTTTTAACCATTCCATAAATCTTGTGTTTAGGGCCCCTGGAAGCATGAAAATCACTTTAAACATGCTAATTTTAGCTCTAACACTGATGATCAACCTACAAATGTGAACTGACATTCACAAATAAAACATTTGAAAACGGACCATTTTCCACATTTCTGAAGCATGACGTAATGGGGGGTGTTATCTCTTTTGTCGAAAATCAGCCGTTTTTGCTTGAACATTAAATGACTCCATGTGATATTTAATTAACTTCCCGAGCCCCTGGAAGCATGAAAATCACTTTAAACATGCTAATTTTAGCTGTAACACTGATGATCCACCTACAAATGTGAACTGACGTTCAAAAATAAAACATTTGAAAACGGACCATTTTCCACATTTCTGAAGCATGACGTAATGGGGGGTGTTATCTCTTTTGTCGAAAATCAGCCGTTTTTGCTTGAACTTTAAATGCCTTCAAATAGTATTTAATTCACTTCCCGAGCCCCTGGAAGCATGAAAATCACTTTAAACATGCTAATTTTAGCTCTAACACTGATGATCCACCTACAAATGTGAACTGACGTTCAAAAATAAAACATTTGAAAACAGACCATTTTCCACATTTCTGAAGCATGACGTAATGGGGGGGTGTTATCTCTTTTGTCAAAAATCAGCCGTTTTTGCTTGAACATTAAATGCCTCCAAATGGTATTTAATTAACTTCCCGGGGTGAAGAAACCCTTTTTGAGAACTCAGAGTGAGTAATTTGGCCCTTTTCATGCACTTTTAACCATTCCATAAATCTTGTGTTTAGGGCCCCTGGAAGCATGAAAATCACTTTAAACATGCTAATTTTAGCTCTAACACTGATGATCAACCTACAAATGTGAACTGACGTTCAAAAATAAAACATTTGAAAACGGACCATTTTCCACATTTCTGAAGCATGACGTAATGGGGGGGTGTTATCTCTTTTGTCGAAAATCAGCCGTTTTTGCTTGAACATTAAATGACTCCATGTGATATTTAATTAACTTCCCGGGGTGAAGAAACCCGTTTTGAGAACTCAGAGTGAGTAAATTGGCCATTTTCATGCACTTTTAACCATTCCATAAATCTTGTGTTTAGGGCCCCTGGAAGCATGAAAATCACTTTAAACATGCTAATTTTAGCTCTAACACTGATGATCAACCTACAAATGTGAACTGACGTTCAAAAATAAAACATTTGAAAACGGACCATTTTCCACATTTCTGAAGCATGACGTAATGGGGGGGTGTTATCTCTTTTGTCAAAAATCAGCCGTTTTTGCTTGAACATTAAATGCCTCCAAATGGTATTTAATTAACTTCCCGAGCCCCTGGAAGCATGAAAATCACTTCAAACATGCTAATTTTAGCTCTAACACTGATGATTCACCTACAAATGTGAACTGACGTTCAAAAATAAAACATTTGAAAACGGACCATTTTCCACATTTCTGAAGCATGACATAATGGGGGGTGTTATCTCTTTTGTCGAAAATCAGCCGTTTTTGCTTGAACTTTAAATGCCTCCAAATAGTATTTAATTCACTTCCCGAGCCCCTGGAAGCATGAAAATCACTTTAAACATGCTAATTTTAGCTCTAACACTGATGATCCACCTACAAATGTGAACTGACGTTCAAAAATAAAACATTTGAAAACAGACCATTTTCCACATTTCTGAAGCATGACGTAATGGGGGGGTGTTATCTCTTTTGTCAAAAATCAGCCGTTTTTGCTTGAACATTAAATGCCTCCAAATGGTATTTAATTAACTTCCCGGGGTGAAGAAACCCTTTTTGAGAACTCAGAGTGAGTAAATTGGCCCTTTTCATGCACTTTTAACCATTCCATAAATCTTGTGTTTAGGGCCCCTGGAAGCATGAAAATCACTTTAAACATGCTAATTTTAGCTCTAACACTGATGATCAACCTACAAATGTGAACTGACGTTCAAAAATAAAACATATGAAAACGGACCATTTTCCACATTTCTGAACCACGACGTAATGGGGGGGTGTTATCTCTTTTGTCAAAAATCAGCCGTTTTTGCTTGAACATTAAATGCCTCCAAATGGTATTGAATTCACTTCCCGAGCCCCTGGAAGCATGAAAATCACTTTAAACATGCTAATTTTAGCTCTAACACTGATGATCCACCTACAAATGTGAACTGACGTTCAAAAATAAAACATTTGAAAACGGACCATTTTCCACATTTCTGAAGCATGACGTAATGGGGGGGGTGTTATCTCTTTTGTCAAAAATCAGCCGTTTTTGCTTGAACATTAAATGCCTCCAAATGGTATTTAATTAACTTCCCGAGCCCCTGGAAGCATGAAAATCACTTTAAACATGCTCATTTTAGCTCTAACACTGATGATCCACCTACAAATGTGAACTGACGTTCAAAAATAAAACATTTGAAAACGGACCATTTTCCACATTTCTGAAGCATGACGTAATGGGGGGGTGTTATCTCTTTTGTCAAAAATCAGCCGTTTTTGCTTGAACATTAAATGCCTCCAAATGGTATTGAATTCACTTCCCGAGCCCCTGGAAGCATGAAAATCACTTTAAACATGCTAATTTTAGCTCTAACACTGATGATCCACCTACAAATGTGAACTGACGTTCAAAAATAAAACATTTGAAAACGGACCATTTTCCACATTTCTGAAGCATGACGTAATGGGGGGGGTGTTATCTCTTTTGTCAAAAATCAGCCGTTTTTGCTTGAACATTAAATGCCCCCAAATGGTATTTAATTAACTTCCCGAGCCCCTGGAAGCATGAAAATCACTTTAAACATGCTAATTTTAGCTCTAACACTGATGATCCACCTACAAATGTGAACTGACGTTCAAAAATAAAACATTTGAAAACGGACCATTTTCCACATTTCTGAAGCATGACGTAATGGGGGGCTGTTATCTCTTTTGTCGAAAATCAGCCGTTTTTGCTTGAACATTAAATGCCTCCAAATGGTATTTAATTAACTTCCCGGGGTGAAGAAACCCTTTTTGAGAACTCAGAGTGAGTAAATTGGCCCTTTTCATGCACTTTTAACCATTCCATAAATCTTGTGTTTAGAGCCCCTGGAAGCATGAAAATCACTTTAAACATGCTAATTTTAGCTCTAACACTGATGATCAACCTACAAATGTGAACTGACATTCACAAATAAAACATTTGAAAACGGACCATTTTCCACATTTCTGAAGCATGACGTAATGGGGGGTGTTATCTCTTTTGTCGAAAATCAGCCGTTTTTGCTTGAACATTAAATGACTCCATGTGATATTTAATTAACTTCCCGAGCCCCTGGAAGCATGAAAATCACTTTAAACATGCTAATTTTAGCTGTAACACTGATGATCCACCTACAAATGTGAACTGACGTTCAAAAATAAAACATTTGAAAACGGACCATTTTCCACATTTCTGAAGCATGACGTAATGGGGGGTGTTATCTCTTTTGTCGAAAATCAGCCGTTTTTGCTTGAACTTTAAATGCCTTCAAATAGTATTTAATTCACTTCCCGAGCCCCTGGAAGCATGAAAATCACTTTAAACATGCTAATTTTAGCTCTAACACTGATGATCCACCTACAAATGTGAACTGACGTTCAAAAATAAAACATTTGAAAACAGACCATTTTCCACATTTCTGAAGCATGACGTAATGGGGGGGGTGTTATCTCTTTTGTCAAAAATCAGCCGTTTTTGCTTGAACATTAAATGCCTCCAAATGGTATTTAATTAACTTCCCGGGGTGAAGAAACCCTTTTTGAGAACTCAGAGTGAGTAATTTGGCCCTTTTCATGCACTTTTAACCATTCCATAAATCTTGTGTTTAGGGCCCCTGGAAGCATGAAAATCACTTTAAACATGCTAATTTTAGCTCTAACACTGATGATCAACCTACAAATGTGAACTGACGTTCAAAAATAAAACATTTGAAAACGGACCATTTTCCACATTTCTGAAGCATGACGTAATGGGGGGGTGTTATCTCTTTTGTCGAAAATCAGCCGTTTTTGCTTGAACATTAAATGACTCCATGTGATATTTAATTAACTTCCCGGGGTGAAGAAACCCGTTTTGAGAACTCAGAGTGAGTAAATTGGCCATTTTCATGCACTTTTAACCATTCCATAAATCTTGTGTTTAGGGCCCCTGGAAGCATGAAAATCACTTTAAACATGCTAATTTTAGCTCTAACACTGATGATCAACCTACAAATGTGAACTGACGTTCAAAAATAAAACATTTGAAAACGGACCATTTTCCACATTTCTGAAGCATGACGTAATGGGGGGGTGTTATCTCTTTTGTCAAAAATCAGCCGTTTTTGCTTGAACATTAAATGCCTCCAAATGGTATTTTATTAACTTCCCGAGCCCCTGGAAGCATGAAAATCACTTTAAACATGCTAATTTTAGCTCTAACACTGATGATCCACCTACAAATGTGAACTGACGTTCAAAAATAAAACATTTGAAAACAGACCATTTTCCGCATTTCTGAAGCATGACGTAATGGGGGGGTGTTATCTCTTTTGTCAAAAATCAGCCGTTTTTGCTTGAACATTAAATGCCTCCAAATGGTATTTAATTAACTTCCCGGGGTGAAGAAACCCTTTTTGAGAACTCAGAGTGAGTAAATTGGCCCTTTTCATGCACTTTTAACCATTCCATAAATCTTGTGTTTAGGGCCCCTGGAAGCATGAAAATCACTTTAAACATGCTAATTTTAGCTCTAACACTGATGATCAACCTACAAATGTGAACTGACGTTCAAAAATAAAATATTTGAAAACGGACCATTTTCCACATTTCTGAAGCACGACGTAATGGGGGGGTGTTATCTCTTTTGTCGAAAATCAGCCGTTTTTGCATGAACATTAAATGACTCCATGTGATATTTAATTAACTTCCCGGGGTGAAGAAACCCGTTTTGAGAACTCAGAGTGAGTAAATTGGCCATTTTCATGCACTTTTAACCATTCCATAAATCTTGTGTTTAGGGCCCCTGGAAGCATGAAAATCACTTTAAACATGCTAATTTTAGCTCTAACACTGATGATCAACCTACAAATGTGAACTGACGTTCAAAAATAAAACATTTGAAAACGGACCATTTTCCACATTTCTGAAGCATGACGTAATGGGGGGTGTTATCTCTTTTGTTGAAAATCAGCTGTTTTTGCTTGAACATTAAATGCCTCCAAATGGTATTTAATTAACTTCCCGGGGTGAAGAAACCCTTTTTGAGAACTCAGAGTGACTAAATTGGCCCTTTTCATGCACCTTTAACCATTCCATAAATCTTGTGTTTAGGGCCCCTGGAAGCATGAAAATCACTTTAAACATGCTAAATTTAGCTCTAACACTGATGATCAACCTACAAATGTGAACTGACGTTCAAAAATAAAACATTCGAAAACGGACCATTTTCCACATTTCTGAAGCATGACGTAATGGGGGGTGTTATCTCTTTTGTCAAAAATCAGCCGTTTTTGCTTGAACATTAAATGCCTCCAAATGGTATTTAATTAACTTCCCGGGGTGAAGAAACCCTTTTTGAGAACTCAGAGTGAGTAAATTTGCCCTTTTCATGCACTTTTAACCATTCCATAAATCTTGTGTTTAGGGCCCCTGGAAGCATGAAAATCACTTTAAACATGTTAATTTTAGCTGTAACACTGACGATCAACCTACAAATCTGAACTGACGTTCAAAAATAAAACATTTGAAAACGGACCATTTTCCACATTTCTGAAGCATGACGTAATGGGGGGGTGTTATCTCTTTTGTCAAAAATCAGCCGTTTTTGCTTGAACATTAAATGCCTCCAAATGGTATTGAATTCACTTCCCGAGCCCCTGGAAGCATGAAAATCACTTTAAACATGCTAATTTTAGCTCTAACACTGATGATCCACCTACAAATGTGAACTGACGTTCAAAAATAAAACATTTGAAAACGGACCATTTTCCACATTTCTGAAGCATGACGTAATGGGGGGGGTGTTATCTCTTTTGTCAAAAATCAGCCATTTTTGCTTGAACATTAAATGCCTCCAAATAGTATTTAATTAACTTCCCGAGCCCCTGGAAGCATGAAAATCACTTTAAACATGCTAATTTTAGCTCTAACACTGATGATCCACCTACAAATGTGAACTGACGTTCAAAAATAAAACATTTGAAAACGGACCATTTTCCACATTTCTGAAGCATGACGTAATGGGGGGCTGTTATCTCTTTTGTCGAAAATCAGCCGTTTTTGCTTGAACATTAAATGCCTCCAAATGGTATTTAATTAACTTCCCGGGGTGAAGAAACCCTTTTTGAGAACTCAGAGTGAGTAAATTGGCCCTTTTCATGCACTTTTAACCATTCCATAAATCTTGTGTTTAGGGCCCCTGGAAGCATGAAAATCACTTTAAACATGCTAATTTTAGCTCTAACACTGATGATCCACCTACAAATGTGAACTGACGTTCAAAAATAAAACATTTGAAAACGGACCATTTTCCACATTTCTGAAGCATGACGTAATGGGGGGTGTTATCTCTTTTGTCAAAATCAGCCGTTTTTGCTTGAACATTAAATGCCTCCAAATGGTATTTAATTAACTTCCCGGGGTGAAGAAACCCTTTTTGAGAACTCAGAGTGAGTAAATTGGCCCTTTTCATGCACTTTTAACCATTCCATAAATCTTGTGTTTAGGGCCCCTGGAAGCATGAAAATCACTTTAAACATGCTAATTTTAGCTCTAACACTGATGATCAACCTACAAATGTGAACTGACATTCACAAATAAAACATTTGAAAACGGACCATTTTCCACATTTCTGAAGCATGACGTAATGGGGGGTGTTATCTCTTTTGTCGAAAATCAGCCGTTTTTGCTTGAACATTAAATGACTCCATGTGATATTTAATTAACTTCCCGAGCCCCTGGAAGCATGAAAATCACTTTAAACATGCTAATTTTAGCTGTAACACTGATGATCCACCTACAAATGTGAACTGACGTTCAAAAATAAAACATTTGAAAACGGACCATTTTCCACATTTCTGAAGCATGACGTAATGGGGGGTGTTATCTCTTTTGTCGAAAATCAGCCGTTTTTGCTTGAACTTTAAATGCCTTCAAATAGTATTTAATTCACTTCCCGAGCCCCTGGAAGCATGAAAATCACTTTAAACATGCTAATTTTAGCTCTAACACTGATGATCCACCTACAAATGTGAACTGACGTTCAAAAATAAAACATTTGAAAACAGACCATTTTCCACATTTCTGAAGCATGACGTAATGGGGGGGGTGTTATCTCTTTTGTCAAAAATCAGCCGTTTTTGCTTGAACATTAAATGCCTCCAAATGGTATTTAATTAACTTCCCGGGGTGAAGAAACCCTTTTTGAGAACTCAGAGTGAGTAATTTGGCCCTTTTCATGCACTTTTAACCATTCCATAAATCTTGTGTTTAGGGCCCCTGGAAGCATGAAAATCACTTTAAACATGCTAATTTTAGCTCTAACACTGATGATCAACCTACAAATGTGAACTGACGTTCAAAAATAAAACATTTGAAAACGGACCATTTTCCACATTTCTGAAGCATGACGTAATGGGGGGGTGTTATCTCTTTTGTCGAAAATCAGCCGTTTTTGCTTGAACATTAAATGACTCCATGTGATATTTAATTAACTTCCCGGGGTGAAGAAACCCGTTTTGAGAACTCAGAGTGAGTAAATTGGCCATTTTCATGCACTTTTAACCATTCCATAAATCTTGTGTTTAGGGCCCCTGGAAGCATGAAAATCACTTTAAACATGCTAATTTTAGCTCTAACACTGATGATCAACCTACAAATGTGAACTGACGTTCAAAAATAAAACATTTGAAAACGGACCATTTTCCACATTTCTGAAGCATGACGTAATGGGGGGGTGTTATCTCTTTTGTCAAAAATCAGCCGTTTTTGCTTGAACATTAAATGCCTCCAAATGGTATTTAATTAACTTCCCGAGCCCCTGGAAGCATGAAAATCACTTCAAACATGCTAATTTTAGCTCTAACACTGATGATTCACCTACAAATGTGAACTGACGTTCAAAAATAAAACATTTGAAAACGGACCATTTTCCACATTTCTGAAGCATGACATAATGGGGGGTGTTATCTCTTTTGTCGAAAATCAGCCGTTTTTGCTTGAACTTTAAATGCCTCCAAATAGTATTTATTCACTTCCCGAGCCCCTGGAAGCATGAAAATCACTTTAAACATGCTAATTTTAGCTCTAACACTGATGATCCACCTACAAATGTGAACTGACGTTCAAAAATAAAACATTTGAAATCAGACCATTTTCCACATTTCTGAAGCATGACGTAATGGGGGGGTGTTATCTCTTTTGTCAAAAATCAGCCGTTTTTGCTTGAACATTAAATGCCTCCAAATGGTATTTAATTAACTTCCCGGGGTGAAGAAACCCTTTTTGAGAACTCAGAGTGAGTAAATTGGCTTTTTTCATGCACTTTTAACCATTCCATAAATCTTGTGTTTAGGGCCCCTGGAAGCATGAAAATCACTTTAAACATGCTAATTTTAGCTCTAACACTGATGATCAACCTACAAATGTGAACTGACGTTCAAAAATAAAACATTTGAAAACGGACCATTTTCCACATTTCTGAAGCACGACGTAATGGGGGGGTGTTATCTCTTTTGTCGAAAATCAGCCGTTTTTGCATGAACATTAAATGACTCCATGTGATATTTAATTAACTTCCCGGGGTGAAGAAACCCGTTTTGAGAACTCAGAGTGAGTAAATTGGCCATTTTCATGCACTTTTAACCATTCCATAAATCTTGTGTTTAGGGCCCCTGGAAGCATGAAAATCACTTTAAACATGCTAATTTTAGCTCTAACACTGATGATCAACCTACAAATGTGAACTGACGTTCAAAAATAAAACATTTGAAAACGGACCATTTTCCACATTTCTGAAGCATGACGTAATGGGGGGGTGTTATCTCTTTTGTCGAAAATCAGCTGTTTTTGCTTGAACATTAAATGCCTCCAAATGGTATTTAATTAACTTCCCGGGGTGAAGAAACCCTTTTTGAGAACTCAGAGTGACTAAATTGGCCCTTTTCATGCACCTTTAACCATTCCATAAATCTTGTGTTTAGGGCCCCTGGAAGCATGAAAATCACTTTAAACATGCTAATTTTAGCTCTAACACTGATGATCAACCTACAAATGTGAACTGACGTTCAAAAATAAAACATTCGAAAACGGACCATTTTCCACATTTCTGAAGCATGACGTAATGGGGGTGTTATCTCTTTTGTCAAAAATCAGCCGTTTTTGCTTGAACATTAAATGCCTCCAAATGGTATTTAATTAACTTCCCGGGGTGAAGAAACCCTTTTTGAGAACTCAGAGTGAGTAAATTTGCCCTTTTCATGCACTTTTAACCATTCCATAAATCTTGTGTTTAGGGCCCCTGGAAGCATGAAAATCACTTTAAACATGTTAATTTTAGCTGTAACACTGAAGATCAACCTACAAATCTGAACTGACGTTCAAAAATAAAACATTTGAAAACGGACCATTTTCCACATTTCTGAAGCATGACGTAATGGGGGGGTGTTATCTCTTTTGTCAAAAATCAGCCGTTTTTGCTTGAACATTAAATGCCTCCAAATGGTATTGAATTCACTTCCCAAGCCCCTGGAAGCATGAAAATCACTTTAAACATGCTAATTTTAGCTCTAACACTGATGATCCACCTACAAATGTGAACTGACGTTCAAAAATAAAACATTTGAAAACGGACCATTTTCCACATTTCTGAAGCATGACGTAATGGGGGGGGGTGTTATCTCTTTTGTCAAAAATCAGCCGTTTTTGCTTGAACATTAAATGCCTCCAAATGGTATTTAATTAACTTCCCGAGCCCCTGGAAGCATGAAAATCACTTTAAACATGCTAATTTTAGCTCTAACACTGATGATTCACCTACAAATGTGAACTGACGTTCAAAAATAAAACATTTGAAAACGGACCAATTTCCACATTTCTGAAGCATGACATAATGGGGGGTGTTATCTCTTTTGTCGAAAATCAGCCGTTTTTGCTTGAACTTTAAATGCCTCCAAATAGTATTTAATTCACTTCCCGAGCCCCTGGAAGCATGAAAATCACTTTAAACATGCTAATTTTAGCTCTAACACTGATGATCCACCTACAAATGTGAACTGACGTTCAAAAATAAAACATTTGAAAACAGACCATTTTCCACATTTCTGAAGCATGAGGTAATGGGGGGGTGTTATCTCTTTTGTCAAAAATCAGCCGTTTTTGCTTGAACATTAAATGCCTCCAAATGGTATTTAATTAACTTCCCGGGGTGAAGAAACCCTTTTTGAGAACTCAGAGTGAGTAAATTGGCCCTTTTCATGCACTTTTAACCATTCCATAAATCTTGTGTTTAGGGCCCCTGGAAGCATGAAAATCACTTTAAACATGCTAATTTTAGCTCTAACACTGATGATCAACCTACAAATGTGAACTGACGTTCAAAAATAAAACATTTGAAAACGGACCATTTTCCACATTTCTGAAGCACGACGTAATGGGGGGGTGTTATCTCTTTTGTCGAAAATCAGCCGTTTTTGCATGAACATTAAATGACTCCATGTGATATTTAATTAACTTCCCGGGGTGAAGAAACCCGTTTTGAGAACTCAGAGTGAGTAAATTGGCCATTTTCATGCACTTTTAACCATTCCATAAATCTTGTGTTTAGGGCCCCTGGAAGCATGAAAATCACTTTAAACATGCTAATTTTAGCTCTAACAATGATGATCAACCTACAAATGTGAACTGACGTTCAAAAATAAAACATTTGAAAACGGACCATTTTCCACATTTCTGAAGCATGACGTAATGGGGGGGTGTTATCTCTTTTGTCGAAAATCAGCTGTTTTTGCTTGAACATTAAATGCCTCCAAATGGTATTTAATTAACTTCCCGGGGTGAAGAAACCCTTTTTGAGAACTCAGAGTGACTAAATTGGCCCTTTTCATGCACCTTTAACCATTCCATAAATCTTGTGTTTAGGGCCCCTGGAAGCATGAAAATCACTTTAAACATGCTAATTTTAGCTCTAACACTGATGATCAACCTACAAATGTGAACTGACGTTCAAAAATAAAACATTCGAAAACGGACCATTTTCCACATTTCTGAAGCATGACGTAATGGGGGGTGTTATCTCTTTTGTCAAAAATCAGCCGTTTTTGCTTGAACATTAAATGCCTCCAAATGGTATTTAATTAACTTCCCGGGGTGAGGAAACCCTTTTTGAGAACTCAGAGTGAGTAAATTTGCCCTTTTCATGCACTTTTAACCATTCCATAAATCTTGTGTTTAGGGCCCCTGGAAGCATGAAAATCACTTTAAACATGTTAATTTTAGCTGTAACACTGAAGATCAACCTACAAATCTGAACTGACGTTCAAAAATAAAACATTTGAAAACGGACCATTTTTCACATTTCTGAAGCATGACGTAATGGGGGGGTGTTATCTCTTTTGTCAAAAATCAGCCGTTTTTGCTTGAACATTAAATGCCTCCAAATGGTATTGAATTCACTTCCCGAGCCCCTGGAAGCATGAAAATCACTTTAAACATGCTAATTTTAGCTCTAACACTGATGATCCACCTACAAATGTGAACTGACGTTCAAAAATAAAACATTTGAAAACGGACCATTTTCCACATTTCTGAAGCATGACGTAATGGGGGGGGTTTTATCTCTTTTGTCAAAAATCAGCCGTTTTTGCTTGAACATTAAATGCCTCCAAATGGTATTTAATTAACTTCCCGAGCCCCTGGAAGCATGAAAATCACTTTAAACATGCTAATTTTAGCTCTAACACTGATGATCCACCTACAAATGTGAACTGACGTTCAAAAATAAAACATTTGAAAACGGACCATTTTCCACATTTCTGAAGCATGACGTAATGGGGGGGTGTTATCTCTTTTGTCAAAAATCAGCCGTTTTTGCTTGAACATTAAATGCCTCCAAATGGTATTGAATTCACTTCCCGAGCCCCTGGAAGCATGAAAATCACTTTAAACATGCTAATTTTAGCTCTAACACTGATGATCCACCTACAAATGTGAACTGACGTTCAAAAATAAAACATTTGAAAACGGACCATTTTCCACATTTCTGAAGCATGACGTAATGGGGGGGGTGTTATCTCTTTTGTAAAAAATCAGCCGTTTTTGCTTGAACATTAAATGCCTCCAAATGGTATTTATTTAACTTCCCGAGCCCCTGGAAGCATGAAAATCACTTTAAACATGCTAATTTTAGCTCTAACACTGATGATCCACCTACAAATGTGAACTGACGTTCAAAAATAAAACATTTGAAAACGGACCATTTTCCACATTTCTGAAGCATGACGTAATGGGGGGCTGTTATCTCTTTTGTCGAAAATCAGCCGTTTTTGCTTGAACATTAAATGCCTCCAAATGGTATTTAATTAACTTCCCGGGGTGAAGAACCCCTTTTTGAGAACTCAGAGTGAGTAAATTGGCCCTTTTCATGCACTTTTAACCATTCCATAAATCTTGTGTTTAGGGCCCCTGGAAGCATGAAAATCACTTTAAACATGCTAATTTTAGCTCTAACACTGATGATCAACCTACAAATGTGAACTGACATTCACAAATAAAACATTTGAAAACGGACCATTTTCCACATTTCTGAAGCATGACGTAATGGGGGGTGTTATCTCTTTTGTCGAAAATCAGCCGTTTTTGCTTGAACATTAAATGACTCCATGTGATATTTAATTAACTTCCCGAGCCCCTGGAAGCATGAAAATCACTTTAAACATGCTAATTTTAGCTCTAACACTGATGATCCACCTACAAATGTGAACTGACGTTCAAAAATAAAACATTTGAAAACGGACCATTTTCCACATTTCTGAAGCATGACGTAATGGGGGGTGTTATCTCTTTTGTCGCAAATCAGCCGTTTTTGCTTGAACTTTAAATGCCTTCAAATAGTATTTAATTCACTTCCCGAGCCCCTGGAAGCATGAAAATCACTTTAAACATGCTAATTTTAGCTCTAACACTGATGATCCACCTACAAATGTGAACTGACGTTCAAAAATAAAACATTTGAAAACAGACCATTTTCCACATTTCTGAAGCATGACGTAATGGGGGGGGGTGTTATCTCTTTTGTCAAAAATCAGCCGTTTTTGCTTGAACATTAAATGCCTCCAAATGGTATTTAATTAACTTCCTGGGGTGAAGAAACCCTTTTTGAGAACTCAGAGTGAGTAAATTGGCCCTTTTCATGCACTTTTAACCATTCCATAAATCTTGTGTTTAGGGCCCCTGGAAGCATGAAAATCACTTTAAACATGCTAATTTTAGCTCTAACACTGATGATCAACCTACAAATGTGAACTGACGTTCAAAAATAAAACATTTGAAAACGGACCATTTTCCACATTTCTGAAGCATGACGTAATGGGGGTGTGTTATCTCTTTTGTCGAAAATCAGCCGTTTTTGCTTGAACATTAAATGCCTCCAAATGGTATTTAATTAACTTCCCGGGGTGAAGAAACCCTTTTTGAGAACTCAGAGTGACTAAATTGGCCCTTTTCATGCACTTTTAACCATTCCATAAATCTTGTGTTTAGGGCCCCTGGAAGCATGAAAATCACTTTAAACATGCTAATTTTAGCTCTAACACTGATGATCAACCTACAAATGTGAACTGACGTTCAAAAATAAAACATTCGAAAACGGACCACTTTCCACATTTCTGAAGCATGACATAATGGGGGGTGTTATCTCTTTTGTCGAAAATCAGCCGTTTTTGCTTGAACTTTAAATGCCTCCAAATAGTATTTAATTCACTTCCCGAGCCCCTGGAAGCATGAAAATCACTTTAAACATGCTAATTTTAGCTCTAACACTGATGATCCACCTACAAATGTGAACTGACGTTCAAAAATAAAACATTTGAAAACAGACCATTTTCCACATTTCTGAAGCATGAGGTAATGGGGGGGTGTTATCTCTTTTGTCAAAAATCAGCCGTTTTTGCTTGAACATTAAATGCCTCCAAATGGTATTTAATTAACTTCCCGGGGTGAAGAAACCCTTTTTGAGAACTCAGAGTGAGTAAATTGGCCCTTTTCATGCACTTTTAACCATTCCATAAATCTTGTGTTTAGGGCCCCTGGAAGCATGAAAATCACTTTAAACATGCTAATTTTAGCTCTAACACTGATGATCAACCTACAAATGTGAACTGACGTTCAAAAATAAAACATTTGAAAACGGACCATTTTCCACATTTCTGAAGCATGACGTAATGGGGGGGTGTTATCTCTTTTGTCGAAAATCAGCTGTTTTTGCTTGAACATTAAATGCCTCCAAATGGTATTTAATTAACTTCCCGGGGTGAAGAAACCCTTTTTGAGAACTCAGAGTGACTAAATTGGCCCTTTTCATGCACCTTTAACCATTCCATAAATCTTGTGTTTAGGGCCCCTGGAAGCATGAAAATCACTTTAAACATGCTAATTTTAGCTCTAACACTGATGATCAACCTACAAATGTGAACTGACGTTCAAAAATAAAACATTTGAAAACGGACCATTTTTCACATTTCTGAAGCATGACGTAATGGGGGGGTGTTATCTCTTTTGTCAAAAATCAGCCGTTTTTGCTTGAACATTAAATGCCTCCAAATGGTATTGAATTCACTTCCCGAGCCCCTGGAAGCATGAAAATCACTTTAAACATGCTAATTTTAGCTCTAACACTGATGATCCACCTACAAATGTGAACTGACGTTCAAAAATAAAACATTTGAAAACGGACCATTTTCCACATTTCTGAAGCATGACGTAATGGGGGGGGTTTTATCTCTTTTGTCAAAAATCAGCCGTTTTTGCTTGAACATTAAATGCCTCCAAATGGTATTTAATTAACTTCCCGAGCCCCTGGAAGCATGAAAATCACTTTAAACATGCTAATTTTAGCTCTAACACTGATGATCCACCTACAAATGTGAACTGACGTTCAAAAATAAAACATTTGAAAACGGACCATTTTCCACATTTCTGAAGCATGACGTAATGGGGGGGTGTTATCTCTTTTGTCAAAAATCAGCCGTTTTTGCTTGAACATTAAATGCCTCCAAATGGTATTGAATTCACTTCCCGAGCCCCTGGAAGCATGAAAATCACTTTAAACATGCTAATTTTAGCTCTAACACTGATGATCCACCTACAAATGTGAACTGACGTTCAAAAATAAAACATTTGAAAACGGACCATTTTCCACATTTCTGAAGCATGACGTAATGGGGGGGGTGTTATCTCTTTTGTAAAAAATCAGCCGTTTTTGCTTGAACATTAAATGCCTCCAAATGGTATTTATTTAACTTCCCGAGCCCCTGGAAGCATGAAAATCACTTTAAACATGCTAATTTTAGCTCTAACACTGATGATCCACCTACAAATGTGAACTGACGTTCAAAAATAAAACATTTGAAAACGGACCATTTTCCACATTTCTGAAGCATGACGTAATGGGGGGCTGTTATCTCTTTTGTCGAAAATCAGCCGTTTTTGCTTGAACATTAAATGCCTCCAAATGGTATTTAATTAACTTCCCGGGGTGAAGAACCCCTTTTTGAGAACTCAGAGTGAGTAAATTGGCCCTTTTCATGCACTTTTAACCATTCCATAAATCTTGTGTTTAGGGCCCCTGGAAGCATGAAAATCACTTTAAACATGCTAATTTTAGCTCTAACACTGATGATCAACCTACAAATGTGAACTGACATTCACAAATAAAACATTTGAAAACGGACCATTTTCCACATTTCTGAAGCATGACGTAATGGGGGGTGTTATCTCTTTTGTCGAAAATCAGCCGTTTTTGCTTGAACATTAAATGACTCCATGTGATATTTAATTAACTTCCCGAGCCCCTGGAAGCATGAAAATCACTTTAAACATGCTAATTTTAGCTCTAACACTGATGATCCACCTACAAATGTGAACTGACGTTCAAAAATAAAACATTTGAAAACGGACCATTTTCCACATTTCTGAAGCATGACGTAATGGGGGGTGTTATCTCTTTTGTCGCAAATCAGCCGTTTTTGCTTGAACTTTAAATGCCTTCAAATAGTATTTAATTCACTTCCCGAGCCCCTGGAAGCATGAAAATCACTTTAAACATGCTAATTTTAGCTCTAACACTGATGATCCACCTACAAATGTGAACTGACGTTCAAAAATAAAACATTTGAAAACAGACCATTTTCCACATTTCTGAAGCATGACGTAATGGGGGGGGGTGTTATCTCTTTTGTCAAAAATCAGCCGTTTTTGCTTGAACATTAAATGCCTCCAAATGGTATTTAATTAACTTCCTGGGGTGAAGAAACCCTTTTTGAGAACTCAGAGTGAGTAAATTGGCCCTTTTCATGCACTTTTAACCATTCCATAAATCTTGTGTTTAGGGCCCCTGGAAGCATGAAAATCACTTTAAACATGCTAATTTTAGCTCTAACACTGATGATCAACCTACAAATGTGAACTGACGTTCAAAAATAAAACATTTGAAAACGGACCATTTTCCACATTTCTGAAGCATGACGTAATGGGGGTGTGTTATCTCTTTTGTCGAAAATCAGCCGTTTTTGCTTGAACATTAAATGCCTCCAAATGGTATTTAATTAACTTCCCGGGGTGAAGAAACCCTTTTTGAGAACTCAGAGTGACTAAATTGGCCCTTTTCATGCACTTTTAACCATTCCATAAATCTTGTGTTTAGGGCCCCTGGAAGCATGAAAATCACTTTAAACATGCTAATTTTAGCTCTAACACTGATGATCAACCTACAAATGTGAACTGACGTTCAAAAATAAAACATTCGAAAACGGACCACTTTCCACATTTCTGAAGCATGACATAATGGGGGGTGTTATCTCTTTTGTCGAAAATCAGCCGTTTTTGCTTGAACTTTAAATGCCTCCAAATAGTATTTAATTCACTTCCCGAGCCCCTGGAAGCATGAAAATCACTTTAAACATGCTAATTTTAGCTCTAACACTGATGATCCACCTACAAATGTGAACTGACGTTCAAAAATAAAACATTTGAAAACAGACCATTTTCCACATTTCTGAAGCATGAGGTAATGGGGGGGTGTTATCTCTTTTGTCAAAAATCAGCCGTTTTTGCTTGAACATTAAATGCCTCCAAATGGTATTTAATTAACTTCCCGGGGTGAAGAAACCCTTTTTGAGAACTCAGAGTGAGTAAATTGGCCCTTTTCATGCACTTTTAACCATTCCATAAATCTTGTGTTTAGGGCCCCTGGAAGCATGAAAATCACTTTAAACATGCTAATTTTAGCTCTAACACTGATGATCAACCTACAAATGTGAACTGACGTTCAAAAATAAAACATTTGAAAACGGACCATTTTCCACATTTCTGAAGCATGACGTAATGGGGGGGTGTTATCTCTTTTGTCGAAAATCAGCTGTTTTTGCTTGAACATTAAATGCCTCCAAATGGTATTTAATTAACTTCCCGGGGTGAAGAAACCCTTTTTGAGAACTCAGAGTGACTAAATTGGCCCTTTTCATGCACCTTTAACCATTCCATAAATCTTGTGTTTAGGGCCCCTGGAAGCATGAAAATCACTTTAAACATGCTAATTTTAGCTCTAACACTGATGATCAACCTACAAATGTGAACTGACGTTCAAAATTAAAACATTCGAAAACGGACCATTTTCCACATTTCTGAAGCATGACGTAATGGGGGGTGTTATCTCTTTTGTCAAAAATCAGCCGTTTTTGCTTGAACATTAAATGCCTCCAAATGGTATTTAATTAACTTCCCGGGGTGAGGAAACCCTTTTTGAGAACTCAGAGTGAGTAAATTTGCCCTTTTCATGCACTTTTAACCATTCCATAAATCTTGTGTTTAGGGCCCCTGGAAGCATGAAAATCACTTTAAACATGTTAATTTTAGCTGTAACACTGAAGATCAACCTACAAATCTGAACTGACGTTCAAAAATAAAACATTTGAAAACGGACCATTTTCCACATTTCTGAAGCATGACGTAATGGGGGGGTGTTATCTCTTTTGTCAAAAATCAGCCGTTTTTGCTTGAACATTAAATGCCTCCAAATGGTATTGAATTCACTTCCCGAGCCCCTGGAAGCATGAAAATCACTTTAAACATGCTAATTTTAGCTCTAACACTGATGATCCACCTACAAATGTGAACTGACGTTCAAAAATAAAACATTTGAAAATGGACCATTTTCCACATTTCTGAAGCATGACGTAATGGGGGGGGTGTTATCTCTTTTGTCAAAAATCAGCCGTTTTTGCTTGAACATTAAATGCCTCCAAATGGTATTTAATTAACTTCCCGAGCCCCTGGAAGCATGAAAATCACTTTAAACATGCTAATTTTAGCTCTAACACTGATGATCCACCTACAAATGTGAACTGACGTTCAAAAATAAAACATTTGAAAACGGACCATTTTCCACATTTCTGAAGCATGACGTAATGGGGGGGTGTTATCTCTTTTGTCAAAAATCAGCCGTTTTTGCTTGAACATTAAATGCCTCCAAATGGTATTGAATTCACTTCCCGAGCCCCTGGAAGCATGAAAATCACTTTAAACATGCTAATTTTAGCTCTAACACTGATGATCCACCTACAAATGTGAACTGACGTTCAAAAATAAAACATTTGAAAACGGACCATTTTCCACATTTCTGAAGCATGACGTAATGGGGGGGGGTGTTATCTCTTTTGTCGAAAATCAGCCGTTTTTGCTTGAACATTAAATGCCTCCAAATGGTATTTAATTAACTTCCCGGGGTGAAGAAACCCTTTTTGAGAACTCAGAGTGAGTAAATTGGCCCTTTTCATGCACTTTTAACCATTCCATAAATCTTGTGTTTAGGGCCCCTGGAAGCATGAAAATCACTTTAAACATGCTAATTTTAGCTCTAACACTGATGATCAACCTACAAATGTGAACTGACATTCACAAATAAAACATTGAAAACGGACCATTTTCCACATTTCTGAAGCATGACGTAATGGGGGGTGTTATCTCTTTTGTCGAAAATCAGCCATTTTTGCTTGAACATTAAATGACTCCATGTGATATTTAATTAACTTACCGAGCCCCTGGAAGCATGAAAATCACTTTAAACATGCTAATTTTAGCTCTAACACTGATGATCCACCTACAAATGTGAACTGACGTTCAAAAATAAAACATTTGAAAACGGACCATTTTCCACATTTCTGAAGCATGACGTAATGGGGGGTGTTATCTCTTTTGTCGCAAATCAGCCGTTTTTGCTTGAACTTTAAATGCCTTCAAATAGTATTTAATTCACTTCCCGAGCCCCTGGAAGCATGAAAATCACTTTAAACATGCTAATTTTAGCTCTAACACTGATGATCCACCTACAAATGTGAACTGACGTTCAAAAATAAAACATTTGAAAACAGACCATTTTCCACATTTCTGAAGCACGACGTAATGGGGGGGTGTTATCTCTTTTGTCGAAAATCAGCCGTTTTTGCATGAACATTAAATGACTCCATGTGATATTTAATTAACTTCCGGGGTGAAGAAACCCGTTTTGAGAACTCAGAGTGAGTAAATTGGCCATTTTCATGCACTTTTAACCATTCCATAAATCTTGTGTTTAGGGCCCCTGGAAGCATGAAAATCACTTTAAACATGCTAATTTTAGCTCTAACACTGATGATCAACCTACAAATGTGAACTGACGTTCAAAAATAAAACATTTGAAAACGGACCATTTTCCACATTTCTGAAGCATGACGTAATGGGGGGGTGTTATCTCTTTTGTCGAAAATCAGCTGTTTTTGCTTGAACATTAAATGCCTCCAAATGGTATTTAATTAACTTCCCGGGGTGAAGAAACCCTTTTTGAGAACTCAGAGTGACTAAATTGGCCCTTTTCATGCACCTTTAACCATTCCATAAATCTTGTGTTTAGGGCCCCTGGAAGCATGAAAATCACTTTAAACATGCTAATTTTAGCTCTAACACTGATGATCAACCTACAAATGTGAACTGACGTTCAAAATTAAAACATTCGAAAACGGACCATTTTCCACATTTCTGAAGCATGACGTAATGGGGGGTGTTATCTCTTTTGTCAAAAATCAGCCGTTTTTGCTTGAACATTAAATGCCTCCAAATGGTATTTAATTAACTTCCCGGGGTGAGGAAACCCTTTTTGAGAACTCAGAGTGAGTAAATTTGCCCTTTTCATGCACTTTTAACCATTCCATAAATCTTGTGTTTAGGGCCCCTGGAAGCATGAAAATCACTTTAAACATGTTAATTTTAGCTGTAACACTGAAGATCAACCTACAAATCTGAACTGACGTTCAAAAATAAAACATTTGAAAACGGACCATTTTCCACATTTCTGAAGCATGACGTAATGGGGGGGTGTTATCTCTTTTGTCAAAAATCAGCCGTTTTTGCTTGAACATTAAATGCCTCCAAATGGTATTGAATTCACTTCCCGAGCCCCTGGAAGCATGAAAATCACTTTAAACATGCTAATTTTAGCTCTAACACTGATGATCCACCTACAAATGTGAACTGACGTTCAAAAATAAAACATTTGAAAATGGACCATTATCCACATTTCTGAAGCATGACGTAATGGGGGGGGTGTTATCTCTTTTGTCAAAAATCAGCCGTTTTTGCTTGAACATTAAATGCCTCCAAATGGTATTTAATTAACTTCCCGAGCCCCTGGAAGCATGAAAATCACTTTAAACATGCTAATTTTAGCTCTAACACTGATGATCCACCTACAAATGTGAACTGACGTTCAAAATAAAACATTTGAAAACGGACCATTTTCCACATTTCTGAAGCATGACGTAATGGGGGGGTGTTATCTCTTTTGTCAAAAATCAGCCGTTTTTGCTTGAACATTAAATGCCTCCAAATGGTATTGAATTCACTTCCCGAGCCCCTGGAAGCATGAAAATCACTTTAAACATGCTAATTTTAGCTCTAACACTGATGATCCACCTACAAATGTGAACTGACGTTCAAAAATAAAACATTTGAAAACGGACCATTTTCCACATTTCTGAAGCATGACGTAATGGGGGGGGGTGTTATCTCTTTTGTCGAAAATCAGCCGTTTTTGCTTGAACATTAAATGCCTCCAAATGGTATTTAATTAACTTCCCGGGGTGAAGAAACCCTTTTTGAGAACTCAGAGTGAGTAAATTGGCCCTTTTCATGCACTTTTAACCATTCCATAAATCTTGTGTTTAGGGCCCCTGGAAGCATGAAAATCACTTTAAACATTGCTAATTTTAGCTCTAACACTGATGATCAACCTACAAATGTGAACTGACATTCACAAATAAAACATTTGAAAACGGACCATTTTCCACATTTCTGAAGCATGACGTAATGGGGGGTGTTATCTCTTTTGTCGAAAATCAGCCGTTTTTGCTTGAACATTAAATGACTCCATGTGATATTTAATTAACTTACCGAGCCCCTGGAAGCATGAAAATCACTTTAAACATGCTAATTTTAGCTCTAACACTGATGATCCACCTACAAATGTGAACTGACGTTCAAAAATAAAACATTTGAAAACGGACCATTTTCCACATTTCTGAAGCATGACGTAATGGGGGGTGTTATCTCTTTTGTCGCAAATCAGCCGTTTTTGCTTGAACTTTAAATGCCTTCAAATAGTATTTAATTCACTTCCCGAGCCCCTGGAAGCATGAAAATCACTTTAAACATGCTAATTTTAGCTCTAACACTGATGATCCACCTACAAATGTGAACTGACGTTCAAAAATAAAACATTTGAAAACAGACCATTTTCCACATTTCTGAAGCACGACGTAATGGGGGGGTGTTATCTCTTTTGTCGAAAATCAGCCGTTTTTGCATGAACATTAAATGACTCCATGTGATATTTAATTAACTTCCCGGGGTGAAGAAACCCGTTTTGAGAACTCAGAGTGAGTAAATTGGCCATTTTCATGCACTTTTAACCATTCCATAAATCTTGTGTTTAGGGCCCCTGGAAGCATGAAAATCACTTTAAACATGCTAATTTTAGCTCTAACACTGATGATCAACCTACAAATGTGAACTGACGTTCAAAAATAAAACATTTGAAAACGGACCATTTTCCACATTTCTGAAGCATGACGTAATGGGGGGGTGTTATCTCTTTTGTTGAAAATCAGCTGTTTTTGCTTGAACATTAAATGCCTCCAAATGGTATTTAATTAACTTCCCGGGGTGAAGAAACCCTTTTTGAGAACTCAGAGTGACTAAATTGGCCCTTTTCATGCACCTTTAACCATTCCATAAATCTTGTGTTTAGGGCCCCTGGAAGCATGAAAATCACTTTAAACATGCTAAATTTAGCTCTAACACTGATGATCAACCTACAAATGTGAACTGACGTTCAAAAATAAAACATTCGAAAACGGACCATTTTCCACATTTCTGAAGCATGACGTAATGGGGGGTGTTATCTCTTTTGTCAAAAATCAGCCGTTTTTGCTTGAACATTAAATGCCTCCAAATGGTATTTAATTAACTTCCTGGGGTGAAGAAACCCTTTTTGAGAACTCAGAGTGAGTAAATTTGCCCTTTTCATGCACTTTTAACCATTCCATAAATCTTGTGTTTAGGGCCCCTGAAAGCATGAAAATCACTTTAAACATGTTAATTTTAGCTGTAACACTGACGATCAACCTACAAATCTGAACTGACGTTCAAAAATAAAACATTTGAAAACGGACCATTTTCCACATTTCTGAAGCATGACGTAATGGGGGGGGTGTTATCTCTTTTGTCAAAAATCAGCCGTTTTTGCTTGAACATTAAATGCCTCCAAATGGTATTGAATTCACTTCCCGAGCCCCTGGAAGCATGAAAATCACTTTAAACATGCTAATTTTAGCTCTAACACTGATGATCCACCTACAAATGTGAACTGACGTTCAAAAATAAAACATTTGAAAACGGACCATTTTCCACATTTCTGAAGCATGACGTAATGGGGGGGGTGTTATCTCTTTTGTCAAAAATCAGCCATTTTTGCTTGAACATTAAATGCCTCCAAATGGTATTTAATTAACTTCCCGAGCCCCTGGAAGCATGAAAATCACTTTAAACATGCTAATTTTAGCTCTAACACTGATGATCCACCTACAAATGTGAACTGACGTTCAAAAATAAAACATTTGAAAACGGACCATTTTCCACATTTCTGAAGCATGACGTAATGGGGGGCTGTTATCTCTTTTGTCGAAAATCAGCCGTTTTTGCTTGAACATTAAATGCCTCCAAATGGTATTTAATTAACTTCCCGGGGTGAAGAAACCCTTTTTGAGAACTCAGAGTGAGTAAATTGGCCCTTTTCATGCACTTTTAACCATTCCATAAATCTTGTGTTTAGGGCCCCTGGAAGCATGAAAATCACTTTAAACATGCTAATTTTAGCTCTAACACTGATGATCCACCTACAAATGTGAACTGACGTTCAAAAATAAAACATTTGAAAACGGACCATTTTCCACATTTCTGAAGCATGACGTAATGGGGGGTGTTATCTCTTTTGTCAAAATCAGCCGTTTTTGCTTGAACATTAAATGCCTCCAAATGGTATTTAATTAACTTCCCGGGGTGAAGAAACCCTTTTTGAGAACTCAGAGTGAGTAAATTGGCCCTTTTCATGCACTTTTAACCATTCCATAAATCTTGTGTTTAGGGCCCCTGGAAGCATGAAAATCACTTTAAACATGCTAATTTTAGCTCTAACACTGATGATCAACCTACAAATGTGAACTGACATTCACAAATAAAACATTTGAAAACGGACCATTTTCCACATTTCTGAAGCATGACGTAATGGGGGGTGTTATCTCTTTTGTCGAAAATCTGCCGTTTTTGCTTGAACATTAAATGACTCCATGTGATATTTAATTAACTTCCCGAGCCCCTGGAAGCATGAAAATCACTTTAAACATGCTAATTTTAGCTGTAACACTGATGATCCACCTACAAATGTGAACTGACGTTCAAAAATAAAACATTTGAAAACGGACCATTTTCCACATTTCTGAAGCATGACGTAATGGGGGGTGTTATCTCTTTTGTCGAAAATCAGCCGTTTTTGCTTGAACTTTAAATGCCTTCAAATAGTATTTAATTCACTTCCCGAGCCCCTGGAAGCATGAAAATCACTTTAAACATGCTAATTTTAGCTCTAACACTGATGATCCACCTACAAATGTGAACTGACGTTCAAAAATAAAACATTTGAAAACAGACCATTTTCCACATTTCTGAAGCATGACGTAATGGGGGGGTGTTATCTCTTTTGTCAAAAATCAGCCGTTTTTGCTTGAACATTAAATGCCTCCAAATGGTATTTAATTAACTTCCCGGGGTGAAGAAACCCTTTTTGAGAACTCAGAGTGAGTAATTTGGCCCTTTTCATGCACTTTTAACCATTCCATAAATCTTGTGTTTAGGGCCCCTGGAAGCATGAAAATCACTTTAAACATGCTAATTTTAGCTCTAACACTGATGATCAACCTACAAATGTGAACTGACGTTCAAAAATAAAACATTTGAAAACGGACCATTTTCCACATTTCTGAAGCATGACGTAATGGGGGGGTGTTATCTCTTTTGTCGAAAATCAGCCGTTTTTGCTTGAACATTAAATGACTCCATGTGATATTTAATTAACTTCCCGGGGTGAAGAAACCCGTTTTGAGAACTCAGAGTGAGTAAATTGGCCATTTTCATGCACTTTTAACCATTCCATAAATCTTGTGTTTAGGGCCCCTGGAAGCATGAAAATCACTTTAAACATGCTAATTTTAGCTCTAACACTGATGATCAACCTACAAATGTGAACTGACGTTCAAAAATAAAACATTTGAAAACGGACCATTTTCCACATTTCTGAAGCATGACGTAATGGGGGGGTGTTATCTCTTTTGTCAAAAATCAGCCGTTTTTGCTTGAACATTAAATGCCTCCAAATGGTATTTAATTAACTTCCCGAGCCCCTGGAAGCATGAAAATCACTTCAAACATGCTAATTTTAGCTCTAACACTGATGATTCACCTACAAATGTGAACTGACGTTCAAAAATAAAACATTTGAAAACGGACCATTTTCCACATTTCTGAAGCATGACATAATGGGGGGTGTTATCTCTTTTGTCGAAAATCAGCCGTTTTTGCTTGAACTTTAAATGCCTCCAAATAGTATTTATTCACTTCCCGAGCCCCTGGAAGCATGAAAATCACTTTAAACATGCTAATTTTAGCTCTAACACTGATGATCCACCTACAAATGTGAACTGACGTTCAAAAATAAAACATTTGAAATCAGACCATTTTCCACATTTCTGAAGCATGACGTAATGGGGGGGTGTTATCTCTTTTGTCAAAAATCAGCCGTTTTTGCTTGAACATTAAATGCCTCCAAATGGTATTTAATTAACTTCCCGGGGTGAAGAAACCCTTTTTGAGAACTCAGAGTGAGTAAATTGGCCCTTTTCATGCACTTTTAACCATTCCATAAATCTTGTGTTTAGGGCCCCTGGAAGCATGAAAATCACTTTAAACATGCTAATTTTAGCTCTAACACTGATGATCAACCTACAAATGTGAACTGACGTTCAAAAATAAAACATTTGAAAACGGACCATTTTCCACATTTCTGAAGCACGACGTAATGGGGGGGTGTTATCTCTTTTGTCGAAAATCAGCCGTTTTTGCATGAACATTAAATGACTCCATGTGATATTTAATTAACTTCCCGGGGTGAAGAAACCCGTTTTGAGAACTCAGAGTGAGTAAATTGGCCATTTTCATGCACTTTTAACCATTCCATAAATCTTGTGTTTAGGGCCCCTGGAAGCATGAAAATCACTTTAAACATGCTAATTTTAGCTCTAACACTGATGATCAACCTACAAATGTGAACTGACGTTCAAAAATAAAACATTTGAAAACGGACCATTTTCCACATTTCTGAAGCATGACGTAATGGGGGGGTGTTATCTCTTTTGTCGAAAATCAGCTGTTTTTGCTTGAACATTAAATGCCTCCAAATGGTATTTAATTAACTTCCCGGGGTGAAGAAACCCTTTTTGAGAACTCAGAGTGACTAAATTGGCCCTTTTCATGCACCTTTAACCATTCCATAAATCTTGTGTTTAGGGCCCCTGGAAGCATGAAAATCACTTTAAACATGCTAATTTTAGCTCTAACACTGATGATCAACCTACAAATGTGAACTGACGTTCAAAAATAAAACATTCGAAAACGGACCATTTTCCACATTTCTGAAGCATGACGTAATGGGGGTGTTATCTCTTTTGTCAAAAATCAGCCGTTTTTGCTTGAACATTAAATGCTTCCAAATGGTATTTAATTAACTTCCCGGGGTGAAGAAACCCTTTTTGAGAACTCAGAGTGAGTAAATTTGCCCTTTTCATGCACTTTTAACCATTCCATAAATCTTGTGTTTAGGGCCCCTGGAAGCATGAAAATCACTTTAAACATGTTAATTTTAGCTGTAACACTGAAGATCAACCTACAAATCTGAACTGACGTTCAAAAATAAAACATTTGAAAACGGACCATTTTCCACATTTCTGAAGCATGACGTAATGGGGGGGTGTTATCTCTTTTGTCAAAAATCAGCCGTTTTTGCTTGAACATTAAATGCCTCCAAATGGTATTGAATTCACTTCCCAAGCCCCTGGAAGCATGAAAATCACTTTAAACATGCTAATTTTAGCTCTAACACTGATGATCCACCTACAAATGTGAACTGACGTTCAAAAATAAAACATTTGAAAACGGACCATTTTCCACATTTCTGAAGCATGACGTAATGGGGGGGGTGTTATCTCTTTTGTCAAAAATCAGCCGTTTTTGCTTGAACATTAAATGCCTCCAAATGGTATTTAATTAACTTCCCGAGCCCCTGGAAGCATGAAAATCACTTTAAACATGCTAATTTTAGCTCTAACACTGATGATCCACCTACAAATGTGAACTGACGTTCAAAAATAAAACATTTGAAAACGGACCATTTTCCACATTTCTGAAGCATGACGTAATGGGGGGGTGTTATCTCTTTTGTCAAAAATCAGCCGTTTTTGCTTGAACATTAAATGCCTCCAAATGGTATTGAATTCACTTCCCGAGCCCCTGGAAGCATGAAAATCACTTTAAACATGCTAATTTTAGCTCTAACACTGATGATCCACCTACAAATGTGAACTGACGTTCAAAAATAAAACATTTGAAAACGGACCATTTTCCACATTTCTGAAGCATGACATAATGGGGGGGGTGTTATCTCTTTTGTCAAAAATCAGCCGTTTTTGCTTGAACATTAAATGCCTCCAAATGGTATTTAATTAACTTCCCGAGCCCCTGGAAGCATGAAAATCACTTTAAACATGCTAATTTTAGCTCTAACACTGATGATCCACCTACAAATGTGAACTGACGTTCAAAAATAAAACATTTGAAAACGGACCATATTCCACATTTCTGAAGCATGACGTAATGGGGGGCTGTTATCTCTTTTGTCGAAAATCAGCCGTTTTTGCTTGAACATTAAATGCCTCCAAATGGTATTTAATTAACTTCCCGGGGTGAAGAAACCCTTTTTGAGAACTCAGAGTGAGTAAATTGGCCCTTTTCATGCACTTTTAACCATTCCATAAATCTTGTGTTTAGGGCCCCTGGAAGCATGAAAATCACTTTAAACATGCTAATTTTAGCTCTAACACTGATGATCAACCTACAAATGTGAACTGACATTCACAAATAAAACATTTGAAAACGGACCATTTTCCACATTTCTGAAGCATGACGTAATGGGGGGTGTTATCTCTTTTGTCGAAAATCAGCCGTTTTTGCTTGAACATTAAATGACTCCATGTGATATTTAATTAACTTCCCGAGCCCCTGGAAGCATGAAAATCACTTTAAACATGCTAATTTTAGCTGTAACACTGATGATCCACCTACAAATGTGGACTGACGTTTAAAAATAAAACATTTGAAAACGGACCATTTTCCACATTTCTGAAGCATGACGTAATGGGGGGTGTTATCTCTTTTGTCGAAAATCAGCCGTTTTTGCTTGAACTTTAAATGCCTTCAAATAGTATTTAATTCACTTCCCGAGCCCCTGGAAGCATGAAAATCACTTTAAACATGCTAATTTTAGCTCTAACACTGATGATCCACCTACAAATGTGAACTGACGTTCAAAAATAAAACATTTGAAAACAGACCATTTTCCACATTTCTGAAGCATGACGTAATGGGGGGGGTGTTATCTCTTTTGTCAAAAATCAGCCGTTTTTGCTTGAACATTAAATGCCTCCAAATGGTATTTAATTAACTTCCCGGGGTGAAGAAACCCTTTTTGAGAACTCAGAGTGAGTAATTTGGCCCTTTTCATGCACTTTTAACCATTCCATAAATCTTGTGTTTAGGGCCCCTAGAAGCATGAAAATCACTTTAAACATGCTAATTTTAGCTCTAACACTGATGATCAACCTACAAATGTGAACTGACGTTCAAAAATAAAACATTTGAAAACGGACCATTTTCCCTATTTCTGAAGCATGACGTAATGGGGGGGTGTTATCTCTTTTGTCGAAAATCAGCCGTTTTTGCTTGAACATTAAATGACTCCATGTGATATTTAATTAACTTCCCGGGGTGAAGAAACCCGTTTTGAGAACTCAGAGTGAGTAAATTGGCTATTTTCATGCACTTTTAACCATTCCATAAATCTTGTGTTTAGGGCCCCTGGAAGCATGAAAATCACTTTAAACATGCTAATTTTAGCTCTAACACTGACGATCAACCTACAAATGTGAACTGACGTTCAAAAATAAAACATTTGAAAACGGACCATTTTCCACATTTCTGAAGCATGACGTAATGGGGGGGTGTTATCTCTTTTGTCAAAAATCAGCCGTTTTTGCTTGAACATTAAATGCCTCCAAATGGTATTTAATTAACTTCCCGAGCCCCTGGAAGCATGAAAATCACTTTAAACATGCTAATTTTAGCTCTAACACTGATGATTCACCTACAAATGTGAACTGACGTTCAAAAATAAAACATTTGAAAACGGACCATTTTCCACATTTCTGAAGCATGACATAATGGGGGGTGTTATCTCTTTTGTCGAAAATCAGCCGTTTTTGCTTGAACTTTAAATGCCTCCAAATAGTATTTAATTCACTTCCCGAGCCCCTGGAAGCATGAAAATCACTTTAAACATGCTAATTTTAGCTCTAACACTGATGATCCACCTACAAATGTGAACTGACGTTCAAAAATAAAACATTTGAAAACAGACCATTTTCCACATTTCTGAAGCATGAGGTAATGGGGGGGTGTTATCTCTTTTGTCAAAAATCAGCCGTTTTTGCTTGAACATTAAATGCCTCCAAATGGTATTTAATTAACTTCCCGGGGTGAAGAAACCCTTTTTGAGAACTCAGAGTGAGTAAATTGGCCCTTTTCATGCACTTTTAACCATTCCATAAATCTTGTGTTTAGGGCCCCTGGAAGCATGAAAATCACTTTAAACATGCTAATTTTAGCTCTAACACTGATGATCAACCTACAAATGTGAACTGACGTTCAAAAATAAAACATTTGAAAACGGACCATTTTCCACATTTCTGAAGCACAACGTAATGGGGGGGTGTTATCTCTTTTGTCGAAAATCAGCCGTTTTTGCATGAACATTAAATGACTCCATGTGATATTTAATTAACTTCCCGGGGTGAAGAAACCCGTTTTGAGAACTCAGAGTGAGTAAATTGGCCATTTTCATGCACTTTTAACCATTCCATAAATCTTGTGTTTAGGGCCCCTGGAAGCATGAAAATCACTTTAAACATGCTAATTTTAGCTCTAACACTGATGATCAACCTACAAATGTGAACTGACATTCACAAATAAAACATTTGAAAACGGACCATTTTCCACATTTCTGAAGCATGACGTAATGGGGGGTGTTATCTCTTTTGTCGAAAATCAGCCGTTTTTGCTTGAACATTAAATGACTCCATGTGATATTTAATTAACTTCCCGAGCCCCTGGAAGCATGAAAATCACTTTAAACATGCTAATTTTAGCTGTAACACTGATGATCCACCTACAAATGTGGACTGACGTTTAAAAATAAAACATTTGAAAACGGACCATTTTCCACATTTCTGAAGCATGACGTAATGGGGGGTGTTATCTCTTTTGTCGAAAATCAGCCGTTTTTGCTTGAACTTTAAATGCCTTCAAATAGTATTTAATTCACTTCCCGAGCCCCTGGAAGCATGAAAATCACTTTAAACATGCTAATTTTAGCTCTAACACTGATGATCCACCTACAAATGTGAACTGACGTTCAAAAATAAAACATTTGAAAACAGACCATTTTCCACATTTCTGAAGCATGACGTAATGGGGGGGGTGTTATCTCTTTTGTCAAAAATCAGCCGTTTTTGCTTGAACATTAAATGCCTCCAAATGGTATTTAATTAACTTCCCGGGGTGAAGAAACCCTTTTTGAGAACTCAGAGTGAGTAATTTGGCCCTTTTCATGCACTTTTAACCATTCCATAAATCTTGTGTTTAGGGCCCCTAGAAGCATGAAAATCACTTTAAACATGCTAATTTTAGCTCTAACACTGATGATCAACCTACAAATGTGAACTGACGTTCAAAATTAAAACATTTGAAAACTGACCATTTTCCACATTTCTGAAGCATGACGTAATGGGGGGGTGTTATCTCTTTTGTCGAAAATCAGCCGTTTTTGCTTGAACATTAAATGACTCCATGTGATATTTAATTAACTTCCCGGGGTGAAGAAACCCGTTTTGAGAACTCAGAGTGAGTAAATTGGCTATTTTCATGCACTTTTAACCATTCCATAAATCTTGTGTTTAGGGCCCCTGGAAGCATGAAAATCACTTTAAACATGCTAATTTTAGCTCTAACACTGATGATCAACCTACAAATGTGAACTGACGTTCAAAAATAAAACATTTGAAAACGGACCATTTTCCACATTTCTGAAGCATGACGTAATGGGGGGGTGTTATCTCTTTTGTCAAAAATCAGCCGTTTTTGCTTGAACATTAAATGCCTCCAAATGGTATTTAATTAACTTCCCGAGCCCCTGGAAGCATGAAAATCACTTTAAACATGCTAATTTTAGCTCTAACACTGATGATTCACCTACAAATGTGAACTGACGTTCAAAAATAAAACATTTGAAAACGGACCATTTTCCACATTTCTGAAGCATGACATAATGGGGGGTGTTATCTCTTTTGTCGAAAATCAGCCGTTTTTGCTTGAACTTTAAATGCCTCCAAATAGTATTTAATTCACTTCCCGAGCCCCTGGAAGCATGAAAATCACTTTAAACATGCTAATTTTAGCTCTAACACTGATGATCCACCTACAAATGTGAACTGACGTTCAAAAATAAAACATTTGAAAACAGACCATTTTCCACATTTCTGAAGCATGAGGTAATGGGGGGGTGTTATCTCTTTTGTCAAAAATCAGCCGTTTTTGCTTGAACATTAAATGCCTCCAAATGGTATTTAATTAACTTCCCGGGGTGAAGAAACCCTTTTTGAGAACTCAGAGTGAGTAAATTGGCCCTTTTCATGCACTTTTAACCATTCCATAAATCTTGTGTTTAGGGCCCCTGGAAGCATGAAAATCACTTTAAACATGCTAATTTTAGCTCTAACACTGATGATCAACCTACAAATGTGAACTGACGTTCAAAAATAAAACATTTGAAAACGGACCATTTTCCACATTTCTGAAGCACGACGTAATGGGGGGGTGTTATCTCTTTTGTCGAAAATCAGCCGTTTTTGCATGAACATTAAATGACTCCATGTGATATTTAATTAACTTCCCGGGGTGAAGAAACCCGTTTTGAGAACTCAGAGTGAGTAAATTGGCCATTTTCATGCACTTTTAACCATTCCATAAATCTTGTGTTTAGGGCCCCTGGAAGCATGAAAATCACTTTAAACATGCTAATTTTAGCTCTAACAATGATGATCAACCTACAAATGTGAACTGACGTTCAAAAATAAAACATTTGAAAACGGACCATTTTCCACATTTCTGAAGCATGACGTAATGGGGGGGTGTTATCTCTTTTGTCGAAAATCAGCTGTTTTTGCTTGAACATTAAATGCCTCCAAATGGTATTTAATTAACTTCCCGGGGTGAAGAAACCCTTTTTGAGAACTCAGAGTGACTAAATTGGCCCTTTTCATGCACCTTTAACCATTCCATAAATCTTGTGTTTAGGGCCCCTGGAAGCATGAAAATCACTTTAAACATGCTAATTTTAGCTCTAACACTGATGATCAACCTACAAATGTGAACTGACGTTCAAAAATAAAACATTCGAAAACGGACCATTTTCCACATTTCTGAAGCATGACGTAATGGGGGGTGTTATCTCTTTTGTCAAAAATCAGCCGTTTTTGCTTGAACATTAAATGCCTCCAAATGGTATTTAATTAACTTCCCGGGGTGAGGAAACCCTTTTTGAGAACTCAGAGTGAGTAAATTTGCCCTTTTCATGCACTTTTAACCATTCCATAAATCTTGTGTTTAGGGCCCCTGGAAGCATGAAAATCACTTTAAACATGTTAATTTTAGCTGTAACACTGAAGATCAACCTACAAATCTGAACTGACGTTCAAAAATAAAACATTTGAAAACGGACCATTTTCCACATTTCTGAAGCATGACGTAATGGGGGGGTGTTATCTCTTTTGTCAAAAATCAGCCGTTTTTGCTTGAACATTAAATGCCTCCAAATGGTATTGAATTCACTTCCCGAGCCCCTGGAAGCATGAAAATCACTTTAAACATGCTAATTTTAGCTCTAACACTGATGATCCACCTACAAATGTGAACTGACGTTCAAAAATAAAACATTTGAAAACGGACCATTTTCCACATTTCTGAAGCATGACGTATTGGGGGGGGTTTTATCTCTTTTGTCAAAAATCAGCCGTTTTTGCTTGAACATTAAATGCCTCCAAATGGTATTTAATTAACTTCCCGAGCCCCTGGAAGCATGAAAATCACTTTAAACATGCTAATTTTAGCTCTAACACTGATGATCCACCTACAAATGTGAACTGACGTTCAAAAATAAAACATTTGAAAACGGACCATTTTCCACATTTCTGAAGCATGACGTAATGGGGGGGTGTTATCTCTTTTGTCAAAAATCAGCCGTTTTTGCTTGAACATTAAATGCCTCCAAATGGTATTGAATTCACTTCCCGAGCCCCTGGAAGCATGAAAATCACTTTAAACATGCTAATTTTAGCTCTAACACTGATGATCCACCTACAAATGTGAACTGACGTTCAAAAATAAAACATTTGAAAACGGACCATTTTCCACATTTCTGAAGCATGACGTAATGGGGGGGGTGTTATCTCTTTTGTAAAAAATCAGCCGTTTTTGCTTGAACATTAAATGCCTCCAAATGGTATTTAATTAACTTCCCGAGCCCCTGGAAGCATGAAAATCACTTTAAACATGCTAATTTTAGCTCTAACACTGATGATCCACCTACAAATGTGAACTGACGTTCAAAAATAAAACATTTGAAAACGGACCATTTTCCACATTTCTGAAGCATGACGTAATGGGGGGCTGTTATCTCTTTTGTCGAAAATCAGCCGTTTTTGCTTGAACATTAAATGCCTCCAAATGGTATTTAATTAACTTCCCGGGGTGAAGAACCCCTTTTTGAGAACTCAGAGTGAGTAAATTGGCCCTTTTCATGCACTTTTAACCATTCCATAAATCTTGTGTTTAGGGCCCCTGGAAGCATGAAAATCACTTTAAACATGCTAATTTTAGCTCTAACACTGATGATCAACCTACAAATGTGAACTGACATTCACAAATAAAACATTTGAAAACGGACCATTTTCCACATTTCTGAAGCATGACGTAATGGGGGGTGTTATCTCTTTTGTCGAAAATCAGCCGCTTTTGCTTGAACATTAAATGACTCCATGTGATATTTAATTAACTTCCCGAGCCCCTGGAAGCATGAAAATCACTTTAAACATGCTAATTTTAGCTCTAACACTGATGATCCATCTACAAATGTGAACTGACGTTCAAAAATAAAACATTTGAAAACGGACCATTTTCCACATTTCTGAAGCATGACGTAATGGGGGGTGTTATCTCTTTTGTCGCAAATCAGCCGTTTTTGCTTGAACTTTAAATGCCTTCAAATAGTATTTAATTCACTTCCCGAGCCCCTGGAAGCATGAAAATCACTTTAAACATGCTAATTTTAGCTCTAACACTGATGATCCACCTACAAATGTGAACTGACGTTCAAAAATAAAACATTTGAAAACAGACCATTTTCCACATTTCTGAAGCATGACGTAATGGGGGGGGTGTTATCTCTTTTGTCAAAAATCAGCCGTTTTTGCTTGAACATTAAATGCCTCCAAATGGTATTTAATTAACTTCCTGGGGTGAAGAAACCCTTTTTGAGAACTCAGAGTGAGTAAATTGGCCCTTTTCATGCACTTTTAACCATTCCATAAATCTTGTGTTTAGGGCCCCTGGAAGCATGAAAATCACTTTAAACATGCTAATTTTAGCTCTAACACTGATGATCAACCTACAAATGTGAACTGACGTTCAAAAATAAAACATTTGAAAACGGACCATTTTCCACATTTCTGAAGCATGACGTAATGGGGGTGTGTTATCTCTTTTGTCGAAAATCAGCCGTTTTTGCTTGAACATTAAATGCCTCCAAATGGTATTTAATTAACTTCCCGGGGTGAAGAAACCCTTTTTGAGAACTCAGAGTGACTAAATTGGCCCTTTTCATGCACTTTTAACCATTCCATAAATCTTGTGTTTAGGGCCCCTGGAAGCATGAAAATCACTTTAAACATGCTAATTTTAGCTCTAACACTGATGATCAACCTACAAATGTGAACTGACGTTCAAAAATAAAACATTCGAAAACGGACCACTTTCCACATTTCTGAAGCATGACATAATGGGGGGTGTTATCTCTTTTGTCGAAAATCAGCCGTTTTTGCTTGAACTTTAAATGCCTCCAAATAGTATTTAATTCACTTCCCGAGCCCCTGGAAGCATGAAAATCACTTTAAACATGCTAATTTTAGCTCTAACACTGATGATCCACCTACAAATGTGAACTGACGTTCAAAAATAAAACATTTGAAAACAGACCATTTTCCACATTTCTGAAGCATGAGGTAATGGGGGGGTGTTATCTCTTTTGTCAAAAATCAGCCGTTTTTGCTTGAACATTAAATGCCTCCAAATGGTATTTAATTAACTTCCCGGGGTGAAGAAACCCTTTTTGAGAACTCAGAGTGAGTAAATTGGCCCTTTTCATGCACTTTTAACCATTCCATAAATCTTGTGTTTAGGGCCCCTGGAAGCATGAAAATCACTTTAAACATGCTAATTTTAGCTCTAACACTGATGATCAACCTACAAATGTGAACTGACGTTCAAAAATAAAACATTTGAAAACGGACCATTTTCCACATTTCTGAAGCATGACGTAATGGGGGGGTGTTATCTCTTTTGTCGAAAATCAGCTGTTTTTGCTTGAACATTAAATGCCTCCAAATGGTATTTAATTAACTTCCCGGGGTGAAGAAACCCTTTTTGAGAACTCAGAGTGACTAAATTGGCCCTTTTCATGCACCTTTAACCATTCCATAAATCTTGTGTTTAGGGCCCCTGGAAGCATGAAAATCACTTTAAACATGCTAATTTTAGCTCTAACACTGATGATCAACCTACAAATGTGAACTGACGTTCAAAAATAAAACATTCGAAAACGGACCATTTTCCACATTTCTGAAGCATGACGTAATGGGGGGTGTTATCTCTTTTGTCAAAAATCAGCCGTTTTTGCTTGAACATTAAATGCCTCCAAATGGTATTTAATTAACTTCCCGGGGTGAGGAAACCCTTTTTGAGAACTCAGAGTGAGTAAATTTGCCCTTTTCATGCACTTTTAACCATTCCATAAATCTTGTGTTTAGGGCCCCTGGAAGCATGAAAATCACTTTAAACATGTTAATTTTAGCTGTAACACTGAAGATCAACCTACAAATCTGAACTGACGTTCAAAAATAAAACATTTGAAAACGGACCATTTTCCACATTTCTGAAGCATGACGTAATGGGGGGGTGTTATCTCTTTTGTCAAAAATCAGCCGTTTTTGCTTGAACATTAAATGCCTCCAAATGGTATTGAATTCACTTCCCGAGCCCCTGGAAGCATGAAAATCACTTTAAACATGCTAATTTTAGCTCTAACACTGATGATCCACCTACAAATGTGAACTGACGTTCAAAAATAAAACATTTGAAAATGGACCATTTTCCACATTTCTGAAGCATGACGTAATGGGGGGGGGTGTTATCTCTTTTGTCAAAAATCAGCCGTTTTTGCTTGAACATTAAATGCCTCCAAATGGTATTTAATTAACTTCCCGAGCCCCTGGAAGCATGAAAATCACTTTAAACATGCTAATTTTAGCTCTAACACTGATGATCCACCTACAAATGTGAACTGACGTTCAAAAATAAAACATTTGAAAACGGACCATTTTCCACATTTCTGAAGCATGACGTAATGGGGGGGTGTTATCTCTTTTGTCAAAAATCAGCCGTTTTTGCTTGAACATTAAATGCCTCCAAATGGTATTGAATTCACTTCCCGAGCCCCTGGAAGCATGAAAATCACTTTAAACATGCTAATTTTAGCTCTAACACTGATGATCCACCTACAAATGTGAACTGACGTTCAAAACTAAAACATTTGAAAACGGACCATTTTCCACATTTCTGAAGCATGACGTAATGGGGGGGGTGTTATCTCTTTTGTCGAAAATCAGCCGTTTTTGCTTGAACATTAAATGCCTCCAAATGGTATTTAATTAACTTCCCGGGGTGAAGAAACCCTTTTTGAGAACTCAGAGTGAGTAAATTGGCCCTTTTCATGCACTTTTAACCATTCCATAAATCTTGTGTTTAGGGCCCCTGGAAGCATGAAAATCACTTTAAACATGCTAATTTTAGCTCTAACACTGATGATCAACCTACAAATGTGAACTGACATTCACAAATAAAACATTTGAAAACGGACCATTTTCCACATTTCTGAAGCATGACGTAATGGGGGGTGTTATCTCTTTTGTCGAAAATCAGCCGTTTTTGCTTGAACATTAAATGACTCCATGTGATATTTAATTAACTTCCCGAGCCCCTGGAAGCATGAAAATCACTTTAAACATGCTAATTTTAGCTCTAACACTGATGATCCACCTACAAATGTGAACTGACGTTCAAAAATAAAACATTTGAAAACGGACCATTTTCCACATTTCTGAAGCATGACGTAATGGGGGGTGTTATCTCTTTTGTCGCAAATCAGCCGTTTTTGCTTGAACTTTAAATGCCTTCAAATAGTATTTAATTCACTTCCCGAGCCCCTGGAAGCATGAAAATCACTTTAAACATGCTAATTTTAGCTCTAACACTGATGATCCACCTACAAATGTGAACTGACGTTCAAAAATAAAACATTTGAAAACAGACCATTTTCCACATTTCTGAAGCATGACGTAATGGGGGGGGTGTTATCTCTTTTGTCAAAAATCAGCCGTTTTTGCTTGAACATTAAATGCCTCCAAATGGTATTTAATTAACTTCCCGGGGTGAAGAAACCCTTTTTGAGAACTCAGAGTGAGTAAATTGGCCCTTTTCATGCACTTTTAACCATTCCATAAATCTTGTGTTTAGGGCCCCTGGAAGCATGAAAATCACTTTAAACATGCTAATTTTAGCTCTAACACTGATGATCAACCTACAAATGTGAACTGACGTTCAAAAATAAAACATTTGAAAACGGACCATTTTCCACATTTCTGAAGCATGACGTAATGGGGGTGTGTTATCTCTTTTGTCGAAAATCAGCCGTTTTTGCTTGAACATTAAATGCCTCCAAATGGTATTTAATTAACTTCCCGGGGTGAAGAAACCCTTTTTGAGAACTCAGAGTGACTAAATTGGCCCTTTTCATGCACTTTTAACCATTCCATAAATCTTGTGTTTAGGGCCCCTGGAAGCATGAAAATCACTTTAAACATGCTAATTTTAGCTCTAACACTGATGATCAACCTACAAATGTGAACTGACGTTCAAAAATAAAACATTCGAAAACGGACCACTTTCCACATTTCTGAAGCATGACGTAATGGGGGGTGTTATCTCTTTTGTCAAAAATCTGCCGTTTTTGCTTGAACATTAAATGCCTCCAAGTGGTATTTAATTAACTTCCCGGGGTGAAGAAACCCTTTTTGAGAACTCAGAGTGAGTAAATTTGCCCTTTTCATGCACTTTTAACCATTCCATAAATCTTGTGTTTAGGGCCCCTGGAAGCATGAAAATCACTTTAAACATGTTAATTTTAGCTCTAACACTGACGATCAACCTACAAATGTGAACTGACGTTCAAAAATAAAACATTTGAAAACGGACCATTTTCCACATTTCTGAAGCATGACGTAATGGGGGGGGTGTTATCTCTTTTGTCAAAAATCAGCCGTTTTTGCTTGAACATTAAATGCCTCCAAATGGTATTAAATTCACTTCCCGAGCCCCTGGAAGCATGAAAATCACTTTAAACATGCTAATTTTAGCTCTAACACTGATGATCCACCTACAAATGTGAACTGACGTTCAAAAATAAAACATTTGAAAACGGACCATTTTCCACATTTCTGAAGCATGACGTAATGGGGGGGGTGTTATCTCTTTTGTCAAAAATCAGCCGTTTTTGCTTGAACATTAAATGCCTCCAAATGGTATTTAATTAACTTCCCGAGCCCCTGGAAGCATGAAAATCACTTTAAACATGCTAATTTTAGCTCTAACACTGATGATCCACCTACAAATGTGAACTGACGTTCAAAAATAAAACATTTGAAAACGGACCATTTTCCACATTTCTGAAGCATGACGTAATGGGGGGCTGTTATCTCTTTTGTCGAAAATCAGCCATTTTTGCTTGAACATTAAATGCCTCCAAATGGAATTTAAGTAACTTCCCGGGGTGAAGAAACCCTTTTTGAGAACTCAGAGTGAGTAAATTGGCCCTTTTCATGCACTTTTAACCATTCCACAAATCTTGTGTTTAGGGCCCCTGGAAGCATGAAAATCACTTTAAACATGCTAATTGTAGCTCTAACACTGATGATCAACCTACAAATGTGAACTGACGTTCAAAAATAAAACATTTGAAAACGGACCATTTTCCACATTTCTGAAGCATGACGTAATGGGGGGGTGTTATCTCTTTTGTCAAAAATCAGCCATTTTTGCTTGAACATTAAATGCCTCCAAATGGTATTTAATTACCTTCCCGGGGTGAAGAAACCCTTTTTGAGAACTCAGAGTGAGTAAATTGGCCCTTTTCATGCACTTTTAACCATTCCACAAATCTTGTGTTTAGGGCCCCTGGAAGCATGAAAATCACTTTAAACATGCTAATTTTAGCTCTAACACTGATGATCAACCTACAAATGTGAACTGACGTTCAAAAATAAAACATTTGAAAACGGACCATTCTCCACATTTCTGAAGCATGACGTAATGGGGGGTGTTATCTCTTTTGTCGAAAATCAGCCGTTTTTGCTTGAACATTAAATGACTCCATGTGATATTTAATTAACTTCCCGGGGTGAAGAAACCCTTTTTGAGAACTCAGAGTGAGTAAATTGGCCCTTTTCATGCACTTTTAACCATGCCACAAATCTTGTGTTTAGGGCCCCTGGAAGCATGAAAATCACTTTAAACATGCTAATTGTAGCTCTAACACTGATGATCAACCTACAAATGTGAACTGACGTTCAAAAATAAAACATTTGAAAACGGACCATTTTCCACATTTCTGAAGCATGACGTAATGGGGGGGTGTTATCTCTTTTGTCAAAAATCAGCCATTTTTGCTTGAACATTAAATGCCTCCAAATGGTATTTAATTACCTTCCCGGGGTGAAGAAACCCTTTTTGAGAACTCAGAGTGAGTAAATTGGCCCTTTTCATGCACTTTTAACCATTCCACAAATCTTGTGTTTAGGGCCCCTGGAAGCATGAAAATCACTTTAAACATGCTAATTTTAGCTCTAACACTGATGATCAACCTACAAATGTGAACTGACGTTCAAAAATAAAACATTTGAAAACGGACCATTCTCCACATTTCTGAAGCATGACGTAATGGGGGGTGTTATCTCTTTTGTTGAAAATCAGCCGTTTTTGCTTGAACTTTAAATGCCTCCAAATAGTATTTATTTCACTTCCCGAGCCCCTGGAAGCATGAAAATCACTTTAAACATGCTAATTTTAGCTCTAACACTGATGATCCACCTACAAATGTGAACTGACGTTCAAAAATAAAACATTTGAAAACAGACCATTTTCCACATTTCTGAAGCATGACGTAATGGGGGGGTGTTATCTCTTTTGTCAAAAATCAGCCGTTTTTGCTTGAACATTAAATGCCTCCAAATGGTATTTAATTAACTTCCCGGGGTGAAGAAACCCTTTTTGAGAACTCAGAGTGAGTAAATTGGCCCTTTTCATGCACTTTTAACCATTCCATAAATCTTGTGTTTAGGGCCCCTGGAAGCATGAAAATCACTTTAAACATGCTAATTTTAGCTCTAACACTGATGATCAACCTACAAATGTGAACTGACGTTCAAAAATAAAACATTTGAAAACTGACCATTTTCCACATTTCTGAAGCATGACGTAATGGGGGGTGTTATCTCTTTTGTCAAAATCAGCCGTTTTTGCTTGAACATTAAATGCCTCCAAATGGTATTTAATTAACTTCCCGGGGTGAAGAAACCCTTTTTGAGAACTCAGAGTGAGTAAATTGGCCCTTTTCATGCACTTTTAACCATTCCATAAATCTTGTGTTTAGGGCCCCTGGAAGCATGAAAATCACTTTAAACATGCTAATTTTAGCTCTAACACTGATGATCAACCTACAAATGTGAACTGACATTCACAAATAAAACATTTGAAAACGGACCATTTTCCACATTTCTGAAGCATGACGTAATGGGGGGTGTTATCTCTTTTGTCGAAAATCAGCCGTTTTTGCTTGAACTTTAAATGCCTTCAAATAGTATTTAATTCACTTCCCGAGCCCCTGGAAGCATGACAATCACTTTAAACATGCTAATTTTAGCTCTAACACTGATGATCCACCTACAAATGTGAACTGACGTTCAAAAATAAAACATTTGAAAACAGACCATTTTCCACATTTCTGAAGCATGACGTAATGGGGGGGTGTTATCTCTTTTGTCAAAAATCAGCCGTTTTTGCTTGAACATTAAATGCCTCCAAATGGTATTTAATTAACTTCCCGGGGTGAAGAAACCCTTTTTGAGAACTCAGAGTGAGTAATTTGGCCCTTTTCATGCACTTTTAACCATTCCATAAATCTTGTGTTTAGGGCCCCTGGAAGCATGAAAATCACTTTAAACATGCTAATTTTAGCTCTAACACTGATGATCAACCTACAAATGTGAACTGACGTTCAAAAATAAAACATTTGAAAACGGACCATTTTCCACATTTCTGAAGCATGACGTAATGGGGGGGTGTTATCTCTTTTGTCGAAAATCAGCCGTTTTTGCTTGAACATTAAATGACTCCATGTGATATTTAATTAACTTCCCGGGGTGAAGAAACCCGTTTTGAGAACTCAGAGTGAGTAAATTGGCCATTTTCATGCACTTTTAACCATTCCATAAATCTTGTGTTTAGGGCCCCTGGAAGCATGAAAATCACTTTAAACATGCTAATTTTAGCTCTAACACTGATGATCAACCTACAAATGTGAACTGACATTCACAAATAAAACATTTGAAAACGGACCATTTTCCACATTTCTGAAGCATGACGTAATGGGGGGTGTTATCTCTTTTGTCGAAAATCAGCCGTTTTTGCTTGAACTTTAAATGCCTTCAAATAGTATTTAATTCACTTCCCGAGCCCCTGGAAGCATGACAATCACTTTAAACATGCTAATTTTAGCTCTAACACTGATGATCCACCTACAAATGTGAACTGACGTTCAAAAATAAAACATTTGAAAACAGACCATTTTCCACATTTCTGAAGCACGACGTAATGGGGGGGTGTTATCTCTTTTGTCGAAAATCAGCCGTTTTTGCATGAACATTAAATGACTCCATGTGATATTTAATTAACTTCCCGGGGTGAAGAAACCCGTTTTGAGAACTCAGAGTGAGTAAATTGGCCATTTTCATGCACTTTTAACCATTCCATAAATCTTGTGTTTAGGGCCCCTGGAAGCATGAAAATCACTTTAAACATGCTAATTTTAGCTCTAACACTGATGATCAACCTACAAATGTGAACTGACGTTCAAAAATAAAACATTTGAAAACGGACCATTTTCCACATTTCTGAAGCATGACGTAATGGGGGGGTGTTATCTCTTTTGTCGAAAATCAGCTGTTTTTGCTTGAACATTAAATGCCTCCAAATGGTATTTAATTAACTTCCCGGGGTGAAGAAACCCTTTTTGAGAACTCAGAGTGACTAAATTGGCCCTTTTCATGCACCTTTAACCATTCCATAAATCTTGTGTTTAGGGCCCCTGGAAGCATGAAAATCACTTTAAACATGCTAATTTTAGCTCTAACACTGATGATCAACCTACAAATGTGAACTGACGTTCAAAAATAAAACATTCGAAAACGGACCATTTTCCACATTTCTGAAGCATGACGTAATGGGGGGTGTTATCTCTTTTGTCAAAAATCAGCCGTTTTTGCTTGAACATTAAATGCCTCCAAATGGTATTTAATTAACTTCCCGGGGTGAAGAAACCCTTTTTGAGAACTCAGAGTGAATAAATTTGCCCTTTTCATGCACTTTTAACCATTCCATAAATCTTGTGTTTAGGGCCCCTGGAAGCATGAAAATCACTTTAAACATGTTAATTTTAGCTGTAACACTGAAGGTCAACCTACAAATCTGAACTGACGTTCAAAAATAAAACATTTGAAAACGGACCATTTTCCACATTTCTGAAGCATGACGTAATGGGGGGGGTGTTATCTCTTTTGTCAAAAATCAGCCGTTTTTGCTTGAACATTAAATGCCTCCAAATGGTATTGAATTCACTTCCCGAGCCCCTGGAAGCATGAAAATCACTTTAAACATGCTAATTTTAGCTCTAACACTGATGATCCACCTACAAATGTGAACTGACGTTCAAAAATAAAACATTTGAAAACGGACCATTTTCCACATTTCTGAAGCATGACGTAATGGGGGGGGTGTTATCTCTTTTGTCAAAAATCAGCCGTTTTTGCTTGAACATTAAATGCCTCCAAATGGTATTTAATTAACTTCCCGAGCCCCTGGAAGCATGAAAATCACTTTAAACATGCTAATTTTAGCTCTAACACTGATGATCCACCTACAAATGTGAACTGACGTTCAAAAATAAAACATTTGAAAACGGACCATTTTCCACATTTCTGAAGCATGACGTAATGGGGGGGTGTTATCTCTTTTGTCAAAAATCAGCCGTTTTTGCTTGAACATTAAATGCCTCCAAATGGTATTGAATTCACTTCCCGAGCCCCTGGAAGCATGAAAATCACTTTAAACATGCTAATTTTAGCTCTAACACTGATGATCCACCTACAAATGTGAACTGACGTTCAAAAATAAAACATTTGAAAACGGACCATTTTCCACATTTCTGAAGCATGACGTAATGGGGGGGGTGTTATCTCTTTTGTCAAAAATCAGCCGTTTTTGCTTGAACATTAAATGCCTCCAAATGGTATTTAATTAACTTCCCGAGCCCCTGGAAGCATGAAAATCACTTTAAACATGCTAATTTTAGCTCTAACACTGATGATCCACCTACAAATGTGAACTGACGTTCAAAAATAAAACATTTGAAAACGGACCATTTTCCACATTTCTGAAGCATGACGTAATGGGGGCTGTTATCTCTTTTGTCGAAAATCTGCCGTTTTTGCTTGAACATTAAATGCCTCCAAATGGTATTTAATTAACTTCCCGGGGTGAAGAAACCCTTTTTGAGAACTCAGAGTGAGTAAATTGGCCCTTTTCATGCACTTTTAACCATTCCATAAATCTTGTGTTTATGGCCCCTGGAAGCATGAAAATCACTTTAAACATGCTAATTTTAGCTCTAACACTGATGATCAACCTACAAATGTGAACTGACATTCACAAATAAAACATTTGAAAACGGACCATTTTCCACATTTCTGAAGCATGACGTAATGGGGGGTGTTATCTCTTTTGTCGAAAATCAGCCGTTTTTGCTTGAACATTAAATGACTCCATGTGATATTTAATTAACTTCCCGAGCCACTGGAAGCATGAAAATCACTTTAAACATGCTAATTTTAGCTGTAACACTGATGATCCACCTACAAATGTGAACTGACGTTCAAAAATAAAACATTTGAAAACGGACCATTTTCCACATTTCTGAAGCATGACGTAATGGGGGGTGTTATCTCTTTTGTCGAAAATCAGCCGTTTTTGCTTGAACTTTAAATGCCTTCAAATAGTATTTAATTCACTTCCCGAGCCCCTGGAAGCATGAAAATCACTTTAAACATGCTAATTTTAGCGCTAACACTGATGATCCACCTACAAATGTGAACTGACGTTCAAAAATAAAACATTTGAAAACAGACCATTTTCCACATTTCTGAAGCATGACGTAATGGGGGGTGTTATCTCTTTTGTCAAAATCAGCCGTTTTTGCTTGAACATTAAATGCCTCCAAATGGTATTTAATTAACTTCCCGGGGTGAAGAAACCCTTTTTGAGAACTCAGAGTGAGTAAATTGGCCCTTTTCATGCACTTTTAACCATTTCATAAATCTTGTGTTTAGGGCCCCTGGAAGCATGAAAATCACTTTAAACATGCTAATTTTAGCTCTAACACTGATGATCAACCTACAAATGTGAACTGACATTCACAAATAAAACATTTGAAAACGGACCATTTTCCACATTTCTGAAGCATGACGTAATGGGGGGTGTTATCTCTTTTGTCGAAAATCAGCCGTTTTTGCTTGAACATTAAATGACTCCATGTGATATTTAATTAACTTCCCGAGCCCCTGGAAGCATGAAAATCACTTTAAACATGCTAATTTTAGCTGTAACACTGATGATCCACCTACAAATGTGAACTGACGTTCAAAAATAAAACATTTGAAAACGGACCATTTTCCACATTTCTGAAGCATGACGTAATGGGGGGTGTTATCTCTTTTGTCGAAAATCAGCCGTTTTTGCTTGAACTTTAAATGCCTTCAAATAGTATTTAATTCACTTCCCGAGCCCCTGGAAGCATGAAAATCACTTTAAACATGCTAATTTTAGCTCTAACACTGATGATCCACCTACAAATGTGAACTGACGTTCAAAAATAAAACATTTGAAAACAGACCATTTTCCACATTTCTGAAGCATGACGTAATGTGGGGGGTGTTATCTCTTTTGTCAAAAATCAGCCGTTTTTGCTTGAACATTAAATGCCTCCAAATCGTATTTAATTAACTTCCCGGGGTGAAGAAACCCTTTTTGAGAACTCAGAGTGAGTAATTTGGCCCTTTTCATGCACTTTTAACCATTCCATAAATCTTGTGTTTAGGGCCCCTGGAAGCATGAAAATCACTTTAAACATGCTCATTTTAGCTCTAACACTGATGATCAACCTACAAATGTGAACTGACGTTCAAAAATAAAACATTTGAAAACGGACCATTTTCCACATTTCTGAAGCATGACGTAATGGGGGGGTGTTATCTCTTTTGTCGAAAATCAGCCGTTTTTGCTTGAACATTAAATGACTCCATGTGATATTTAATTAACTTCCCGGGGTGAAGAAACCCGTTTTGAGAACTCAGAGTGAGTAAATTGGCCATTTTCATGCACTTTTAACCATTCCATAAATCTTGTGTTTAGGGCCCCTGGAAGCATGAAAATCACTTTAAACATGCTAATTTTAGCTCTAACACTGATGATCAACCTACAAATGTGAACTGACGTTCAAAAATAAAACATTTGAAAACGGACCATTTTCCACATTTCTGAAGCATGACGTAATGGGGGGGTGTTATCTCTTTTGTCAAAAATCAGCCGTTTTTGCTTGAACATTAAATGCCTCCAAATGGTATTTAATTAACTTCCCGGGCCCCTGGAAGCATGAAAATCACTTCAAACATGCTAATTTTAGCTCTAACACTGATGATTCACCTACAAATGTGAACTGACGTTCAAAAATAAAACATTTGAAAACGGACCATTTTCCACATTTCTGAAGCATGACATAATGGGGGGTGTTATCTCTTTTGTCGAAAATCAGCCGTTTTTGCTTGAACTTTAAATGCCTCCAAATAGTATTTAATTCACTTCCCGAGCCCCTGGAAGCATGAAAATCACTTTAAACATGCTAATTTTAGCTCTAACACTGATGATCCACCTACAAATGTGAACTGACGTTCAAAAATAAAACATTTGAAAACAGACCATTTTCCACATTTCTGAAGCATGACGTAATGGGGGGGTGTTATCTCTTTTGTCAAAAATCAGCCGTTTTTGCTTGAACATTAAATGCCTCCAAATGGTATTTAATTAACTTCCCGGGGTGAAGAAACCCTTTTTGAGAACTCAGAGTGAGTAAATTGGCCCTTTTCATGCACTTTTAACCATTCCATAAATCTTGTGTTTAGGGCCCCTGGAAGCATGAAAATCACTTTAAACATGCTAATTTTAGCTCTAACTCTGATGATCAACCTACAAATGTGAACTGACGTTCAAAAATAAAACATTTGAAAATGGACCATTTTCCACATTTCTGAAGCACGACGTAATGGGGGGGTGTTATCTCTTTTGTCGAAAATCAGCCGTTTTTGCATGAACATTAAATGACTCCATGTGATATTTAATTAACTTCCCGGGGTGAAGAAACCCGTTTTGAGAACTCAGAGTGAGTAAATTGGCCATTTTCATGCACTTTTAACCATTCCATAAATCTTGTGTTTAGGGCCCCTGGAAGCATGAAAATCACTTTAAACATGCTAATTTTAGCTCTAACACTGATGATCAACCTACAAATGTGAACTGACGTTCAAAAATAAAACATTTGAAAACGGACCATTTTCCACATTTCTGAAGCATGACGTAATGGGGGGGTGTTATCTCTTTTGTCGAAAATCAGCTGTTTTTGCTTGAACATTAAATGCCTCCAAATGGTATTTAATTAACTTCCCGGGGTGAAGAAACCCTTTTTGAGAACTCAGAGTGAGTAAATTTGCCCTTTTCATGCACTTTTAACCATTCCATAAATCTTGTGTTTAGGGCCCCTGGAAGCATGAAAATCACTTTAAACATGTTAATTTTAGCTGTAACACTGAAGATAAACCTACAAATCTGAACTGACGTTCAAAAATAAAACATTTGAAAACGGACCATTTTCCACATTTCTGAAGCATGACGTAATGGGGGGGTGTTATCTCTTTTGTCAAAAATCTGCCGTTTTTGCTTGAACATTAAATGCCTCCAAATGGTATTGAATTCACTTCCCGAGCCCCTGGAAGCATGAAAATCACTTTAAACATGCTAATTTTAGCTCTAACACTGATGATCCACCTACAAATGTGAACTGACGTTCAAAAATAAAACATTTGAAAACGGACCATTTTCCACATTTCTGAAGCATGACGTAATGGGGGGGGGGTTATCTCTTTTGTAAAAAATCAGCCGTTTTTGCTTGAACATTAAATGCCTCCAAATGGTATTTAATTAACTTCTCGAGCCCCTGGAAGCATGAAAATCACTTTAAACATGCTAATTTTAGCTCTAACACTGATGATCCACCTACAAATGTGAACTGACGTTCAAAAATAAAACATTTGAAAACGGACCATTTTCCACATTTCTGAAGCATGACGTAATGGGGGGGTGTTATCTCTTTTGTCAAAAATCAGCCGTTTTTGCTTGAACATTAAATGCCTCCAAATGGTATTGAATTCACTTCCCGAGCCCCTGGAAGCATGAAAATCACTTTAAACATGCTAATTTTAGCTCTAACACTGAGGATCCACCTACAAATGTGAACTGACGTTCAAAAATAAAACATTTGAAAACGGACCATTTTCCACATTTCTGAAGCATGACGTAATGGGGGGGGTGTTATCTCTTTTGTCAAAAATCAACCGTTTTTGCTTGAACATTAAATGCCTCCAAATGGTATTTAATTAACTTCCCGAGCCCCTGGAAGCATGAAAATCACTTTAAACATGCTAATTTTAGCTCTAACACTGATGATCCACCTACAAATGTGAACTGACGTTCAAAAATAAAACATTTGAAAACGGACCATTTTCCACATTTCTGAAGCATGACGTAATGGGGGGCTGTTATCTCTTTTGTCGAAAATCAGCCGTTTTTGCTTGAACATTAAATGCCTCCAAATGGTATTTAATTAACTTCCCGGGGTGAAGAAACCCTTTTTGAGAACTCAGAGTGAGTAAATTGGCCCTTTTCATGCACTTTTAACCATTCCATAAATCTTGTGTTTATGGCCCCTGGAAGCATGAAAATCACTTTAAACATGCTAATTTTAGCTGTAACACTGATGATCCACCTACAAATGTGAACTGACGTTCAAAAATAAAACATTTGAAAACGGACCATTTTCCACATTTCTGAAGCATGACGTAATGGGGGGTGTTATCTCTTTTGTCGAAAATCAGCCGTTTTTGCTTGAACTTTAAATGCCTTCAAATAGTATTTAATTCACTTCCCGAGCCCCTGGAAGCATGAAAATCACTTTAAACATGCTAATTTTAGCTCTAACACTGATGATCCACCTACAAATGTGAACTGACGTTCAAAAATAAAACATTTGAAAACAGACCATTTTCCACATTTCTGAAGCATGACGTAATGGGGGGTGTTATCTCTTTTGTCAAAATCAGCCGTTTTTGCTTGAACATTAAATGCCTCCAAATGGTATTTAATTAACTTCCCGGGGTGAAGAAACCCTTTTTGAGAACTCAGAGTGAGTAAATTGGCCCTTTTCATGCACTTTTAACCATTCCATAAATCTTGTGTTTAGGGCCCCTGGAAGCATGAAAATCACTTTAAACATGCTAATTTTAGCTCTAACACTGATGATCAACCTACAAATGTGAACTGACATTCACAAATAAAACATTTGAAAACGGACCATTTTCCACATTTCTGAAGCATGACGTAATGGGGGGTGTTATCTCTTTTGTCGAAAATCAGCCGTTTTTGCTTGAACATTAAATGACTCCATGTGATATTTAATTAACTTCCCGAGCCCCTGGAAGCATGAAAATCACTTTAAACATGCTAATTTTAGCTGTAACACTGATGATCCACCTACAAATGTGAACTGACGTTCAAAAATAAAACATTTGAAAACGGACCATTTTCCACATTTCTGAAGCATGACGTAATGGGGGGTGTTATCTCTTTTGTCGAAAATCAGCCGTTTTTGCTTGAACTTTAAATGCCTTCAAATAGTATTTAATTCACTTCCCGAGCCCCTGGAAGCATGAAAATCACTTTAAACATGCTAATTTTAGCTCTAACACTGATGATCCACCTACAAATGTGAACTGACGTTCAAAAATAAAACATTTGAAAACAGACCATTTTCCACATTTCTGAAGCATGACGTAATGGGGGGGGTGTTATCTCTTTTGTCAAAAATCAGCCGTTTTTGCTTGAACATTAAATGCCTCCAAATGGTATTTAATTAACTTCCCGGGGTGAAGAAACCCTTTTTGAGAACTCAGAGTGAGTAATTTGGCCCTTTTCATGCACTTTTAACCATTCCGTAAATCTTGTGTTTAGGGCCCCTGGAAGCATGAAAATCACTTTAAACATGCTCATTTTAGCTCTAACACTGATGATCAACCTACAAATGTGAACTGACGTTCAAAAATAAAACATTTGAAAACGGACCATTTTCCACATTTCTGAAGCATGACGTAATGGGGGGGTGTTATCTCTTTTGTCGAAAATCAGCCGTTTTTGCTTGAACATTAAATGACTCCATGTGATATTTAATTAACTTCCCGGGGTGAAGAAACCCGTTTTGAGAACTCAGAGTGAGTAAATTGGCCATTTTCATGCACTTTTAACCATTCCATAAATCTTGTGTTTAGGGCCCCTGGAAGCATGAAAATCACTTTAAACATGCTAATTTTAGCTCTAACACTGATGATCAACCTACAAATGTGAACTGACGTTCAAAAATAAAACATTTGAAAACGGACCATTTTCCACATTTCTGAAGCATGACGTAATGGGGGGGTGTTATCTCTTTTGTCAAAAATCAGCCGTTTTTGCTTGAACATTAAATGCCTCCAAATGGTATTTAATTAACTTCCCGAGCCCCTGGAAGCATGAAAATCACTTCAAACATGCTAATTTTAGCTCTAACACTGATGATTCACCTACAAATGTGAACTGACGTTCAAAAATAAAACATTTGAAAACGGACCATTTTCCACATTTCTGAAGCATGACATAATGGGGGGTGTTATCTCTTTTGTCGAAAATCAGCCGTTTTTGCTTGAACTTTAAATGCCTCCAAATAGTATTTAATTCACTTCCCGAGCCCCTGGAAGCATGAAAATCACTTTAAACATGCTAATTTTAGCTCTAACACTGATGATCCACCTACAAATGTGAACTGACGTTCAAAAATAAAACATTTGAAAACAGACCATTTTCCACATTTCTGAAGCATGACGTAATGGGGGGGTGTTATCTCTTTTGTCAAAAATCAGCCGTTTTTGCTTGAACATTAAATGCCTCCAAATGGTATTTAATTAACTTCCCGGGGTGAAGAAACCCTTTTTGAGAACTCAGAGTGAGTAAATTGGCCCTTTTCATGCACTTTTAACCATTCCATAAATCTTGTGTTTAGGGCCCCTGGAAGCATGAAAATCACTTTAAACATGCTAATTTTAGCTCTAACACTGATGATCAACCTACAAATGTGAACTGACGTTCAAAAATAAAACATTTGAAAACGGACCATTTTCCACATTTCTGAAGCACGACGTAATGGGGGGGTGTTATCTCTTTTGTCGAAAATCAGCCGTTTTTGCATGAACATTAAATGACTCCATGTGATATTTAATTAACTTCCCGGGGTGAAGAAACCCGTTTTGAGAACTCAGAGTGAGTAAATTGGCCATTTTCATGCACTTTTAACCATTCCATAAATCTTGTGTTTAGGGCCCCTGGAAGCATGAAAATCACTTTAAACATGCTAATTTTAGCTCTAACACTGATGATCAACCTACAAATGTGAACTGACGTTCAAAAATAAAACATTCGAAAACGGACCATTTTCCACATTTCTGAAGCATGACGTAATGGGGGGTGTTATCTCTTTTGTCAAAAATCAGCCGTTTTTGCTTGAACATTAAATGCCTCCAAATGGTATTTAATTAACTTCCCGGGGTGAAGAAACCCTTTTTGAGAACTCAGAGTGAGTAAATTTGCCCTTTTCATGCACTTTTAACCATTCCATAAATCTTGTGTTTAGGGCCCCTGGAAGCATGAAAATCACTTTAAACGTGTTAATTTTAGCTGTAACACTGAAGATCAACCTACAAATCTGAACTGACGTTCAAAAATAAAACATTTGAAAACGGACCATTTTCCACATTTCTGAAGCATGACGTAATGGGGGGGTGTTATCTCTTTTGTCAAAAATCAGCCGTTTTTGCTTGAACATTAAATGCCTCCAAATGGTATTGAATTCACTTCCCGAGCCCCTGGAAGCATGAAAATCACTTTAAACATGCTAATTTTAGCTCTAACACTGATGATCCACCTACAAATGTGAACTGACGTTCAAAAATAAAACATTTGAAAACGTACCATTTTCCACATTTCTGAAGCATGACGTAATGGGGGGGGTGTTATCTCTTTTGTCAAAAATCAGCCGTTTTTGCTTGAACATTAAATGCCTCCAAATGGTATTTAATTAACTTCCCGAGCCCCTGGAAGCATGAAAATCACTTTAAACATGCTAATTTTAGCTCTAACACTGATGATCCACCTACAAATGTGAACTGACGTTCAAAAATAAAACATTTGAAAACGGACCATTTTCCACATTTCTGAAGCATGACGTAATGGGGGGGTGTTATCTCTTTTGTCAAAAATCAGCCGTTTTTGCTTGAACATTAAATGCCTCCAAATGGTATTGAATTCACTTCCCGAGCCCCTGGAAGCATTAAAATCACTTTAAACATGCTAATTTTAGCTCTAACACTGATGATCCACCTACAAATGTGAACTGACGTTCAAAAATAAAACATTTGAAAACGGACCATTTTCCACATTTCTGAAGCATGACGTAATGGGGGGGGTGTTATCTCTTTTGTCAAAAATCAGCCGTTTTTGCTTGAACATTAAATGCCTCCAAATGGTATTTAATTAACTTCCCGAGCCCCTGGAAGCATGAAAATCACTTTAAACATGCTAATTTTAGCTCTAACACTGATGATCCACCTACAAATGTGAACTGACGTTCAAAAATAAAACATTTGAAAACGGACCATTTTCCACATTTCTGAAGCATGACGTAATGGGGGGCTGTTATCTCTTTTGTCGAAAATCAGCCGTTTTTGCTTGAACATTAAATGCCTCCAAATGGTATTTAATTAACTTCCCGGGGTGAAGAAACCCTTTTTTAGAACTCAGAGTGAGTAAATTGGCCCTTTTCATGCACTTTTAACCATTCCATAAATCTTGTGTTTAGGGCCCCTGGAAGCATGAAAATCACTTTAAACATGCTCATTTTAGCTCTAACACTGATGATCAACCTACAAATGTGAACTGACGTTCAAAAATAAAACATTTGAAAACGGACCATTTTCCACATTTCTGAAGCATGACGTAATGGGGGGGTGTTATCTCTTTTGTCGAAAATCAGCCGTTTTTGCTTGAACATTAAATGACTCCATGTGATATTTAATTAACTTCCCGGGGTGAAGAAACCCGTTTTGAGAACTCAGAGTGAGTAAATTGGCCATTTTCATGCACTTTTAACCATTCCATAAATCTTGTGTTTAGGGCCCCTGGAAGCATGAAAATCACTTTAAACATGCTAATTTTAGCTCTAACACTGATGATCAACCTACAAATGTGAACTGACGTTCAAAAATAAAACATTTGAAAACGGACCATTTTCCACATTTCTGAAGCATGACGTAATGGGGGGGTGTTATCTCTTTTGTCAAAAATCAGCCGTTTTTGCTTGAACATTAAATGCCTCCAAATGGTATTTAATTAACTTCCCGGGCCCCTGGAAGCATGAAAATCACTTCAAACATGCTAATTTTAGCTCTAACACTGATGATTCACCTACAAATGTGAACTGACGTTCAAAAATAAAACATTTGAAAACGGACCATTTTCCACATTTCTGAAGCATGACATAATGGGGGGTGTTATCTCTTTTGTCGAAAATCAGCCGTTTTTGCTTGAACTTTAAATGCCTCCAAATAGTATTTAATTCACTTCCCGAGCCCCTGGAAGCATGAAAATCACTTTAAACATGCTAATTTTAGCTCTAACACTGATGATCCACCTACAAATGTGAACTGACGTTCAAAAATAAAACATTTGAAAACAGACCATTTTCCACATTTCTGAAGCATGACGTAATGGGGGGGTGTTATCTCTTTTGTCAAAAATCAGCCGTTTTTGCTTGAACATTAAATGCCTCCAAATGGTATTTAATTAACTTCCCGGGGTGAAGAAACCCTTTTTGAGAACTCAGAGTGAGTAAATTGGCCCTTTTCATGCACTTTTAACCATTCCATAAATCTTGTGTTTAGGGCCCCTGGAAGCATGAAAATCACTTTAAACATGCTAATTTTAGCTCTAACTCTGATGATCAACCTACAAATGTGAACTGACGTTCAAAAATAAAACATTTGAAAATGGACCATTTTCCACATTTCTGAAGCACGACGTAATGGGGGGGTGTTATCTCTTTTGTCGAAAATCAGCCGTTTTTGCATGAACATTAAATGACTCCATGTGATATTTAATTAACTTCCCGGGGTGAAGAAACCCGTTTTGAGAACTCAGAGTGAGTAAATTGGCCATTTTCATGCACTTTTAACCATTCCATAAATCTTGTGTTTAGGGCCCCTGGAAGCATGAAAATCACTTTAAACATGCTAATTTTAGCTCTAACACTGATGATCAACCTACAAATGTGAACTGACGTTCAAAAATAAAACATTTGAAAACGGACCATTTTCCACATTTCTGAAGCATGACGTAATGGGGGGGTGTTATCTCTTTTGTCGAAAATCAGCTGTTTTTGCTTGAACATTAAATGCCTCCAAATGGTATTTAATTAACTTCCCGGGGTGAAGAAACCCTTTTTGAGAACTCAGAGTGAGTAAATTTGCCCTTTTCATGCACTTTTAACCATTCCATAAATCTTGTGTTTAGGGCCCCTGGAAGCATGAAAATCACTTTAAACATGTTAATTTTAGCTGTAACACTGAAGATAAACCTACAAATCTGAACTGACGTTCAAAAATAAAACATTTGAAAACGGACCATTTTCCACATTTCTGAAGCATGACGTAATGGGGGGGTGTTATCTCTTTTGTCAAAAATCTGCCGTTTTTGCTTGAACATTAAATGCCTCCAAATGGTATTGAATTCACTTCCCGAGCCCCTGGAAGCATGAAAATCACTTTAAACATGCTAATTTTAGCTCTAACACTGATGATCCACCTACAAATGTGAACTGACGTTCAAAAATAAAACATTTGAAAACGGACCATTTTCCACATTTCTGAAGCATGACGTAATGGGGGGGGGGTTATCTCTTTTGTAAAAAATCAGCCGTTTTTGCTTGAACATTAAATGCCTCCAAATGGTATTTAATTAACTTCTCGAGCCCCTGGAAGCATGAAAATCACTTTAAACATGCTAATTTTAGCTCTAACACTGATGATCCACCTACAAATGTGAACTGACGTTCAAAAATAAAACATTTGAAAACGGACCATTTTCCACATTTCTGAAGCATGACGTAATGGGGGGGTGTTATCTCTTTTGTCAAAAATCAGCCGTTTTTGCTTGAACATTAAATGCCTCCAAATGGTATTGAATTCACTTCCCGAGCCCCTGGAAGCATGAAAATCACTTTAAACATGCTAATTTTAGCTCTAACACTGAGGATCCACCTACAAATGTGAACTGACGTTCAAAAATAAAACATTTGAAAACGGACCATTTTCCACATTTCTGAAGCATGACGTAATGGGGGGGGTGTTATCTCTTTTGTCAAAAATCAACCGTTTTTGCTTGAACATTAAATGCCTCCAAATGGTATTTAATTAACTTCCCGAGCCCCTGGAAGCATGAAAATCACTTTAAACATGCTAATTTTAGCTCTAACACTGATGATCCACCTACAAATGTGAACTGACGTTCAAAAATAAAACATTTGAAAACGGACCATTTTCCACATTTCTGAAGCATGACGTAATGGGGGGCTGTTATCTCTTTTGTCGAAAATCAGCCGTTTTTGCTTGAACATTAAATGCCTCCAAATGGTATTTAATTAACTTCCCGGGGTGAAGAAACCCTTTTTGAGAACTCAGAGTGAGTAAATTGGCCCTTTTCATGCACTTTTAACCATTCCATAAATCTTGTGTTTATGGCCCCTGGAAGCATGAAAATCACTTTAAACATGCTAATTTTAGCTGTAACACTGATGATCCACCTACAAATGTGAACTGACGTTCAAAAATAAAACATTTGAAAACGGACCATTTTCCACATTTCTGAAGCATGACGTAATGGGGGGTGTTATCTCTTTTGTCGAAAATCAGCCGTTTTTGCTTGAACTTTAAATGCCTTCAAATAGTATTTAATTCACTTCCCGAGCCCCTGGAAGCATGAAAATCACTTTAAACATGCTAATTTTAGCTCTAACACTGATGATCCACCTACAAATGTGAACTGACGTTCAAAAATAAAACATTTGAAAACAGACCATTTTCCACATTTCTGAAGCATGACGTAATGGGGGGTGTTATCTCTTTTGTCAAAATCAGCCGTTTTTGCTTGAACATTAAATGCCTCCAAATGGTATTTAATTAACTTCCCGGGGTGAAGAAACCCTTTTTGAGAACTCAGAGTGAGTAAATTGGCCCTTTTCATGCACTTTTAACCATTCCATAAATCTTGTGTTTAGGGCCCCTGGAAGCATGAAAATCACTTTAAACATGCTAATTTTAGCTCTAACACTGATGATCAACCTACAAATGTGAACTGACATTCACAAATAAAACATTTGAAAACGGACCATTTTCCACATTTCTGAAGCATGACGTAATGGGGGGTGTTATCTCTTTTGTCGAAAATCAGCCGTTTTTGCTTGAACATTAAATGACTCCATGTGATATTTAATTAACTTCCCGAGCCCCTGGAAGCATGAAAATCACTTTAAACATGCTAATTTTAGCTGTAACACTGATGATCCACCTACAAATGTGAACTGACGTTCAAAAATAAAACATTTGAAAACGGACCATTTTCCACATTTCTGAAGCATGACGTAATGGGGGGTGTTATCTCTTTTGTCGAAAATCAGCCGTTTTTGCTTGAACTTTAAATGCCTTCAAATAGTATTTAATTCACTTCCCGAGCCCCTGGAAGCATGAAAATCACTTTAAACATGCTAATTTTAGCTCTAACACTGATGATCCACCTACAAATGTGAACTGACGTTCAAAAATAAAACATTTGAAAACAGACCATTTTCCACATTTCTGAAGCATGACGTAATGGGGGGGGTGTTATCTCTTTTGTCAAAAATCAGCCGTTTTTGCTTGAACATTAAATGCCTCCAAATGGTATTTAATTAACTTCCCGGGGTGAAGAAACCCTTTTTGAGAACTCAGAGTGAGTAATTTGGCCCTTTTCATGCACTTTTAACCATTCCGTAAATCTTGTGTTTAGGGCCCCTGGAAGCATGAAAATCACTTTAAACATGCTCATTTTAGCTCTAACACTGATGATCAACCTACAAATGTGAACTGACGTTCAAAAATAAAACATTTGAAAACGGACCATTTTCCACATTTCTGAAGCATGACGTAATGGGGGGGTGTTATCTCTTTTGTCGAAAATCAGCCGTTTTTGCTTGAACATTAAATGACTCCATGTGATATTTAATTAACTTCCCGGGGTGAAGAAACCCGTTTTGAGAACTCAGAGTGAGTAAATTGGCCATTTTCATGCACTTTTAACCATTCCATAAATCTTGTGTTTAGGGCCCCTGGAAGCATGAAAATCACTTTAAACATGCTAATTTTAGCTCTAACACTGATGATCAACCTACAAATGTGAACTGACGTTCAAAAATAAAACATTTGAAAACGGACCATTTTCCACATTTCTGAAGCATGACGTAATGGGGGGGTGTTATCTCTTTTGTCAAAAATCAGCCGTTTTTGCTTGAACATTAAATGCCTCCAAATGGTATTTAATTAACTTCCCGAGCCCCTGGAAGCATGAAAATCACTTCAAACATGCTAATTTTAGCTCTAACACTGATGATTCACCTACAAATGTGAACTGACGTTCAAAAATAAAACATTTGAAAACGGACCATTTTCCACATTTCTGAAGCATGACATAATGGGGGGTGTTATCTCTTTTGTCGAAAATCAGCCGTTTTTGCTTGAACTTTAAATGCCTCCAAATAGTATTTAATTCACTTCCCGAGCCCCTGGAAGCATGAAAATCACTTTAAACATGCTAATTTTAGCTCTAACACTGATGATCCACCTACAAATGTGAACTGACGTTCAAAAATAAAACATTTGAAAACAGACCATTTTCCACATTTCTGAAGCATGACGTAATGGGGGGGTGTTATCTCTTTTGTCAAAAATCAGCCGTTTTTGCTTGAACATTAAATGCCTCCAAATGGTATTTAATTAACTTCCCGGGGTGAAGAAACCCTTTTTGAGAACTCAGAGTGAGTAAATTGGCCCTTTTCATGCACTTTTAACCATTCCATAAATCTTGTGTTTAGGGCCCCTGGAAGCATGAAAATCACTTTAAACATGCTAATTTTAGCTCTAACACTGATGATCAACCTACAAATGTGAACTGACGTTCAAAAATAAAACATTTGAAAACGGACCATTTTCCACATTTCTGAAGCACGACGTAATGGGGGGGTGTTATCTCTTTTGTCGAAAATCAGCCGTTTTTGCATGAACATTAAATGACTCCATGTGATATTTAATTAACTTCCCGGGGTGAAGAAACCCGTTTTGAGAACTCAGAGTGAGTAAATTGGCCATTTTCATGCACTTTTAACCATTCCATAAATCTTGTGTTTAGGGCCCCTGGAAGCATGAAAATCACTTTAAACATGCTAATTTTAGCTCTAACACTGATGATCAACCTACAAATGTGAACTGACGTTCAAAAATAAAACATTCGAAAACGGACCATTTTCCACATTTCTGAAGCATGACGTAATGGGGGGTGTTATCTCTTTTGTCAAAAATCAGCCGTTTTTGCTTGAACATTAAATGCCTCCAAATGGTATTTAATTAACTTCCCGGGGTGAAGAAACCCTTTTTGAGAACTCAGAGTGAGTAAATTTGCCCTTTTCATGCACTTTTAACCATTCCATAAATCTTGTGTTTAGGGCCCCTGGAAGCATGAAAATCACTTTAAACGTGTTAATTTTAGCTGTAACACTGAAGATCAACCTACAAATCTGAACTGACGTTCAAAAATAAAACATTTGAAAACGGACCATTTTCCACATTTCTGAAGCATGACGTAATGGGGGGGTGTTATCTCTTTTGTCAAAAATCAGCCGTTTTTGCTTGAACATTAAATGCCTCCAAATGGTATTGAATTCACTTCCCGAGCCCCTGGAAGCATGAAAATCACTTTAAACATGCTAATTTTAGCTCTAACACTGATGATCCACCTACAAATGTGAACTGACGTTCAAAAATAAAACATTTGAAAACGTACCATTTTCCACATTTCTGAAGCATGACGTAATGGGGGGGGTGTTATCTCTTTTGTCAAAAATCAGCCGTTTTTGCTTGAACATTAAATGCCTCCAAATGGTATTTAATTAACTTCCCGAGCCCCTGGAAGCATGAAAATCACTTTAAACATGCTAATTTTAGCTCTAACACTGATGATCCACCTACAAATGTGAACTGACGTTCAAAAATAAAACATTTGAAAACGGACCATTTTCCACATTTCTGAAGCATGACGTAATGGGGGGGTGTTATCTCTTTTGTCAAAAATCAGCCGTTTTTGCTTGAACATTAAATGCCTCCAAATGGTATTGAATTCACTTCCCGAGCCCCTGGAAGCATTAAAATCACTTTAAACATGCTAATTTTAGCTCTAACACTGATGATCCACCTACAAATGTGAACTGACGTTCAAAAATAAAACATTTGAAAACGGACCATTTTCCACATTTCTGAAGCATGACGTAATGGGGGGGGTGTTATCTCTTTTGTCAAAAATCAGCCGTTTTTGCTTGAACATTAAATGCCTCCAAATGGTATTTAATTAACTTCCCGAGCCCCTGGAAGCATGAAAATCACTTTAAACATGCTAATTTTAGCTCTAACACTGATGATCCACCTACAAATGTGAACTGACGTTCAAAAATAAAACATTTGAAAACGGACCATTTTCCACATTTCTGAAGCATGACGTAATGGGGGGCTGTTATCTCTTTTGTCGAAAATCAGCCGTTTTTGCTTGAACATTAAATGCCTCCAAATGGTATTTAATTAACTTCCCGGGGTGAAGAAACCCTTTTTTAGAACTCAGAGTGAGTAAATTGGCCCTTTTCATGCACTTTTAACCATTCCATAAATCTTGTGTTTAGGGCCCCTGGAAGCATGAAAATCACTTTAAACATGCTAATTTTAGCTCTAACACTGATGATCAACCTACAAATGTGAACTGACATTCACAAATAAAACATTTGAAAACGGACCATTTTCCACATTTCTGAAGCATGACGTAATGGGGGGTGTTATCTCTTTTGTCGAAAATCAGCCGTTTTTGCTTGAACATTAAATGACTCCATGTGATATTTAATTAACTTCCCGAGCCCCTGGAAGCATGAAAATCACTTTAAACATGCTAATTTTAGCTGTAACACTGATGATCCACCTACAAATGTGAACTGACGTTCAAAAATAAAACATTTGAAAACGGACCATTTTCCACATTTCTGAAGCATGACGTAATGGGGGGTGTTATCTCTTTTGTCGAAAATCAGCCGTTTTTGCTTGAACTTTAAATGCCTTCAAATAGTATTTAATTCACTTCCCGAGCCCCTGGAAGCATGAAAATCACTTTAAACATGCTAATTTTAGCTCTAACACTGATGATCCACCTACAAATGTGAACTGACGTTCAAAAATAAAACATTTGAAAACAGACCATTTTCCACATTTCTGTAGCATGACGTAATGGGGGGGGTGTTATCTCTTTTGTCAAAAATCAGCCGTTTTTGCTTGAACATTAAATGCCTCCAAATGGTATTTAATTAACTTCCCGGGGTGAAGAAACCCTTTTTGAGAACTCAGAGTGAGTAATTTGGCCCTTTTCATGCACTTTTAACCATTCCATAAATCTTGTGTTTAGGGCCCCTGGAAGCATGAAAATCACTTTAAACATGCTAATTTTAGCTCTAACACTGATGATCAACCTACAAATGTGAACTGACGTTCAAAAATAAAACATTTGAAAACGGACCATTTTCCACATTTCTGAAGCATGACGTAATGGGGGGGTGTTATCTCTTTTGTCGAAAATCAGCCGTTTTTGCTTGAACATTAAATGACTCCATGTGATATTTAATTAACTTCCCGGGGTGAAGAAACCCGTTTTGAGAACTCAGAGTGAGTAAATTGGCCATTTTCATGCACTTTTAACCATTCCATAAATCTTGTGTTTAGGGCCCCTGGAAGCATGAAAATCACTTTAAACATGCTAATTTTAGCTCTAACACTGATGATCAACCTACAAATGTGAACTGACGTTCAAAAATAAAACATTTGAAAACGGACCATTTTCCACATTTCTGAAGCATGACGTAATGGGGGGGTGTTATCTCTTTTGTCAAAAATCAGCCGTTTTTGCTTGAACATTAAATGCCTCCAAATGGTATTTAATTAACTTCCCGAGCCCCTGGAAGCATGAAAATCACTTTAAACATGCTAATTTTAGCTCTAACACTGATGATTCACCTACAAATGTGAACTGACGTTCAAAAATAAAACATTTGAAAACGGACCATTTTCCACATTTCTGAAGCATGACATAATGGGGGGTGTTATCTCTTTTGTCGAAAATCAGCCGTTTTTGCTTGAACTTTAAATGCCTCCAAATAGTATTTAATTCACTTCCCGAGCCCCTGGAAGCATGAAAATCACTTTAAACATGCTAATTTTAGCTCTAACACTGATGATCCACCTACAAATGTGAACTGACGTTCAAAAATAAAACATTTGAAAACAGACCATTTTCCACATTTCTGAAGCATGACGTAATGGGGGGGTGTTATCTCTTTTGTCAAAAATCAGCCGTTTTTGCTTGAACATTAAATGCCTCCAAATGGTATTTAATTAACTTCCCGGGGTGAAGAAACCCTTTTTGAGAACTCAGAGTGAGTAAATTGGCCCTTTTCATGCACTTTTAACCATTCCATAAATCTTGTGTTTAGGGCCCCTGGAAGCATGAAAATCACTTTAAACATGCTAATTTTAGCTCTAACACTGATGATCAACCTACAAATGTGAACTGACGTTCAAAAATAAAACATTTGAAAACGGACCATTTTCCACATTTCTGAAGCACGACGTAATGGGGGGGTGTTATCTCTTTTGTCGAAAATCAGCCGTTTTTGCATGAACATTAAATGACTCCATGTGATATTTAATTAACTTCCCGGGGTGAAGAAACCCGTTTTGAGAACTCAGAGTGAGTAAATTGGCCATTTTCATGCACTTTTAACCATTCCATAAATCTTGTGTTTAGGGCCCCTGGAAGCATGAAAATCACTTTAAACATGCTAATTTTAGCTCTAACACTGATGATCAACCTACAAATGTGAACTGACGTTCAAAAATAAAACATTTGAAAACGGACCATTTTCCACATTTCTGAAGCATGACGTAATGGGGGGGTGTTATCTCTTTTGTCGAAAATCAGCTGTTTTTGCTTGAACATTAAATGCCTCCAAATGGTATTGAATTCACTTCCCGAGCCCCTGGAAGCATGAAAATCACTTTAAACATGCTAATTTTAGCTCTAACACTGATGATCCACCTACAAATGTGAACTGACGTTCAAAAATAAAACATTTGAAAACGGACCATTTTCCACATTTCTGAAGCATGACGTAATGGGGGGGGGTGTTATCTCTTTTGTCAAAAATCAGCCGTTTTTGCTTGAACATTAAATGCCTCCAAATGGTATTTAATTAACTTCCCGAGCCCCTGGAAGCATGAAAATCACTTTAAACATGCTAATTTTAGCTCTAACACTGATGATCAACCTACAAATGTGAACTGACGTTCAAAAATAAAACATTTGAAAACGGACCATTTTCCACATTTCTGAAGCATGACGTAATGGGGGGGTGTTATCTCTTTTGTCAAAAATCAGCCGTTTTTGCTTGAACATTAAATGCCTCCAAATGGTATTTAATTAACTTCCCGAGCCCCTGGAAGCATGAAAATCACTTTAAACATGCTAATTTTAGCTCTAACACTGATGATTCACCTACAAATGTGTACTGACGTTCAAAAATAAAACATTTGAAAACGGACCATTTTCCACATTTCTGAAGCATGACATAATGGGGGGTGTTATCTCTTTTGTCGAAAATCAGCCGTTTTTGCTTGAACTTTAAATGCCTCCAAATAGTATTTAATTCACTTCCCGAGCCCCTGGAAGCATGAAAATCACTTTAAACATGCTAATTTTAGCTCTAACACTGATGATCCACCTACAAATGTGAACTGACGTTCAAAAATAAAACATTTGAAAACAGACCATTTTCCACATTTCTGAAGCATGACGTAATGGGGGGGTGTTATCTCTTTTGTCAAAAATCAGCCGTTTTTGCTTGAACATTAAATGCCTCCAAATGGTATTTAATTAACTTCCCGGGGTGAAGAAACCCTTTTTGAGAACTCAGAGTGAGTAAATTGGCCCTTTTCATGCACTTTTAACCATTCCATAAATCTTGTGTTTAGGGCCCCTGGAAGCATGAAAATCACTTTAAACATGCTAATTTTAGCTCTAACACTGATGATCAACCTACAAATGTGAACTGACGTTCAAAAATAAAACATTTGAAAACGGACCATTTTCCACATTTCTGAAGCACGACGTAATGGGGGGGTGTTATCTCTTTTGTCGAAAATCAGCCGTTTTTGCATGAACATTAAATGACTCCATGTGATATTTAATTAACTTCCCGGGGTGAAGAAACCCGTTTTGAGAACTCAGAGTGAGTAAATTGGCCATTTTCATGCACTTTTAACCATTCCATAAATCTTGTGTTTAGGGCCCCTGGAAGCATGAAAATCACTTTAAACATGCTAATTTTAGCTCTAACACTGATGATCAACCTACAAATGTGAACTGACGTTCAAAAATAAAACATTTGAAAACGGACCATTTTCCACATTTCTGAAGCATGACGTAATGGGGGGGTGTTATCTCTTTTGTCGAAAATCAGCTGTTTTTGCTTGAACATTAAATGCCTCCAAATGGTATTTAATTAACTTCCCGGGGTGAAGAAACCCTTTTTGAGAACTCAGAGTGACTAAATTGGCCCTTTTCATGCACCTTTAACCATTCCATAAATCTTGTGTTTAGGGCCCCTGGAAGCATGAAAATCACTTTAAACATGCTAATTTTAGCTCTAACACTGATGATCAACCTACAAATGTGAACTGACGTTCAAAAATAAAACATTCGAAAACGGACCATTTTCCACATTTCTGAAGCATGACGTAATGGGGGGTGTTATCTCTTTTGTCAAAAATCAGCCGTTTTTGCTTGAACATTAAATGCCTCCAAATGGTATTTAATTAACTTCCCGGGGTGAGGAAACCCTTTTTGAGAACTCAGAGTGAGTAAATTTGCCCTTTTCATGCACTTTTAACCATTCCATAAATCTTGTGTTTAGGGCCCCTGGAAGCATGAAAATCACTTTAAACATGTTAATTTTAGCTGTAACACTGAAGATCAACCTACAAATCTGAACTGACGTTCAAAAATAAAACATTTGAAAACGGACCATTTTCCACATTTCTGAAGCATGACGTAATGGGGGGGTGTTATCTCTTTTGTCAAAAATCAGCCGTTTTTGCTTGAACATTAAATGCCTCCAAATGGTATTGAATTCACTTCCCGAGCCCCTGGAAGCATGAAAATCACTTTAAACATGCTAATTTTAGCTCTAACACTGATGATCCACCTACAAATGTGAACTGACGTTCAAAAATAAAACATTTGAAAACGGACCATTTTCCACATTTCTGAAGCATGACGTAATGGGGGGGGTGTTATCTCTTTTGTCAAAAATCAGCCGTTTTTGCTTGAACATTAAATGCCTCCAAATGGTATTTAATTAACTTCCCGAGCCCCTGGAAGCATGAAAATCACTTTAAACATGCTAATTTTAGCTCTAACACTGATGATCCACCTACAAATGTGAACTGACGTTCAAAAATAAAACATTTGAAAACGGACCATTTTCCACATTTCTGAAGCATGACGTAATGGGGGGGTGTTATCTCTTTTGTCAAAAATCAGCCGTTTTTGCTTGAACATTAAATGCCTCCAAATGGTATTGAATTCACTTCCCGAGCCCCTGGAAGCATGAAAATCACTTTAAACATGCTAATTTTAGCTCTAACACTGATGATCCACCTACAAATGTGAACTGACGTTCAAAAATAAAACATTTGAAAACGGACCATTTTCCACATTTCTGAAGCATGACGTAATGGGGGGGGTGTTATCTCTTTTGTCAAAAATCAGCCGTTTTTGCTTGAACATTAAATGCCTCCAAATGGTATTTAATTAACTTCCCGAGCCCCTGGAAGCATGAAAATCACTTTAAACATGCTAATTTTAGCTCTAACACTGATGATCCACCTACAAATGTGAACTGACGTTCAAAAATAAAACATTTGAAAACGGACCATTTTCCACATTTCTGAAGCATGACGTAATGGGGGGCTGTTATCTCTTTTGTCGAAAATCAGCCGTTTTTGCTTGAACATTAAATGCCTCCAAATGGTATTTAATTAACTTCCCGGGGTGAAGAAACCCTTTTTGAGAACTCAGAGTGAGTAAATTGGCCCTTTTCATGCACTTTTAACCATTCCATAAATCTTGTGTTTAGGGCCCCTGGAAGCATGAAAATCACTTTAAACATGCTAATTTTAGCTCTAACACTGATGATCAACCTACAAATGTGAACTGACATTCACAAATAAAACATTTGAAAACGGACCATTCTCCACATTTCTGAAGCATGACGTAATGGGGGGTGTTATCTCTTTTGTCGAAAATCAGCCGTTTTTGCTTGAACATTAAATGACTCCATGTGATATTTAATTAACTTCCCGAGCCCCTGGAAGCATGAAAATCACTTTAAACATGCTAATTTTAGCTCTAACACTGATGATCCACCTACAAATGTGAACTGACGTTCAAAAATAAAACATTTGAAAACGGACCATTTTCCACATTTCTGAAGCATGACGTAATGGGGGGTGTTATCTCTTTTGTCGCAAATCAGCCGTTTTTGCTTGAACTTTAAATGCCTTCAAATAGTATTTAATTCACTTCCCGAGCCCCTGGAAGCATGAAAATCACTTTAAACATGCTAATTTTAGCTCTAACACTGATGATCCACCTACAAATGTGAACTGATGTTCAAAAATAAAACATTTGAAAACAGACCATTTTCCACATTTCTGAAGCATGACGTAATGGGGGGTGTTATCTCTTTTGTCAAAAATCAGCCGTTTTTGCTTGAACATTAAATGCCTCCAAATGGTATTTAATTAACTTCCCGGGGTGAAGAAACCCTTTTTGAGAACTCAGAGTGAGTAAATTGGCCCTTTTCATGCACTTTTAACCATTCCATAAATCTTGTGTTTAGGGCCCCTGGAAGCATGAAAATCACTTTAAACATGCTAATTTTAGCTCTAACACTGATGATCAACCTACAAATGTGAACTGACGTTCAAAAATAAAACATTTGAAAACGGACCATTTTCCAAATTTCTGAAGCATGACGTAATGGTGGGGTGTTATCTCTTTTGTCGAAAATCAGCCGTTTTTGCTTGAACATTAAATGACTCCATGTGATATTTAATTAACTTCCCGGGGTGAAGAAACCCGTTTTGAGAACTCAGAGTGAGTAAATTGGCCATTTTCATGCACTTTTAACCATTCCATAAATCTTGTGTTTAGGGCCCCTGGAAGCATGAAAATCACTTTAAACATGCTAATTTTAGCTCTAACACTGATGATCAACCTACAAATGTGAACTGACGTTCAAAAATAAAACATTTGAAAACGGACCATTTTCCACATTTCTGAAGCATGACGTAATGGGGGTGTGTTATCTCTTTTGTCGAAAATCAGCCGTTTTTGCTTGAACATTAAATGCCTCCAAATGGTATTTAATTAACTTCCCGGGGTGAAGAAACCCTTTTTGAGAACTCAGAGTGACTAAATTGGCCCTTTTCATGCACTTTTAACCATTCCATAAATCTTGTGTTTAGGGCCCCTGGAAGCATGAAAATCACTTTAAACATGCTAATTTTAGCTCTAACACTGATGATCAACCTACAAATGTGAACTGACGTTCAAAAATAAAACATTCGAAAACGGACCACTTTCCACATTTCTGAAGCATGACGTAATGGGGGGTGTTATCTCTTTTGTCAAAAATCAGCCGTTTTTGCTTGAACATTAAATGCCTCCAAATGGTATTAAATTCACTTCCCGAGCCCCTGGAAGCATGAAAATCACTTTAAACATGCTAATTTTAGCTCTAACACTGATGATCCACCTACAAATGTGAACTGACGTTCAAAAATAAAACATTTGAAAACGGACCATTTTCCACATTTCTGAAGCATGACGTAATGGGGGGGGTGTTATCTCTTTTGTCAAAAATCAGCCGTTTTTGCTTGAACATTAAATGCCTCCAAATGGTATTTAATTAACTTCCCGAGCCCCTGGAAGCATGAAAATCACTTTAAACATGCTAATTTTAGCTCTAACACTGATGATCCACCTACAAATGTGAACTGACGTTCAAAAATAAAACATTTGAAAACGGACCATTTTCCACATTTCTGAAGCATGACGTAATGGGGGGCTGTTATCTCTTTTGTCGAAAATCAGCCGTTTTTGCTTGAACATTAAATGCCTCCAAATGGTATTTAATTAACTTCCCGGGGTGAAGAAACCCTTTTTGAGAACTCAGAGTGAGTAAATTGGCCCTTTTCATGCACTTTTAACCATTCCATAAATCTTGTGTTTAGGGCCCCTGGAAGCATGAAAATCACTTTAAATATGCTAATTTTAGCTCTAACACTGATGATCAACCTACAAATGTGAACTGACATTCACAAATAAAACAATTGGAAACGGACCATTTTCCACATTTCTGAAGCATGACGTAATGGGGGGTGTTATCTCTTTTGTCAAAAGTCAGCCGTTTTTGCTTGAACATTAAATGCCTCCAAATGGAATTTAATTAACTTCCCGGGGTGAAGAAACCCTTTTTGAGAACTCAGAGTGAGTAAATTGGCCCTTTTCATGCACTTTTAACCATTCCACAAATCTAGTGTTTAGGGCCCCTGGAAGCATGAAAATCACTTTAAACATGCTAATTGTAGCTCTAACACTGATGATCAACCTACAAATGTGAACTGACGTTCAAAAATAAAACATTTGAAAACGGACCATTTTCCACATTTCTGAAGCATGACGTAATGGGGGGGTGTTATCTCTTTTGTCAAAAATCAGCCATTTTTGCTTGAACATTAAATGCCTCCAAATGGTATTTAATTACCTTCCCGGGGTGAAGAAACCCTTTTTGAGAACTCAGAGTGAGTAAATTGGCCCTTTTCATGCACTTTTAACCATTCCACAAATCTTGTGTTTAGGGCCCCTGGAAGCATGAAAATCACTTTAAACATGCTAATTTTAGCTCTAACACTGATGATCAACCTACAAATGTGAACTGACGTTCAAAAATAAAACATTTGAAAACGGACCATTCTCCACATTTCTGAAGCATGACGTAATGGGGGGTGTTATCTCTTTTGTCGAAAATCAGCCGTTTTTGCTTGAACATTAAATGACTCCATGTGATATTTAATTAACTTCCCGGGGTGAAGAAACCCTTTTTGAGAACTCAGAGTGAGTAAATTGGCCCTTTTCATGCACTTTTAACCATTCCACAAATCTTGTGTTTAGGGCCCCTGGAAGCATGAAAATCACTTTAAACATGCTAATTGTAGCTCTAACACTGATGATCAACCTACAAATGTGAACTGACGTTCAAAAATAAAACATTTGAAAACGGACCATTTTCCACATTTCTGAAGCATGACGTAATGGGGGGGTGTTATCTCTTTTGTCAAAAATCAGCCATTTTTGCTTGAACATTAAATGCCTCCAAATGGTATTTAATTACCTTCCTGGGGTGAAGAAACCCTTTTTGAGAACTCAGAGTGAGTAAATTGGCCCTTTTCATGCACTTTTAACCATTCCACAAATCTTGTGTTTAGGGCCCCTGGAAGCATGAAAATCACTTTAAACATGCTAATTTTAGCTCTAACACTGATGATCAACCTACAAATGTGAACTGACGTTCAAAAATAAAACATTTGAAAACGGACCATTCTCCACATTTCTGAAGCATGACGTAAGGGGGGGGGTTATCTCTTTTGTCGAAAATCAGCCGTTTTTGCTTGAACTTTAAATGCCTCCAAATAGTATTTATTTCACTTCCCGAGCCCCTGGAAGCATGAAAATCACTTTAAACATGCTAATTTTAGCTCTAACACTGATGATCCACCTACAAATGTGAACTGACGTTCAAAAATAAAACATTTGAAAACAGACCATTTTCCACATTTCTGAAGCATGACGTAATGGGGGGGTGTTATCTCTTTTGTCAAAAATCAGCCGTTTTTGCTTGAACATTAAATGCCTCCAAATGGTATTTAATTAACTTCCCGGGGTGAAGAAACCCTTTTTGAGAACTCAGAGTGAGTAAATTGGCCCTTTTCATGCACTTTTAACCATTCCATAAATCTTGTGTTTAGGGCCCCTGGAAGCATGAAAATCACTTTAAACATGCTAATTTTAGCTCTAACACTGATGATCAACCTACAAATGTGAACTGACGTTCAAAAATAAAACATTTGAAAACGGACCATTTTCCACATTTCTGAAGCACGACGTAATGGGGGGGTGTTATCTCTTTTGTCGAAAATCAGCAGTTTTTGCTTGAACATTAAATGACTCCATGTGATATTTAATTAACTTCCCGGGGTGAAGAAACCCGTTTTGAGAACTCAGAGTGAGTAAATTGGCCATTTTCATGCACTTTTAACCATTCCATAAATCTTGTGTTTAGGGCCCCTGGAAGCATGAAAATCACTTTAAACATGCTAATTTTAGCTCTAACACTGATGATCAACCTACAAATGTGAACTGACGTTCAAAAATAAAACATTTGAAAACGGACCATTTTCCACATTTCTGAAGCATGACGTAATGGGGGGGTGTTATCTCTTTTGTCGAAAATCAGCTGTTTTTGCTTGAACATTAAATGCCTCCAAATGGTATTTAATTAACTTCCCGGGGTGAAGAAACCCTTTTTGAGAACTCAGAGTGACTAAATTGGCCCTTTTCATGCACCTTTAACCATTCCATAAATCTTGTGTTTAGGGCCCCTGGAAGCATGAAAATCACTTTAAACATGCTAATTTTAGCTCTAACACTGATGATCAACCTACAAATGTGAACTGACGTTCAAAAATAAAACATTCGAAAACGGACCATTTTCCACATTTCTGAAGCATGACGTAATGGGGGGTGTTATCTCTTTTGTCAAAAATCAGCCGTTTTTGCTTGAACATTAAATGCCTCCAAATGGTATTTAATTAACTTCCCGGGGTGAAGAAACCCTTTTTGAGAACTCAGAGTGAGTAAATTTGCCCTTTTCATGCACTTTTAACCATTCCATAAATCTTGTGTTTAGGGCCCCTGGAAGCATGAAAATCACTTTAAACATGTTAATTTTAGCTGTAACACTGACGATCAACCTACAGATCTGAACTGAAGTTCAAAAATAAAACATTTGAAAACGGACCATTTTCCACATTTCTGAAGCATGACGTAATGGGGGGGTGCTATCTCTTTTGTCAAAAATCAGCCGTTTTTGCTTGAACATTAAATGCCTCCAAATGGTATTGAATTCACTTCCCGAGCCCCTGGAAGCATGAAAATCACTTTAAACATGCTAATTTTAGCTCTAACACTGATGATCCACCTACAAATGTGAACTGACGTTCAAAAATAAAACATTTGAAAACGGACCATTTTCCACATTTCTGAAGCATGACGTAATGGGGGGGTGTTATCTCTTTTGTCAAAAACCAGCCGTTTTTGCTTGAACATTAAATGCCTCCAAATGGTATTTAATTAACTTCCCGAGCCCCTGGAAGCATGAAAATCACTTTAAACATGCTAATTTTAGCTCTAACACTGATGATCCACCTACAAATGTGAACTGACGTTCAAAAATAAAACATTTGAAAACGGACCATTTTCCACATTTCTGAAGCATGACGTAATGGGGGGCTGTTATCTCTTTTGTCGAAAATCAGCCGTTTTTGCTTGAACATTAAATGCCTCCAAATGGTATTTAATTAACTTCCCGGGGTGAAGAAACCCTTTTTGAGAACTCAGAGTGAGTAAATTGGCCCTTTTCATGCACTTTTAACCATTCCATAAATCTTGTGTTTAGGGCCCCTGGAAGCATGAAAATCACTTTAAACATGCTAATTTTAGCTCTAACACTGATGATCAACCTACAAATGTGAACTGACATTCACAAATAAAACATTTGAAAACGGACCATTTTCCACATTTCTGAAGCATGACGTAATGGGGGGTGTTATCTCTTTTGTCGAAAATCAGCCGTTTTTGCTTGAACATTAAATGACTCCATGTGATATTTAATTAACTTCCCGAGCCCCTGGAAGCCTGAAAATCACTTTAAACATGCTAATTTTAGCTCTAACACTGATGATCCACCTACAAATGTGAACTGACGTTCAAAAATAAAACATTTGAAAACGGACCATTTTCCACATTTCTGAAGCATGACGTAATGGGGGTGTTATCTCTTTTGTCGAAAATCAGCCGTTTTTGCTTGAACTTTAAATGCCTTCAAATAGTATTTAATTCACTTCCCGAGCCCCTGGAAGCATGAAAATCACTTTAAACATGCTAATTTTAGCTCTAACACTGATGATCCACCTACAAATGTGAACTGACGTTCAAAAATAAAACATTTGAAAACAGACCATTTTCCACATTTCTGAAGCATGACGTAATGGGGGGGTGTTATCTCTTTTGTCAAAAATCAGCCGTTTTTGCTTGAACATTAAATGCCTCCAAATGGTATTTAATTAACTTCCCGGGGTGAAGAAACCCTTTTTGAGAACTCAGAGTGAGTAAATTGGCCCTTTTCATGCACTTTTAACCATTCCATAAATCTTGTGTTTAGGGCCCCTGGAAGCATGAAAATCACTTTAAACATGCTAATTTTAGCTCTAACACTGATGATCAACCTACAAATGTGAACTGACGTTCAAAAATAAAACATTTGAAAACGGACCATTTTCCAAATTTCTGAAGCATGACGTAATGGGGGGGTGTTATCTCTTTTGTCGAAAATCAGCCGTTTTTGCTTGAACATTAAATGACTCCATGTGATATTTAATTAACTTCCCGGGGTGAAGAAACCCGTTTTGAGAACTCAGAGTGAGTAAATTGGCCATTTTCATGCACTTTTAACCATTCCATAAATCTTGTGTTTAGGGCCCCTGGAAGCATGAAAATCACTTTAAACATGCTAATTTTAGCTCTAACACTGATGATCAACCTACAAATGTGAACTGACGTTCAAAAATAAAACATTTGAAAACGGACCATTTTCCACATTTCTGAAGCATGACGTAATGGGGGTGTGTTATCTCTTTTGTCGAAAATCAGCCGTTTTTGCTTGAACATTAAATGCCTCCAAATGGTATTTAATTAACTTCCCGGGGTGAAGAAACCCTTTTTGAGAACTCAGAGTGACTAAATTGGCCCTTTTCATGCACTTTTAACCATTCCATAAATCTTGTGTTTAGGGCCCCTGGAAGCATGAAAATCACTTTAAACATGCTAATTTTAGCTCTAACACTGATGATCAACCTACAAATGTGAACTGACGTTCAAAAATAAAACATTCGAAAACGGACCATTTTCCACATTTCTGAAGCATGACGTAATGGGGGGTGTTATCTCTTTTGTCAAAAATCTGCCGTTTTTGCTTGAACATTAAATGCCTCCAAATGGTATTTAATTAACTTCCCGGGGTGAAGAAACCCTTTTTGAGAACTCAGAGTGAGTAAATTTGCCCTTTTCATGCACTTTTAACCATTCCATAAATCTTGTGTTTAGGGCCCCTGGAAGCATGAAAATCACTTTAAACATGTTAATTTTAGCTCTAACACTGATGATCAACCTACAAATGTGAACTGACGTTCAAAAATAAAACATTTGAAAACGGACCATTCTCCACATTTCTGAAGCATGACGTAATGGGGGGTGTTATCTCTTTTGTCGAAAATCAGCCGTTTTTGCTTGAACATTAAATGACTCCATGTGATATTTAATTAACTTCCCGAGCCCCTGGAAGCATGAAAATCACTTTAAACATGCTAATTTTAGCTCTAACACTGATGATCCACCTACAAATGTGAACTGACGTTCAAAAATAAAACATTTGAAAACGGACCATTTTCCACCTTTCTGAAGCTAGACGTAATGGGGGGTGTTATCTCTTTTGTCAAAAATCAGCCGTTTTTGCTTGAACATTAAATGCCTGCAAATGGTATTTAATTAACTTCCCGGGGTGAAGAAACCCTTTTTGAGAACTCAGAGTGAGTAAATTGGCCCTTTTCATGCACTTTTAACCATTCCATAAATCTTGTGTTTAGGGCCCCTGGAAGCATGAAAATCACTTTAAACAGGCTAATTTGAGCTCTAACACTGATGATCAACCTGCAAATGTGAACTGACGTTCAAAAATAAAACATTTGAAAACGGACCATTTTCCAAATTTCTGAAGCATGACGTAATGGGGGGGTGTTATCTCTTTTGTCGAAAATCAGCCGTTTTTGCTTGAACATTAAATGACTCCATGTGATATTTAATTAACTTCCCGGGGTGAAGAAACCCGTTTTGAGAACTCAGAGTGAGTAAATTGGCCATTTTCATGCACTTTTAACCATTCCATAAATCTTGTGTTTAGGGCCCCTGGAAGCATGAAAATCACTTTAAACATGCTAATTTTAGCTCTAACACTGATGATCAACCTACAAATGTGAACTGACGTTCAAAAATAAAACATTTGAAAACGGACCATTTTCCACATTTCTGAAGCATGACGTAATGGGGGGGTGTTATCTCTTTTGTCGAAAATCAGCCGTTTTTGCTTGAACATTAAATGCCTCCAAATGGTATTTAATTAACTTCCCGGGGTGAAGAAACCCTTTTTGAGAACTCAGAGTGACTAAATTGGCCCTTTTCATGCACTTTTAACCATTCCATAAATCTTGTGTTTAGGGCCTCTGGAAGCATGAAAATCACTTTAAACATGCTAATTTTAGCTCTAACACTGATGATCAACCTACAAATGTGAACTGACGTTCAAAAATAAAACATTCGAAAACGGACCATTTTCCACATTTCTGAAGCATGACGTAATGGGGGGTGTTATCCCTTTTGTCAAAAATCAGCCGTTTTTGCTTGAACATTAAATGCCTCCAAATGGTATTTAATTAACTTCCCGGGGTGAAGAAACCCTTTTTGAGAACTCAGAGTGAGTAAATTTTCCCTTTTTCATGCACTTTTAACCATTCCATAAATCTTGTGTTTAGGGCCCCTGGAAGCATGAAAATCACTTTAAACATGTTAATTTTAGCTCTAACACTGACGATCAACCTGCAAATCTGAACTGACGTTCAAAAATAAAACATTTGAAAACGGACCATTTTCCACATTTCTGAAGCATGACGTAATGGGGGGGTGTTATCTCTTTTGTCAAAAATCAGCCATTTTTGCTTGAACATTAAATGCCTCCAAATGGTATTGAATTCACTTCCCGAGCCCCTGGAAGCATGAAAATCACTTTAAACATGCTAATTTTAGCTCTAACACTGATGATCCACCTACAAATGTGAACTGACGTTCAAAAATAAAACATTTGAAAACTGACCATTTTCCACATTTCTGAACCATGACGTAATGGGGGGGGTGTTATCTCTTTTGTCAAAAATCAGCCGTTTTTGCTTGAACATTAAATGCCTCCAAATGGTATTTAATTAACTTCCCGAGCCCCTGGAAGCATGAAAATCACTTTAAACATGCTAATTTTAGCTCTAACACTGATGATCCACCTACAAATGTGAACTGACGTTCAAAAATAAAACATTTGAAAACTGACCATTTTCCACATTTCTGAAGCATGACGTAATGGGGGGCTGTTATCTCTTTTGTCGAAAATCAGCCGTTTTTGCTTGAACATTAAATGCCTCCAAATGGTATTTAATTAACTTCCCGGGGTGAAGAAACCCTTTTTGAGAACTCAGAGTGAGTAAATTGGCCCTTTTCATGCACTTTTAACCATTCCATAAATCTTGTGTTTAGGGCCCCTGGAAGCATGAAAATCACTTTAAACATGCTAATTTTAGCTCTAACACTGATGATCAACCTACAAATGTGAACTGACATTCACAAATAAAACATTTGAAAACGGACCATTTTCCACATTTCTGAAGCATGACGTAATGGGGGTGTTATCTCTTTTGTCAAAAGTCAGCCGTTTTTGCTTGAACATTAAATGCCTCCAAATGGTATTTAATTAACTTCCCGGGGTGAAGAAACCCTTTTTGAGAACTCAGAGTGAGTAAATTGGCCCTTTTCATGCACTTTTAACCATTCCACAAATCTTGTGTTTAGGGCCCCTGGAAGCATGAAAATCACTTTAAACATGCTAATTGTAGCTCTAACACTGATGATCAACCTACAAATGTGAACTGACGTTCAAAAATAAAACATTTGAAAATGGACCATTTTCCACATTTCTGAAGCATGACGTAATGGGGGGTGTTATCTCTTTTGTCAAAAATCAGCCATTTTTGCTTGAACATTAAATGCCTCCAAATGGTATTTAATTAACTTCCCGGGGTGAAGAAACCCTTTTTGAGAACTCAGAGTGAGTAAATTGGCCCTTTTCATGCACTTTTAACCATTCCACAAATCTTGTGTTTAGGGCCCCTGGAAGCATGAAAATCACTTTAAACATGCTAATTTTAGCTCTAACACTGATGATCAACCTACAAATGTGAACTGACGTTCAAAAATAAAACATTTGAAAACTGACCATTCTCCACATTTCTGAAGCATGACGTAATGGGGGGTGTTATCTCTTTTGTCGAAAATCAGCCGTTTTTGCTTGAACATTAAATGACTCCATGTGATATTTAATTAACTTCCCGAGCCCCTGGAACCATGAAAATCACTTTAAACATGCTAATTTTAGCTCTAACACTGATGATCCACCTACAAATGTGAACTGACGTTCAAAAATAACACATTTGAAAACGGACCATTTTCCACATTTCTGAAGCTAGACGTAATGGGGGGGTGTTATCTCTTTTGTCAAAAATCAGCCGTTTTTGCTTGAACATTAAATGCCTGCAAATGGTATTTAATTAACTTCCCGGGGTGAAGAAACCCTTTTTGAGAACTCAGAGTGAGTAAATTGGCCCTTTTCATGCACTTTTAACCATTCCATAAATCTTGTGTTTAGGGCCCCTGGAAGCATGAAAATCACTTTAAACATGCTAATTTTAGCTCTAACACTGATGATCAACCTACAAATGTGAACTGACGTTCAAAAATAAAACATTTGAAAACGGACCATTTTCCACATTTCTGAAGCATGACGTAATGGGGGGGTGTTATCTCTTTTGTCGAAAATCAGCCGTTTTTGCTTGAACATTAAATGACTCCATGTGATATTTAATTAACTTCCCGGGGTGAAAAAACCCGTTTTGAGAACTCAGAGTGAGTAAATTGGCCATTTTCATGCACTTTTAACCATTCCATAAATCTTGTGTTTAGGGCCCCTGGAAGCATGAAAATCACTTTAAACATGCTAATTTTAGCTCTAACACTGATGATCAACCTACAAATGTGAACTGACGTTCAAAAATAAAACATTTGAAAACGGACCATTTTCCACATTTCTGAAGCATGACGTAATGGGGGGGTGTTATCTCTTTTGTCGAAAATCAGCTGTTTTTGCTTGAATATTAAATGCCTCCAAATGGTATTTAATTAACTTCCCGGGGTGAAGAAACCCTTTTTGAGAACATAGAGTGACTAAATTGGCCCTTTTCATGCACCTTTAACCATTCCATAAATCTTGTGTTTAGGGCCCCTGGAAGCATGAAAATCACTTTAAACATGCTAATTTTAGCTCTAACACTGATGATCAACCTACAAATGTGAACTGACTTTCAAAAATAAAACATTTGAAAACGGACCATTTTCCACATTTCTGAAGCATGACGTAATGGGGGGTGTTATCTCTTTTGTCAAAAATCAGCCGTTTTTGCTTGAACATTAAATGCCTCCAAATGGTATTGAATTCACTTCCCGAGCCCCTGGAAGCATGAAAATCACTTTAAACATGCTAATTTTAGCTCTAACACTGATGATCCACCTACAAATGTGAACTGACGTTCAAAAATAAAACATTTGAAAACGGACCATTTTCCACATTTCTGAAGCATGACGTAATGGGGGGGGTGTTATCTCTTTTGTCAAAAATCAGCCGTTTTTGCTTGAACATTAAATGCCTCCAAATGGTATTTAATTAACTTCCCGAGCCCCTGGAAGCATGAAAATCACTTTAAACATGCTAATTTTAGCTCTAACACTGATGATCCACCTACAAATGTGAACTGACGTTCAAAAATAAAACATTTGAAAACGGACCATTTTCCACATTTCTGAAGCATGACGTAATGGGGGGCTGTTATCTCTTTTGTCGAAAATCAGCCGTTTTTGCTTGAACATTAAATGCCTCCAAATGGTATTTAATTAACTTCCCGGGGTGAAGAAACCCTTTTTGAGAACTCAGAGTGACTAAATTGGCCCTTTTCATGCACTTTTAACCATTCCATAAATCTTGTGTTTAGGGCCTCTGGAAGCATGAAAATCACTTTAAACATGCTAATTTTAGCTCTAACACTGATGATCAACCTACAAATGTGAACTGACGTTCAAAAATAAAACATTCGAAAACGGACCATTTTCCACATTTCTGAAGCATGACGTAATGGGGGGTGTTATCCCTTTTGTCAAAAATCAGCCGTTTTTGCTTGAACATTAAATGCCTCCAAATGGTATTTAATTAACTTCCCGGGGTGAAGAAACCCTTTTTGAGAACTCAGAGTGAGTAAATTTTCCCTTTTTCATGCACTTTTAACCATTCCATAAATCTTGTGTTTAGGGCCCCTGGAAGCATGAAAATCACTTTAAACATGTTAATTTTAGCTCTAACACTGACGATCAACCTGCAAATCTGAACTGACGTTCAAAAATAAAACATTTGAAAACGGACCATTTTCCACATTTCTGAAGCATGACGTAATGGGGGGGTGTTATCTCTTTTGTCAAAAATCAGCCATTTTTGCTTGAACATTAAATGCCTCCAAATGGTATTGAATTCACTTCCCGAGCCCCTGGAAGCATGAAAATCACTTTAAACATGCTAATTTTAGCTCTAACACTGATGATCCACCTACAAATGTGAACTGACGTTCAAAAATAAAACATTTGAAAACTGACCATTTTCCACATTTCTGAACCATGACGTAATGGGGGGGGTGTTATCTCTTTTGTCAAAAATCAGCCGTTTTTGCTTGAACATTAAATGCCTCCAAATGGTATTTAATTAACTTCCCGAGCCCCTGGAAGCATGAAAATCACTTTAAACATTCTAATTTTAGCTCTAACACTGATGATCCACCTACAAATGTGAACTGACGTTCAAAAATAAAACATTTGAAAACTGACCATTTTCCACATTTCTGAAGCATGACGTAATGGGGGGCTGTTATCTCTTTTGTCGAAAATCAGCCGTTTTTGCTTGAACATTAAATGCCTCCAAATGGTATTTAATTAACTTCCCGGGGTGAAGAAACCCTTTTTGAGAACTCAGAGTGAGTAAATTGGCCCTTTTCATGCACTTTTAACCATTCCATAAATCTTGTGTTTAGGGCCCCTGGAAGCATGAAAATCACTTTAAACATGCTAATTTTAGCTCTAACACTGATGATCAACCTACAAATGTGAACTGACATTCACAAATAAAACATTTGAAAACGGACCATTTTCCACATTTCTGAAGCATGACGTAATGGGGGTGTTATCTCTTTTGTCAAAAGTCAGCCGTTTTTGCTTGAACATTAAATGCCTCCAAATGGTATTTAATTAACTTCCCGGGGTGAAGAAACCCTTTTTGAGAACTCAGAGTGAGTAAATTGGCCCTTTTCATGCACTTTTAACCATTCCACAAATCTTGTGTTTAGGGCCCCTGGAAGCATGAAAATCACTTTAAACATGCTAATTGTAGCTCTAACACTGATGATCAACCTACAAATGTGAACTGACGTTCAAAAATAAAACATTTGAAAATGGACCATTTTCCACATTTCTGAAGCATGACGTAATGGGGGGTGTTATCTCTTTTGTCAAAAATCAGCCATTTTTGCTTGAACATTAAATGCCTCCAAATGGTATTTAATTAACTTCCCGGGGTGAAGAAACCCTTTTTGAGAACTCAGAGTGAGTAAATTGGCCCTTTTCATGCACTTTTAACCATTCCACAAATCTTGTGTTTAGGGCCCCTGGAAGCATGAAAATCACTTTAAACATGCTAATTTTAGCTCTAACACTGATGATCAACCTACAAATGTGAACTGACGTTCAAAAATAAAACATTTGAAAACGGACCATTCTCCACATTTCTGAAGCATGACGTAATGGGGGGTGTTATCTCTTTTGTCGAAAATCAGCCGTTTTTGCTTGAACATTAAATGACTCCATGTGATATTTAATTAACTTCCCGAGCCCCTGGAACCATGAAAATCACTTTAAACATGCTAATTTTAGCTCTAACACTGATGATCCACCTACAAATGTGAACTGACGTTCAAAAATAACACATTTGAAAACGGACCATTTTCCACATTTCTGAAGCTAGACGTAATGGGGGGGTGTTATCTCTTTTGTCAAAAATCAGCCGTTTTTGCTTGAACATTAAATGCCTGCAAATGGTATTTAATTAACTTCCCGGGGTGAAGAAACCCTTTTTGAGAACTCAGAGTGAGTAAATTGGCCCTTTTCATGCACTTTTAACCATTCCATAAATCTTGTGTTTAGGGCCCCTGGAAGCATGAAAATCACTTTAAACATGCTAATTTTAGCTCTAACACTGATGATCAACCTACAAATGTGAACTGACGTTCAAAAATAAAACATTTGAAAACGGACCATTTTCCACATTTCTGAAGCATGACGTAATGGGGGGGTGTTATCTCTTTTGTCGAAAATCAGCCGTTTTTGCTTGAACATTAAATGACTCCATGTGATATTTAATTAACTTCCCGGGGTGAAAAAACCCGTTTTGAGAACTCAGAGTGAGTAAATTGGCCATTTTCATGCACTTTTAACCATTCCATAAATCTTGTGTTTAGGGCCCCTGGAAGCATGAAAATCACTTTAAACATGCTAATTTTAGCTCTAACACTGATGATCAACCTACAAATGTGAACTGACGTTCAAAAATAAAACATTTGAAAACGGACCATTTTCCACATTTCTGAAGCATGACGTAATGGGGGGGTGTTATCTCTTTTGTCGAAAATCAGCTGTTTTCGCTTGAATATTAAATGCCTCCAAATGGTATTTAATTAACTTCCCGGGGTGAAGAAACCCTTTTTGAGAACATAGAGTGACTAAATTGGCCCTTTTCATGCACCTTTAACCATTCCATAAATCTTGTGTTTAGGGCCCCTGGAAGCATGAAAATCACTTTAAACATGCTAATTTTAGCTCTAACACTGATGATCAACCTACAAATGTGAACTGACTTTCAAAAATAAAACATTTGAAAACGGACCATTTTCCACATTTCTGAAGCATGACGTAATGGGGGGTGTTATCTCTTTTGTCAAAAATCAGCCGTTTTTGCTTGAACATTAAATGCCTCCAAATGGTATTTAATTAACTTCCCGGGGTGAAGAAACCCTTTTTGAGAACTCAGAGTGAGTAAATTTGCCCTTTTCATGCACTTTTAACCATTCCATAAATCTTGTGTTTAGGGCCCCTGGAAGCATAAAAATCACTTTAAACATGTTAATTTTAGCTGTAACACTGACGATCAACCTACAAATCTGAACTGACGTTCAAAAATAAAACATTTGAAAACGGACCATTTTCCACATTTCTGAAGCATGACGTAATGGGGGGGTGTTATCTCTTTTGTCAAAAATCAGCCGTTTTTGCTTGAACATTAAATGCCTCCAAATGGTATTGAATTCACTTCCCGAGCCCCTGGAAGCATGAAAATCACTTTAAACATGCTAATTTTAGCTCTAACACTGATGATCCACCTACAAATGTGAACTGACGTTCAAAAATAAAACATTTGAAAACGGACCATTTTCCACATTTCTGAAGCATGACGTAATGGGGGGGGTGTTATCTCTTTTGTCAAAAATCAGCCGTTTTTGCTTGAACATTAAATGCCTCCAAATGGTATTTAATTAACTTCCCGAGCCCCTGGAAGCATGAAAATCACTTTAAACATGCTAATTTTAGCTCTAACACTGATGATCCACCTACAAATGTGAACTGACGTTCAAAAATAAAACATTTGAAAACGGACCATTTTCCACATTTCTGAAGCATGACGTAATGGGGGGCTGTTATCTCTTTTGTCGAAAATCAGCCGTTTTTGCTTGAACATTAAATGCCTCCAAATGGTATTTAATTAACTTCCCGGGGTGAAGAAACCCTTTTTGAGAACTCAGAGTGACTAAATTGGCCCTTTTCATGCACTTTTAACCATTCCATAAATCTTGTGTTTAGGGCCCCTGGAAGCATGAAAATCACTTTAAACATGCTAATTTTAGCTCTAACACTGATGATCAACCTACAAATGTGAACTGACGTTCAAAAATAAAACATTCGAAAACGGACCACTTTCCACATTTCTGAAGCATGACGTAATGGGGGGTGTTATCTCTTTTGTCAAAAATCTGCTGTTTTTGCTTGAACATTAAATGCCTCCAAATGGTATTTAATTAACTTCCCGGGGTGAAGAAACCCTTTTTGAGAACTCAGAGTGAGTAAATTTGCCCTTTTCATGCACTTTTAACCATTCCATAAATCTTGTGTTTAGGGCCCCTGGAAGCATGAAAATCACTTTAAACATGTTAATTTTAGCTCTAACACTGACGATCAACCTACAAATCTGAACTGACGTTCAAAAATAAAACATTTGAAAACGGACCATTTTCCACATTTCTGAAGCATGACGTAATGGGGGGGTGTTATCTCTTTTGTCAAAAATCAGCCGTTTTTGCTTGAACATTAAATGCCTCCAAATGGTATTGAATTCACTTCCCGAGCCCCTGGAAGCATGAAAATCACTTTAAACATGCTAATTTTAGCTCTAACACTGATGATCCACCTACAAATGTGAACTGACGTTCAAAAATAAAACATTTGAAAACTGACCATTTTCCACATTTCTGAAGCATGACGTAATGGGGGGGGTGTTATCTCTTTTGTCAAAAATCAGCCGTTTTTGCTTGAACATTAAATGCCTCCAAATGGTATTTAATTAACTTCCCGAGCCCCTGGAAGCATGAAAATCACTTTAAACATGCTAATTTTAGCTCTAACACTGATGATCCACCTACAAATGTGAACTGACGTTCAAAAATAAAACATTTGAAAACGGACCATTTTCCACATTTCTGAAGCATGACGTAATGGGGGGTGTTATCTCTTTTGTCAAAAGTCAGCCGTTTTTGCTTGAACATTAAATGCCTTCCCGGGGTGAAGAAACCCTTTTTGAGAACTCAGAGTGAGTAAATTGGCCCTTTTCATGCACTTTTAACCATTCCACAAATCTTGTGTTTAGGGCCCCTGGAAGCATGAAAATCACTTTAAACATGCTAATTGTAGCTCTAACACTGATGATCAACCTACAAATGTGAACTGACGTTCAAAAATAAAACATTTGAAAACGGACCATTTTCCACATTTCTGAAGCATGACGTAATGGGGGGGTGTTATCTCTTTTGTCAAAAATCAGCCATTTTTGCTTGAACATTAAATGCCTCCAAATGGTATTTAATTACCTTCCCGGGGTGAAGAAACCCTTTTTGAGAACTCAGAGTGAGTAAATTGGCCCTTTTCATGCACTTTTAACCATTCCACAAATCTTGTGTTTAGGGCCCCTGGAAGCATGAAAATCACTTTAAACATGCTAATTTTAGCTCTAACACTGATGATCAACCTACAAATGTGAACTGACGTTCAAAAATAAAACATTTGAAAACGGACCATTCTCCACATTTCTGAAGCATGACGTAATGGGGGGTGTTATCTCTTTTGTCGAAAATCAGCCGTTTTTGCTTGAACATTAAATGACTCCATGTGATATTTAATTAACTTCCCGGGGTGAAGAAACCCTTTTTGAGAACTCAGAGTGAGTAAATTGGCCATTTTCATGCACTTTTAACCATTCCATAAATCTTGTGTTTAGGGCCCCTGGAAGCATGAAAATCACTTTAAACATGCTAATTTTAGCTCTAACACTGATGATCAACCTACAAATGTGAACTGACGTTCAAAAATAAAACATTTGAAAACGGACCATTTTCCACATTTCTGAAGCATGACGTAATGGGGGGGTGTTATCTCTTTTGTTGAAAATCAGCTGTTTTTGCTTGAACATTAAATGCCTCCAAATGGTATTTAATTAACTTCCCAGGGTGAAGAAACCCTTTTTGAGAACTCAGAGTGACTAAATTGGCCCTTTTCATGCACTTTTAACCATTCCATAAATCTTGTGTTTAGGGCCCCTGGAAGCATGAAAATCACTTTAAACATGCTAATTTTAGCTCTAACACTGATGATCAACCTACAAATGTGAACTGACGTTCAAAAATAAAACATTCGAAAACGGACCATTTTCCACATTTCTGAAGCATGACGTAATGGGGGGTGTTATCTCTTTTGTCAAAAATCTGCCGTTTTTGCTTGAACATTAAATGCCTCCAAATGGTATTTAATTAACTTCCCGGGGTGAAGAAACCCTTTTTGAGAACTCAGAGTGAGTAAATTTGCCCTTTTCATGCACTTTTAACCATTCCATAAATCTTGTGTTTAGGGCCCCTGGAAGCATGAAAATCACTTTAAACATGTTAATTTTAGCTCTAACACTGACGATCAACCTACAAATCTGAACTGACGTTCAAAAATAAAACATTTGAAAACGGACCATTTTCCACATTTCTGAAGCATGACGTAATGGGGGGGTGTTATCTCTTTTGTCAAAAATCAGCCATTTTTGCTTGAACATTAAATGCCTCCAAATGGTATTGAATTCACTTCCCGAGCCCCTGGAAGCATGAAAATCACTTTAAACATGCTAATTTTAGCTCTAACACTGATGATCCACCTACAAATGTGAACTGACGTTCAAAAATAAAACATTTGAAAACGGACCATTTTCCACATTTCTGAAGCATGACGTAATGGGGGGGGTGTTATCTCTTTTGTCAAAAATCAGCCGTTTTTGCTTGAACATTAAATGCCTCCAAATGGTATTTAATTAACTTCCCGAGCCCCTGGAAGCATGAAAATCACTTTAAACATGCTAATTTTAGCTCTAACACTGATGATCCACCTACAAATGTGAACTGACGTTCAAAAATAAAACATTTGAAAACGGACCATTTTCCACATTTCTGAAGCATGACGTAATGGGGGGCTGTTATCTCTTTTGTCGAAAATCAGCCGTTTTTGCTTGAACATTAAATGCCTCCAAATGGTATTTAATTAACTTCCCGGGGTGAAGAAACCCTTTTTGAGAACTCAGAGTGAGTAAATTGGCCCTTTTCATGCACTTTTAACCATTCCATAAATCTTGTGTTTAGGGCCCCTGGAAGCATGAAAATCACTTTAAATATGCTAATTTTAGCTCTAACACTGATGATCAACCTACAAATGTGAACTGACATTCACAAATAAAACATTTGAAAACGGACCATTTTCCACATTTCTGAAGCATGACGTAATGGGGGGTGTTATCTCTTTTGTCAAAAGTCAGCCGTTTTTGCTTGAACATTAAATGCCTCCAAATGGAATTTAATTAACTTCCCGGGGTGAAGAAACCCTTTTTGAGAACTCAGAGTGAGTAAATTGGCACTTTTCATGCACTTTTAACCATTCCACAAATCTTGTGTTTAGGGCCCCTGGAAGCATGAAAATCACTTTAAACATGCTAATTGTAGCTCTAACACTGATGATCAACCTACAAATGTGAACTGACGTTCAAAAATAAAACATTTGAAAACGGACCATTTTCCACATTTCTGAAGCATGACGTAATGGGGGGGTGTTATCTCTTTTGTCAAAAATCAGCCATTTTTGCTTGAACATTAAATGCCTCCAAATGGTATTTAATTACCTTCCCGGGGTGAAGAAACCCTTTTTGAGAACTCAGAGTGAGTAAATTGGCCCTTTTCATGCACTTTTAACCATTCCACAAATCTTGTGTTTAGGGCCCCTGGAAGCATGAAAATCACTTTAAACATGCTAATTTTAGCTCTAACACTGATGATCAACCTACAAATGTGAACTGACGTTCAAAAATAAAACATTTGAAAACGGACCATTCTCCACATTTCTGAAGCATGACGTAATGGGGGGTGTTATCTCTTTTGTCGAAAATCAGCCGTTTTTGCTTGAACATTAAATGACTCCATGTGATATTTAATTAACTTCCCGAGCCCCTGGAAGCATGAAAATCACTTTAAACATGCTAATTTTAGCTCTAACACTGATGATCCACCTACAAATGTGAACTGACGTTCAAAAATAAAACATTTGAAAACGGACCATTTTCCACATTTCTGAAGCTAGACGTAATGGGGGGGGTGTTATCTCTTTTGTCAAAAATCAGCCGTTTTTGCTTGAACATTAAATGCCTGCAAATGGTATTTAATTAACTTCCCGGGGTGAAGAAACCCTTTTTGAGAACTCAGAGTGAGTAAATTGGCCCTTTTCATGCACTTTTAACCATTCCATAAATCTTGTGTTTAGGGCCCCTGGAAGCATGAAAATCACTTTAAACAGGCTAATTTTAGCTCTAACACTGATGATCAACCTACAAATGTGAACTGACGTTCAAAAATAAAACATTTGAAAACGGACCATTTTCCACATTTCTGAAGCATGACGTAATGGGGGGGTGTTTTCTCTTTTGTCGAAAATCAGCCGTTTTTGCTTGAACATTAAATGCCTCCAAATGGTATTTAATTAACTTCCCGGGGTGAAGAAACCCTTTTTGAGAACTCAGAGTGACTAAATTGGCCATTTTCATGCACTTTTAACCATTCCATAAATCTTGTGTTTAGGGCCTCTGGAAGCATGAAAATCACTTTAAACATGCTAATTTTAGCTCTAACACTGATGATCAACCTACAAATGTGAACTGACGTTCAAAAATAAAACATTCGAAAACGGACCATTTTCCACATTTCTGAAGCATGACGTAATGGGGGGTGTTATCCCTTTTGTAAAAAATCAGCCGTTTTTGCTTGAACATTAAATGCCTCCAAATGGTATTTAATTAACTTCCCGGGGTGAAGAAACCCTTTTTGAGAACTCAGAGTGAGTAAATTTTCCCTTTTTCATGCACTTTTAACCATTCCATAAATCTTGTGTTTAGGGCCCCTGGAAGCATGAAAATCACTTTAAACATGTTAATTTTAGCTCTAACACTGATGATCAACCTGCAAATCTGAACTGACGTTCAAAAATAAAACATTTGAAAACGGACCATTTTCCACATTTCTGAAGCATGACGTAATGGGGGGGTGTTATCTCTTTTGTCAAAAATCAGCCGTTTTTGCTTGAACATTAAATGCCTCCAAATGGTATTGAATTCACTTCCCGAGCCCCTGGAAGCATGAAAATCACTTTAAACATGCTAATTTTAGCTCTAACACTGATGATCCACCTACAAATGTGAACTGACGTTCAAAAATAAAACATTTGAAAACGGACCATTTTCCACATTTCTGAAGCATGACGTAATGGGGGGGGTGTTATCTCTTTTGTCAAAAATCAGCCGTTTTTGCTTGAACATTAAATGCCTCCAAATGGTATTTAATTAACTTCCCGAGCCCCTGGAAGCATGAAAATCACTTTAAACATGCTAATTTTAGCTCTAACACTGATGATCCACCTACAAATGTGAACTGACGTTCAAAAATAAAACATTTGAAAACTGACCATTTTCCACATTTCTGAAGCATGACGTAATGGGGGGCTGTTATCTCTTTTGTCGAAAATCAGCCGTTTTTGCTTGAACATTAAATGCCTCCAAATGGTATTTAATTAACTTCCCGGGGTGAAGAAACCCTTTTTGAGAACTCAGAGTGAGTAAATTGGCCCTTTTCATGCACTTTTAACCATTCCATAAATCTTGTGTTTAGGGCCCCTGGAAGCATGAAAATCACTTTAAACATGCTAATTTTAGCTCTAACACTGATGATCAACCTACAAATGTGAACTGACATTCACAAATAAAACATTTGAAAACGGACCATTTTCCACATTTCTGAAGCATGACGTAATGGGGGGTGTTATCTCTTTTGTCAAAAGTCAGCCGTTTTTGCTTGAACATTAAATGCCTCCAAATGGTATTTAATTAACTTCCCGGGGTGAAGAAACCCTTTTTGAGAACTCAGAGTGAGTAAATTGGCCCTTTTCATGCACTTTTAACCACTCCACAAATCTTGTGTTTAGGGCCCCTGGAAGCATGAAAATCACTTTAAACATGCTAATTGTAGCTCTAACACTGATGATCAAGCTACAAATGTGAACTGACGTTCAAAAATAAAACATTTGAAAACGGACCATTTTCCACATTTCTGAAGCATGACGTAATGGGGGGTGTTATCTCTTTTGTCAAAAATCAGCCATTTTTGCTTGAACATTAAATGCCTCCAAATGGTATTTAATTACCTTCCCGGGGTGAAGAAACCCTTTTTGAGAACTCAGAGTGAGTAAATTGGCCCTTTTCATGCACTTTTAACCATTCCACAAATCTTGTGTTTAGGGCCCCTGGAAGCATGAAAATCACTTTAAACATGCTAATTTTAGCTCTAACACTGATGATCAACCTACAAATGTGAACTGATGTTCAAAAATAAAACATTTGAAAACGGACCATTCTCCACATTTCTGAAGCATGACGTAATGGGGGGTGTTATCTCTTTTGTCGAAAATCAGCCGTTTTTGCTTGAACATTAAATGACTCCATGTGATATTTATTTAACTTCCCGAGCCCCTGGAACCATGAAAATCACTTTAAACATGCTAATTTTAGCTCTAACACTGATGATCCACCTACAAATGTGAACTGACGTTCAAAAATAAAACATTTGAAAACGGACCATTCTCCACATTTCTGAAGCATGACGTAATGGGGGGTGTTATCTCTTTTGTCGAAAATCAGCCATTTTTGCTTGAACTTTAAATGCCTCCAAATAGTATTTAATTCACTTCCCGAGCCCCTGGAAGCATGAAAATCACTTTAAACATGCTAATTTTAGCTCTAACACTGATGATCCACCTACAAATGTGAACTGACGTTCAAAAATAAAACATTTGAAAACAGACCATTTTCCACATTTCTGAAGCACGACGTAATGGGGGGGTGTTATCTCTTTTGTCGAAAATCAGCCGTTTTTGCTTGAACATTAAATGACTCCATGTGATATTTAATTAACTTCCCGGGGTGAAGAAACCCGTTTTGAGAACTCAGAGTGAGTAAATTGGCCATTTTCATGCACTTTTAACCATTCCATAAATCTTGTGTTTAGGGCCCCTGGAAGCATGAAAATCACTTTAAACATGCTAATTTTAGCTCTAACACTGATGATCAACCTACAAATGTGAACTGACGTTCAAAAATAAAACATTCGAAAACGGACCATTTTCCACATTTCTGAAGCATGACGTAATGGGGGGTGTTATCTCTTTTGTAAAAAATCTGCCGTTTTTGCTTGAACATTAAATGCCTCCAAATGGTATTTAATTAACTTCCCGGGGTGAAGAAACCCTTTTTGAGAACTCAGAGTGACTAAATTTGCCCTTTTCATGCACTTTTAACCATTCCATAAATCTTGTGTTTAGGGCCCCTGGAAGCATGAAAATCACTTTAAACATGTTAATTTTAGCTCTAACACTGACGATCAACCTACAAATCTGAACTGACGTTCAAAAATAAAACATTTGAAAACGGACCATTTTCCACATTTCTGAAGCATGACGTAATGGGGGGGTGTTATCTCTTTTGTCAAAAATCTGCCATTTTTGCTTGAACATTAAATGCCTCCAAATGGTATTGAATTCACTTCCCGAGCCCCTGGAAGCATGAAAATCACTTTAAACATGCTAATTTTAGCTCTAACACTGATGATCCACCTACAAATGTGAACTGACGTTCAAAAATAAAACATTTGAAAACGGACCATTTTCCACATTTCTGAAGCATGACGTAATGGGGGGGGTGTTATCTCTTTTGTCAAAAATCAGCCGTTTTTGCTTGAACATTAAATGCCTCCAAATGGTATTTAATTAACTTCCCGAGCCCCTGGAAGCATGAAAATCACTTTAAACATGCTAATTTTAGCTCTAACACTGACGATCCACCTACAAATGTGAACTGACGTTCAAAAATAAAACATTTGAAAACGGACCATTTTCCACATTTCTGAAGCATGACGTAATGGGGGGCTGTTATCTCTTTTGTCGAAAATCAGCCGTTTTTGCTTGAACATTAAATGCCTCCAAATGGTATTTAATTAACTTCCCGGGGTGAAGAAACCCTTTTTGAGAACTCAGAGTGAGTAAATTGGCCCTTTTCATGCACTTTTAACCATTCCATAAATCATGTGTTTAGGGCCCCTGGAAGCATGAAAATCACTTTAAATATGCTAATTTTAGCTCTAACACTGATGATCAACCTACAAATGTGAACTGACATTCACAAATAAAACATTTGAAAACGGACCATTTTCCACATTTCTGAAGCATGACGTAATGGGGGGTGTTATCTCTTTTGTCAAAAGTCAGCCGTTTTTGCTTGAACATTAAATGCCTCCAAATGGAATTTAATTAACTTCCCGGGGTGAAGAAACCCTTTTTGAGAACTCAGAGTGAGTAAATTGGCCCTTTTCATGCACTTTTAACCATTCCACAAATCTTGTGTTTAGGGCCCCTGGAAGCATGAAAATCACTTTAAACATGCTAATTGTAGCTCTAACACTGATGATCAACCTACAAATGTGAACTGACGTTCAAAAATAAAACATTTGAAAACGGACCATTTTCCACATTTCTGAAGCATGACGTAATGGGGGGGTGTTATCTCTTTTGTCAAAAATCAGCCATTTTTGCTTGAACATTAAATGCCTCCAAATGGTATTTAATTACCTTCCCGGGGTGAAGAAACCCTTTTTGAGAACTCAGAGTGAGTAAATTGGCCCTTTTCATGCACTTTTAACCATTCCACAAATCTTGTGTTTAGGGCCCCTGGAAGCATGAAAATCACTTTAAACATGCTAATTTTAGCTCTAACACTGATGATCAACCTACAAATGTGAACTGACGTTCAAAAATAAAACATTTGAAAACGGACCATTCTCCACATTTCTGAAGCATGACGTAATGGGGGGTGTTATCTCTTTTGTCGAAAATCAGCCGTTTTTGCTTGAACATTAAATGACTCCATGTGATATTTAATTAACTTCCCGAGCCCCTGGAAGCATGAAAATCACTTTAAACATGCTAATTTTAGCTCTAACACTGATGATCCACCTACAAATGTGAACTGACGTTCAAAAATAAAACATTTGAAAACGGACCATTTTCCACATTTCTGAAGCTAGACGTAATGGGGGGGGGTGTTATCTCTTTTGTCAAAAATCAGCCGTTTTTGCTTGAACATTAAATGCCTGCAAATAGTATTTAATTAACTTCCCGGGGTGAAGAAACCCTTTTTGAGAACTCAGAGTGAGTAAATTGGCCCTTTTCATGCACTTTTAACCATTCCATAAATCTTGTGTTTAGGGCCCCTGGAAGCATGAAAATCACTTTAAACAGGCTAATTTTAGCTCTAACACTGATGATCAACCTACAAATGTGAACTGACGTTCAAAAATAAAACATTTGAAAACGGACCATTTTCCAAATTTCTGAAGCATGACGTAATGGGGGGGTGTTATCTCTTTTGTCGAAAATCAGCCGTTTTTGCTTGAACATTAAATGACTCCATGTGATATTTAATTAACTTCCCGAGCCCCTGGAACCATGAAAATCACTTTAAACATGCTAATTTTAGCTCTAACACTGATGATCAACCTACAAATGTGAACAGACGTTCAAAAATAAAACATTCGAAAACGGACCATTTTCCACATTTCTGAAGCATGACGTAATGGGGGGTGTTATCCCTTTTGTCAAAAATCAGCCGTTTTTGCTTGAACATTAAATGCCTCCAAATGGTATTTAATTAACTTCCCGGGTGAAGAAACCCTTTTTGAGAACTCAGAGTGAGTAAATTTTCCCTTTTTCATGCACTTTTAACCATTCCATAAATCTTGTGTTTAGGGCCCCTGGAAGCATGAAAATCACTTTAAACATGTTAATTTTAGCTCTAACACTGACGATCAACCTGCAAATCTGAACTGACGTTCAAAAATAAAACATTTGAAAACGGACCATTTTCCACATTTCTGAAGCATGACGTAATGGGGGGGTGTAATCTCTTTTGTCAAAAATCAGCCGTTTTTGCTTGAACATTAAATGCCTCCAAATGGTATTTAATTCACTTCCCGAGCCCCTGGAAGCATGAAAATCACTTTAAACATGCTAATTTTAGCTCTAACACTGATGATCCACCTACAAATGTGAACTGACGTTCAAAAATAAAACATTTGAAAACGGACCATTTTCCACATTTCTGAAGCATGACGTAATGGGGGGGGTGTTATCTCTTTTGTCAAAAATCAGCCGTTTTTGCTTGAACATTAAATGCCTCCAAATGGTATTTAATTAACTTCCCGAGCCCCTGGAAGCATGAAAATCACTTTAAACATGCTAATTTTAGCTCTAACACTGATGATCCACCTACAAATGTGAACTGACGTTCAAAAATAAAACATTTGAAAACTGACCATTTTCCACATTTCTGAAGCATGACGTAATGGGGGGCTGTTATCTCTTTTGTCGAAAATCAGCAGTTTTTGCTTGAACATTAAATGCCTCCAAATGGTATTTAATTAACTTCCCGGGGTGAAGAAACCCTTTTTGAGAACTCAGAGTGAGTAAATTGGCCCTTTTCATGCACTTTAAACCATTCCATAAATCTTGTGTTTAGGGCCCCTGGAAGCATGAAAATCACTTTAAACATGCTAATTTTAGCTCTAACACTGATGATCAACCTACAAATGTGAACTGACATTCACAAATAAAACATTTGAAAACGGACCATTTTCCACATTTCTGAAGCATGACGTAATGGGGGGTGTTATCTCTTTTGTCAAAAGTCAGCCGTTTTTGCTTGAACATTAAATGCCTCCAAATGGTATTTAATTAACTTCCCGAGGTGAAGAAACCCTTTTTGAGAACTCAGAGTGAGTAAATTGGCCCTTTTCATGCACTTTTAACCATTCCACAAATCTTGTGTTTAGGGCCCCTGGAAGCATGAAAATCACTTTAAACATGCTAATTGTAGCTCTAACACTGATGATCAACCTACAAATGTGAACTGACGTTCAAAAATAAAACATTTGAAAACGGACCATTTTCCACATTTCTGAAGCATGACGTAATGGGGGGTGTTATCTCTTTTGTCAAAAATCAGCCATTTTTGCTTGAACATTAAATGCCTCCAAATGGTATTTAATTACCTTCCCGGGGTGAAGAAACCCTTTTTGAGAACTCAGAGTGAGTAAATTGGCCCTTTTCATGCACATTTAATCATTCCACAAATCTTGTGTTTAGGGCCCCTGGAAGCATGAAAATCACTTTAAACATGCTAATTTTAGCTCTAACACTGATGATCAACCTACAAATGTGAACTGATGTTCAAAAATAAAACATTTGAAAACGGACCATTCTCCACATTTCTGAAGCATGACGTAATGGGGGGTGTTATCTCTTTTGTCGAAAATCAGCCGTTTTTGCTTGAACATTAAATGACTCCATGTGATATTTAATTAACTTCCCGAGCCCCTGGAACCATGAAAATCACTTTAAACATGCTAATTTTAGCTCTAACACTGATGATCCACCTACAAATGTGAACTGACGTTCAAAAATAAAACATTTGAAAACGGACCATTTTCCACATTTCTGAAGCTAGACGTAATGGGGGGGTGTTATCTCTTTTGTCAAAAATCAGCCGTTTTTGCTTGAACATTAAATGCCTGCAAATGGTATTTAATTAACTTCCCGGGGTGAAGAAACCCTTTTTGAGACTTCAGAGTGAGTAAATTGGCCCTTTTCATGCACTTTTAACCATTCCATAAATCTTGTGTTTAGGGCCCCTGGAAGCATGAAAATCACTTTAAACATGCTAATTTTAGCTCTAACACTGATGATCAACCTACAAATGTGAACTGACGTTCAAAAATAAAACATTTGAAAACGGACCATTTTCCACATTTCTGAAGCATGACGTAATGGGGGGGTGTTATCTCTTTTGTCGAAAATCAGCCGTTTTTGCTTGAACATTAAATGACTCCATGTGATATTTAATTAACTTCCCGGGGTGAAAAAACCCGTTTTGAGAACTCAGAGTGAGTAAATTGGCCATTTTCATGCACTTTTAACCATTCCATAAATCTTGTGTTTAGGGCCCCTGGAAGCATGAAAATCACTTTAAACATGCTAATTTTAGCTCTAACACTGATGATCAACCTACAAATGTGAACTGACGTTCAAAAATAAAACATTTGAAAACGGACCATTTTCCACATTTCTGAAGCATGACGTAATGGGGGGGTGTTATCTCTTTTGTCGAAAATCAGCTGTTTTTGCTTGAACATTAAATGCCTCCAAATGGTATTTAATTAACTTCCCGGGGTGAAGAAACCCTTTTTGAGAACTCAGAGTGACTAAATTGGCCCTTTTCATGCACCTTTAACCATTCCATAAATCTTGTGTTTAGGGCCCCTGGAAGCATGAAAATCACTTTAAACATGCTAATTTTAGCTCTAACACTGATGATCAACCTACAAATGTGAACTGACGTTCAAAAATAAAACATTCGAAAACGGAACATTTTCCACATTTCTGAAGCATGACGTAATGGGGGGTGTTATCTCTTTTGTCAAAAATCAGCCGTTTTTGCTTGAACATTAAATGCCTCCAAATGGTATTTAATTAACTTCCCGGGGTGAAGAAACCCTTTTTGAGAACTCAGAGTGAGTAAATTTGCCCTTTTCATGCACTTTTAACCATTCCATAAATCTTGTGTTTAGGGCCCCTGGAAGCATAAAAATCACTTTAAACATGTTAATTTTAGCTGTAACACTGACGATCAACCTACAAATCTGAACTGACGTTCAAAAATAAAACATTTGAAAACGGACCATTTTCCACATTTCTGAAGCATGACGTAATGGGGGGGTGTTATCTCTTTTGTCAAAAATCAGCCGTTTTTGCTTGAACATTAAATGCCTCCAAATGGTATTGAATTCACTTCCCGAGCCCCTGGAAGCATGAAAATCACTTTAAACATGCTAATTTTAGCTCTAACACTGATGATCCACCTACAAATGTGAACTGACGTTCAAAAATCAAACATTTGAAAACGGACCATTTTCCACATTTCTGAAGCATGACGTAATGGGGGGGGTGCTATCTCTTTTGTCAAAAATCAGCCGTTTTTGCTTGAACATTAAATGCCTCCAAATGGTATTTAATTAACTTCCCGAGCCCCTGGAAGCATGAAAATCACTTTAAACATGCTAATTTTAGCTCTAACACTGATGATCCACCTACAAATGTGAACTGACGTTCAAAAATAAAACATTTGAAAACGGACCATTTTCCACATTTCTGAAGCATGACGTAAAGGGGGGCTGTTATCTCTTTTGTCGAAAATCAGCCGTTTTTGCTTGAACATTAAATGCCTCCAAATGGTATTTAATTAACTTCCCGGGGTGAAGAAACCCTTTTTGAGAACTCAGAGTGAGTAAATTGGCCCTTTTCATGCACTTTTAACCATTCCATAAATCTTGTGTTTAGGGCCCCTGGAAGCATGAAAATCACTTTAAACATGCTAATTTTAGCTCTAACACTGATGATCAACCTACAAATGTGAACTGACATTCACAAATAAAACATTTGAAAACGGACCATTTTCCACATTTCTGAAGCATGACGTAATGGGGGGTGTTATCTCTTTTGTCGAAAATCAGCCGTTTTTGCTTGAACATTAAATGACTCCATGTGATATTTAATTAACTTCCCGAGCCCCTGGAAGCATGAAAATCACTTTAAACGTGCTAATTTTAGCTCTAACACTGATGATCCACCTACAAATGTGAACTGACGTTCAAAAATAAAACATTTGAAAACGGACCATTTTCCACATTTCTGAAGCATGACGTAATGGGGGGTGTTATCTCTTTTGTCGAAAATCAGCCGTTTTTGCTTGAACTTTAAATGCCTTCAAATAGTATTTAATTCACTTCCCGAGCCCCTGGAAGCATGAAAATCACTTTAAACATGCTAATTTTAGCTCTAACACTGATGATCCACCTACAAATGTGAACTGACGTTCAAAAATAAAACATTTGAAAACGGACCATTTTCCACATTTCTGAAGCTAGACGTAATGGGGGGGGTGTTATCTCTTTTGTCAAAAATCAGCCGTTTTTGCTTGAACATTAAATGCCTGCAAATGGTATTTAATTAACTTCCCGGGGTGAAGAAACCCTTTTTGAGAACTCAGAGTGAGTAAATTGGCCCTTTTCATGCACTTTTAACCATTCCATAAATCTTGTGTTTAGGGCCCCTGGAAGCATGAAAATCACTTCAAACAGGCTAATTTTAGCTCTAACACTGATGATCAACCTACAAATGTGAACTGACGTTCAAAAATAAAACATTTGAAAACGGACCATTTTCCAAATTTCTGAAGCATGACGTAATGGGGGGGTGTTATCTCTTTTGTCGAAAATCAGCCGTTTTTGCTTGAACATTAAATGACTCCATGTGATATTTAATTAACTTCCCGGGGTGAAGAAACCCGTTTTGAGAACTCAGAGTGAGTAAATTGGCCATTTTCATGCACTTTTAACCATTCCATAAATCTTGTGTTTAGGGCCCCTGGAAGCATGAAAATCACTTTAAACATGCTAATTTTAGCTCTAACACTGATGATCAACCTACAAATGTGAACTGACGTTCAAAAATAAAACATTTGAAAACGGACCATTTTCCACATTTCTGAAGCATGACGTAATGGGGGGGTGTTTTCTCTTTTGTCGAAAATCAGCCGTTTTTGCTTGAACATTAAATGCCTCCAAATGGTATTTAATTAACTTCCCGGGGTGAAGAAACCCTTTTTGAGAACTCAGAGTGACTAAATTGGCCCTTTTCATGCACTTTTAACCATTCCATAAATCTTGTGTTTAGGGCCTCTGGAAGCATGAAAATCACTTTAAACATGCTAATTTTAGCTCTAACACTGATGATCAACCTACAAATGTGAACTGACGTTCAAAAATAAAACATTCGAAAACGGACCATTTTCCACATTTCTGAAGCATGACGTAATGGGGGGTGTTATCCCTTTTGTCAAAAATCAGCCGTTTTTGCTTGAACATTAAATGCCTCCAAATGGTATTTAATTAACTTCCCGGGGTGAAGAAACCCTTTTTGAGAACTCAGAGGGGCATATTATCAAGCCTGTGCGCTAAAATTATCGCCGCTTTATCGGCCGAAAACGGCCGATAAAGCGGCGATAATGGGCTTGATAATATGCTCTGTGGAATTCCAATCGAAGCCCATGTTAGATGTCTTCACATCTAACATGTGCTTCGATTGGAATTCCATAGAGCATATTATCAAGCCCATTATCGCCGCTTTATCGGCCGTTTTCGGCCGATAAAACGGCGATAATTTTAGCGCACAGGCTTGATAATATGCCCCAGAGTGAGTAAATTTTCCCTTTTTCATGCACTTTTAACCATTCCATAAATCTTGTGTTTAGGGCCCCTGGAAGCATGAAAATCACTTTAAACATGTTAATTTTAGCTCTAACACTGAGATCAACCTGCAAATCTGAACTGACGTTCAAAAATAAAACATTTGAAAACGGACCATTTTCCACATTTCTGAAGCATGACGTAATGGGGGGGTGTTATCTCTTTTGTCAAAAATCAGCAGTTTTTGCTTGAACATTAAATGCCTCCAAATGGTATTGAATTCACTTCCCGAGCCCCTGGAAGCATGAAAATCACTTTAAACATGCTAATTTTAGCTCTAACACTGATGATCCACCTACAAATGTGAACTGACGTTCAAAAATAAAACATTTGAAAACGGACCATTTTCCACATTTCTGAAGCATGACGTAATGGGGGGGGTGTTATCTCTTTTGTCAAAAATCAGCCGTTTTTGCTTGAACATTAAATGCCTCCAAATGGTATTTAATTAACTTCCCGAGCATCTTGAAAGCATGAAAATCACTTTAAACATGCTAATTTTAGCTCTAACACTGATGATCCACCTACAAATGTGAACTGACGTTCAAAAATAAAACATTTGAAAACTGACCATTTTCCACATTTCTGAAGCATGACGTAATGGGGGGCTGTTATCTCTTTTGTCGAAAATCAGCCGTTTTTGCTAGAACATTAAATGCCTCCAAATGGTATTTAATTATCTTCCCGGGGTGAAGAAACCCTTTTTGAGAACTCAGAGTGAGTAAATTGGAAAGGGGCGACCAACTCGGTCCCCCCGAACGTATGGCCGAGTGCCTCGATCCCCCCGGGAAGCCATTTTTGGGCGGGAGGCGCGCCTCAGCTGGTATGCCCGAAGCGGCGTAGCTGGGGCGCGCTCGTTCCCGCCCTAGAGTGGGCTGGCCTAGACACCGACGTAGCCAGCCACGCCCTCGGGGCAGGCAGGGGCGGGTATACGCCCGCCCTGAAGACGGATAAAAAGGGACGCAAGACCAGAAGACATCCTCTTGTTCTTGTGCTCTGAAGCTGCACCTCCTCGCTGCACGTGAGCTCGGGACAGAACGAAGAGCCAATTTTGAGCGTTTTAATCTCTCTTTTTGTCTTTTAGATACTTCGTCTGAAAAGATGCCCAAGAAAGGCGCGAAGAGAATGTCGACTGACCAGTTGGTTCGGGCCCTCATGAAGGACATGTCCGAAATTAAGAAGCGGTTGGCGGAGCGAGACGGCGAGGAGGGATCGGGGCGTCCACCGGCCGGAGGGAAGCCAAAGAGGCCGAGAAGGGGGCCGGTCGGGGGAGACGTCCCGGTTCCCTGTTCCCCGCTCGAGGCGCCAGCCCCGGTACCGGCCCCGGTACCGGAGGAGGGGAATCCGATTCCCGTAGTAGTTACCCCGACATCCACTGAAGACATGCCTCCCGAGTTGGCGGCACAGTTAGCGGCGTGGTTGGGGGACGGTAGCGGGGGCGCCACGGCTGCCGAAGCGCAAGCACTCATTAAGCAGTTGCGCGAGAAACGTGATACAGCCAAGGTGCCAGCGTCGGATGCGGTGATAGACAAGCCACGAGTGGCGGAGGCAGCGTCCGGTGCAGGTAAGCGGCCATTGCCGATCGCAAGGGACGAGTCAACACCCTCTCGTAGGGAAAAGTTGGGGCAACATGTTCCTTTGGCAATAAAGGAAAAGATTTGGGCGGGGGAATACGTAAACATTTTCTTTTTGAGCGTTGATCATTATGAGGTTGAAACTGTTAAGGGCCAAAAGGATCTGATGCATCCAAGTGTTTGGCGCGCAAAAATGGCCGCCTTTAAAGTGAATGAGAATATTGGCAACTGGGGTAATGCTTGGGGAATTTTTACGTCAATTTTGGGGGAACGTAGGCCTGAATTGCTCCCTGAATTTCCAGTATATCAGTCACGAATTATGGGGTACTCGACATCGCACCAAGGTAACCAATGGTTCTGTTATGACAACCTTTTCAGGAAAGCGATGGAGCATAACAAAAGTTTAACCTGGGACTGTTACGATTCTTTGACATGGAATAAGATGCAAGAGTCGGGGATGTTGAAAGTGCCGTTGGTGGGGAGTACTGTTGGTGAATCCTCCCGCCAAAATGGGGGGACGCCCTTTCGGTCGGGTACGGGTACAGATGATTACCCGAGACCCACCGGCAATACAGGGAGGAGGGGTTTCTGTTTCAATTTCAACAGAAGTAAATGTACTAGGCCCCCAGGATCCTGTAAATTCAAACACGAATGTAGTGGTTGTGGGGCACCCCATCCTGAGTCCTCGTGCAGAGCCAAATCGGGTGAAAATGGGGGTAGAGGGGGCGCCAAACAGGTCTAATATAGTCCGAGGGGCGCCTTTACCAACCCCGATTGATACCCTGGCGATGATTCCTTGGCTCAGCGAATACCCAGATCGTACTTCAGCTGGGGTGCTACGAAACGGTTTTTCATATGGTTTCCGCATCCCGGTGGGGAACTTTCAGGGTGTCGGGTCGTGCAAAAACCAACTTTCCGTCTTGCAGCATACGACTGTAGTACAGGATAAGATCCGGAAAGAGGTTACCCGAGGTCGGGTTGCCGGCCCGTTTAGTGTTCCCCCGGTACAGAATTTTGTGTGTTCTCCTTTAGGGGTGGTCCCCAAGAAGGACCCAGGAGAGTTTCGATTGATTCACAATTTATCAGCGCCTCATGGCCTTTCTGTAAACGACGCAATTGACCCAGAGATATGTTCGGTGCGGTACGCATCATTCGATGAGGCCGTAGCCATTTTGAATCGCCTGGGGCCCGGGACGCTGATGGCGAAATCTGATATCGAGTCAGCGTTCCGTTTGCTCCCGGTATACCCGGAAGACCAACGGCTTTTGGGATTCATGTTTCAAGGTTCGTATTACATGGATAGGTGTATGCCGATGGGGTGCTCTATATCATGTGCATATTTCGAGAAATTCAGTAGTTTTCTACAATGGGTTTACACGAAGAAAACGGGTTTTCGAAATGTGATGCATTACCTCGATGACTTTCTGTTCCTTGGGGCCGCTGGGGATGATGAATGTGCCCGGGCCTTGACTGAATTTTGTGTTTTAATGAATCAATTTGGCGTGCCATTGGCACCAGGTAAAACTGTGGGTCCCACGACTTGCCTCGAGTTTCTCGGGATCGAGTTGGACTCTAGTGAGGGTTGTTTTCGTTTACCAGCTGCCAAAGTGTCGAAATTCAGGGCAGCCTTGCAAATGTGTATTATTGCATCTAAAGTTACGCTGCATCAATTGCAGCAATTGGTGGGGAAGTTGAATTTTGCCCTGAGGGTAATCCCGATGGCCCGCCCCTTCTCCCGTTCAATCGCCCAGGCGATGGTCGGCCTAAAAGAGGGTCACCATCGCACGAGATTATCGGCCGAGGTCCGCCAGGACATGCGTATTTGGTTAGCATTTTTGGCGGATTTCAATGGTCGAGTCGTCTGGAACAAACCGGCCTTGTCCTCTGAAGAGCTTGGTCTATGGACGGATTCAGCGGGAAGCATGGGTTTCGGCGCCATCTTCGGCACAAAATGGTCGGCACAAAGGTGGCCAACATGGTGGCATGAAGGGGGGCTGACGAGTAATATTGCTTTCCTTGAACTGTTTCCCATCTTGGTGGCTCTCAGAACCTGGCCCGATGGATTCAGAAATCACTCTGTCATATTTTGGTCTGATAATATGACCGTTGTAGAATGCATCAATAGTCAGGCAGCACGTTGTAAAATGATTTTAAGGCTGCTTAAAGAAATTGTCTTACTGTGTATGCAACTGAACGTGGTATTCAGAGCAAAACATGTCCCGGGGGTGATGAATCAGGCTGCTGATGCACTGTCTCGTTTTCAAATGCAGGCTTTCTTGGGTTTCCTTCCCTCAGCGGACCCAGAGCCAGCACCCTTTCCCGAAGCTCTCTGGTCTCTCGGTGCCCCGAACTTCGTTACCTCGTGGGAGAGAGTCTAGCACCAAGGACGAGGAAGGCATACGAAGGGGCGTTTCGGGCCTATTTAGCCTTTTTGGGGTCTGAGAGAGGGGGGCTTTGGGGGCACGAGGATTGGGTCGTACATTTTCTGATGTCCTTGCGTAGGGCTGGGAAGTCGGTGGCTACAGCCCAGAGGCATCGTGCTGCCATTTCCTTTGTTGCCAGGGCTCATAATATCCAAGACCCGACAGCGTCTTTCGTGGTACAGAAAGCGTTACGTGGGTGGCAACGCCTTGAGGGTCGCAGAGTAGATGAGAGGCGCCCGATAGGTCTGGATAGGTTGGCCCAGTTGCTGGCCACACTCCCCGCCACATGCTCGTCTCAGTTCGAGGCCTGTTTGTTCCGAGCTGCTTTTACGCTTGCATTTCACGGGGCGATGAGGATAAGTGAGCTGGTGGCAAGGAGCAAACAGGATGTGGTGGGGGGTTTGTGCCGGGAACACGTTCAGATCAGGGGTGAGACGATGACTGTATCCTTTGTTAAGTCAAAAACCGATCAAGGTGGGGTGGGAGACTGCATAGTCATTCGCAGGATTCCAGGGTCCCCCATGTGTCCGGTGAAGTGTTTAGAAGATTACCTAGCACGAAGGGTGGCATCATGGGGAGGGACATTGCTGAGACACGCGGACGCCACCCCACTGACGAAGTTTCAGTTTCAGCGGGTGCTCGCGATGTCAATTACCCCAGCGGGCTTGGACCCGGGTGAGTTTGGGACCCATTCCTTTCGGATAGGGGCTGCCACTGAAGCTACAGCCAGGGGTCTTAATGTGGAACAAGTAAAACGAGTGGGGCGTTGGTCCTCCAATTGTTATAAGAGGTATGTGCGGTTGCACATGTTGTGAAGCTGTAATAATGTACTCACGCTTCTTGTCTTTTGTTTGGTTTTCAGTTACGCAAGCCTTCGAGGCGGGGCGGACTATGCAGTCGACCCAACACCAGGCCAGCGGTCAGACATCACCGGCTGTGAGAAAGGAGGTGTGGGTCGTGGGCCACTCATACGTGAGGCGTGCCGCAGACGTATTCGAAGCAGGTGACATGATTCACGTAGCTGGGGAATACGGGTACAGAATGTCCTTCTACGGAAGGGGCGGTCTCTGTATTGACCAGTTTCAGACATTCTTTGAGGGTTTGTTAGGGCGGACGAGGTCACCGCCGTCTATAGTCATAGTACATTTAGGGGGCAATGATTTGGTCACCACCGGTAGACGACTTCTCCTGGAGGCAATGCTTTCCACTGTAAGTTGGTTAGCGAGGAAAGTTCCGGGGTGCATAATTGCGTGGTCTCATATGATCCCACGAAAAGTGTGGCGGGGGGCTATTTCGATCCCTGCTTTGAACCATTCTGTTAGAAAACTTAATAACAAAGTGAGTAGGTTGTTTCGTTCCAGGACATTGCATTCTATCTCGCACGGTTGTATTAATGATGACAGTATGTATCTGGGGGATGGTGTGCATTTGTCTCGGGTAGGAAATGAGTTACTCATAGGAGACTTCTTAGCATGGTTAAAAACGTTGGAGCATGACCTTTAGCTAGGAGTTTTGTGGGGGGCCCGGATAGCCGGTCAACTATCCGGGCCTGTGGCGGTAAGGTCATGATCGGTGAGCACTAATTAGTAGATCCCTATGAGTGGGCGTCACCCAACACGGATGGGAGCGCTCGGGAGAGGTGGCCATTGGCCCCTCAGTGGGGAGGCGGTCCCTTCTAAGGATGGGTCGCCAGAAGTAAAGGAAAGGCGGTCAAGGCCCCTTCCTTTGTAGGAGGGGTTACAGCCCCCTCCTGGGGAATTTCCCGGGGCCAGTGACATCTGCGACGGCAGATGCGGTAAGTTGTGTGGGGTTGGGATAAGGTCTACGGTACCTTCTAGATACCTCACACGAGTATTCGAACGACCTTTAACTGGCGTCGAGTCTTTAGGTGCCCCCGTCAAGTCAAGGGAAATTGGTAATAGTTGCACTTGAGGTACGCCTCCGTGCTGTCGCCCAGCCCAAGTGGGAGGGGTAAGTCTGGTTAGGGATCTTGACACCGGTTATGACCTTGCCGTTGGCCCTTAAACGTTAGGTTGTACAATTTCAATATGTCAAGAAATGTTTTGTAAGATGCTAGTTCGGCTAGGAGAACCTCTGTATTAGAGAATCTGTTAAGGTTAGCCAAACATCGCAATATGGTAATGAAATTGTACATAACATGAAACGTTTAATGTTTTAATTTTGTTTTAATAAATACGGCCGGGATGGTCACTCCATCCCACTTCCAAAAACTTCAAGAACTGTTTCCGGTTTCCCTCCTTTCGGGATTTGTGTTGAGAGGGGGTGGCGGGTATCTCGGCCATATGGAAAGGGGCGACCAACTCGGTCCCCTCGAACGTATGGCCGAGTGCCTCGATCCCCCCGGGAAGCCATTTTTGGGCGGGAGGCGCGCCTCAGCTGGTATGCCCGAAGCGGCGTAGCTGGGGCGCGCTCGTTCCCGCCCTAGAGTGGGCTGGCCTAGACACCGACGTAGCCAGCCACGCCCTCGGGGCAGGCAGGGGCGGGTATACGCCCGCCCTGAAGACGGATAAAAAGGGACGCAAGACCAGAAGACATCCTCTTGTTCTTGTGCTCTGAAGCTGCACCTCCTCGCTGCACGTGAGCTCGGGACAGAACGAAGAGCCAATTTTGACCCACCCACCAGCCCCTGAAGACAGCCAGTTGTGTTTAATAAAGTTGATTAATTTTTCGGTTTTCGTATACAGGTTGTAGTGCCATGTTGAGTTAATAAAGAATGGTCGTTTTGAGTATGTTTGCCATTAAAGATATTCAGTTCAGTGTTGAATTTTAATGCATGCTCTTTCGGTCATAGTGGCCAATGGATTTGTAGGTTAATTTGCACTGTCGTATTTATTTTGGTAGGCGGTAAGGTCATGATCGGTGAGCACTAATTAGTAGATCCCTATGAGTGGGCGTCACCCAACACGGATGGGAGCGCTCGGGAGAGGTGGCCATTGGCCCCTCAGTGGGGAGGCGGTCCCTTCTAAGGATGGGTCGCCGGAAGTAAAGGAAAGGCGGTCAAGGCCCCTTCCTTTGTAGGAGGGGTTACAGCCCCCTCCTGGGGAATTTCCCGGGGCCAGTGACATCTGCGACGGCAGATGCGGTAAGTTGTGTGGGGTTGGGATAAGGTCTACGGTACCTTCTAGATACCTCACACGAGTATTCGAACGACCTTTAACTGGCGTCGAGTCTTTAGGTGCCCCCGTCAAGTCAAGGGAAATTGGTAATAGTTGCACTTGAGGTACGCCTCCGTGCTGTCGCCCAGCCCAAGTGGGAGGGGTAAGTCTGGTTAGGGATCTTGACACCGGTTATGACCTTGCCGTTGGCCCTTAAACGTTAGGTTGTACAATTTCAATATGTCAAGAAATGTTTTGTAAGATGCTAGTTCGGCTAGGAGAACCTCTGTATTAGAGAATCTGTTAAGGTTAGCCAAACATCGCAATATGGTAATGAAATTGTACATAACATGAAACGTTTAATGTTTTAATTTTGTTTTAATAAATACGGCCGGGATGGTCACTCCATCCCACTTCCAAAAACTTCAAGAACTGTTTCCGGTTTCCCTCCTTTCGGGATTTGTGTTGAGAGGGGGTGGCGGGTATCTCGGCCATATGGCCCTTTTCATGCACTTTTAACCATTCCATAAATCTTGTGTTTAGGGCCCCTGGAAGCATGAAAATCACTTTAAACATGCTAATTTTAGCTCTAACACTGATGATCAACCTACAAATGTGAACTGACATTCACAAATAAAACATTTGAAAACGGACCATTTTCCACATTTCTGAAGCATGACGTAATGGGGGGTGTTATCTCTTTTGTCAAAAGTCAGCCGTTTTTGCTTGAACATTAAATGCCTCCAAATGGTATTTAATTAACTTCCCGGGGTGAAGAAACCCTTTTTGAGAACTCAGAGTGAGTAAATTGGCCCTTTTCATGCACTTTTAACCATTCCACAAATCTTGTGTTTAGGGCCCCTGGAAGCATGAAAATCACTTTAAACATGCTAATTGTAGCTCTTACACTGATGATCAACCTACAAATGTGAACTGACGTTCAAAAATAAAACATTTGAAAACTGACCATTTTCCACATTTCTGAAGCATGACGTAATGGGGGCTGTTATCTCTTTTGTCAAAAATCAGCCATTTTTGCTTGAACATTAAATGCCTCCAAATGGTATTTAATTACCTTCCCGGGGTGAAGAAACCCTTTTTGAGAACTCAGAGTGAGTAAATTGGCCCTTTTCATGCACTTTTAACCATTCCACAAATCTTGTGTTTAGGGCCCCTGGAAGCATGAAAATCACTTTAAACATGCTAATTTTAGCTCTAACACTGATGATCAACCTACAAATGTGAACTGACGTTCAAAAATAAAACATTTGAAAACGGACCATTCTCCACATTTCTGAAGCATGACGTAATGGGGGGTGTTATCTCTTTTGTCGAAAATCAGCCGTTTTTGCTTGAACATTAAATGACTCCATGTGATATTTAATTAACTTCCCGAGCCCCTGGAACCATGAAAATCACTTTAAACATTCTAATTTTAGCTCTAACACTGATGATCCACCTACAAATGTGAACTGACGTTCAAAAATAAAGCATTTGAAAACGGACCATTTTCCACATTTCTGAAGCTAGACGTAATGGGGGGGTGTTATCTCTTTTGTCAAAAATCAGCCGTTTTTGCTTGAACATTAAATGCCTGCAAATGGTATTTAATTAACTTCCCGGGGTGAAGAAACCCTTTTTGAGAACTCAGAGTGAGTAAATTGGCCCTTTTCATGCACTTTTAACCATTCCATAAATCTTGTGTTTAGGGCCCCTGGAAGCATGAAAATCACTTTAAACATGCTAATTTTAGCTCTAACACTGATGATCAACCTACAAATGTGAACTGACGTTCAAAAATAAAACATTTGAAAACGGACCATTTTCCACATTTCTGAAGCATGACGTAATGGGGGGGTGTTATCTCTTTTGTCGAAAATCAGCAGTTTTTGCTTGAACATTAAATGACTCCATGTGATATTTAATTAACTTCCCGGGGTGAAAAAACCCGTTTTGAGAACTCAGAGTGAGTAAATTGGCCATTTTCATGCACTTTTAACCATTTCATAAATCTTGTGTTTAGGGCCCCTGGAAGCATGAAAATCACTTTAAACATGCTAATTTTAGCTCTAACACTGATGATCAACCTACAAATGTGAACTGACGTTCAAAAATAAAACATTTGAAAACGGACCATTTTCCACATTTCTGAAGCATGACGTAATGGGGGGGTGTTATCTCTTTTGTCGAAAATCAGCTGTTTTTGCTTGAACATTAAATGCCTCCAAATGGTATTTAATTAACTTCCCGGGGTGAAGAAACCCTTTTTGAGAACTCAGAGTGACTAAATTGGCCCTTTTCATGCACCTTTAACCATTCCATAAATCTTGTGTTTAGGGCCCCTGGAAGCATGAAAATCACTTTAAACATGCTAATTTTAGCTCTAACACTGATGATCAACCTACAAATGTGAACTGACGTTCAAAAATAAAACATTCGAAAACGGACCATTTTCCACATTTCTGAAGCATGACGTAATGGGGGGTGTTATCTCTTTTGTCAAAAATCAGCCGTTTTTGCTTGAACATTAAATGCCTCCAAATGGTATTTAATTAACTTCCCGGGGTGAAGAAACCCTTTTTGAGAACTCAGAGTGAGTAAATTTGCCCTTTTCATGCACTTTTAACCATTCCATAAATCTTGTGTTTAGGGCCCCTGGAAGCATAAAAATCACTTTAAACATGTTAATTTTAGCTGTAACAATGACGATCAACCTACAAATCTGAACTGACGTTCAAAAATAAAACATTTGAAAACGGTCCATTTTCCACATTTCTGAAGCATGACGTAATGGGGGGGTGTTATCTCTTTTGTCAAAAATCAGCCGTTTTTGCTTGAACATTAAATGCCTCCAAATGGTATTGAATTCACTTCCCGAGCCCCTGGAAGCATGAAAATCACTTTAAACATGCTAATTTTAGCTCTAACACTGATGATCCACCTACAAATGTGAACTGACGTTCAAAAATCAAACATTTGAAAACGGACCATTTTCCACATTTCTGAAGCATGACGTAATGGGGGGGGTGCTATCTCTTTTGTCAAAAATCAGCCGTTTTTGCTTGAACATTAAATGCCTCCAAATGGTATTTAATTAACTTCCCGAGCCCCTGGAAGCATGAAAATCACTTTAAACATGCTAATTTTAGCTCTAACACTGATGATCCACCTACAAATGTGAACTGACGTTCAAAAATAAAACATTTGAAAACGGACCATTTTCCACATTTCTGAAGCATGACGTAATGGGGGGCTGTTATCTCTTTTGTCGAAAATCAGCCGTTTTTGCTTGAACATTAAATGCCTCCAAATGGTATTTAATTAACTTCCCGGGGTGAAGAAACCCTTTTTGAGAACTCAGAGTGAGTAAATTGGCCCTTTTCATGCACGTTTAACCATTCCATAAATCTTGTGTGTAGGGCCCCTGGAAGCATGAAAATCACTTTAAACATGCTAATTTTAGCTCTAACACTGATGATCAACCTACAAATGTGAACTGACATTCACAAATAAAACATTTGAAAACGGACCATTTTCCACATTTCTGAAGCATGACGTAATGGGGGGTGTTATCTCTTTTGTCGAAAATCAGCCGTTTTTGCTTGAACATTAAATGACTCCATGTGATATTTAATTAACTTCCCGAGCCCCTGGAAGCATGAAAATCACTTTAAACATGCTAATTTTAGCTCTAACACTGATGATCCACCTACAAATGTGAACTGACGTTCAAAAATAAAACATTTGAAAACGGACCATTTTCCACATTTCTGAAGCATGACGTAATGGGGGGTGTTATCTCTTTTGTCGAAAATCAGCCGTTTTTGCTTGAACTTTAAATGCCTTCAAATAGTATTTAATTCACTTCCCGAGCCCCTGGAAGCATGAAAATCACTTTAAACATGCTAATTTTAGCTCTAACACTGATGATCCACCTACAAATGTGAACTGACGTTCAAAAATAAAACATTTGAAAACGGACCATTTTCCACATTTCTGAAGCTAGACGTAATGGGGGGGGTGTTATCTCTTTTGTCAAAAATCAGCCGTTTTTGCTTGAACATTAAATGCCTGCAAATGGTATTTAATTAACTTCCCGGGGTGAAGAAACCCTTTTTGAGAACTCAGAGTGAGTAAATTGGCCCTTTTCATGCACTTTTAACCATTCCATAAATCTTGTGTTTAGGGCCCCTGGAAGCATGAAAATCACTTTAAATAGGCTAATTTTAGCTCTAACACTGATGATCAACCTACAAATGTGAACTGACGTTCAAAAATAAAACATTTGAAAACGGACCATTTTCCAAATTTCTGAAGCATGACGTAATGGGGGGGTGTTATCTCTTTTGTCGAAAATCAGCCGTTTTTGCTTGAACATTAAATGACTCCATGTGATATTTAATTAACTTCCCGGGGTGAAGAAACCCGTTTTGAGAACTCAGAGTGAGTAAATTGGCCATTTTCATGCACTTTTAACCATTCCATAAATCTTGTGTTTAGGGCCCCTGGAAGCATGAAAATCACTTTAAACATGCTAATTTTAGCTCTAACACTGATGATCAACCTACAAATGTGAACTGACGTTCAAAAATAAAACATTTGAAAACGGACCATTTTCCACATTTCTGAAGCATGACGTAATGGGGGGTGTTTTCTCTTTTGTCGAAAATCAGCCGTTTTTGCTTGAACATTAAATGCCTCCAAATGGTATTTAATTAACTTCCCGGGGTGAAGAAACCTTTTTTGAGAACTCAGAGTGACTAAATTGGCCCTTTTCATGCACTTTTAACCATTCCATAAATCTTGTGTTTAGGGCCTCTGGAAGCATGAAAATCACTTTAAACATGCTAATTTTAGCTCTAACACTGATGATCAACCTACAAATGTGAACTGACGTTCAAAAATAAAACATTCGAAAACGGACCATTTTCCACATTTCTGAAGCATGACGTAATGGGGGGTGTTATCCCTTTTGTCAAAAATCAGCCGTTTTTGCTTGAACATTAAATGCCTCCAAATGGTATTTAATTAACTTCCCGGGGTGAAGAAACCCTTTTTGAGAACTCAGAGTGACTAAATTGGCCCTTTTCATGCACCTTTAACCATTCCATAAATCTTGTGTTTAGGGCCCCTGGAAGCATGAAAATCACTTTAAACATGCTAATTTTAGCTCTAACACTGATGATCAACCTACAAATGTGAACTGACGTTCAAAAATAAAACATTCGAAAACGGAACATTTTCCACATTTCTGAAGCATGACGTAATGGGGGGTGTTATCTCTTTTGTCAAAAATCAGCCGTTTTTGCTTGAACATTAAATGCCTCCAAATGGTATTTAATTAACTTCCCGGGGTGAAGAAACCCTTTTTGAGAACTCAGAGTGAGTAAATTTGCCCTTTTCATGCACTTTTAACCATTCCATAAATCTTGTGTTTAGGGCCCCTGGAAGCATAAAAATCACTTTAAACATGTTAATTTTAGCTGTAACACTGACGATCAACCTACAAATCTGAACTGACGTTCAAAAATAAAACATTTGAAAACGGACCATTTTCCACATTTCTGAAGCATGACGTAATGGGGGGGTGTTATCTCTTTTGTCAAAAATCAGCCGTTTTTGCTTGAACATTAAATGCCTCCAAATGGTATTGAATTCACTTCCCGAGCCCCTGGAAGCATGAAAATCACTTTAAACATGCTAATTTTAGCTCTAACACTGATGATCCACCTACAAATGTGAACTGACGTTCAAAAATCAAACATTTGAAAACGGACCATTTTCCACATTTCTGAAGCATGACGTAATGGGGGGGGTGCTATCTCTTTTGTCAAAAATCAGCCGTTTTTGCTTGAACATTAAATGCCTCCAAATGGTATTTAATTAACTTCCCGAGCCCCTGGAAGCATGAAAATCACTTTAAACATGCTAATTTTAGCTCTAACACTGATGATCCACCTACAAATGTGAACTGACGTTCAAAAATAAAACATTTGAAAACGGACCATTTTCCACATTTCTGAAGCATGACGTAAAGGGGGGCTGTTATCTCTTTTGTCGAAAATCAGCCGTTTTTGCTTGAACATTAAATGCCTCCAAATGGTATTTAATTAACTTCCCGGGGTGAAGAAACCCTTTTTGAGAACTCAGAGTGAGTAAATTGGCCCTTTTCATGCACTTTTAACCATTCCATAAATCTTGTGTTTAGGGCCCCTGGAAGCATGAAAATCACTTTAAACATGCTAATTTTAGCTCTAACACTGATGATCAACCTACAAATGTGAACTGACATTCACAAATAAAACATTTGAAAACGGACCATTTTCCACATTTCTGAAGCATGACGTAATGGGGGGTGTTATCTCTTTTGTCGAAAATCAGCCGTTTTTGCTTGAACATTAAATGACTCCATGTGATATTTAATTAACTTCCCGAGCCCCTGGAAGCATGAAAATCACTTTAAACGTGCTAATTTTAGCTCTAACACTGATGATCCACCTACAAATGTGAACTGACGTTCAAAAATAAAACATTTGAAAACGGACCATTTTCCACATTTCTGAAGCATGACGTAATGGGGGGTGTTATCTCTTTTGTCGAAAATCAGCCGTTTTTGCTTGAACTTTAAATGCCTTCAAATAGTATTTAATTCACTTCCCGAGCCCCTGGAAGCATGAAAATCACTTTAAACATGCTAATTTTAGCTCTAACACTGATGATCCACCTACAAATGTGAACTGACGTTCAAAAATAAAACATTTGAAAACGGACCATTTTCCACATTTCTGAAGCTAGACGTAATGGGGGGGGTGTTATCTCTTTTGTCAAAAATCAGCCGTTTTTGCTTGAACATTAAATGCCTGCAAATGGTATTTAATTAACTTCCCGGGGTGAAGAAACCCTTTTTGAGAACTCAGAGTGAGTAAATTGGCCCTTTTCATGCACTTTTAACCATTCCATAAATCTTGTGTTTAGGGCCCCTGGAAGCATGAAAATCACTTCAAACAGGCTAATTTTAGCTCTAACACTGATGATCAACCTACAAATGTGAACTGACGTTCAAAAATAAAACATTTGAAAACGGACCATTTTCCAAATTTCTGAAGCATGACGTAATGGGGGGGTGTTATCTCTTTTGTCGAAAATCAGCCGTTTTTGCTTGAACATTAAATGACTCCATGTGATATTTAATTAACTTCCCGGGGTGAAGAAACCCGTTTTGAGAACTCAGAGTGAGTAAATTGGCCATTTTCATGCACTTTTAACCATTCCATAAATCTTGTGTTTAGGGCCCCTGGAAGCATGAAAATCACTTTAAACATGCTAATTTTAGCTCTAACACTGATGATCAACCTACAAATGTGAACTGACGTTCAAAAATAAAACATTTGAAAACGGACCATTTTCCACATTTCTGAAGCATGACGTAATGGGGGGGTGTTTTCTCTTTTGTCGAAAATCAGCCGTTTTTGCTTGAACATTAAATGCCTCCAAATGGTATTTAATTAACTTCCCGGGGTGAAGAAACCCTTTTTGAGAACTCAGAGTGACTAAATTGGCCCTTTTCATGCACTTTTAACCATTCCATAAATCTTGTGTTTAGGGCCTCTGGAAGCATGAAAATCACTTTAAACATGCTAATTTTAGCTCTAACACTGATGATCAACCTACAAATGTGAACTGACGTTCAAAAATAAAACATTCGAAAACGGACCATTTTCCACATTTCTGAAGCATGACGTAATGGGGGGTGTTATCCCTTTTGTCAAAAATCAGCCGTTTTTGCTTGAACATTAAATGCCTCCAAATGGTATTTAATTAACTTCCCGGGGTGAAGAAACCCTTTTTGAGAACTCAGAGGGGCATATTATCAAGCCTGTGCGCTAAAATTATCGCCGCTTTATCGGCCGAAAACGGCCGATAAAGCGGCGATAATGGGCTTGATAATATGCTCTGTGGAATTCCAATCGAAGCCCATGTTAGATGTCTTCACATCTAACATGTGCTTCGATTGGAATTCCATAGAGCATATTATCAAGCCCATTATCGCCGCTTTATCGGCCGTTTTCGGCCGATAAAACGGCGATAATTTTAGCGCACAGGCTTGATAATATGCCCCAGAGTGAGTAAATTTTCCCTTTTTCATGCACTTTTAACCATTCCATAAATCTTGTGTTTAGGGCCCCTGGAAGCATGAAAATCACTTTAAACATGTTAATTTTAGCTCTAACACTGAGATCAACCTGCAAATCTGAACTGACGTTCAAAAATAAAACATTTGAAAACGGACCATTTTCCACATTTCTGAAGCATGACGTAATGGGGGGGTGTTATCTCTTTTGTCAAAAATCAGCAGTTTTTGCTTGAACATTAAATGCCTCCAAATGGTATTGAATTCACTTCCCGAGCCCCTGGAAGCATGAAAATCACTTTAAACATGCTAATTTTAGCTCTAACACTGATGATCCACCTACAAATGTGAACTGACGTTCAAAAATAAAACATTTGAAAACGGACCATTTTCCACATTTCTGAAGCATGACGTAATGGGGGGGGTGTTATCTCTTTTGTCAAAAATCAGCCGTTTTTGCTTGAACATTAAATGCCTCCAAATGGTATTTAATTAACTTCCCGAGCATCTTGAAAGCATGAAAATCACTTTAAACATGCTAATTTTAGCTCTAACACTGATGATCCACCTACAAATGTGAACTGACGTTCAAAAATAAAACATTTGAAAACTGACCATTTTCCACATTTCTGAAGCATGACGTAATGGGGGGCTGTTATCTCTTTTGTCGAAAATCAGCCGTTTTTGCTAGAACATTAAATGCCTCCAAATGGTATTTAATTATCTTCCCGGGGTGAAGAAACCCTTTTTGAGAACTCAGAGTGAGTAAATTGGAAAGGGGCGACCAACTCGGTCCCCCCGAACGTATGGCCGAGTGCCTCGATCCCCCCGGGAAGCCATTTTTGGGCGGGAGGCGCGCCTCAGCTGGTATGCCCGAAGCGGCGTAGCTGGGGCGCGCTCGTTCCCGCCCTAGAGTGGGCTGGCCTAGACACCGACGTAGCCAGCCACGCCCTCGGGGCAGGCAGGGGCGGGTATACGCCCGCCCTGAAGACGGATAAAAAGGGACGCAAGACCAGAAGACATCCTCTTGTTCTTGTGCTCTGAAGCTGCACCTCCTCGCTGCACGTGAGCTCGGGACAGAACGAAGAGCCAATTTTGAGCGTTTTAATCTCTCTTTTTGTCTTTTAGATACTTCGTCTGAAAAGATGCCCAAGAAAGGCGCGAAGAGAATGTCGACTGACCAGTTGGTTCGGGCCCTCATGAAGGACATGTCCGAAATTAAGAAGCGGTTGGCGGAGCGAGACGGCGAGGAGGGATCGGGGCGTCCACCGGCCGGAGGGAAGCCAAAGAGGCCGAGAAGGGGGCCGGTCGGGGGAGACGTCCCGGTTCCCTGTTCCCCGCTCGAGGCGCCAGCCCCGGTACCGGCCCCGGTACCGGAGGAGGGGAATCCGATTCCCGTAGTAGTTACCCCGACATCCACTGAAGACATGCCTCCCGAGTTGGCGGCACAGTTAGCGGCGTGGTTGGGGGACGGTAGCGGGGGCGCCACGGCTGCCGAAGCGCAAGCACTCATTAAGCAGTTGCGCGAGAAACGTGATACAGCCAAGGTGCCAGCGTCGGATGCGGTGATAGACAAGCCACGAGTGGCGGAGGCAGCGTCCGGTGCAGGTAAGCGGCCATTGCCGATCGCAAGGGACGAGTCAACACCCTCTCGTAGGGAAAAGTTGGGGCAACATGTTCCTTTGGCAATAAAGGAAAAGATTTGGGCGGGGGAATACGTAAACATTTTCTTTTTGAGCGTTGATCATTATGAGGTTGAAACTGTTAAGGGCCAAAAGGATCTGATGCATCCAAGTGTTTGGCGCGCAAAAATGGCCGCCTTTAAAGTGAATGAGAATATTGGCAACTGGGGTAATGCTTGGGGAATTTTTACGTCAATTTTGGGGGAACGTAGGCCTGAATTGCTCCCTGAATTTCCAGTATATCAGTCACGAATTATGGGGTACTCGACATCGCACCAAGGTAACCAATGGTTCTGTTATGACAACCTTTTCAGGAAAGCGATGGAGCATAACAAAAGTTTAACCTGGGACTGTTACGATTCTTTGACATGGAATAAGATGCAAGAGTCGGGGATGTTGAAAGTGCCGTTGGTGGGGAGTACTGTTGGTGAATCCTCCCGCCAAAATGGGGGGACGCCCTTTCGGTCGGGTACGGGTACAGATGATTACCCGAGACCCACCGGCAATACAGGGAGGAGGGGTTTCTGTTTCAATTTCAACAGAAGTAAATGTACTAGGCCCCCAGGATCCTGTAAATTCAAACACGAATGTAGTGGTTGTGGGGCACCCCATCCTGAGTCCTCGTGCAGAGCCAAATCGGGTGAAAATGGGGGTAGAGGGGGCGCCAAACAGGTCTAATATAGTCCGAGGGGCGCCTTTACCAACCCCGATTGATACCCTGGCGATGATTCCTTGGCTCAGCGAATACCCAGATCGTACTTCAGCTGGGGTGCTACGAAACGGTTTTTCATATGGTTTCCGCATCCCGGTGGGGAACTTTCAGGGTGTCGGGTCGTGCAAAAACCAACTTTCCGTCTTGCAGCATACGACTGTAGTACAGGATAAGATCCGGAAAGAGGTTACCCGAGGTCGGGTTGCCGGCCCGTTTAGTGTTCCCCCGGTACAGAATTTTGTGTGTTCTCCTTTAGGGGTGGTCCCCAAGAAGGACCCAGGAGAGTTTCGATTGATTCACAATTTATCAGCGCCTCATGGCCTTTCTGTAAACGACGCAATTGACCCAGAGATATGTTCGGTGCGGTACGCATCATTCGATGAGGCCGTAGCCATTTTGAATCGCCTGGGGCCCGGGACGCTGATGGCGAAATCTGATATCGAGTCAGCGTTCCGTTTGCTCCCGGTATACCCGGAAGACCAACGGCTTTTGGGATTCATGTTTCAAGGTTCGTATTACATGGATAGGTGTATGCCGATGGGGTGCTCTATATCATGTGCATATTTCGAGAAATTCAGTAGTTTTCTACAATGGGTTTACACGAAGAAAACGGGTTTTCGAAATGTGATGCATTACCTCGATGACTTTCTGTTCCTTGGGGCCGCTGGGGATGATGAATGTGCCCGGGCCTTGACTGAATTTTGTGTTTTAATGAATCAATTTGGCGTGCCATTGGCACCAGGTAAAACTGTGGGTCCCACGACTTGCCTCGAGTTTCTCGGGATCGAGTTGGACTCTAGTGAGGGTTGTTTTCGTTTACCAGCTGCCAAAGTGTCGAAATTCAGGGCAGCCTTGCAAATGTGTATTATTGCATCTAAAGTTACGCTGCATCAATTGCAGCAATTGGTGGGGAAGTTGAATTTTGCCCTGAGGGTAATCCCGATGGCCCGCCCCTTCTCCCGTTCAATCGCCCAGGCGATGGTCGGCCTAAAAGAGGGTCACCATCGCACGAGATTATCGGCCGAGGTCCGCCAGGACATGCGTATTTGGTTAGCATTTTTGGCGGATTTCAATGGTCGAGTCGTCTGGAACAAACCGGCCTTGTCCTCTGAAGAGCTTGGTCTATGGACGGATTCAGCGGGAAGCATGGGTTTCGGCGCCATCTTCGGCACAAAATGGTCGGCACAAAGGTGGCCAACATGGTGGCATGAAGGGGGGCTGACGAGTAATATTGCTTTCCTTGAACTGTTTCCCATCTTGGTGGCTCTCAGAACCTGGCCCGATGGATTCAGAAATCACTCTGTCATATTTTGGTCTGATAATATGACCGTTGTAGAATGCATCAATAGTCAGGCAGCACGTTGTAAAATGATTTTAAGGCTGCTTAAAGAAATTGTCTTACTGTGTATGCAACTGAACGTGGTATTCAGAGCAAAACATGTCCCGGGGGTGATGAATCAGGCTGCTGATGCACTGTCTCGTTTTCAAATGCAGGCTTTCTTGGGTTTCCTTCCCTCAGCGGACCCAGAGCCAGCACCCTTTCCCGAAGCTCTCTGGTCTCTCGGTGCCCCGAACTTCGTTACCTCGTGGGAGAGAGTCTAGCACCAAGGACGAGGAAGGCATACGAAGGGGCGTTTCGGGCCTATTTAGCCTTTTTGGGGTCTGAGAGAGGGGGGCTTTGGGGGCACGAGGATTGGGTCGTACATTTTCTGATGTCCTTGCGTAGGGCTGGGAAGTCGGTGGCTACAGCCCAGAGGCATCGTGCTGCCATTTCCTTTGTTGCCAGGGCTCATAATATCCAAGACCCGACAGCGTCTTTCGTGGTACAGAAAGCGTTACGTGGGTGGCAACGCCTTGAGGGTCGCAGAGTAGATGAGAGGCGCCCGATAGGTCTGGATAGGTTGGCCCAGTTGCTGGCCACACTCCCCGCCACATGCTCGTCTCAGTTCGAGGCCTGTTTGTTCCGAGCTGCTTTTACGCTTGCATTTCACGGGGCGATGAGGATAAGTGAGCTGGTGGCAAGGAGCAAACAGGATGTGGTGGGGGGTTTGTGCCGGGAACACGTTCAGATCAGGGGTGAGACGATGACTGTATCCTTTGTTAAGTCAAAAACCGATCAAGGTGGGGTGGGAGACTGCATAGTCATTCGCAGGATTCCAGGGTCCCCCATGTGTCCGGTGAAGTGTTTAGAAGATTACCTAGCACGAAGGGTGGCATCATGGGGAGGGACATTGCTGAGACACGCGGACGCCACCCCACTGACGAAGTTTCAGTTTCAGCGGGTGCTCGCGATGTCAATTACCCCAGCGGGCTTGGACCCGGGTGAGTTTGGGACCCATTCCTTTCGGATAGGGGCTGCCACTGAAGCTACAGCCAGGGGTCTTAATGTGGAACAAGTAAAACGAGTGGGGCGTTGGTCCTCCAATTGTTATAAGAGGTATGTGCGGTTGCACATGTTGTGAAGCTGTAATAATGTACTCACGCTTCTTGTCTTTTGTTTGGTTTTCAGTTACGCAAGCCTTCGAGGCGGGGCGGACTATGCAGTCGACCCAACACCAGGCCAGCGGTCAGACATCACCGGCTGTGAGAAAGGAGGTGTGGGTCGTGGGCCACTCATACGTGAGGCGTGCCGCAGACGTATTCGAAGCAGGTGACATGATTCACGTAGCTGGGGAATACGGGTACAGAATGTCCTTCTACGGAAGGGGCGGTCTCTGTATTGACCAGTTTCAGACATTCTTTGAGGGTTTGTTAGGGCGGACGAGGTCACCGCCGTCTATAGTCATAGTACATTTAGGGGGCAATGATTTGGTCACCACCGGTAGACGACTTCTCCTGGAGGCAATGCTTTCCACTGTAAGTTGGTTAGCGAGGAAAGTTCCGGGGTGCATAATTGCGTGGTCTCATATGATCCCACGAAAAGTGTGGCGGGGGGCTATTTCGATCCCTGCTTTGAACCATTCTGTTAGAAAACTTAATAACAAAGTGAGTAGGTTGTTTCGTTCCAGGACATTGCATTCTATCTCGCACGGTTGTATTAATGATGACAGTATGTATCTGGGGGATGGTGTGCATTTGTCTCGGGTAGGAAATGAGTTACTCATAGGAGACTTCTTAGCATGGTTAAAAACGTTGGAGCATGACCTTTAGCTAGGAGTTTTGTGGGGGGCCCGGATAGCCGGTCAACTATCCGGGCCTGTGGCGGTAAGGTCATGATCGGTGAGCACTAATTAGTAGATCCCTATGAGTGGGCGTCACCCAACACGGATGGGAGCGCTCGGGAGAGGTGGCCATTGGCCCCTCAGTGGGGAGGCGGTCCCTTCTAAGGATGGGTCGCCAGAAGTAAAGGAAAGGCGGTCAAGGCCCCTTCCTTTGTAGGAGGGGTTACAGCCCCCTCCTGGGGAATTTCCCGGGGCCAGTGACATCTGCGACGGCAGATGCGGTAAGTTGTGTGGGGTTGGGATAAGGTCTACGGTACCTTCTAGATACCTCACACGAGTATTCGAACGACCTTTAACTGGCGTCGAGTCTTTAGGTGCCCCCGTCAAGTCAAGGGAAATTGGTAATAGTTGCACTTGAGGTACGCCTCCGTGCTGTCGCCCAGCCCAAGTGGGAGGGGTAAGTCTGGTTAGGGATCTTGACACCGGTTATGACCTTGCCGTTGGCCCTTAAACGTTAGGTTGTACAATTTCAATATGTCAAGAAATGTTTTGTAAGATGCTAGTTCGGCTAGGAGAACCTCTGTATTAGAGAATCTGTTAAGGTTAGCCAAACATCGCAATATGGTAATGAAATTGTACATAACATGAAACGTTTAATGTTTTAATTTTGTTTTAATAAATACGGCCGGGATGGTCACTCCATCCCACTTCCAAAAACTTCAAGAACTGTTTCCGGTTTCCCTCCTTTCGGGATTTGTGTTGAGAGGGGGTGGCGGGTATCTCGGCCATATGGAAAGGGGCGACCAACTCGGTCCCCTCGAACGTATGGCCGAGTGCCTCGATCCCCCCGGGAAGCCATTTTTGGGCGGGAGGCGCGCCTCAGCTGGTATGCCCGAAGCGGCGTAGCTGGGGCGCGCTCGTTCCCGCCCTAGAGTGGGCTGGCCTAGACACCGACGTAGCCAGCCACGCCCTCGGGGCAGGCAGGGGCGGGTATACGCCCGCCCTGAAGACGGATAAAAAGGGACGCAAGACCAGAAGACATCCTCTTGTTCTTGTGCTCTGAAGCTGCACCTCCTCGCTGCACGTGAGCTCGGGACAGAACGAAGAGCCAATTTTGACCCACCCACCAGCCCCTGAAGACAGCCAGTTGTGTTTAATAAAGTTGATTAATTTTTCGGTTTTCGTATACAGGTTGTAGTGCCATGTTGAGTTAATAAAGAATGGTCGTTTTGAGTATGTTTGCCATTAAAGATATTCAGTTCAGTGTTGAATTTTAATGCATGCTCTTTCGGTCATAGTGGCCAATGGATTTGTAGGTTAATTTGCACTGTCGTATTTATTTTGGTAGGCGGTAAGGTCATGATCGGTGAGCACTAATTAGTAGATCCCTATGAGTGGGCGTCACCCAACACGGATGGGAGCGCTCGGGAGAGGTGGCCATTGGCCCCTCAGTGGGGAGGCGGTCCCTTCTAAGGATGGGTCGCCGGAAGTAAAGGAAAGGCGGTCAAGGCCCCTTCCTTTGTAGGAGGGGTTACAGCCCCCTCCTGGGGAATTTCCCGGGGCCAGTGACATCTGCGACGGCAGATGCGGTAAGTTGTGTGGGGTTGGGATAAGGTCTACGGTACCTTCTAGATACCTCACACGAGTATTCGAACGACCTTTAACTGGCGTCGAGTCTTTAGGTGCCCCCGTCAAGTCAAGGGAAATTGGTAATAGTTGCACTTGAGGTACGCCTCCGTGCTGTCGCCCAGCCCAAGTGGGAGGGGTAAGTCTGGTTAGGGATCTTGACACCGGTTATGACCTTGCCGTTGGCCCTTAAACGTTAGGTTGTACAATTTCAATATGTCAAGAAATGTTTTGTAAGATGCTAGTTCGGCTAGGAGAACCTCTGTATTAGAGAATCTGTTAAGGTTAGCCAAACATCGCAATATGGTAATGAAATTGTACATAACATGAAACGTTTAATGTTTTAATTTTGTTTTAATAAATACGGCCGGGATGGTCACTCCATCCCACTTCCAAAAACTTCAAGAACTGTTTCCGGTTTCCCTCCTTTCGGGATTTGTGTTGAGAGGGGGTGGCGGGTATCTCGGCCATATGGCCCTTTTCATGCACTTTTAACCATTCCATAAATCTTGTGTTTAGGGCCCCTGGAAGCATGAAAATCACTTTAAACATGCTAATTTTAGCTCTAACACTGATGATCAACCTACAAATGTGAACTGACATTCACAAATAAAACATTTGAAAACGGACCATTTTCCACATTTCTGAAGCATGACGTAATGGGGGGTGTTATCTCTTTTGTCAAAAGTCAGCCGTTTTTGCTTGAACATTAAATGCCTCCAAATGGTATTTAATTAACTTCCCGGGGTGAAGAAACCCTTTTTGAGAACTCAGAGTGAGTAAATTGGCCCTTTTCATGCACTTTTAACCATTCCACAAATCTTGTGTTTAGGGCCCCTGGAAGCATGAAAATCACTTTAAACATGCTAATTGTAGCTCTTACACTGATGATCAACCTACAAATGTGAACTGACGTTCAAAAATAAAACATTTGAAAACTGACCATTTTCCACATTTCTGAAGCATGACGTAATGGGGGCTGTTATCTCTTTTGTCAAAAATCAGCCATTTTTGCTTGAACATTAAATGCCTCCAAATGGTATTTAATTACCTTCCCGGGGTGAAGAAACCCTTTTTGAGAACTCAGAGTGAGTAAATTGGCCCTTTTCATGCACTTTTAACCATTCCACAAATCTTGTGTTTAGGGCCCCTGGAAGCATGAAAATCACTTTAAACATGCTAATTTTAGCTCTAACACTGATGATCAACCTACAAATGTGAACTGACGTTCAAAAATAAAACATTTGAAAACGGACCATTCTCCACATTTCTGAAGCATGACGTAATGGGGGGTGTTATCTCTTTTGTCGAAAATCAGCCGTTTTTGCTTGAACATTAAATGACTCCATGTGATATTTAATTAACTTCCCGAGCCCCTGGAACCATGAAAATCACTTTAAACATTCTAATTTTAGCTCTAACACTGATGATCCACCTACAAATGTGAACTGACGTTCAAAAATAAAGCATTTGAAAACGGACCATTTTCCACATTTCTGAAGCTAGACGTAATGGGGGGGTGTTATCTCTTTTGTCAAAAATCAGCCGTTTTTGCTTGAACATTAAATGCCTGCAAATGGTATTTAATTAACTTCCCGGGGTGAAGAAACCCTTTTTGAGAACTCAGAGTGAGTAAATTGGCCCTTTTCATGCACTTTTAACCATTCCATAAATCTTGTGTTTAGGGCCCCTGGAAGCATGAAAATCACTTTAAACATGCTAATTTTAGCTCTAACACTGATGATCAACCTACAAATGTGAACTGACGTTCAAAAATAAAACATTTGAAAACGGACCATTTTCCACATTTCTGAAGCATGACGTAATGGGGGGGTGTTATCTCTTTTGTCGAAAATCAGCAGTTTTTGCTTGAACATTAAATGACTCCATGTGATATTTAATTAACTTCCCGGGGTGAAAAAACCCGTTTTGAGAACTCAGAGTGAGTAAATTGGCCATTTTCATGCACTTTTAACCATTTCATAAATCTTGTGTTTAGGGCCCCTGGAAGCATGAAAATCACTTTAAACATGCTAATTTTAGCTCTAACACTGATGATCAACCTACAAATGTGAACTGACGTTCAAAAATAAAACATTTGAAAACGGACCATTTTCCACATTTCTGAAGCATGACGTAATGGGGGGGTGTTATCTCTTTTGTCGAAAATCAGCTGTTTTTGCTTGAACATTAAATGCCTCCAAATGGTATTTAATTAACTTCCCGGGGTGAAGAAACCCTTTTTGAGAACTCAGAGTGACTAAATTGGCCCTTTTCATGCACCTTTAACCATTCCATAAATCTTGTGTTTAGGGCCCCTGGAAGCATGAAAATCACTTTAAACATGCTAATTTTAGCTCTAACACTGATGATCAACCTACAAATGTGAACTGACGTTCAAAAATAAAACATTCGAAAACGGACCATTTTCCACATTTCTGAAGCATGACGTAATGGGGGGTGTTATCTCTTTTGTCAAAAATCAGCCGTTTTTGCTTGAACATTAAATGCCTCCAAATGGTATTTAATTAACTTCCCGGGGTGAAGAAACCCTTTTTGAGAACTCAGAGTGAGTAAATTTGCCCTTTTCATGCACTTTTAACCATTCCATAAATCTTGTGTTTAGGGCCCCTGGAAGCATAAAAATCACTTTAAACATGTTAATTTTAGCTGTAACAATGACGATCAACCTACAAATCTGAACTGACGTTCAAAAATAAAACATTTGAAAACGGACCATTTTCCACATTTCTGAAGCATGACGTAATGGGGGGGTGTTATCTCTTTTGTCAAAAATCAGCCGTTTTTGCTTGAACATTAAATGCCTCCAAATGGTATTGAATTCACTTCCCGAGCCCCTGGAAGCATGAAAATCACTTTAAACATGCTAATTTTAGCTCTAACACTGATGATCCACCTACAAATGTGAACTGACGTTCAAAAATCAAACATTTGAAAACGGACCATTTTCCACATTTCTGAAGCATGACGTAATGGGGGGGGTGCTATCTCTTTTGTCAAAAATCAGCCGTTTTTGCTTGAACATTAAATGCCTCCAAATGGTATTTAATTAACTTCCCGAGCCCCTGGAAGCATGAAAATCACTTTAAACATGCTAATTTTAGCTCTAACACTGATGATCCACCTACAAATGTGAACTGACGTTCAAAAATAAAACATTTGAAAACGGACCATTTTCCACATTTCTGAAGCATGACGTAATGGGGGGCTGTTATCTCTTTTGTCGAAAATCAGCCGTTTTTGCTTGAACATTAAATGCCTCCAAATGGTATTTAATTAACTTCCCGGGGTGAAGAAACCCTTTTTGAGAACTCAGAGTGAGTAAATTGGCCCTTTTCATGCACGTTTAACCATTCCATAAATCTTGTGTGTAGGGCCCCTGGAAGCATGAAAATCACTTTAAACATGCTAATTTTAGCTCTAACACTGATGATCAACCTACAAATGTGAACTGACATTCACAAATAAAACATTTGAAAACGGACCATTTTCCACATTTCTGAAGCATGACGTAATGGGGGGTGTTATCTCTTTTGTCGAAAATCAGCCGTTTTTGCTTGAACATTAAATGACTCCATGTGATATTTAATTAACTTCCCGAGCCCCTGGAAGCATGAAAATCACTTTAAACATGCTAATTTTAGCTCTAACACTGATGATCCACCTACAAATGTGAACTGACGTTCAAAAATAAAACATTTGAAAACGGACCATTTTCCACATTTCTGAAGCATGACGTAATGGGGGGTGTTATCTCTTTTGTCGAAAATCAGCCGTTTTTGCTTGAACTTTAAATGCCTTCAAATAGTATTTAATTCACTTCCCGAGCCCCTGGAAGCATGAAAATCACTTTAAACATGCTAATTTTAGCTCTAACACTGATGATCCACCTACAAATGTGAACTGACGTTCAAAAATAAAACATTTGAAAACGGACCATTTTCCACATTTCTGAAGCTAGACGTAATGGGGGGGGTGTTATCTCTTTTGTCAAAAATCAGCCGTTTTTGCTTGAACATTAAATGCCTGCAAATGGTACTTAATTAACTTCCCGGGGTGAAGAAACCCTTTTTGAGAACTCAGAGTGAGTAAATTGGCCCTTTTCATGCACTTTTAACCATTCCATAAATCTTGTGTTTAGGGCCCCTGGAAGCATGAAAATCACTTTAAATAGGCTAATTTTAGCTCTAACACTGATGATCAACCTACAAATGTGAACTGACGTTCAAAAATAAAACATTTGAAAACGGACCATTTTCCAAATTTCTGAAGCATGACGTAATGGGGGGGTGTTATCTCTTTTGTCGAAAATCAGCCGTTTTTGCTTGAACATTAAATGACTCCATGTGATATTTAATTAACTTCCCGGGGTGAAGAAACCCGTTTTGAGAACTCAGAGTGAGTAAATTGGCCATTTTCATGCACTTTTAACCATTCCATAAATCTTGTGTTTAGGGCCCCTGGAAGCATGAAAATCACTTTAAACATGCTAATTTTAGCTCTAACACTGATGATCAACCTACAAATGTGAACTGACGTTCAAAAATAAAACATTTGAAAACGGACCATTTTCCACATTTCTGAAGCATGACGTAATGGGGGGTGTTTTCTCTTTTGTCGAAAATCAGCCGTTTTTGCTTGAACATTAAATGCCTCCAAATGGTATTTAATTAACTTCCCGGGGTGAAGAAACCTTTTTTGAGAACTCAGAGTGACTAAATTGGCCCTTTTCATGCACTTTTAACCATTCCATAAATCTTGTGTTTAGGGCCTCTGGAAGCATGAAAATCACTTTAAACATGCTAATTTTAGCTCTAACACTGATGATCAACCTACAAATGTGAACTGACGTTCAAAAATAAAACATTCGAAAACGGACCATTTTCCACATTTCTGAAGCATGACGTAATGGGGGGTGTTATCCCTTTTGTCAAAAATCAGCCGTTTTTGCTTGAACATTAAATGCCTCCAAATGGTATTTAATTAACTTCCCGGGGTGAAGAAACCCTTTTTGAGAACTCAGAGTGAGTAAATTTTCCCTTTTTCATGCACTTTTAACCATTCCATAAATCTTGTGTTTAGGGCCCCTGGAAGCATGAAAATCACTTTAAACATGTTAATTTTAGCTCTAACACTGACGATCAACCTGCAAATCTGAACTGACGTTCAAAAATAAAACATTTGAAAACGGACCATTTTCCACATTTCTGAAGCATGACGTAATGGGGGGGTGTTATCTCTTTTGTCAAAAATCAGCCGTTTTTGCTTGAACATTAAATGCCTCCAAATGGTATTAAATTCACTTCCCGAGCCCCTGGAAGCATGAAAATCACTTTAAACATGCTAATTTTAGCTCTAACACTGATGATCCACCTACAAATGTGAACTGACGTTCAAAAATAAAACATTTGAAAACGGACCATTTTCCACATTTCTGAAGCATGACGTAATGGGGGGGGTGTTATCTCTTTTGTCAAAAATCAGCCGTTTTTGCTTGAACATTAAATGCCTCCAAATGGTATTTAATTAACTTCCCGAGCCCCTGGAAGCATGAAAATCACTTTAAACATGCTAATTTTAGCTCTAACACTGATGATCCACCTACAAATGTGAACTGACGTTCAAAAATAAAACATTTGAAAACTGACCATTTTCCACATTTCTGAAGCATGACGTAATGGGGGGCTGTTATCTCTTTTGTCGAAAATCAGCCGTTTTTGCTTGAACATTAAATGCCTCCAAATGGTATTTAATTAACTTCCCGGGGTGAAGAAACCCTTTTTGAGAACTCAGAGTGAGTAAATTGGCCCTTTTCATGCACTTTTAACCATTCCATAAATCTTGTGTTTAGGGCCCCTGGAAGCATGAAAATCACTTTAAACATGCTAATTTTAGCTCTAACACCGATGATCAACCTACAAATGTGAACTGACATTCACAAATAAAACATTTGAAAACGGACCATTTTCCACATTTCTGAAGCATGACGTAATGGGGGGTGTTATCTCTTTTGTCAAAAGTCCGCCGTTTTTGCTTGAACATTAAATGCCTCCAAATGGTATTTAATTAACTTCCTGGGGTGAAGAAACCCTTTTTGAGAACTCAGAGTGAGTAAATTGGCCCTTTTCATGCACTTTTAACCATTCCACAAATCTTGTGTTTAGGGCCCCTGGAAGCATGAAAATCACTTTAAACATGCTAATTGTAGCTCTAACACTGATGATCAACCTACAAATGTGAACTGACGTTCAAAAATAAAACATTTGAAAACGGACCATTTTCCACATTTCTGAAGCATGACGTAATGGGGGCTGTTATCTCTTTTGTCAAAAATCAGCCATTTTTGCTTGAACATTAAATGCCTCCAAATGGTATTTAATTACCTTCCCGGGGTGAAGAAACCCTTTTTGAGAACTCAGAGTGAGTAAATTGGCCCTTTTCATGCACTTTTAACCATTCCACAAATCTTGTGTTTAGGGCCCCTGGAAGCATGAAAATCACTTTAAACATGCTAATTTTAGCTCTAACACTGATGATCAACCTACAAATGTGAACTGACGTTCAAAAATAAAACATTTGAAAACGGACCATTCTCCACATTTCTGAAGCATGACGTAATGGGGGGTGTTATCTCTTTTGTCGAAAATCAGCCGTTTTTGCTTGAACATTAAATGACTCCATGTGATATTTAATTAACTTCCCGAGCCCCTGGAACCATCAAAATCACTTTAAACATGCTAATTTTAGCTCTAACACTGATGATCCACCTACAAATGTGAACTGACGTTCAAAAATAAAACATTTGAAAACGGACCATTTTCCACATTTCTGAAGCTAGACGTAATGGGGGGGTGTTATCTCTTTTGTCAAAAATCAGCCGTTTTTGCTTGAACATTAAATGCCTGCAAATGGTATTTAATTAACTTCCCGGGGTGAAGAAACCCTTTTTGAGAACTCAGAGTGAGTAAATTGGCCCTTTTCATGCACTTTTAACCATTCCATAAATCTTGTGTTTAGGGCCCCTGGAAGCATGAAAATCACTTTAAACATGCTAATTTTAGCTCTAACACTGATGATCAACCTACAAATGTGAACTGACGTTCAAAAATAAAACATTTGAAAACGGACCATTTTCCACATTTCTGAAGCATGACATAATGGGGGGGTGTTATCTCTTTTGTCGAAAATCAGCCGTTTTTGCTTGAACATTAAATGACTCCATGTGATATTTAATTAACTTCCCGGGGTGAAAAAACCCGTTTTGAGAACTCAGAGTGAGTAAATTGGCCATTTTCATGCACTTTTAACCATTCCATAAATCTTGTGTTTAGGGCCCCTGGAAGCATGAAAATCAGTTTAAACATGCTAATTTTAGCTCTAACACTGATGATCAACCTACAAATGTGAACTGACGTTCAAAAATAAAACATTTGAAAACGGACCATTTTCCACATTTCTGAAGCATGACGTAATGGGGGGGGTGTTATCTCTTTTGTCGAAAATCAGCTGTTTTTGCTTGAACATTAAATGCCTCCAAATGGTATTTAATTAACTTCCCGGGGTGAAGAAACCCTTTTTGAGAACTCAGAGTGACTAAATTGGCCCTTTTCATGCACCTTTAACCATTCCATAAATCTTGTGTTTAGGGCCCCTGGAAGCATGAAAATCACTTTAAACATGCTAATTTTAGCTCTAACACTGATGATCAACCTACAAATGTGAACTGACGTTCAAAAATAAAACATTCGAAAACGGACCATTTTCCACATTTCTGAAGCATGACGTAATGGGGGGTGTTATCTCTTTTGTCAAAAATCAGCCGTTTTTGCTTGAACATTAAATGCCTCCAAATGGTATTTAATTAACTTCCCGGGGTGAAGAAACCCTTTTTGAGAACTCAGAGTGAGTAAATTTGCCCTTTTCATGCACTTTTAACCATTCCATAAATCTTGTGTTTAGGGCCCCTGGAAGCATAAAAATCACTTTAAACATGTTAATTTTAGCTGTAACACTGACGATCAACCTACAAATCTGAACTGACGTTCAAAAATAAAACATTTGAAAACGGACCATTTTCCACATTTCTGAAGCATGACGTAATGGGGGGGTGTTATCTCTTTTGTCAAAAATCAGCCGTTTTTGCTTGAACATTAAATGCCTCCAAATGGTATTGAATTCAATTCCCGAGCCCCTGGAAGCATGAAAATCACTTTAAACATGCTAATTTTAGCTCTAACACTGATGATCCACCTACAAATGTGAACTGACGTTCAAAAATCAAACATTTGAAAACGGACCATTTTCCACATTTCTGAAGCATGACGTAATGGGGGGGGTGTTATCTCTTTTGTCAAAAATCAGCCGTTTTTGCTTGAACATTAAATGCCTCCAAATGGTATTTAATTAACTTCCCGAGCCCCTGGAAGCATGAAAATCACTTTAAACATGCTAATTTTAGCTCTAACACTGATGATCCACCTACAAATGTGAACTGACGTTCAAAAATAAAACATTTGAAAACGGACCATTTTCCACATTTCTGAAGCATGACGTAATGGGGGGCTGTTATCTCTTTTGTCGAAAATCAGCCGTTTTTGCTTGAACATTAAATGCCTCCAAATGGTATTTAATTAACTTCCCGGGGTGAAGAAACCCTTTTTGAGAACTCAGAGTGAGTAAATTGGCCCTTTTCATGCACTTTTAACCATTCCATAAATCTTGTGTTTAGGGCCCCTGGAAGCATGAAAATCACTTTAAACATGCTAATTTTAGCTCTAACACTGATGATCAACCTACAAATGTGAACTGACATTCACAAATAAAACATTTGAAAACGGACCATTTTCCACATTTCTGAAGCATGACGTAATGGGGGGTGTTATCTCTTTTGTCGAAAATCAGCAGTTTTTGCTTGAACATTAAATGACTCCATGTGATATTTAATTAACTTCCCGAGCCCCTGGAAGCATGAAAATCACTTTAAACATGCTAATTTTAGCTCTAACACTGATGATCCACCTACAAATGTGAACTGACGTTCAAAAATAAAACATTTGAAAACGGACCATTTTCCACATTTCTGAAGCATGACGTAATGGGGGGTGTTATCTCTTTTGTCGAAAATCAGCCGTTTTTGCTTGAACTTTAAATGCCTTCAAATAGTATTTAATTCACTTCCCGAGCCCCTGGAAGCATGAAAATCACTTTAAACATGCTAATTTTAGCTCTAACACTGATGATCCACCTACAAATGTGAACTGACGTTCAAAAATAAAACATTTGAAAACAGACCATTTTCCACATTTCTGAAGCATGACGTAATGGGGGGGGTGTTATCTCTTTTGTCAAAAATCAGCCGTTTTTGCTTGAACATTAAATGCCTCCAAATGGTATTTAATTAACTTCCCGGGGTGAAGAAACCCTTTTTGAGAACTCAGAGTGAGTAAATTGGCCCTTTTCATGCACTTTTAACCATTCCATAAATCTTGTGTTTAGGGCCCCTGGAAGCATGAAAATCACTTTAAACATGCTAATTTTAGCTCTAACACTGATGATCAACCTACAAATGTGAACTGACGTTCAAAAATAAAACATTTGAAAACGGACCATTTTCCAAATTTCTGAAGCATGACGTAATGGGGGGGTGTTATCTCTTTTGTCGAAAATCAGCCGTTTTTGCTTGAACATTAAATGACTCCATGTGATATTTAATTAACTTCCCGGGGTGAAGAAACCCGTTTTGAGAACTCAGAGTGAGTAAATTGGCCATTTTCATGCACTTTTAACCATTCCATAAATCTTGTGTTTAGGGCCCCTGGAAGCATGAAAATCACTTTAAACATGCTAATTTTAGCTCTAACACTGATGATCAACCTACAAATGTGAACTGACGTTCAAAAATAAAACATTTGAAAACGGACCATTTTCCACATTTCTGAAGCATGACGTAATGGGGGTGTGTTATCTCTTTTGTCGAAAATCAGCCGTTTTTGCTTGAACATTAAATGCCTCCAAATGGTATTTAATTAACTTCCCGGGGTGAAGAAACCCTTTTTGAGAACTCAGAGTGACTAAATTGGCCCTTTTCATGCACTTTTAACCATTCCATAAATCTTGTGTTTAGGGCCCCTGGAAGCATGAAAATCACTTTAAACATGCTAATTTTAGCTCTAACACTGATGATCAACCTACAAATGTGAACTGACGTTCAAAAATAAAACATTCGAAAACGGACCATTTTCCACATTTCTGAAGCATGACGTAATGGGGGGTGTTATCTCTTTTGTCAAAAATCTGCCGTTTTTGCTTGAACATTAAATGCCTCCAAATGGTATTTAATTAACTTCCCGGGGTGAAGAAACCCTTTTTGAGAACTCAGAGTGAGTAAATTTGCCCTTTTCATGCACTTTTAACCATTCCATAAATCTTGTGTTTAGGGCCCCTGGAAGCATGAAAATCACTTTAAACATGTTAATTTTAGCTCTAACACTGACGATCAACCTACAAATCTGAACTGACGTTCAAAAATAAAACATTTGAAAACGGACCATTTTCCACATTTCTGAAGCATGACGTAATGGGGGGGTGTTATCTCTTTTGTCAAAAATCAGCCATTTTTGCTTGAACATTAAATGCCTCCAAATGGTATTGAATTCACTTCCCGAGCCCCTGGAAGCATGAAAATCACTTTAAACATGCTAATTTTAGCTCTAACACTGATGATCCACCTACAAATGTGAACTGACGTTCAAAAATAAAACATTTGAAAACGGACCATTTTCCACATTTCTGAAGCATGACGTAATGGGGGGCTGTTATCTCTTTTGTCGAAAATCAGCCGTTTTTGCTTGAACATTAAATGCCTCCAAATGGTATTTAATTAACTTCCCGGGGTGAAGAAACCCTTTTTGAGAACTCAGAGTGAGTAAATTGGCCCTTTTCATGAACTTTTAACCATTCCATAAATCTTGTGTTTAGGGCCCCTGGAAGCATGAAAATCACTTTAAATATGCTAATTTTAGCTCTAACACTGATGATCAACCTACAAATGTGAACTGACATTCACAAATAAAACATTTGAAAACGGACCATTTTCCACATTTCTGAAGCATGACGTAATGGGGGGTGTTATCTCTTTTGTCAAAAGTCAGCCGTTTTTGCTTGAACATTAAATGCCTCCAAATGGAATTTAATTAACTTCCCGGGGTGAAGAAACCCTTTTTGAGAACTCAGAGTGAGTAAATTGGCCCTTTTCATGCACTTTTAACCATTCCACAAATCTTGTGTTTAGGGCCCCTGGAAGCATGAAAATCACTTTAAACATGCTAATTGTAGCTCTAACACTGATGATCAACCTACAAATGTGAACTGACGTTCAAAAATAAAACATTTGAAAACGGACCATTTTCCACATTTCTGAAGCGTGACGTAATGGGGGGGTGTTATCTCTTTTGTCAAAAATCAGCCATTTTTGCTTGAACATTAAATGCCTCCAAATGGTATTTAATTACCTTCCCGGGGTGAAGAAACCCGTTTTGAGAACTCAGAGTGAGTAAATTGGCCATTTTCATGCACTTTTAACCATTCCATAAATCTTGTGTTTAGGGCCCCTGGAAGCATGAAAATCACTTTAAACATGCTAATTTTAGCTCTAACACTGATGATCAACCTACAAATGTGAACTGACGTTCAAAAATAAAACATTTGAAAACGGACCATTTTCCACATTTCTGAAGCATGACGTAATGGGGGGGTGTTATCTCTTTTGTCAAAAATCAGCCGTTTTTGCTTGAACATTAAATGCCTCCAAATTGTATTTAATTAACTTCCCGAGCCCCTGGAAGCATGAAAATCACTTTAAACATGCTAATTTTAGCTCTAACACCTTTGATCCACCTACAAATGTGAACTGACGTTCAAAAATAAAACATTTGAAAACGGACCATTTTCCACATTTCTGAAGCATGACGTAATGGGGGGCTGTTATCTCTTTTGTCGAAAATCAGCCGTTTTTGCTTGAACATTAAATGCCTCCAAATGGTATTTAATTAACTTCCCGGGGTGAAGAAACCCTTTTTGAGAACTCAGAGTGAGTAAATTGGCCCTTTTCATGCACTTTTAACCATTCCATAAATCTTGTGTTTAGGGCCCCTGGAAGCATGAAAATCACTTTAAACATGCTAATTTTAGCTCTAACACTGATGATCAACCTACAAATGTGAACTGACATTCACAAATAAAACATTTGAAAACGGACCATTTTCCACATTTCTGAAGCATGACGTAATGGGGGGTGTTATCTCTTTTGTCGAAAATCAGCCGTTTTTGCTTGAACATTAAATGAATCCATGTGATATTTAATTAACTTCCCGAGCCCCTGGAAGCATGAAAATCACTTTAAACATGCTAATTTTAGCTCTAACACTGATGATCCACCTACAAATGTGAACTGACGTTCAAAAATAAAACATTTGAAAACGGACCATTTTCCACATTTCTGAAGCATGACGTAATGGGGGGGTGTTATCTCTTTTGTCAAAAATCAGCCGTTTTTGCTTGAACATTAAATGCCTGCAAATGGTATTTAATTAACTTCCCGGGGTGAAGAAACCCTTTTTGAGAACTCAGAGTGAGTAAATTGGCCCTTTTCATGCACTTTTAACCATTCCATAAATCTTGTGTTTAGGGCCCCTGGAAGCATGAAAATCACTTTAAACATGCTAATTTTAGCTCTAACACTGATGATCAACCTACAAATGTGAACTGACGTTCAAAAATAAAACATTTGAAAACGGACCATTTTCCACATTTCTGAAGCATGACGTAATGGGGGGGTGTTATCTCTTTTGTCGAAAATCAGCCGTTTTTGCTTGAACATTAAATGACTCCATGTGATATTTAATTAACTTCCCGGGGTGAAGAAACCCGTTTTGAGAACTCAGAGTGAGTAAATTGGCCATTTTCATGCACTTTTAACCATTCCATAAATCTTGTGTTTAGGGCCCCTGGAAGCATGAAAATCACTTTAAACATGCTAATTTTAGCTCTAACACTGATGATCAACCTACAAATGTGAACTGACGTTCAAAAATAAAACATTTGAAAACGGACCATTTTCCACATTTCTGAAGCATGACGTAATGGGGGGGGGTGTTATCTCTTTTGTCAAAAATCAGCCGTTTTTGCTTGAACATTAAATGCCTCCAAATGGTATTTAATTAACTTCCCGAGCCCCTGGAAGCATGAAAATCACTTTAAACATGCTAATTTTAGCTCTAACACTGATGATCCACCTACAAATGTGAACTGACGTTCAAAAATAAAACATTTGAAAACGGACCATTTTCCACATTTCTGAAGCATGACGTAATGGGGGGCTGTTATCTCTTTTGTCGAAAATCAGCCGTTTTTGCTTGAACATTAAATGCCTCCAAATGGTATTTAATTAACTTCCCGGGGTGAAGAAACCCTTTTTGAGAACTCAGAGTGAGTAAATTGGCCCTTTTCATGCACTTTTAACCATTCTATAAATCTTGTGTTTAGGGCCCCTGGAAGCATGAAAATCACTTTAAACATGCTAATTTTAGCTCTAACACTGATGATCAACCTACAAATGTGAACTGACATTCACAAATAAAACATTTGAAAACGGACCATTTTCCACATTTCTGAAGCATGACGTAATGGGGGGTGTTATCTCTTTTGTCGAAAATCAGCCGTTTTTGCTTGAACATTAAATGAATCCATGTGATATTTAATTAACTTCCCGAGCCCCTGGAAGCATGAAAATCACTTTAAACATGCTAATTTTAGCTCTAACACTGATGATCCACCTACAAATGTGAACTGACGTTCAAAAATAAAACATTTGAAAACGGACCATTTTCCACATTTCTGAAGCATGACGTAATGGGGGGTGTTATCTCTTTTGTCGAAAATCAGCCGTTTTTGCTTGAACTTTAAATGCCTTCAAATAGTATTTAATTCACTTCACGAGCCCCTGGAAGCATGAAAATCACTTTAAACATGCTAATTTTAGCTCTAACACTGATGATCCACCTACAAATGTGAACTGACGTTCAAAAATAAAACATTTGAAAACAGACCATTTTCCACATTTCTGAAGCATGACGTAATGGGGGGGGTGTTATCTCTTTTGTCAAAAATCAGCCATTTTTGCTTGAACATTAAATGCCTCCAAATGGTATTTAATTAACTTCCCGGGGTGAAGAAACCCTTTTTGAGAACTCAGAGTGAGTAAATTGGCCCTTTTCATGCACTTTAACCATTCCATAAATCTTGTGTTTAGGGCCCCTGGAAGCATGAAAATCACTTTAAACATGCTAATTTTAGCTCTAACACTGATGATCAACCTACAAATGTGAACTGACGTTCAAAAATAAAACATTTGAAAACGGACCATTTTCCAAATTTCTGAAGCATGACGTAATGGGGGGGTGTTATCTCTTTTGTCGAAAATCAGCCGTTTTTGCTTGAACATTAAATGACTCCATGTGATATTTAATTAACTTCCCGGGGTGAAGAAACCCGTTTTGAGAACTCAGAGTGAGTAAATTGGCCATTTTCATGCACTTTTAACCATTCCATAAATCTTGTGTTTAGGGCCCCTGGAAGCATGAAAATCACTTTAAACATGCTAATTTTAGCTCTAACACTGATGATCAACCTACAAATGTGAACTGACGTTCAAAAATAAAACATTTGAAAACGGACCATTTTCCACATTTCTGAAGCATGACGTAATGGGGGTGTGTTATCTCTTTTGTCGAAAATCAGCCGTTTTTGCTTGAACATTAAATGCCTCCAAATGGTATTTAATTAACTTCCCGGGGTGAAGAAACCCTTTTTGAGAACTCAGAGTGACTAAATTGGCCCTTTTCATGCACTTTTAACCATTCCATAAATCTTGTGTTTAGGGCCCCTGGAAGCATGAAAATCACTTTAAACATGCTAAATTTAGCTCTAACACTGATGATCAACCTACAAATGTGAACTGACGTTCAAAAATAAAACATTCGAAAACGGACCATTTTCCACATTTCTGAAGCATGACGTAATGGGGGGTGTTATCTCTTTTGTCAAAAATCTGCCGTTTTTGCTTGAACATTAAATGCCTCCAAATGGTATTTAATTAACTTCCCGGGGTGAAGAAACCCTTTTTGAGAACTCAGAGTGAGTAAATTTGCCCTTTTCATGCACTTTTAACCATTCCATAAATCTTGTGTTTAGGGCCCCTGGAAGCATGAAAATCACTTTAAACATGTTAATTTTAGCTCTAACACTGACGATCAACCTACAAATCTGAACTGACGTTCAAAAATAAAACATTTGAAAACGGACCATTTTCCACATTTCTGAAGCATGACGTAATGGGGGGGTGTTATCTCTTTTGTCAAAAATCAGCCATTTTTGCTTGAACATTAAATGCCTCCAAATGGTATTGAATTCACTTCCCGAGCCCCTGGAAGCATGAAAATCACTTTAAACATGCTAATTTTAGCTCTAACACTGATGATCCACCTACAAATGTGAACTGACGTTCAAAAATAAAACATTTGAAAACGGACCATTTTCCACATTTCTGAAGCATGACGTAATGGGGGGGGTGTTATCTCTTTTGTCAAAAATCAGCCGTTTTTGCTTGAACATTAAATGCCTCCAAATGGTATTTAATTAACTTCCCGAGCCCCTGGAAGCATGAAAATCACTTTAAACATGCTAATTTTAGCTCTAACACTGATGATCCACCTACAAATGTGAACTGACGTTCAAAAATAAAACATTTGAAAACGGACCATTTTCCACATTTCTGAAGCATGACGTAATGGGGGGTGTTATCTCTTTTGTCGAAAGTCAGCCGTTTTTGCTTGAACATTAAATGCCTCCAAATGGAATTTAATTAACTTCCCAGGGTGAAGAAACCCTTTTTGAGAACTCAGAGTGAGTAAATTGGCCCTTTTCATGCACTTTTAACCATTCCACAAATCTTGTGTTTAGGGCCCCTGGAAGCATGAAAATCACTTTAAACATGCTAATTGTAGCTCTAACACTGATGATCAACCTACAAATGTGAACTGACGTTCAAAAATAAAACATTTGAAAACGGACCATTTTCCACATTTCTGAAGCATGACGTAATGGGGGGGTGTTATCTCTTTTGTCAAAAATCTGCCATTTTTGCTTGAACATTAAATGCCTCCAAATGGTATTTAATTACCTTCCCGGGGTGAAGAAACCCTTTTTGAGAACTCAGAGTGAGTAAATTGGCCCTTTTCATGCACTTTTAACCATTCCACAAATCTTGTGTTTAGGGCCCCTGGAAGCATGAAAATCACTTTAAACATGCTAATTTTAGCTCTAACACTGATGATCAACCTACAAATGTGAACTGACATTCAAAAATAAAACATTTGAAAACGGACCATTCTCCACATTTCTGAAGCATGACGTAATGGGGGGTGTTATCTCTTTTGTCGAAAATCTGCCGTTTTTGCTTGAACATTAAATGACTCCATGTGATATTTAATTAACTTCCCGAGCCCCTGGAAGCATGAAAATCACTTTAAACATGCTAATTTTAGCTCTAACACTGATGATCCACCTACAAATGTGAACTGACGTTCAAAAATAAAACATTTGAAAACGGACCATTTTCCACATTTCTGAAGCTAGACGTAATGGGGGGGTGTTATCTCTTTTTTAAAAAATCAGCCGTTTTTGCTTGAACATTAAATGCCTGCAAATGGTATTTAATTAACTTCCCGGGGTGAAGAAACCCTTTTTGAGACCTCAGAGTGAGTAAATTGGCCCTTTTCATGCACTTTTAACCATTCCATAAATCTTGTGTTTAGGGCCCCTGGAAGCATGAAAATCACTTTAAACATGCTAATTTTAGCTCTAACACTGATGATCCACCTACAAATGTGAATTGACGTTCAAAAATAAAACATTTGAAAACGGACCATTTTCCACATTTCTGAAGCATGACGTAATGGGGGGGTGTTATCTCTTTTGTCAAAAATCAGCCGTTTTTGCTTGAACATTAAATGCCTCCAAATAGTATTTAATTAACTTCCCGGGGTGAAGAAACCCTTTTTGAGATCTCAGAGTGAGTAAATTGGCCCTTTTCATGCACTTTTAACCATTCCACAAATCTTGTGTTTAGGGCCCCATGAAGGATGAAAATCACTTTAAACGTGTTAATTTTAGCTCTAACACTGATGATCAACCTACAAATGTGAACTGACGTTCAAAAATAAAACATTTGAAAACGGACCATTTTCCACATTTCTGAAGCATGACGTAATGGGGGGGTGTTAGCTCTTTTGTCAAAAATCAGCCGTTTTTGCTTGAACTTTAAATGCCTCCAAATAGTATTTAATTCACTTCCCGAGCCCCTGGAAGCATGAAAATCACTTTAAACATACTAATTTTAGCTCTAACACTGATGATCCACCTACAAATGTGAACTGACGTTCAAAAATAAAACATTTGAAAATGGACCATTTTCCACATTTCTGAAGCATGACGTAATGGGGGGGTGTTATCTCTTTTGTCAAAAATCTGCCGTTTTTGCTTGAACATTAAATGCCTCCAAATGGTATTTAATTAACTTCCCGAGCCCCTGGAAGCATGAAAATCACTTTAAACATTCTAATTTTAGCTCTAACACTGATGATCAACCTACAAATGTGAACTGACGTTCAAAAATAAAACATTTGAAAACGGACCATTTTCCACATTTCTGAAGCATGACGTAATGGGGGGGTGTTATCTCTTTTGTCAAAAATCAGCCGTTTTTGCTTGAACATTAAATGTCTCCAAATGGTATTTAATTAACTTCCCGGGGTGAAGAAACCCTTTTTGAGAACTCAGAGTGAGTAAATTGGCCCTTTTCATGCACTTTTAACCATTCCATAAATCTTGTGTTTAGGGCCCCTGGAAGCATGAAAATCACTTTAAACATGTTAATTTTAGCTCTAACACTGACGATCAACCTACAAATGTGAACTGACGTTCAAAAATAAAACATTTGAAAACGGACCATTTTCCACATTTCTGAAGCATGACGTAATGGGGGGGTGTTATCTCTTTTGTCAAAAATCAGCCGTTTTTGCTTGAACATTAAATGCCTCCAAATGGTATTTAATTAACTTCCCGGGGTGAAGAAACCCTTTTTGAGAACTCAGAGTGAGTAAATTGGCCCTTTTCATGCACTTTTAACCATTCCATAAATCTTGTGTTTAGGGCCCCTGGAAGCATGAAAATCACTTTAAACATGTTAATTTTAGCTCTAACACTGACGATCAACCTACAAATGTGAACTGACGTTCAAAAATAAAACATTTGAAAACGGACCATTTTCCACATTTCTGAAGCATGACGTAATGGGGGGGTGTTATCTCTTTTGTCAAAAATCAGCCATTTTTGCTTGAACATTAAATGCCTCCAAATGGTATTTAATTAACTTCCCGAGCCCCTGGAAGCATGAAAATCACTTTAAACATGCTAATTTTAGCTCTAACACTGATGATCAACCTACAAATGTGAACTGACATTCACAAATAAAACATTTGAAAACGGACCATTTTCCACATTTCTGAAGCATGACGTAATGGGGGGTGTTATCTCTTTTGTCGAAAATCAGCAGTTTTTGCTTGAACATTAAATGACTCCATGTGATATTTAATTAACTTCCCGAGCCCCTGGAAGCATGAAAATCACTTTAAACATGCTAATTTTAGCTCTAACACTGATGATCCACCTACAAATGTGAACTGACGTTCAAAAATAAAACATTTGAAAACGGACCATTTTCCACATTTCTGAAGCATGACGTAATGGGGGGTGTTATCTCTTTTGTCGAAAATCAGCCGTTTTTGCTTGAACTTTAAATGCCTTCAAATAGTATTTAATTCACTTCCCGAGCCCCTGGAAGCATGAAAATCACTTTAAACATGCTAATTTAAGCTCTAACACTGATGATCCACCTACAAATGTGAACTGACGTTCAAAAATAAAACATTTGAAAACAGACCATTTTCCACATTTCTGAAGCATGACGTAATGGGGGGGGTGTTATCTCTTTTGTCAAAAATCAGCCGTTTTTGCTTGAACATTAAATGCCTCCAAATGGTATTTAATTAACTTCCCGGGGTGAAGAAACCCTTTTTGAGAACTCAGAGTGAGTAAATTGGCCCTTTTCATGCACTTTTAACCATTCCATAAATCTTGTGTTTAGGGCCCCTGGAAGCATGAAAATCACTTTAAACATGCTAATTTTAGCTCTAACACTGATGATCAACCTACAAATGTGAACTGACGTTCAAAAATAAAACATTTGAAAACGGACCATTTTCCAAATTTCTGAAGCATGACGTAATGGGGGGGTGTTATCTCTTTTGTCGAAAATCAGCCGTTTTTGCTTGAACATTAAATGACTCCATGTGATATTTAATTAACTTCCCGGGGTGAAGAAACCCGTTTTGAGAACTCAGAGTGAGTAAATTGGCCATTTTCATGCACTTTTAACCATTCCATAAATCTTGTGTTTAGGGCCCCTGGAAGCATGAAAATCACTTTAAACATGCTAATTTTAGCTCTAACACTGATGATCAACCTACAAATGTGAACTGACGTTCAAAAATAAAACATTTGAAAACGGACCATTTTCCACATTTCTGAAGCATGACGTAATGGGGGTGTGTTATCTCTTTTGTCGAAAATCAGCCGTTTTTGCTTGAACATTAAATGCCTCCAAATGGTATTTAATTAACTTCCCGGGGTGAAGAAACCCTTTTTGAGAACTCAGAGTGACTAAATTGGCCCTTTTCATGCACTTTTAACCATTCCATAAATCTTGTGTTTAGGGCCCCTGGAAGCATGAAAATCACTTTAAACATGCTAATTTTAGCTCTAACACTGATGATCAACCTACAAATGTGAACTGACGTTCAAAAATAAAACATTCGAAAACGGACCATTTTCCACATTTCTGAAGCATGACGTAATGGGGGGTGTTATCTCTTTTGTCAAAAATCTGCCGTTTTTGCTTGAACATTAAATGCCTCCAAATGGTATTTAATTAACTTCCCGGGGTGAAGAAACCCTTTTTGAGAACTCAGAGTGAGTAAATTTGCCCTTTTCATGCACTTTTAACCATTCCATAAATCTTGTGTTTAGGGCCCCTGGAAGCATGAAAATCACTTTAAACATGTTAATTTTAGCTCTAACACTGACGATCAACCTACAAATCTGAACTGACGTTCAAAAATAAAACATTTGAAAACGGACCATTTTCCACATTTCTGAAGCATGACGTAATGGGGGGGTGTTATCTCTTTTGTCAAAAATCAGCCATTTTTGCTTGAACATTAAATGCCTCCAAATGGTATTGAATTCACTTCCCGAGCCCCTGGAAGCATGAAAATCACTTTAAACATGCTAATTTTAGCTCTAACACTGATGATCCACCTACAAATGTGAACTGACGTTCAAAAATGAAACATTTGAAAACGGACCATTTTCCACATTTCTGAAGCATGACGTAATGGGGGGCTGTTATCTCTTTTGTCGAAAATCAGCCGTTTTTGCTTGAACATTAAATGCCTCCAAATGGTATTTAATTAACTTCCCGGGGTGAAGAAACCCTTTTTGAGAACTCAGAGTGAGTAAATTGGCCCTTTTCATGAACTTTTAACCATTCCATAAATCTTGTGTTTAGGGCCCCTGGAAGCATGAAAATCACTTTAAATATGCTAATTTTAGCTCTAACACTGATGATCAACCTACAAATGTGAACTGACATTCACAAATAAAACATTTGAAAACGGACCATTTTCCACATTTCTGAAGCATGACGTAATGGGGGGTGTTATCTCTTTTGTCAAAAGTCAGCCGTTTTTGCTTGAACATTAAATGCCTCCAAATGGAATTTAATTAACTTCCCGGGGTGAAGAAACCCTTTTTGAGAACTCAGAGTGAGTAAATTGGCCCTTTTCATGCACTTTTAACCATTCCACAAATCTTGTGTTTAGGGCCCCTGGAAGCATGAAAATCACTTTAAACATGCTAATTGTAGCTCTAACACTGATGATCAACCTACAAATGTGAACTGACGTTCAAAAATAAAACATTTGAAAACGGACCATTTTCCACATTTCTGAAGCGTGACGTAATGGGGGGGTGTTATCTCTTTTGTCAAAAATCAGCCATTTTTGCTTGAACATTAAATGCCTCCAAATGGTATTTAATTACCTTCCCGGGGTGAAGAAACCCGTTTTGAGAACTCAGAGTGAGTAAATTGGCCATTTTCATGCACTTTTAACCATTCCATAAATCTTGTGTTTAGGGCCCCTGGAAGCATGAAAATCACTTTAAACATGCTAATTTTAGCTCTAACACTGATGATCAACCTACAAATGTGAACTGACGTTCAAAAATAAAACATTTGAAAACGGACCATTTTCCACATTTCTGAAGCATGACGTAATGGGGGGGTGTTATCTCTTTTGTCAAAAATCAGCCGTTTTTGCTTGAACATTAAATGCCTCCAAATTGTATTTAATTAACTTCCCGAGCCCCTGGAAGCATGAAAATCACTTTAAACATGCTAATTTTAGCTCTAACACCTTTGATCCACCTACAAATGTGAACTGACGTTCAAAAATAAAACATTTGAAAACGGACCATTTTCCACATTTCTGAAGCATGACGTAATGGGGGGCTGTTATCTCTTTTGTCGAAAATCAGCCGTTTTTGCTTGAACATTAAATGCCTCCAAATGGTATTTAATTAACTTCCCGGGGTGAAGAAACCCTTTTTGAGAACTCAGAGTGAGTAAATTGGCCCTTTTCATGCACTTTTAACCATTCCATAAATCTTGTGTTTAGGGCCCCTGGAAGCATGAAAATCACTTTAAACATGCTAATTTTAGCTCTAACACTGATGATCAACCTACAAATGTGAACTGACATTCACAAATAAAACATTTGAAAACGGACCATTTTCCACATTTCTGAAGCATGACGTAATGGGGGGTGTTATCTCTTTTGTCGAAAATCAGCCGTTTTTGCTTGAACATTAAATGAATCCATGTGATATTTAATTAACTTCCCGAGCCCCTGGAAGCATGAAAATCACTTTAAACATGCTAATTTTAGCTCTAACACTGATGATCCACCTACAAATGTGAACTGACGTTCAAAAATAAAACATTTGAAAACGGACCATTTTCCACATTTCTGAAGCATGACGTAATGGGGGGGTGTTATCTCTTTTGTCAAAAATCAGCCGTTTTTGCTTGAACATTAAATGCCTGCAAATGGTATTTAATTAACTTCCCGGGGTGAAGAAACCCTTTTTGAGAACTCAGAGTGAGTAAATTGGCCCTTTTCATGCACTTTTAACCATTCCATAAATCTTGTGTTTAGGGCCCCTGGAAGCATGAAAATCACTTTAAACATGCTAATTTTAGCTCTAACACTGATGATCAACCTACAAATGTGAACTGACGTTCAAAAATAAAACATTTGAAAACGGACCATTTTCCACATTTCTGAAGCATGACGTAATGGGGGGGTGTTATCTCTTTTGTCGAAAATCAGCCGTTTTTGCTTGAACATTAAATGACTCCATGTGATATTTAATTAACTTCCCGGGGTGAAGAAACCCGTTTTGAGAACTCAGAGTGAGTAAATTGGCCATTTTCATGCACTTTTAACCATTCCATAAATCTTGTGTTTAGGGCCCCTGGAAGCATGAAAATCACTTTAAACATGCTAATTTTAGCTCTAACACTGATGATCAACCTACAAATGTGAACTGACGTTCAAAAATAAAACATTTGAAAACGGACCATTTTCCACATTTCTGAAGCATGACGTAATGGGGGGGGGTGTTATCTCTTTTGTCAAAAATCAGCCGTTTTTGCTTGAACATTAAATGCCTCCAAATGGTATTTAATTAACTTCCCGAGCCCCTGGAAGCATGAAAATCACTTTAAACATGCTAATTTTAGCTCTAACACTGATGATCCACCTACAAATGTGAACTGACGTTCAAAAATAAAACATTTGAAAACGGACCATTTTCCACATTTCTGAAGCATGACGTAATGGGGGGCTGTTATCTCTTTTGTCGAAAATCAGCCGTTTTTGCTTGAACATTAAATGCCTCCAAATGGTATTTAATTAACTTCCCGGGGTGAAGAAACCCTTTTTGAGAACTCAGAGTGAGTAAATTGGCCCTTTTCATGCACTTTTAACCATTCTATAAATCTTGTGTTTAGGGCCCCTGGAAGCATGAAAATCACTTTAAACATGCTAATTTTAGCTCTAACACTGATGATCAACCTACAAATGTGAACTGACATTCACAAATAAAACATTTGAAAACGGACCATTTTCCACATTTCTGAAGCATGACGTAATGGGGGGTGTTATCTCTTTTGTCGAAAATCAGCCGTTTTTGCTTGAACATTAAATGAATCCATGTGATATTTAATTAACTTCCCGAGCCCCTGGAAGCATGAAAATCACTTTAAACATGCTAATTTTAGCTCTAACACTGATGATCCACCTACAAATGTGAACTGACGTTCAAAAATAAAACATTTGAAAACGGACCATTTTCCACATTTCTGAAGCATGACGTAATGGGGGGTGTTATCTCTTTTGTCGAAAATCAGCCGTTTTTGCTTGAACTTTAAATGCCTTCAAATAGTATTTAATTCACTTCACGAGCCCCTGGAAGCATGAAAATCACTTTAAACATGCTAATTTTAGCTCTAACACTGATGATCCACCTACAAATGTGAACTGACGTTCAAAAATAAAACATTTGAAAACAGACCATTTTCCACATTTCTGAAGCATGACGTAATGGGGGGGGTGTTATCTCTTTTGTCAAAAATCAGCCATTTTTGCTTGAACATTAAATGCCTCCAAATGGTATTTAATTAACTTCCCGGGGTGAAGAAACCCTTTTTGAGAACTCAGAGTGAGTAAATTGGCCCTTTTCATGCACTTTAACCATTCCATAAATCTTGTGTTTAGGGCCCCTGGAAGCATGAAAATCACTTTAAACATGCTAATTTTAGCTCTAACACTGATGATCAACCTACAAATGTGAACTGACGTTCAAAAATAAAACATTTGAAAACGGACCATTTTCCAAATTTCTGAAGCATGACGTAATGGGGGGGTGTTATCTCTTTTGTCGAAAATCAGCCGTTTTTGCTTGAACATTAAATGACTCCATGTGATATTTAATTAACTTCCCGGGGTGAAGAAACCCGTTTTGAGAACTCAGAGTGAGTAAATTGGCCATTTTCATGCACTTTTAACCATTCCATAAATCTTGTGTTTAGGGCCCCTGGAAGCATGAAAATCACTTTAAACATGCTAATTTTAGCTCTAACACTGATGATCAACCTACAAATGTGAACTGACGTTCAAAAATAAAACATTTGAAAACGGACCATTTTCCACATTTCTGAAGCATGACGTAATGGGGGTGTGTTATCTCTTTTGTCGAAAATCAGCCGTTTTTGCTTGAACATTAAATGCCTCCAAATGGTATTTAATTAACTTCCCGGGGTGAAGAAACCCTTTTTGAGAACTCAGAGTGACTAAATTGGCCCTTTTCATGCACTTTTAACCATTCCATAAATCTTGTGTTTAGGGCCCCTGGAAGCATGAAAATCACTTTAAACATGCTAAATTTAGCTCTAACACTGATGATCAACCTACAAATGTGAACTGACGTTCAAAAATAAAACATTCGAAAACGGACCATTTTCCACATTTCTGAAGCATGACGTAATGGGGGGTGTTATCTCTTTTGTCAAAAATCTGCCGTTTTTGCTTGAACATTAAATGCCTCCAAATGGTATTTAATTAACTTCCCGGGGTGAAGAAACCCTTTTTGAGAACTCAGAGTGAGTAAATTTGCCCTTTTCATGCACTTTTAACCATTCCATAAATCTTGTGTTTAGGGCCCCTGGAAGCATGAAAATCACTTTAAACATGTTAATTTTAGCTCTAACACTGACGATCAACCTACAAATCTGAACTGACGTTCAAAAATAAAACATTTGAAAACGGACCATTTTCCACATTTCTGAAGCATGACGTAATGGGGGGGTGTTATCTCTTTTGTCAAAAATCAGCCATTTTTGCTTGAACATTAAATGCCTCCAAATGGTATTGAATTCACTTCCCGAGCCCCTGGAAGCATGAAAATCACTTTAAACATGCTAATTTTAGCTCTAACACTGATGATCCACCTACAAATGTGAACTGACGTTCAAAAATAAAACATTTGAAAACGGACCATTTTCCACATTTCTGAAGCATGACGTAATGGGGGGGGTGTTATCTCTTTTGTCAAAAATCAGCCGTTTTTGCTTGAACATTAAATGCCTCCAAATGGTATTTAATTAACTTCCCGAGCCCCTGGAAGCATGAAAATCCCTTTAAACATGCTAATTTTAGCTCTAACACTGATGATCCACCTACAAATGTGAACTGACGTTCAAAAATAAAACATTTGAAAACGGACCATTTTCCACATTTCTGAAGCATGACGTAATGGGGGGTGTTATCTCTTTTGTCGAAAGTCAGCCGTTTTTGCTTGAACATTAAATGCCTCCAAATGGAATTTAATTAACTTCCCGGGGTGAAGAAACCCTTTTTGAGAACTCAGAGTGAGTAAATTGGCCCTTTTCATGCACTTTTAACCATTCCACAAATCTTGTGTTTAGGGCCCCTGGAAGCATGAAAATCACTTTAAACATGCTAATTGTAGCTCTAACACTGATGATCAACCTACAAATGTGAACTGACGTTCAAAAATAAAACATTTGAAAACGGACCATTTTCCACATTTCTGAAGCATGACGTAATGGGGGGGTGTTATCTCTTTTGTCAAAAATCTGCCATTTTTGCTTGAACATTAAATGCCTCCAAATGGTATTTAATTACCTTCCCGGGGTGAAGAAACCCTTTTTGAGAACTCAGAGTGAGTAAATTGGCCCTTTTCATGCACTTTTAACCATTCCACAAATCTTGTGTTTAGGGCCCCTGGAAGCATGAAAATCACTTTAAACATGCTAATTTTAGCTCTAACACTGATGATCAACCTACAAATGTGAACTGACATTCAAAAATAAAACATTTGAAAACGGACCATTCTCCACATTTCTGAAGCATGACGTAATGGGGGGTGTTATCTCTTTTGTCGAAAATCAGCCGTTTTTGCTTGAACATTAAATGACTCCATGTGATATTTAATTAACTTCCCGAGCCCCTGGAAGCATGAAAATCACTTTAAACATGCTAATTTTAGCTCTAACACTGATGATCCACCTACAAATGTGAACTGACGTTCAAAAATAAAACATTTGAAAACGGACCATTTTCCACATTTCTGAAGCTAGACGTAATGGGGGGGTGTTATCTCTTTTTTCAAAAATCAGCCGTTTTTGCTTGAACATTAAATGCCTGCAAATGGTATTTAATTAACTTCCCGGGGTGAAGAAACCCTTTTTGAGACCTCAGAGTGAGTAAATTGGCCCTTTTCATGCACTTTTAACCATTCCATAAATCTTGTGTTTAGGGCCCCTGGAAGCATGAAAATCACTTTAAACATGCTAATTTTAGCTCTAACACTGATGATCCACCTACAAATGTGAATTGACGTTCAAAAATAAAACATTTGAAAACGGACCATTTTCCACATTTCTGAAGCATGACGTAATGGGGGGGTGTTATCTCTTTTGTCAAAAATCAGCCGTTTTTGCTTGAACATTAAATGCCTCCAAATAGTATTTAATTAACTTCCCGGGGTGAAGAAACCCTTTTTGAGATCTCAGAGTGAGTAAATTGGCCCTTTTCATGCACTTTTAACCATTCCACAAATCTTGTGTTTAGGGCCCCATGAAGGATGAAAATCACTTTAAACGTGTTAATTTTAGCTCTAACACTGATGATCAACCTACAAATGTGAACTGACGTTCAAAAATAAAACATTTGAAAACGGACCATTTTCCACATTTCTGAAGCATGACGTAATGGGGGGGTGTTAGCTCTTTTGTCAAAAATCAGCCGTTTTTGCTTGAACTTTAAATGCCTCCAAATAGTATTTAATTCACTTCCCGAGCCCCTGGAAGCATGAAAATCACTTTAAACATACTAATTTTAGCTCTAACACTGATGATCCACCTACAAATGTGAACTGACGTTCAAAAATAAAACATTTGAAAATGGACCATTTTCCACATTTCTGAAGCATGACGTAATGGGGGGGTGTTATCTCTTTTGTCAAAAATCTGCCGTTTTTGCTTGAACATTAAATGCCTCCAAATGGTATTTAATTAACTTCCCGAGCCCCTGGAAGCATGAAAATCACTTTAAACATTCTAATTTTAGCTCTAACACTGATGATCAACCTACAAATGTGAACTGACGTTCAAAAATAAAACATTTGAAAACGGACCATTTTCCACATTTCTGAAGCATGACGTAATGGGGGGGTGTTATCTCTTTTGTCAAAAATCAGCCGTTTTTGCTTGAACATTAAATGTCTCCAAATGGTATTTAATTAACTTCCCGGGGTGAAGAAACCCTTTTTGAGAACTCAGAGTGAGTAAATTGGCCCTTTTCATGCACTTTTAACCATTCCATAAATCTTGTGTTTAGGGCCCCTGGAAGCATGAAAATCAATTTAAACATGTTAATTTTAGCTCTAACACTGACGATCAACCTACAAATGTGAACTGACGTTCAAAAATAAAACATTTGAAAACGGACCATTTTCCACATTTCTGAAGCATGACGTAATGGGGGGGTGTTATCTCTTTTGTCAAAAATCAGCCGTTTTTGCTTGAACATTAAATGCCTCCAAATGGTATTTAATTAACTTCCCGGGGTGAAGAAACCCTTTTTGAGAACTCAGAGTGAGTAAATTGGCCCTTTTCATGCACTTTTAACCATTCCATAAATCTTGTGTTTAGGGCCCCTGGAAGCATGAAAATCACTTTAAACATGTTAATTTTAGCTCTAACACTGACGATCAACCTACAAATGTGAACTGACGTTCAAAAATAAAACATTTGAAAACGGACCATTTTCCACATTTCTGAAGCATGACGTAATGGGGGGGTGTTATCTCTTTTGTCAAAAATCAGCCATTTTTGCTTGAACATTAAATGCCTCCAAATGGTATTTAATTAACTTCCCGAGCCCCTGGAAGCATGAAAATCACTTTAAACATGCTAATTTTAGCTCTAACACTGATGATCCACCTACAAATGTGAACTGACGTTCAAAAATAAAACATTTGAAAACGGACCATTTTCCACATTTCTGAAGCATGACGTAATGGGGGGGTGTTATCTCTTTTGTCGAAAATCAGCCATTTTTGCTTGAACATTAAATGCCTCCAAATGGTATTTAATTAACTTACCGGGGTGAAGAAACCCTTTTTGAGAACTCAGAGTGAGTAAATTGGCCCTTTTCATGCACTTTTAACCATTCCACAAATCTTGTGTTTAGGGCCCCTGGAAGCATGAAAATCACTTTAAACATGCTAATTTTAGCTCTAACACTGATGATCTACCTACAAATGTGAACTGACGTTCAAAAATAAAACATTTGAAAACGGACCATTTTCCACATTTCTGAAGCATGACGTAATGGGGGGGTGTTATCTCTTTTGTCGAAAATCAGCCGTTTTTGTTTGAACATTAAATGCCTCCAAATGGTGTTTAATTAACTTCCCGGGGTGAAGAAACCCTTTTTGAGAACTCAGAGTGAGTAAATTGGCCCTTTTCATGCACTTTTAACCATTCCACAAATCTTGTGTTTAGGCCCCCTGGAAGCATGAAAATCACTTTAAATATGCTAATTTTAGCTCTAACACTGATGATCAACCTACAAATGTGAACTGACATTCACAAATAAAACATTTGAAAACGGACCATTTTCCACATTTCTGAAGCATGACGTAATGGGGGGTGTTATCTCTTTTGTCAAAAGTCAGCCGTTTTTGCTTGAACATTAAATGCCTCCAAATGGAATTTAATTAACTTCCCGGGGTGAAGAAACCCTTTTTGAGAACTCAGAGTGAGTAAATTGGCCCTTTTCATGCACTTTTAACCATTCCACAAATCTTGTGTTTAGGGCCCCTGGAAGCATGAAAATCACTTTAAACATGCTAATTGTAGCTCTAACACTGATGATCAACCTACAAATGTGAACTGACGTTCAAAAATAAAACATTTGAAAACGGACCATTTTCCACATTTCTGAAGCATGACGTAATGGGGGGTGTTATCTCTTTTGTCAAAATCAGCCGTTTTTGCTTGAACATTAAATGCCTCCAAATGGTATTTAATTAACTTCCCGGGGTGTAGAAACCCTTTTTGAGAACTCAGAGTGAGTAAATTGGCCCTTTTCATGCACTTTTAACCATTCCATAAATCTTGTGTTTAGGGCCCCTGGAAGCATGAAAATCACTTTAAACATGCTAATTTTAGCTCTAACACTGATGATCCACCTACAAATGTGAACTGACGTTCAAAAATAAAACATTTGAAAACGGACCATTTTCCACATTTCTGAAGCATGACGTAATGGGGGGGTGTTATCTCTTTTGTCAAAAATCAGCCGTTTTTGCTTGAACATTAAATGCCTCCAAATGGTATTTAATTAACTTCCCGAGCCCCTGGAAGCATGAAAATCACTTTAAACATGCTAATTTTAGCTCTAACACTGATGATCCACCTACAAATGTGAATTGACGTTCAAAAATAAAACATTTGAAAACGGACCATTTTCCACATTTCTAAAGCATGACGTAATGGGGGGGTGTTATCTCTTTTGTCAAAAATCAGCCGTTTTTGCTTGAACATTAAATGCCTCCAAATAGTATTTAATTAACTTCCCGGGGTGAAGAAACCCTTTTTGAGATCTCAGAGTGAGTAAATTGGCCCTTTTCATGCACTTTTAACCATTCCACAAATCTTGTGTTTAGGGCCCCTGGAAGCATGAAAATCACTTTAAACGTGTTAATTTTAGCTCTAACACTGATGATCAACCTACAAATGTGAACTGACGTTCAAAAATAAAACATTTGAAAACGGACCATTTTCCACATTTCTGAAGCATGACGTAATGGGGGGGTGTTAGCTCTTTTGTCAAAAATCAGCCGTTTTTGCTTGAACTTTAAATGCCTCCAAATAGTATTTAATTCACTTCCCGAGCCCCTGGAAGCATGAAAATCACTTTAAACATACTAATTTTAGCTCTAACACTGATGATCCACCTACAAATGTGAACTGACGTTCAAAAATAAAACATTTGAAAACGGACCATTTTCCACATTTCTGAAGCATGACGTAATGGGGGGGTGTTATCTCTTTTGTCAAAAATCAGCCGTTTTTGCTTGAACATTAAATGCCTCCAAATGGTATTTAATTAACTTCCCGAGCCCCTGGAAGCATGAAAATCACTTTAAACATTCTAATTTTAGCTCTAACACTGATGATCAACCTACAAATGTGAACTGACGTTCAAAAATAAAACATTTGAAAACGGACCATTTTCCACATTTCTGAAGCATGACGTAATGGGGGGGTGTTATCTCTTTTGTCAAAAATCAGCCGTTTTTGCTTGAACATTAAATGCCTCCAAATGGTATTTAGTTAACTTCCCGGGGTGAAGAAACCCTTTTTGAGAACTCAGAGTGAGTAAATTGGCCCTTTTCATGCACTTTTAACCATTCCACAAATCTTGTGTTTAGGGCCCCTGGAAGCATGAAAATCACTTTAAACATGCTAATTTTAGCTCTAACACTGATGATCCACCTACAAATGTGAACTGACGTTCAAAAATAAAACATTTGAAAACGGACCATTTTCCACATTTCTGAAGCATGACGTAATGGGGGGGTGTTATCTCTTTTGTCAAAAATCAGCCGTTTTTGCTTGAACATTAAATGCCTCCAAATGGTATTTAATTAACTTCCCGAGCCCCTGGAAGCATGAAAATCACTTTAAACATTCTAATTTTAGCTCTAACACTGATGATCAACCTACAAATGTGAACTGACGTTCAAAAATAAAACATTTGAAAACGGACCATTTTCCACATTTCTGAAGCATGACGTAATGGGGGGGTGTTATCTCTTTTGTCAAAAATCAGCCGTTTTTGCTTGAACATTAAATGCCTCCAAATGGTATTTAATTAACTTCCCGGGGTGAAGAAACCCTTTTTGAGAACTCAGAGTGAGTAAATTGGCCCTTTTCATGGACTTTTAACCATTCCATAAATCTTGTGTTTAGGGCCCCTGGAAGCATGAAAATCACTTTAAACATGTTAATTTTAGCTCTAACACTGACGATCAACCTACAAATGTGAACTGACGTTCAAAAATAAAACATTTGAAAACGGACCATTTTCCACATTTCTGAAGCATGACGTAATGGGGGGGTGTTATCTCTTTTGTCAAAAATCAGCCATTTTTGCTTGAACATTAAATGCCTCCAAATGGTATTTAATTAACTTCCCGAGCCCCTGGAAGCATGAAAATCACTTTAAACATGCTAATTTTAGCTCTAACACTGATGATCCACCTACAAATGTGAACTGACGTTCAAAAATAAAACATTTGAAAACGGACCATTTTCCACATTTCTGAAGCATGACGTAATGGGGGGGTGTTATCTCTTTTGTCGAAAATCAGCCATTTTTGCTTGAACATTAAATGCCTCCAAATGGTATTTAATTAACTTACCGGGGTGAAGAAACCCTTTTTGAGAACTCAGAGTGAGTAAATTGGCCCTTTTCATGCACTTTTAACCATTCCACAAATCTTGTGTTTAGGCCCCCTGGAAGCATGAAAATCACTTTAAATATGCTAATTTTAGCTCTAACACTGATGATCAACCTACAAATGTGAACTGACATTCACAAATAAAACATTTGAAAACGGACCATTTTCCACATTTCTGAAGCATGACGTAATGGGGGGTGTTATCTCTTTTGTCAAAAGTCAGCCGTTTTTGCTTGAACATTAAATGCCTCCAAATGGAATTTAATTAACTTCCCGGGGTGAAGAAACCCTTTTTGACAACTCAGAGTGAGTAAATTGGCCCTTTTCATGCACTTTTAACCATTCCACAAATCTTGTGTTTAGGGCCCCTGGAAGCATGAAAATCACTTTAAACATGCTAATTGTAGCTCTAACACTGATGATCAACCTACAAATGTGAACTGACGATCAAAAATAAAACATTTGAAAACGGACCATTTTCCACATTTCTGAAGCATGACGTAATGGGGGGGTGTTATCTCTTTTGTCAAAATCAGCCGTTTTTGCTTGAACATTAAATGCCTCCAAATGGTATTTAATTAACTTCCCGGGGTGTAGAAACCCTTTTTGAGAACTCAGAGTGAGTAAATTGGCCCTTTTCATGCACTTTTAACCATTCCATAAATCTTGTGTTTAGGGCCCCTGGAAGCATGAAAATCACTTTAAACATGCTAATTTTAGCTCTAAAACTGATGATCCACCTGCAAATGTGAACTGACGTTCAAAAATAAAACATTTGAAAACAGACCATTTTCCACATTTCTGAAGCTTGACGTAATGGGGGGGGGTGTTATCTCTTTTGTCGAAAGTCAGCTGTTTTTGCTTGAACATTAAATGCCTCCAAATGGTATTTAATTCACTTACCGAGCCCCTGGAAGCATGAAAATCACTTTAAACATGCTAATTTTAGCTCTAACACTGATGATCCACCTACAAATGTGAACTGACGTTCAAAAATAAAACATTTGAAAATGGACCATTTCCCACATTTCTGAAGCATGACGTAATGGGGGGGTGTTATCTCTTTTGTCGAAAATCAGCCGTTTTTGCTTGAACATTAAATGCCTCCAAATGGTATTTAATTCACTTCCCGAGCCCCTGGAAGCATGAAAATCACTTTAAATGTGCTAATTTTAGCTCTAACACTGATGATCCACCTACAAATGTGAACTGACGTTCAAAAATAAAACATTTAAAAACGGACCATTTTCCACATTTCTGAAGCATGACGTAATGGGGGGGGTGTTATCTCTTTTGTCGAAAATCAGCCGTTTTTGCTTGAACATTAAATGCCTCCAAATGGTATTTATTTCACTTCCCGAGCCCCTGGAAGCATGAAAATCACTTTAAACATGCAAATTTTAGCTCTAACACTGATGATCCACCTACAAATGTGAACTGACGTTCAAAAATAAAACATTTGAAAACGGACCATTCTCCACATTTCTGAAGCATGACGTAATGGGGGGGGTGTTATCTCTTTTGTCGAAAATCAGCCGTTTTTGCTTGAACATTAAATGCCTCCAAATAGTATTTAATTCACTTCCCGAGCCCCTGGAAGCATGAAAATCACTTTAAACATGCTAATTTTAGCTCTAACACTGATGATCATCCAACAAATGTGAACTGACGTTCAAAAATAAAACATTTGAAAACGGACCATTTTCCACATTTCTGAAGCATTATGTAATGGGGGGTGTTATCTCTTTTGTCGAAAATCAGCCGTTTTTGCTTCAACATTAAATGCCTCCAAATGGTATTTAATTAACTTCCCGGGGTGAAGAAACCCTTTTTGAGAACTCAGAGTGAGTAAATTGGCCATTTTCATGCACTTTTAACCATTCCATAAATCTTGTGTTTAGGGCCCCTGGAAGCATGACAAACACTGTAAACATGCTAATTTTAGCTCTAACACTGATGATCAACCTACAAATGTGAACTGACGTTCAAAAATAAAACATTTGAAAACGGACCATTTTCCACATTTCTGAAGCATGACGTAATGGGGAGGTGTTATCTCTTTTGTCAAAAATCAGCCGTTTTTACTTGAACATTAAATGCCTCCAAATGATATTTACTTCACTTCCCGAGCCCCTGGAAGCATGAAAATCACTTTAAACATGCTAATTTTAGCTCTAACACTGATGATCCACCTACAAATGTGAACTGACGTTCAAAAATAAAACATTTGAAAACGGACCATTTTCCACATTTCTGAAGCATGACGTAATGGGGGGGTGTTATCTCTTTTGTCGAAAATCAGCCGTTTTTGCTTGAACATTAAATGCCTCCAAATGGTATTTAATTAACTTCCCGGGTTGAAGAAACCCTTTTTGAGAACTCAGAGTGAGTAAATTGGCCATTTTCATGCACTTTTAACCATTCCATAAATCTTGTGTTTAGGGCCCCTGGAAGCATGAAAATCACTTTAAACATGCTAATTTTAGCTCTAAAACTGATGATCCACCTGCAAATGTGAACTGACGTTCAAAAATAAAACATTTCAAAACAGACCATTTTCCACATTTCTGAAGCTTGACGTAATGGGGGGGTGTTATCTCTTTTGTCGAAAATCAGCCGTTTTTGCTTGAACATTAAATGCCTCCAAATGGTATTTCATTTACTTCCCGAGCCCCTGGAAGCATGAAAATCACTTTAAACATGCTAATTTTAGCTCTAACACTGATGATCCACCTACAAATGTGAACTGACGTTCAAAAATAAAACATTTGAAAACTGACCATTTTCCACATTTCTGAAGCATGACGTAATGGGGGGGTGTTATCTCTTTTGTCAAAAATCAGCCGTTTTTGCTTGAACATTAAATGCCTCCAAATGGTGTTTAATTCACTTCCCGAGCCCCTGGAAGCATGAAAATCACTTTAAATGTGCTAATTTTAGCTCTAACACTGATGATCCACCTACAAATGTGAACTGGCGTTCAAAAATAAAACATTTGAAAACGGACCATTTTCCACATTTCTGAAGCATGACGTAATGGGGGGGTGTTATCTCTTTTGTCGAAAATCAGCCGTTTTTGCTTGAACATTAAATGCCTCCAAATGGTATTTAATTCACTTTCCGAGCCCCTGGAAGCATGAAAATCACTTTAAACATGCTAATTTTAGCTCTAACACTGATGATCCACCTACAAATGTGAACTGACGTTCAAAAATAAAACATTTGAAAACGGACCATTTTCCACATTTCTGAAGCATGACGTAATGGGGGGGTGTTATCTCTTTTGTCAAAAATCAGCCGTTTTTGCTCGAACATTAAATGCCTCCAAATGGTATTTAATTCACTTCCCGAGCCCCTGGAAGCATGAAAATCACTTTAAACATGCTAATTTTAGCTCTAACACTGATGATCCACCTACAAATGTGAACTGATGTTCAAAAATAAAACATTTGAAAATGGACCATTTTCCACATTTCTGAAGCATGACGTAATGGGGGGTGTTATCTCTTTTGTCGAAAATCAGCCGTTTTTGCTTGAACATTAAATGCCTCCAAATGGTATTTAATTAAATTCCCGGGGTGAAGAAACCCTTTTTGAGAACTCAGAGTGAGTAAATTGGCCATTTTCATGCACTTTTAACCATTCCATAAATCTTGTGTTTAGGGCCCCTGGAAGCATGAAAATCACTTTAAACATGCTAATTTTAGCTCTAACACTGATGATCCACCTACAAATGTGAACTGACGTTCAAAAATAAAACATTTGAAAACGGACCATTTTCCACATTTCTGAAGCATGACGTAATGGGGGTGTTATCTCTTTTGTCAAAAAATCAGCCGTTTTTGCTTGAACATTAAATGCCTCCAAATAGTATTTAATTAACTTCCCGAGCCCCTGGAAGCATGAAAATCACTTTAAACATGCTAATTTTAGCTCTAACACTGATGATCCACCTACAAATGTGAACTGACGTTCAAAAATAAAACATTTGAAAACGGACCATTTTCCACATTTCTGAAGCATGACGTAATGGGGGGGTGTTATCTCTTTTGTCGAAAATCAGCCGTTTTTGCTTGAACATTAAATGCCTTCAAATGGTATTTAATTAACTTTCCGGGGTGAAGAAACCCTTTTTGACAACTCAGAGTGAGTAAATTGGCCATTTTCATGCACTTTTAACCATTCCATAAATCTTGTGTTTAGGGCCCCTGGAAGCATAAAAATCACTTTAAACATGCTAATTTTAGCTCTAACACTGATGATCAACCTACAAATGTGAACTGACGTTCAAAAATAAAACATTTGAAAACGGACCATTTTCCACATTTCTGAAGCATGACGTAATGGGGGGGTGTTATTTCTTTTGTCGAAAATCAGCCGTTTTTGCTTGAACATTAAATGCCTCCAAATGGTATTTAATTAACTTCCCGGGGTGAAGAAACACTTTTTGAGAACTCAGAGTGAGTAAATTGGCCATTTTCATGCACTTTTAACCATTCCATAAATCTTGTGTTTAGGGCCCCTGGAAGCATGAAAATCACTTTAAACATGCTAAATTTAGCTCTAACACTGATGATCCACCTACAAATGTGAACTGACGTTCAAAAATAAAACATTTGAAAACGGACCATTTTCCACATTTCTGAAGCATGAAGTAATGGGGGGGGTGTTATCTCTTTTGTCTAAAATCAGCCGTTTTTGCTTGAACATTAAATGCCTCCAAATGGTATTTCATTAACTTCCCGGGGTGAAGAAACCCTTTTTGAGAACTCAGAGTGAGTAAATTGGCCATTTTCATGCACTTTTAACCATTCCATAAATCTTGTGTTTAGGGCCCCTGGAAGCATGAAAATCACTTTAAACATGCTAATTTTAGCTCTAAAACTGATGATCAACCTACAAATGTGAACTTACGTTCAAAAATAAAACATTTGAAAACGGACCATTTTCCACATTTCTGAAGCATGACGTAATGGGGAGGTGTTATCTCTTTTGTCAAAAATCAGCCGTTTTTACTTGAAAGTTAAATGCCTCCAAATGGTATTTAATTCACTTCCCGAGCCCCTGGAAGCATGAAAATCACTTTAAACATGCTAATTTTAGCTCTAACACTGATGATCCACCTACAAATGTGAACTGACGTTCAAAAATAAAACATTTGAAAACGGACCATTTTCCACATTTCTGAAGCATGACGTAATGGGGGGGTGTTATCTCTTTTGTCGAAAATCAGCCGTTTTTGCTTGAACATTAAATGCCTCCAAATGGTATTTAATTAACTTCCCGGGTTGAAGAAACCCTTTTTGAGAACTCAGAGTGAGTAAATTGGCCATTTTCATGCACTTTTAACCATTCCATAAATCTTGTGTTTAGGGCCCCTGGAAGCATGAAAATCACTTTAAACATGCTAATTTTAGCTCTAAAACTGATGATCAACCTACAAATGTGAACTTACGTTCAAAAATAAAACATTTGAAAACGGACCATTTTCCACATTTCTGAAGCATGACGTAATGGGGGGTGTTATCTCTTTTGTCGAAAATCAGCCGTTTTTGTTTGAACATTAAATGCCTCCAAATGGTATTTAATTAACTTCCCGGGTTGAAGAAACCCTTTTTGAGAACTCAGAGTGAGTAAATTGGCCATTTTCATGCACTTTTAACCATTCCATAAATCTTGTGTTTAGGGCCCCTGGAAGCATGAAAATCACTTTAAACATGCTAATTTTAGCTCTAAAACTGATGATCAACCTACAAATGTGAACTTACGTTCAAAAATAAAACATTTGAAAACGGACCATTTTCCACATTTCTGAAGCATGACGTAATGGGGAGGTGTTATCTCTTTTGTCAAAAATCAGCCGTTTTTACTTGAACATTAAATGCCTCCAAATGGTATTTAATTCACTTCCCGAGCCCCTGGAAGCATGAAAATCACTTTAAACATGCTAATTTTAGCTCTAACACTGATGATCCACCTACAAATGTGAACTGACGTTCAAAAATAAAACATTTGAAAATGGACCATTTTCCACATTTCTGAAGCATGACGTAATGGGGGGGTGTTATTTCTTTTGTCGAAAATCAGCCGTTTTTGCTTGAACATTAAATGCCTCCAAATGGTATTTAATTAACTTCCCGGGGTGAAGAAACACTTTTTGAGAACTCAGAGTGAGTAAATTGGCCATTTTCATGCACTTTTAACCATTCCATAAATCTTGTGTTTAGGGCCCCTGGAAGCATGAAAATCACTTTAAACATGCTAAATTTAGCTCTAACACTGATGATCCACCTACAAATGTGAACTGACGTTCAAAAATAAAACATTTGAAAACGGACCATTTTCCACATTTCTGAAGCATGAAGTAATGGGGGGGGTGTTATCTCTTTTGTCTAAAATCAGCCGTTTTTGCTTGAACATTAAATGCCTCCAAATGGTATTTAATTAACTTCCCGGGGTGAAGAAACCCTTTTTGAGAACTCAGAGTGAGTAAATTGGCCATTTTCATGCACTTTTAACCATTCCATAAATCTTGTGTTTAGGGCCCCTGGAAGCATGAAAATCACTTTAAACATGCTAATTTTAGCTCTAAAACTGATGATCAACCTACAAATGTGAACTTACGTTCAAAAATAAAACATTTGAAAACGGACCATTTTCCACATTTCTGAAGCATGACGTAATGCGGAGGTGTTATCTCTTTTGTCAAAAATCAGCCGTTTTTACTTGAACATTAAATGCCTCCAAATGGTATTTAATTCACTTCCCGAGCCCCTGGAAGCATGAAAATCACTTTAAACATGCTAATTTTAGCTCTAACACTGATGATCCACCTACAAATGTGAACTGACGTTCAAAAATAAAACATTTGAAAATGGACCATTTTCCACATTTCTGAAGCATGACGTAATGGGGGGGTGTTATCTCTTTTGTCGAAAATCAGCCGTTTTTGCTTGAACATTAAATGCCTCCAAATGGTATTTAATTAACTTCCCGGGTTGAAGAAACCCTTTTTGAGAACTCAGAGTGAGTAAATTGGCCATTTTCATGCACTTTTAACCATTCCATAAATCTTGTGTTTAGGGCCCCTGGAAGCATGAAAATCACTTTAAACATGCTCATTTTAGCTCTAACACTGATGATCCACCTACAAATGTGAACTGACGTTCAAAAATAAAACATTTGAAAACTGACCATTTTCCACATTTCTGAAGCATGACGTAATGGGGGGTGATATCTCTTTTGTCGAAAATCAGCCGTTTTTGCTTGAACATTAAATGCCTCCAAATGGTATTTAATTAACTTCCCGGGTTGAAGAAACCCTTTTTGAGAACTCAGAGTGAGTAAATTGGCCATTTTCATGCACTTTTAACCATTCCATAAATCTTGTGTTTAGGGCCCCTGGAAGCATGAAAATCACTTTAAACATGCTAATTTTAGCTCTAAAACTGATGATCAACCTACAAATGTGAACTTACGTTCAAAAATAAAACATTTGAAAACGGACCATTTTCCACATTTCTGAAGCATGACGTAATGGGGAGGTGTTATCTCTTTTGTCAAAAATCAGCCGTTTTTACTTGAAAGTTAAATGCCTCCAAATGGTATTTAATTCACTTCCCGAGCCCCTGGAAGCATGAAAATCACTTTAAACATGCTAATTTTAGCTCTAACACTGATGATCCACCTACAAATGTGAACTGACGTTCAAAAATAAAACATTTGAAAACGGACCATTTTCCACATTTCTGAAGCATGACGTAATGGGGGGGTGTTATCTCTTTTGTCGAAAATCAGCCGTTTTTGCTTGAACATTAAATGCCTCCAAATGGTATTTAATTAACTTCCCGGGTTGAAGAAACCCTTTTTGAGAACTCAGAGTGAGTAAATTGGCCATTTTCATGCACTTTTAACCATTCCATAAATCTTGTGTTTAGGGCCCCTGGAAGCATGAAAATCACTTTAAACATGCTAATTTTAGCTCTAAAACTGATGATCAACCTACAAATGTGAACTTACGTTCAAAAATAAAACATTTGAAAACGGACCATTTTCCACATTTCTGAAGCATGACGTAATGGGGGGTGTTATCTCTTTTGTCGAAAATCAGCCGTTTTTGTTTGAACATTAAATGCCTCCAAATGGTATTTAATTAACTTCCCGGGTTGAAGAAACCCTTTTTGAGAACTCAGAGTGAGTAAATTGGCCATTTTCATGCACTTTTAACCATTCCATAAATCTTGTGTTTAGGGCCCCTGGAAGCATGAAAATCACTTTAAACATGCTAATTTTAGCTCTAAAACTGATGATCAACCTACAAATGTGAACTTACGTTCAAAAATAAAACATTTGAAAACGGACCATTTTCCACATTTCTGAAGCATGACGTAATGGGGAGGTGTTATCTCTTTTGTCAAAAATCAGCCGTTTTTACTTGAACATTAAATGCCTCCAAATGGTATTTAATTCACTTCCCGAGCCCCTGGAAGCATGAAAATCACTTTAAACATGCTAATTTTAGCTCTAACACTGATGATCCACCTACAAATGTGAACTGACGTTCAAAAATAAAACATTTGAAAATGGACCATTTTCCACATTTCTGAAGCATGACGTAATGGGGGGGTGTTATCTCTTTTGTCGAAAATCAGCCGTTTTTGCTTGAACATTAAATGCCTCCAAATGGTATTTAATTAACTTCCCGGGTTGAAGAAACCCTTTTTGAGAACTCAGAGTGAGTAAATTGGCCATTTTCATGCACTTTTAACCATTCCATAAATCTTGTGTTTAGGGCCCCTGGAAGCATGAAAATCACTTTAAACATGCTAATTTTAGCTCTAAAACTGATGATCAACCTACAAATGTGAACTTACGTTCAAAAATAAAACATTTGAAAACGGACCATTTTCCACATTTCTGAAGCATGACGTAATGCGGAGGTGTTATCTCTTTTGTCAAAAATCAGCCGTTTTTACTTGAACATTAAATGCCTCCAAATGGTATTTAATTCACTTCCCGAGCCCCTGGAAGCATGAAAATCACTTTAAACATGCTAATTTTAGCTCTAACACTGATGATCCACCTACAAATGTGAACTGACGTTCAAAAATAAAACATTTGAAAATGGACCATTTTCCACATTTCTGAAGCATGACGTAATGGGGGGGTGTTATCTCTTTTGTCGAAAATCAGCCGTTTTTGCTTGAACATTAAATGCCTCCAAATGGTATTTAATTAACTTCCCGGGTTGAAGAAACCCTTTTTGAGAACTCAGAGTGAGTAAATTGGCCATTTTCATGCACTTTTAACCATTCCATAAATCTTGTGTTTAGGGCCCCTGGAAGCATGAAAATCACTTTAAACATGCTAATTTTAGCTCTAAAACTGATGATCAACCTACAAATGTGAACTTACGTTCAAAAATAAAACATTTGAAAACGGACCATTTTCCACATTTCTGAAGCATGACGTAATGGGGGGGTGTTATCTCTTTTGTCGAAAATCAGCCGTTTTTGCTTGAACATTAATTGCCTCCAAATGGTATTTAATTAACTTCCCGGGTTGAAGAAACCCTTTTTGAGAACTCAGAGTGAGTAAATTGGCCATTTTCATGCACTTTTAACCATTCCATAAATCTTGTGTTTAGGGCCCCTGGAAGCATGAAAATCACTTTAAACATGCTAATTTTAGCTCTAACACTGATGATCCACCTACAAATGTGAACTGACGTTCAAAAATAAAATATTTGAAAACGGACCATTCTCCACATTTCTGAAGCATGACGTAATGGGGGGGTGTTATCTCTTTTGTCGAAAATCAGCCGTTTTTGCTTGAACATTCAATGCCTCCAAATAGTATTTAATTCACTTCCCGAGCCCCTGGAAGCATGAAAATCACTTTAAACATGCTAATTTTAGCTCTAACACTGATGATCCACCTACAAATGTGAACTGACGTTCAAAAATAAAACATTTGAAAACGGACCATTTTCCACATTTCTGAAGTATGACGTAATGGGGGGGTGTTATCTCTTTTGTCGAAAATCAGCCGTTTTTGCTTGAACATTAAATGCCTCCAAATGGTATTTAATTAACTTTCCGGGGTGAAGAAACCCTTTTTGAGGACTCAGAGTGAGTAAATTGGCCATTTTCATGCACTTTTAACCATTCCATAAATCTTGTGTTTAGGGCCCCTGGAAGCATGAAAATCACTTTAAACATGCTAATTTTAGCTCTAACACTGATGAACCACCTACAAATGTGAACTGACGTTCAAAAATAAAACATTTGAAAACGGACCATTTTCTACATTTCTGAAGCATGACGTAATGGGGGGGTGTTATCTCTTTTGTCTAAAATCAGCCGTTTTTGATTGAACATTAAATGCCTCCAAATGGTATTTCATTAACTTCCCGGGGTGAAGAAACCCTTTTTGAGAACTCAGAGTGAGTAAATTGGCCATGTTCATGCACTTTTAACCATTCCATAAATCTTGTGTTTAGGGCCCCTGGAAGCATGAAAATCACTTTAAACATGCTAATTTTAGCTCTAACACTGATGATCCACCTACAAATGTGAACTGACGTTCAAAAATAAAACATTTGAAAACGGACCATTCTCCACATTTCTGAAGCATGACGTAATGGGGGGGTGTTATCTCTTTTGTCGAAAATCAGCCGTTTTTGCTTGAACATTAAATGCCTCCAAATAGTATTTAATTCACTTCCCGAGCCCCTGGAAGCATGAAAATCACTTTAAACATGCTAATTTTAGCTCTAACACTGATGATCCACCTACAAATGTGAACTGACGTTCAAAAATAAAACATTTGAAAACGGACCATTTTCCACATTTCTGAAGCATGACGTAATGGGGGGTGTTATCTCTTTTGTCGAAAATTAGCCGTTTTTGCTTCAACATTAAATGCCTCCAAATGGTATTTAATTAACTTCCCGGGGTGAAGAAACCCTTTTTGAGAACTCAGAGTGAGTAAATTGGCCATTTTCATGCACTTTTAACCATTCCATAAATCTTGTGTTTAGGGCCCCTGGAAGCATGACAAACACTTTAAACATGCCAATTTTAGCTCAAACACTGATGATCAACCTACAAATGTGAACTGACGTTCAAAAATAAAACATTTGAAAACGGACCATTTTCCACATTTCTGAAGCATGACGTAATGGGGAGGTGTTATCTCTTTTGTCAAAAATCAGCCGTTTTTACTTGAACATTAAATGCCTCCAAATGGTATTTAATTCACTTCCCGAGCCCCTGGAAGCATGAAAATCACTTTAAACATGCTAATTTTAGCTCTAAAACTGATGATCCACCTGCAAATGTGAACTGACGTTCAAAAATAAAACATTTAAAAACGGACCATTTTCCACATTTCTGAAGCATGACGTAATGGGGGGGTGTTATCTCTTTTGTCGAAAATCAGCCGTTTTTGCTTGAACATTAAATGCCTCCAAATGGTATTTAATTCACTTCCCGAGCCCCTGGAAGCATGAAAATCACTTTAAACATGCTAATTTTAGCTCTAACACTGATGATCCACCTACAAATGTGAACTGACGTTCAAAAATAAAACATTTGAAAACGGAACATTTTCCACATTTCTGAAGCATGACGTAATGGGGGGTGTTATCTCTTTTGTCTAAAATCAGCCGTTTTTGCTTGAACATTAAATGCCTCCAAATGTTATTTCATTAACTTCCCGGGGTGAAGAAACCCTTTTTGAGAACTCAGAGTGAGTAAATTGGCCATTTTCATGCACTTTTAACCATTCCATAAATCTTGTGTTTAGGGCCCCTGGAAGCATGAAAATCACTTTAAACATGCTAATTTTAGCTCTAACACTGATGATCCACCTACAAATGTGAACTGACGTTCAAAAATAAAACATTTGAAAACGGACCATTCTCCACATTTCTGAAGCATGACGTAATGGGGGGGTGTTATCTCTTTTGTCGAAAATCAGCTGTTTTTGCTTGAACATTAAATGCCTCCAAATAGTATTTAATTCACTTCCCGAGCCCCTGGAAGCATGAAAATCACTTTAAACATGCTAATTTTAGCTCTAACACTGATGATCCACCTACAAATGTGAACTGACGTTCAAAAATAAAACATTTGAAAACGGACCATTTTCCACATTTCTGAAGCATGATGTAATGGGGGGTGTTATCTCTTTTGTCGAAAATCAGCAGTTTTTGCTTCAACATTAAATGCCTCCAAATGGTATTTAATTAACTTCCCGGGGTGAAGAAACCCTTTTTGAGAACTCAGAGTGAGTAAATTGGCCATTTTCATGCACTTTTAACCATTCCATAAATCTTGTGTTTAGGGCCCCTGGAAGCATGACAAACACTGTAAACATGCTAATTTTAGCTCTAACACTGATGATCAACCTACAAATGTGAACTGACGTTCAAAAATAAAACATTTGAAAACGGACCATTTTCCACATTTCTGAAGCATGACGTAATGGGGAGGTGTTATCTCTTTTGTCAAAAATCAGCTGTTTTTACTTGAACATTAAATGCCTCCAAATGGTATTTACTTCACTTCCCGAGCCCCTGGAAGCATGAAAATCACTTTAAACATGCTAATTTTAGCTCTAACACTGATGATCCACCTACAAATGTGAACTGACGTTCAAAAATAAAACATTTGAAAACGGACCATTTTCCACATTTCTGAAGCATGACGTAATGGGGGGGTGTTATCTCTTTTGTCGAAAATCAGCCGTTTTTGCTTGAACATTAAATGCCTCCAAATGGTATTTAATTAACTTCCCGGGTTGAAGAAACCCTTTTTGAGAACTCAGAGTGAGTAAATTGGCCATTTTCATGCACTTTTAACCATTCCATAAATCTTGTGTTTAGGGCCCCTGGAAGCATGAAAATCACTTTAAACATGCTAATTTTAGCTCTAAAACTGATGATCCACCTGCAAATGTGAACTGACGTTCAAAAATAAAACATTTCAAAACAGACCATTTTCCACATTTCTGAAGCTTGACGTGATGGGGGGGGGTGTTATCTCTTTTGTCAAAAATCAGCCGTTTTTGCTTGAACATTAAATGCCTCCAAATGGTATTTCATTCACTTCCCGAGCCCCTGGAAGCATGAAAATCACTTTAAACATGCTAATTTTAGCTCTAACACTGATGATCCACCTACAAATGTGAACTGACGTTCAAAAATAAAACATTTGAAAACGGACCATTTTCCACATTTCTGAAGCATGACGTAATGGGGGGGGTGTTATCTCTTTTGTCAAAAATCAGCCGTTTTTGCTTGAACATTAAATGCCTCCAAATGGTATTTAATTCACTTCCCGAGCCCCTGGAAGCATGAAAATCACTTTAAATGTGCTAATTTTAGCTCTAACACTGATGATCCACCTACAAATGTGAACTGACGTTCAAAAATAAAACATTTGAAAACGGACCATTTTCCACATTTCTGAAGCATTATGTAATGGGGGGTGTTATCTCTTTTGTCGAAAATCAGCCGTTTTTGCTTCAACATTAAATGCCTCCAAATGGTATTTAATTAACTTCCCGGGGTGAAGAAACCCTTTTTGAGAACTCAGAGTGAGTAAATTGGCCATTTTCATGCACTTTTAACCATTCCATAAATCTTGTGTTTAGGGCCCCTGGAAGCATGACAAACACTGTAAACATGCTAATTTTAGCTCTAACACTGATGATCAACCTACAAATGTGAACTGACGTTCAAAAATAAAACATTTGAAAACGGACCATTTTCCACATTTCTGAAGCATGACGTAATGGGGAGGTGTTATCTCTTTTGTCAAAAATCAGCCGTTTTTACTTGAACATTAAATGCCTCCAAATGATATTTACTTCACTTCCCGAGCCCCTGGAAGCATGAAAATCACTTTAAACATGCTAATTTTAGCTCTAACACTGATGATCCACCTACAAATGTGAACTGACGTTCAAAAATAAAACATTTGAAAACGGACCATTTTCCACATTTCTGAAGCATGACGTAATGGGGGGGTGTTATCTCTTTTGTCGAAAATCAGCCGTTTTTGCTTGAACATTAAATGCCTCCAAATGGTATTTAATTAACTTCCCGGGTTGAAGAAACCCTTTTTGAGAACTCAGAGTGAGTAAATTGGCCATTTTCATGCACTTTTAACCATTCCATAAATCTTGTGTTTAGGGCCCCTGGAAGCATGAAAATCACTTTAAACATGCTAATTTTAGCTCTAAAACTGATGATCCACCTGCAAATGTGAACAGACGTTCAAAAATAAAACATTTCAAAACAGACCATTTTCCACATTTCTGAAGCTTGACGTAATGGGGGGGTGTTATCTCTTTTGTCGAAAATCAGCCGTTTTTGCTTGAACATTAAATGCCTCCAAATGGTATTTCATTTACTTCCCGAGCCCCTGGAAGCATGAAAATCACTTTAAACATGCTAATTTTAGCTCTAACACTGATGATCCACCTACAAATGTGAACTGACGTTCAAAAATAAAACATTTGAAAACGGACCATTTTCCACATTTCTGAAGCATGACGTAATGGGGGGGTGTTATCTCTTTTGTCAAAAATCAGCCGTTTTTGCTTGAACATTAAATGCCTCCAAATGGTGTTTAATTCACTTCCCGAGCCCCTGGAAGCATGAAAATCACTTTAAATGTGCTAATTTTAGCTCTAACACTGATGATCCACCTACAAATGTGAACTGGCGTTCAAAAATAAAACATTTGAAAACGGACCATTTTCCACATTTCTGAAGCATGACGTAATGGGGGGGTGTTATCTCTTTTGTCGAAAATCAGCCGTTTTTGCTTGAACATTAAATGCCTCCAAATGGTATTTAATTCACTTTCAGAGCCCCTGGAAGCATGAAAATCACTTTAAACATGCTAATTTTAGCTCTAACACTGATGATCCACCTACAAATGTGAACTGACGTTCAAAAATAAAACATTTGAAAACGGACCATTTTCCACATTTCTGAAGCATGACGTAATGGGGGGGTGTTATCTCTTTTGTCAAAAATCAGCCGTTTTTGCTTGAACATTAAATGCCTCCAAATGGTATTTAATTCACTTCCCGAGCCCCTGGAAGCATGAAAATCACTTTAAACATGCTAATTTTAGCTCTAACACTGATGATCCACCTACAAATGTGAACTGATGTTCAAAAATAAAACATTTGAAAATGGACCATTTTCCACATTTCTGAAGCATGACGTAATGGGGGGTGTTATCTCTTTTGTCGAAAATCAGCCGTTTTTGCTTGAACATTAAATGCCTCCAAATGGTATTTAATTAAATTCCCGGGGTGAAGAAACCCTTTTTGAGAACTCAGAGTGAGTAAATTGGCCATTTTCATGCACTTTTAACCATTCCATAAATCTTGTGTTTAGGGCCGCTGGAAGCATGAAAATCACTTTAAACATGCTAATTTTAGCTCTAACACTGATGATCCACCTACAAATGTGAACTGACGTTCAAAAATAAAACATTTGAAAACGGACCATTTTCCACATTTCTGAAGCATGACGTAATGGGGGTGTTTTCTCTTTTGTCAAAAAATCAGCCGTTTTTGCTTGAACATTAAATGCCTCCAAATAGTATTTAATTAACTTCCCGAGCCCCTGGAAGCATGAAAATCACTTTAAACATGCTAATTTTAGCTCTAACACTGATGATCCACCTACAAATGTGAACTGACGTTCAAAAATAAAACATTTGAAAACGGACCATTTTCCACATTTCTGAAGCATGACGTAATGGGGGGGTGTTATCTCTTTTGTCGAAAATCAGCCGTTTTTGCTTGAACATTAAATGCCTTCAAATGGTATTTAATTAACTTTCCGGGGTGAAGAAACCCTTTTTGACAACTCAGAGTGAGTAAATTGGCCATTTTCATGCACTTTTAACCATTCCATAAATCTTGTGTTTAGGGCCCCTGGAAGCATAAAAATCACTTTAAACATGCTAATTTTAGCTCTAACACTGATGATCAACCTACAAATGTGAACTGACGTTCAAAAATAAAACATTTGAAAACGGACCATTTTCCACATTTCTGAAGCATGACGTAATGGGGGGCTGTTATTTCTTTTGTCGAAAATCAGCCGTTTTTGCTTGAACATTAAATGCCTCCAAATGGTATTTAATTAACTTCCCGGGGTGAAGAAACACTTTTTGAGAACTCAGAGTGAGTAAATTGGCCATTTTCATGCACTTTTAACCATTCCATAAATCTTGTGTTTAGGGCCCCTGGAAGCATGAAAATCACTTTAAACATGCTAATTTTAGCTCTAACACTGATGATCCACCTACAAATGTGAACTGACGTTCAAAAATAAAACATTTGAAAACGGACCATTCTCCACATTTCTGAAGCATGACGTAATGGGGGGGTGTTATCTCTTTTGTCGAAAATCAGCCGTTTTTGCTTGAACATTAAATGCCTCCAAATAGTATTTAATTAACTTCCCGAGCCCCTGGAAGCATGAAAATCACTTTAAACATGCTAATTTTAGCTCTAACACTGATGATCCACCTACAAATGTGAACTGACGTTCAAAAATAAAACATTTGAAAACGGACCATTCTCCACATTTCTGAAGCATGACGTAATGGGGGGGGTGTTATCTCTTTTGTCTAAAATCAGCCGTTTTTGCTTGAACATTAAATGCCTCCAAATGGTATTTCATTAACTTCCCGGGGTGAAGAAACCCTTTTTGACAACTCAGAGTGAGTAAATTGGCCATGTTCATGCACTTTTAACCATTCCATAAATCTTGTGTTTAGGGCCCCTGGAAGCATGAAAATCACTTTAAACATGCTCATTTTAGCTCTAACACTGATGATCCACCTACAAATGTGAACTGACGTTCAAAAATAAAACATTTGAAAACTGACCATTTTCCACATTTCTGAAGCATGACGTAATGGGGGGTGTTATCTCTTTTGTCGAAAATCAGCCGTTTTTGCTTGAACATTAAATGCCTCCAAATGGTATTTAATTAACTTCCCGGGTTGAAGAAACCCTTTTTGAGAACTCAGAGTGAGTAAATTGGCCATTTTCATGCACTTTTAACCATTCCATAAATCTTGTGTTTAGGGCCCCTGGAAGCATGAAAATCACTTTAAACATGCTAATTTTAGCTCTAAAACTGATGATCAACCTACAAATGTGAACTTACGTTCAAAAATAAAACATTTGAAAACGGACTATTTTCCACATTTATGAAGCATGACGTAATGGGGAGGTGTTATCTCTTTTGTCAAAAATCAGCCGTTTTTACTTGAACATTAAATGCCTCCAAATGGTATTTAATTCACTTCCCGAGCCCCTGGAAGCATGAAAATCACTTTAAACATGCTAATTTTAGCTCTAACACTGATGATCCACCTACAAATGTGAACTGACGTTCAAAAATAAAACATTTGAAAACGGACCATTTTCCACATTTCTGAAGTATGACGTAATGGGGGGGTGTTATCTCTTTTGTCAAAAATCAGCCGTTTTTGCTTGAACATTAAATGCCTCCAAATGGTATTTAATTAACTTTCCGGGGTGAAGAAACCCTTTTTGAGGACTCAGAGTGAGTAAATTGGCCATTTTCATGCACTTTTAACCATTCCATAAATCTTGTGTTTAGGGCCCCTGGAAGCATGAAAATCACTTTAAACATGCTAATTTTAGCTCTAACACTGATGATCCACCTACAAATGTGAACTGACGTTCAAAAATAAAACATTTGAAAACGGACCATTTTCTACATTTCTGAAGCATGACGTAATGGGGGGGTGTTATCTCTTTTGTCTAAAATCAGCCGTTTTTGATTGAACATTAAATGCCTCCAAATGGTATTTCATTAACTTCCCGGGGTGAAGAAACCCTTTTTGAGAACTCAGAGTGAGTAAATTGGCCATGTTCATGCACTTTTAACCATTCCATAAATCTTGTGTTTAGGGCCCCTGGAAGCATGAAAATCACTTTAAACATGCTAATTTTAGCTCTAACACTGATGATCCACCTACAAATGTGAACTGACGTTCAAAAATAAAACATTTGAAAACGGACCATTCTCCACATTTCTGAAGCATGACGTAATGGGGGGGTGTTATCTCTTTTGTCGAAAATCAGCCGTTTTTGCTTGAACATTAAATGCCTCCAAATAGTATTTAATTCACTTCCCGAGCCCCTGGAAGCATGAAAATCACTTTAAACATGCTAATTTTAGCTCTAACACTGATGATCCACCTACAAATGTGAACTGACGTTCAAAAATAAAACATTTGAAAACTGACCATTTTCCACATTTCTGAAGCATGACGTAATGGGGGGGGTGTTATCTCTTTTGTCTAAAATCAGCCGTTTTTGCTTGAACATTAAATGCCTCCAAATGGTATTTCATTAACTTCCCGGGGTGAAGAAACCCTTTTTGACAACTCAGAGTGAGTAAATTGGCCATGTTCATGCACTTTTAACCATTCCCTAAATCTTGTGTTTAGGGCCCCTGGAAGCATGAAAATCACTTTAAACATGCTCATTTTAGCTCTAACACTGATGATCCACCTACAAATGTGAACTGACGTTCAAAAATAAAACATTTGAAAACTGACCATTTTCCACATTTCTGAAGCATGACGTAATGGGGGGTGTTATCTCTTTTGTCGAAAATCAGCCGTTTTTGCTTGAACATTAAATGCCTCCAAATGGTATTTAATTAACTTCCCGGGTTGAAGAAACCCTTTTTGAGAACTCAGAGTGAGTAAATTGGCCATTTTCATGCACTTTTAACCATTCCATAAATCTTGTGTTTAGGGCCCCTGGAAGCATGAAAATCACTTTAAACATGCTAATTTTAGCTCTAAAACTGATGATCAACCTACAAATGTGAACTTACGTTCAAAAATAAAACATTTGAAAACGGACCATTTTCCACATTTCTGAAGCATGACGTAATGGGGAGGTGTTATCTCTTTTGTCAAAAATCAGCCGTTTTTACTTGAACATTAAATGCCTCCAAATGGTATTTAATTCACTTCCCGAGCCCCTGGAAGCATGAAAATCACTTTAAACATGCTAATTTTAGCTCTAACACTGATGATCCACCTACAAATGTGAACTGACGTTCAAAAATAAAACATTTGAAAATGGACCATTTTCCACATTTCTGAAGCATGACGTAATGGGGGGGTGTTATCTCTTTTGTCGAAAATCAGCCGTTTTTGCTTGAACATTAAATGCCTCCAAATGGTATTTAATTAACTTCCCGGGTTGAAGAAACCCTTTTTGAGAACTCAGAGTGAGTAAATTGGCCATTTTCATGCACTTTTAACCATTCCATAAATCTTGTGTTTAGGGCCCCTGGAAGCATGAAAATCACTTTAAACATGCTAATTTTAGCTCTAAAACTGATGATCAACCTACAAATGTGAACTTACGTTCAAAAATAAAACATTTGAAAACGGACCATTTTCCACATTTCTGAAGCATGACGTAATGCGGAGGTGTTATCTCTTTTGTCAAAAATCAGCCGTTTTTACATGAACATTAAATGCCTCCAAATGGTATTTAATTCACTTCCCGAGCCCCTGGAAGCATGAAAATCACTTTAAACATGCTAATTTTAGCTCTAACACTGATGATCCACCTACAAATGTGAACTGACGTTCAAAAATAAAACATTTGAAAACGGACCATTTTCCACATTTCTGAAGCATGACGTAATGGGGGGGTGTTATCTCTTTTGTCGAAAATCAGCCGTTTTTGCTTGAACATTAAATGCCTCCAAATGGTATTTAATTAACTTCCCGGGTTGAAGAAACCCTTTTTGAGAACTCAGAGTGAGTAAATTGGCCATTTTCATGCACTTTTAACCATTCCATAAATCTTGTGTTTAGGGCCCCTGGAAGCATGAAAATCACTTTAAACATGCTAATTTTAGCTCTAAAACTGATGATCAACCTACAAATGTGAACTTACGTTCAAAAATAAAACATTTGAAAACGGACCATTTTCCACATTTCTGAAGCATGACGTAATGGGGGGGTGTTATCTCTTTTGTCGAAAATCAGCCGTTTTTGCTTGAACATTAATTGCCTCCAAATGGTATTTAATTAACTTCCCGGGTTGAAGAAACCCTTTTTGAGAACTCAGAGTGAGTAAATTGGCCATTTTCATGCACTTTTAACCATTCCATAAATCTTGTGTTTAGGGCCCCTGGAAGCATGAAAATCACTTTAAACATGCTAATTTTAGCTCTAAAACTGATGATCCACCTGCAAATGTGAACTGACGTTCAAAAATAAAACATTTCAAAACAGACCATTTTCCACATTTCTGAAGCTTGACGTAATGGGGGGGTGTTATCTCTTTTGTCGAAAATCAGCCGTTTTTGCTTGAACATTAAATGCCTCCAAATGGTATTTCATTTACTTCCCGAGCCCCTGGAAGCATGAAAATCACTTTAAACATGCTAATTTTAGCTCTAACACTGATGATCCACCTACAAATGTGAACTGACGTTCAAAAAAAAAACATTTGAAAACGGACCATTTTCCACATTTCTGAAGCATGACGTAATGGGGGGGTGTTATCTCTTTTGTCAAAAATCAGCCGTTTTTGCTTGAACATTAAATGCCTCCAAATGGTGTTTAATTCACTTCCCGAGCCCCTGGAAGCATGAAAATCACTTTAAATGTGCTAATTTTAGCTCTAACACTGATGATCCACCTACAAATGTGAACTGGCGTTCAAAAATAAAACATTTGAAAACGGACCATTTTCCACATTTCTGAAGCATGACGTAATGGGGGGGTGTTATCTCTTTTGTCGAAAATCAGCCGTTTTTGCTTGAACATTAAATGCCTCCAAATGGTATTTAATTCACTTTCCGAGCCCCTGGAAGCATGAAAATCACTTTAAACATGCTAATTTTAGCTCTAACACTGATGATCCACCTACAAATGTGAACTGACGTTCAAAAATAAAACATTTGAAAACGGACCATTTTCCACATTTCTGAAGCATGACGTAATGGGGGGGTGTTATCTCTTTTGTCAAAAATCAGCCGTTTTTGCTTGAACATTAAATGCCTCCAAATGGTATTTAATTCACTTCCCGAGCCCCTGGAAGCATGAAAATCACTTTAAACATGCTAATTTTAGCTCTAACACTGATGATCCACCTACAAATGTGAACTGATGTTCAAAAATAAAACATTTGAAAATGGACCATTTTCCACATTTCTGAAGCATGACGTAATGGGGGGTGTTATCTCTTTTGTCGAAAATCAGCCGTTTTTGCTTGAACATTAAATGCCTCCAAATGGTATTTAATTAAATTCCCGGGGTGAAGAAACCCTTTTTGAGAACTCAGAGTGAGTAAATTGGCCATTTTCATGCACTTTTAACCATTCCATAAATCTTGTGTTTAGGGCCCCTGGAAGCATGAAAATCACTTTAAACATGCTAATTTTAGCTCTAACACTGATGATCCACCTACAAATGTGAACTGACGTTCAAAAATAAAACATTTGAAAACGGACCATTTTCCACATTTCTGAAGCATGACGTAATGGGGGTGTTTTCTCTTTTGTCAAAAAATCAGCCGTTTTTGCTTGAACATTAAATGCCTCCAAATAGTATTTAATTAACTTCCCGAGCCCCTGGAAGCATGAAAATCACTTTAAACATGCTAATTTTAGCTCTAACACTGATGATCCACCTACAAATGTGAACTGACGTTCAAAAATAAAACATTTGAAAACGGACCATTTTCCACATTTCTGAAGCATGACGTAATGGGGGGGTGTTATTTCTTTTGTCGAAAATCAGCCGTTTTTGCTTGAACATTAAATGCCTCCAAATGGTATTTCATTAACTTCCCGGGGTGAAGAAACCCTTTTTGACAACTCAGAGTGAGTAAATTGGCCATGTTCATGCACTTTTAACCATTCCATAAATCTTGTGTTTAGGGCCCCTGGAAGCATGAAAATCACTTTAAACATGCTAATTTTAGCTCTAACACTGATGATCCACCTACAAATGTGAACTGACGTTCAAAAATAAAACATTTGAAAACTGACCATTTTCCACATTTCTGAAGCATGACGTAATGGGGGGTGTTATCTCTTTTGTCGAAAATCAGCCGTTTTTGCTTGAACATTAAATGCCTCCAAATGGTATTTAATTAACTTCCCGGGTTGAAGAAACCCTTTTTGAGAACTCAGAGTGAGTAAATTGGCCATTTTCATGCACTTTTAACCATTCCATAAATCTTGTGTTTAGGGCCCCTGGAAGCATGAAAATCACTTTAAACATGCTAATTTTAGCTCTAAAACTGATGATCAACCTACAAATGTGAACTTACGTTCAAAAATAAAACATTTGAAAACGGACCATTTTCCACATTTCTGAAGCATGACGTAATGGGGAGGTGTTATCTCTTTTGTCAAAAATCAGCCGTTTTTACTTGAACATTAAATGCCTCCAAATGGTATTTAATTCACTTCCCGAGCCCCTGGAAGCATGAAAATCACTTTAAACATGCTAATTTTAGCTCTAACACTGATGATCCACCTACAAATGTGAACTGACGTTCAAAAATAAAACATTTGAAAACGGACCATTTTCCACATTTCTGAAGTATGACGTAATGGGGGGGTGTTATCTCTTTTGTCGAAAATCAGCCGTTTTTGCTTGAACATTAAATGCCTCCAAATGGTATTTAATTAACTTTCCGGGGTGAAGAAACCCTTTTTGAGGACTCAGAGTGAGTAAATTGGCCATTTTCATGCACTTTTAACCATTCCATAAATCTTGTGTTTAGGGCCCCTGGAAGCATGAAAATCACTTTAAACATGCTAATTTTAGCTCTAACACTGATGATCCACCTACAAATGTGAACTGACGTTCAAAAATAAAACATTTGAAAACGGACCATTTTCTACATTTCTGAAGCATGACGTAATGGGGGGGTGTTATCTCTTTTGTCTAAAATCAGCCGTTTTTGATTGAACATTAAATGCCTCCAAATGGTATTTCATTAACTTCCCGGGGTGAAGAAACCCTTTTTGAGAACTCAGAGTGAGTAAATTGGCCATGTTCATGCACTTTTAACCATTCCATAAATCTTGTGTTTAGGGCCCCTGGAAGCATGAAAATCACTTTAAACATGCTAATTTTAGCTCTAACACTGATGATCCACCTACAAATGTGAACTGACGTTCAAAAATAAAACATTTGAAAACGGACCATTCTCCACATTTCTGAAGCATGACGTAATGGGGGGGTGTTATCTCTTTTGTCGAAAATCAGCCGTTTTTGCTTGAACATTAAATGCCTCCAAATAGTATTTAATTCACTTCCCGAGCCCCTGGAAGCATGAAAATCACTTTAAACATGCTAATTTTAGCTCTAACACTGATGATCCACCTACAAATGTGAACTGACGTTCAAAAATAAAACATTTGAAAACTGACCATTTTCCACATTTCTGAAGCATGACGTAATGGGGGGGGTGTTATCTCTTTTGTCTAAAATCAGCCGTTTTTGCTTGAACATTAAATGCCTCCAAATGGTATTTCATTAACTTCCCGGGGTGAAGAAACCCTTTTTGACAACTCAGAGTGAGTAAATTGGCCATGTTCATGCACTTTTAACCATTCCCTAAATCTTGTGTTTAGGGCCCCTGGAAGCATGAAAATCACTTTAAACATGCTCATTTTAGCTCTAACACTGATGATCCACCTACAAATGTGAACTGACGTTCAAAAATAAAACATTTGAAAACTGACCATTTTCCACATTTCTGAAGCATGACGTAATGGGGGGTGTTATCTCTTTTGTCGAAAATCAGCCGTTTTTGCTTGAACATTAAATGCCTCCAAATGGTATTTAATTAACTTCCCGGGTTGAAGAAACCCTTTTTGAGAACTCAGAGTGAGTAAATTGGCCATTTTCATGCACTTTTAACCATTCCATAAATCTTGTGTTTAGGGCCCCTGGAAGCATGAAAATCACTTTAAACATGCTAATTTTAGCTCTAAAACTGATGATCAACCTACAAATGTGAACTTACGTTCAAAAATAAAACATTTGAAAACGGACCATTTTCCACATTTCTGAAGCATGACGTAATGGGGAGGTGTTATCTCTTTTGTCAAAAATCAGCCGTTTTTACTTGAACATTAAATGTCTCCAAATGGTATTTAATTCACTTCCCGAGCCCCTGGAAGCATGAAAATCACTTTAAACATGCTAATTTTAGCTCTAACACTGATGATCCACCTACAAATGTGAACTGACGTTCAAAAATAAAACATTTGAAAATGGACCATTTTCCACATTTCTGAAGCATGACGTAATGGGGGGGTGTTATCTCTTTTGTCGAAAATCAGCCGTTTTTGCTTGAACATTAAATGCCTCCAAATGGTATTTAATTAACTTCCCGGGTTGAAGAAACCCTTTTTGAGAACTCAGAGTGAGTAAATTGGCCATTTTCATGCACTTTTAACCATTCCATAAATCTTGTGTTTAGGGCCCCTGGAAGCATGAAAATCACTTTAAACATGCTAATTTTAGCTCTAAAACTGATAATCAACCTACAAATGTGAACTTACGTTCAAAAATAAAACATTTGAAAACGGACCATTTTCCACATTTCTGAAGCATGACGTAATGCGGAGGTGTTATCTCTTTTGTCAAAAATCAGCCGTTTTTACTTGAACATTAAATGCCTCCAAATGGTATTTAATTCACTTCCCGAGCCCCTGGAAGCATGAAAATCACTTTAAACATGCTAATTTTAGCTCTAACACTGATGATCCACCTACAAATGTGAACTGACGTTCAAAAATAAAACATTTGAAAACGGACCATTTTCCACATTTCTGAAGCATGACGTAATGGGGGGGTGTTATCTCTTTTGTCGAAAATCAGCCGTTTTTGCTTGAACATTAAATGCCTCCAAATGGTATTTAATTAACTTCCCGGGTTGAAGAAACCCTTTTTGAGAACTCAGAGTGAGTAAATTGGCCATTTTCATGCACTTTTAACCATTCCATAAATCTTGTGTTTAGGGCCCCTGGAAGCATGAAAATCACTTTAAACATGCTAATTTTAGCTCTAAAACTGATGATCAACCTACAAATGTGAACTTACGTTCAAAAATAAAACATTTGAAAACGGACCATTTTCCACATTTCTGAAGCATGACGTAATGGGGGGGTGTTATCTCTTTTGTCGAAAATCAGCCGTTTTTGCTTGAACATTAATTGCCTCCAAATGGTATTTAATTAACTTCCCGGGTTGAAGAAACCCTTTTTGAGAACTCAGAGTGAGTAAATTGGCCATTTTCATGCACTTTTAACCATTCCATAAATCTTGTGTTTAGGGCCCCTGGAAGCATGAAAATCACTTTAAACATGCTAATTTTAGCTCTAACACTGATGATCCACCTACAAATGTGAACTGACGTTCAAAAATAAAATATTTGAAAACGGACCATTCTCCACATTTCTGAAGCATGACGTAATGGGGGGGTGTTATCTCTTTTGTCGAAAATCAGCCGTTTTTGCTTGAACATTCAATGCCTCCAAATAGTATTTAATTCACTTCCCGAGCCCCTGGAAGCATGAAAATCACTTTAAACATGCTAATTTTAGCTCTAACACTGATGATCCACCTACAAATGTGAACTGACGTTCAAAAATAAAACATTTGAAAACGGACCATTTTCCACATTTCTGAAGTATGACGTAATGGGGGGGTGTTATCTCTTTTGTCGAAAATCAGCCGTTTTTGCTTGAACATTAAATGCCTCCAAATGGTATTTAATTAACTTTCCGGGGTGAAGAAACCCTTTTTGAGGACTCAGAGTGAGTAAATTGGCCATTTTCATGCACTTTTAACCATTCCATAAATCTTGTGTTTAGGGCCCCTGGAAGCATGAAAATCACTTTAAACATGCTAATTTTAGCTCTAACACTGATGATCCACCTACAAATGTGAACTGACGTTCAAAAATAAAACATTTGAAAACGGACCATTCTCCACATTTCTGAAGCATGACGTAATGGGGGGGTGTTATCTCTTTTGTCGAAAATCAGCCGTTTTTGCTTGAACATTAAATGCCTCCAAATAGTATTTAATTCACTTCCCGAGCCCCTGGAAGCATGAAAATCACTTTAAACATGCTAATTTTAGCTCTAACACTGATGATCCACCTACAAATGTGAACTGACGTTCAAAAAAAAAACATTTGAAAACGGACCATTTTCCACATTTCTGAAGCATGACGTAATGGGGGGTGTTATCTCTTTTGTCGAAAATCAGCAGTTTTTGTTTCAACATTAAATGCCTCCAAATGGTATTTAATTAACTTCCCGGGGTGAAGAAACCCTTTTTGAGAACTCAGAGTGAGTAAATTGGCCATTTTCATGCACTTTTAACCATTCCATAAATCTTGTGTTTAGGGCCCCTGGAAGCATGACAAACACTTTAAACATGCTAATTTTAGCTCAAACACTGATGATCAACCTACAAATGTGAACTGACGTTCAAAAATAAAACATTTGAAAACGGACCATTTTCCACATTTCTGAAGCATGACGTAATGGGGAGGTGTTATCTCTTTTGTCAAAAATCAGCCGTTTTTACTTGAACATTAAATGCCTCCAAATGGTATTTAATTCACTTCCCGAGCCCCTGGAAGCATGAAAATCACTTTAAACATGCTAATTTTAGCTCTAAAACTGATGATCCACCTGCAAATGTGAACTGACGTTCAAAAATAAAACATTTAAAAACGGACCATTTTCCACATTTCTGAAGCATGACGTAATGGGGGGGTGTTATCTCTTTTGTCGAAAATCAGCCGTTTTTGCTTGAACATTAAATGCCTCCAAATGGTATTTAATTCACTTCCCGAGCCCCTGGAAGCATGAAAATCACTTTAAACATGCTAATTTTAGCTCTAACACTGATGATCCACCTACAAATGTGAACTGACGTTCAAAAATAAAACATTTGAAAACGGAACATTTTCCACATTTCTGAAGCATGACGTAATGGGGGGTGTTATCTCTTTTGTCTAAAATCAGCCGTTTTTGCTTGAACATTAAATGCCTCCAAATGTTATTTCATTAACTTCCCGGGGTGAAGAAACCCTTTTTGAGAACTCAGAGTGAGTAAATTGGCCATTTTCATGCACTTTTAACCATTCCATAAATCTTGTGTTTAGGGCCCCTGGAAGCATGAAAATCACTTTAAACATGCTAATTTTAGCTCTAACACTGATGATCCACCTACAAATGTGAACTGACGTTCAAAAATAAAACATTTGAAAACGGACCATTCTCCACATTTCTGAAGCATGACGTAATGGGGGGGTGTTATCTCTTTTGTCGAAAATCAGCTGTTTTTGCTTGAACATTAAATGCCTCCAAATAGTATTTAATTCACTTCCCGAGCCCCTGGAAGCATGAAAATCACTTTAAACATGCTAATTTTAGCTCTAACACTGATGATCCACCTACAAATGTGAACTGACGTTCAAAAATAAAACATTTGAAAACGGACCATTTTCCACATTTCTGAAGCATGATGTAATGGGGGGTGTTATCTCTTTTGTCGAAAATCAGCAGTTTTTGCTTCAACATTAAATGCCTCCAAATGGTATTTAATTAACTTCCCGGGGTGAAGAAACCCTTTTTGAGAACTCAGAGTGAGTAAATTGGCCATTTTCATGCACTTTTAACCATTCCATAAATCTTGTGTTTAGGGCCCCTGGAAGCATGACAAACACTGTAAACATGCTAATTTTAGCTCTAACACTGATGATCAACCTCCAAATGTGAACTGACGTTCAAAAATAAAACATTTGAAAACGGACCATTTTCCACATTTCTGAAGCATGACGTAATGGGGAGGTGTTATCTCTTTTGTCAAAAATCAGCTGTTTTTACTTGAACATTAAATGCCTCCAAATGGTATTTACTTCACTTCCCGAGCCCCTGGAAGCATGAAAATCACTTTAAACATGCTAATTTTAGCTCTAACACTGATGATCCACCTACAAATGTGAACTGACGTTCAAAAATAAAACATTTGAAAACGGACCATTTTCCACATTTCTGAAGCATGACGTAATGGGGGGGTGTTATCTCTTTTGTCGAAAATCAGCCGTTTTTGCTTGAACATTAAATGCCTCCAAATGGTATTTAATTAACTTCCCGGGTTGAAGAAACCCTTTTTGAGAACTCAGAGTGAGTAAATTGGCCATTTTCATGCACTTTTAACCATTCCATAAATCTTGTGTTTAGGGCCCCTGGAAGCATGAAAATCACTTTAAACATGCTAATTTTAGCTCTAAAACTGATGATCCACCTGCAAATGTGAACTGACGTTCAAAAATAAAACATTTCAAAACAGACCATTTTCCACATTTCTGAAGCTTGACGTGATGGGGGGGGGGTGTTATCTCTTTTGTCAAAAATCAGCCGTTTTTGCTTGAACATTAAATGCCTCCAAATGGTATTTAATTCACTTCCCGAGCCCCTGGAAGCATGAAAATCACTTTAAATGTGCTAATTTTAGCTCTAACACTGATGATCCACCTACAAATGTGAACTGACGTTCAAAAATAAAACATTTGAAAACGGACCATTTTCCACATTTCTGAAGCATGACGTAATGGGGGGGTGTTATCTCTTTTGTCGAACATCAGCCGTTTTTGCTTGAACATTAAATGCCTCCAAATGGTATTTAATTCACTTCCCGAGCCCCTGGAAGCATGAAAATCACTTTAAACATGCTAATTTTAGCTCTAACACTGATGATCCACCTGCAAATGTGAACTGATGTTCAAAAATAAAACATTTGAAAATGGACCATTTTCCACATTTCTGAAGCATGACGTAATGGGGGGGTGTTATCTCTTTTGTCGAAAATCAGCCGTTTTTGCTTGAACATTAAATGCCTCCAAATGGTATTTAATTAAATTCCCGGGGTGAAGAAACCCTTTTTGAGAACTCAGAGTGAGTAAATTGGCCATTTTCATGCACTTTTAACCATTCCATAAATCTTGTGTTTAGGGCCCCTGGAAGCATGAAAATCACTTTAAACATGCTAATTTTAGCTCTAACACTGATGATCCACCTACAAATGTGAACTGACGTTCAAAAATAAAACATTTGAAAACGGACCATTTTCCACATTTCTGAAGCATGACGTAATGGGGGTGTTATCTCTTTTGTCAAAAATCAGCCGTTTTTGCTTGAACATTAAATGCCTCCAAATAGTATTTAATTCACTTCCCGAGCCCCTGGAAGCATGAAAATCACTTTAAACATGCTAATTTTAGCTCTAACACTGATGATCCACCTACAAATGTGAACTGACGTTCAAAAATAAAACATTTGAAAACGGACCATTTTCCACATTTCTGAAGCATGACGTAATGGGGGGGTGTTATCTCTTTTGTCGAAAATCAGCCGTTTTTGCTTGAACATTAAATGCCTCCAAATGGTATTTAATTCACTTCCCGAGCCCCTGGAAGCATGAAAATCACTTTAAACATGCTAATTTTAGCTCTAACACTGATGATCCACCTACAAATGTGAACTGACGTTCAAAAATAAAACATTTGAAAACGGACCATTTTCCACATTTCTGAAGCATGACGTAATGGGGGGGTGTTATCTCTTTTGTCGAAAATCAGCCGTTTTTGCTTGAACATTAAATGCCTCCAAATGGTATTTAATTAACTTCCCGGGTTGAAGAAACCCTTTTTGAGAACTCAGAGTGAGTAAATTGGCCATTTTCATGCACTTTTAACCATTCCATAAATCTTGTGTTTAGGGCCCCTGAAAGCATGAAAATCACTTTAAACATGCTAATTTTAGCTCTAAAACTGATGATCCACCTGCAAATGTGAACTGACGTTCAAAAATAAAACATTTCAAAACAGACCATTTTCCACATTTCTGAAGCTTGACGTGATGGGGGGGGTGTTATCTCTTTTGTCAAAAATCAGCCGTTTTTGCTTGAACATTAAATGCCTCCAAATGGTATTTAATTCACTTCCCGAGCCCCTGGAAGCATGAAAATCACTTTAAATGTGCTAATTTTAGCTCTAACACTGATGATCCACCTACAAATGTGAACTGACGTTCAAAAATAAAACATTTGAAAACGGACCATTTTCCACATTTCTGAAGCAGGACGTAATGGGGGGGTGTTATCTCTTTTGTCGAACATCAGCCGTTTTTGCTTGAACATTAAATGCCTCCAAATGGTATTTAATTCACTTCCCGAGCCCCTGGAAGCATGAAAATCACTTTAAACATGCTAATTTTAGCTCTAACACTGATGATCCACCTACAAATGTGAACTGACGTTCAAAAATAAAACATTTGAAAACGGACCATTTTCCACATTTCTGAAGCATGACGTAATGGGGGGGTGTTATCTCTTTTGTCGAAAATCAGCCGTTTTTGCTTGAACATTAAATGCCTCCAAATGGTATTTAATTCACTTCCCGAGCCCCTGGAAGCATGAAAATCACTTTAAACATGCTAATTTTAGCTCTAACACTGATGATCCACCTACAAATGTGAACTGATGTTCAAAAATAAAACATTTGAAAATGGACCATTTTCCACATTTCTGAAGCATGACGTAATGGGGGGGTGTTATCTCTTTTGTCGAAAATCAGCCGTTTTTGCTTGAACATTAAATGCCTCCAAATGGTATTTAATTAAATTCCCGGGGTGAAGAAACCCTTTTTGAGAACTCAGAGTGAGTAAATTGGCCATTTTCATGCACTTTTAACCATTCCATAAATCTTGTGTTTAGGGCCCCTGGAAGCATGAAAATCACTTTAAACATGCTAATTTTAGCTCTAACACTGATGATCCACCTACAAATGTGAACTGACGTTCAAAAATAAAACATTTGAAAACGGACCATTTTCCACATTTCTGAAGCATGACGTAATGGGGGTGTTATCTCTTTTGTCAAAAATCAGCCGTTTTTGCTTGAACATTAAATGCCTCCAAATAGTATTTAATTCACTTCCCGAGCCCCTGGAAGCATGAAAATCACTTTAAACATGCTAATTTTAGCTCTAACACTGATGATCCACCTACAAATGTGAACTGACGTTCAAAAATAAAACATTTGAAAACGGACCATTTTCCACATTTCTGAAGCATGACGTAATGGGGGGGTGTTATCTCTTTTGTCGAAAATCAGCCGTTTTTGCTTGAACATTAAATGCCTTCAAATGGTATTTAATTAACTTTCCGGGGTGAAGAAACCCTTTTTGACAACTCAGAGTGAGTAAATTGGCCATTTTCATGCACTTTTAACCATTCCATAAATCTTGTGTTTAGGGCCCCTGGAAGCATGAAAATCACTTTAAACATGCTAATTTTAGCTCTAACACTGATGATCCACCTACAAATGTGAACTGACGTTCAAAAATAAAACATTTGAAACCGGACCATTTTCCACATTTCTGAAGCATGACGTAATGGGGGGGTGTTATCTCTTTTGTCGAAAATCAGCCGTTTTTGCTTGAACATTAAATGCCTCCAAATGGTATTTAATTAAATTCCCGGGGTGAAGAAACCCTTTTTGAGAACTCAGAGTGAGTAAATTGGCCATTTTCATGCACTTTTAACCATTCCATAAATCTTGTGTTTAGGGCCCCTGGAAGCATGAAAATCACTTTAAACATGCTAATTTTAGCTCTAACACTGATGATCCACCTACAAATGTGAACTGACGTTCAAAAATAAAACATTTGAAAACGGACCATTTTCCACATTTCTGAAGCATGACGTAATGGGGGTGTTATCTCTTTTGTCAAAAATCAGCCGTTTTTGCTTGAACATTAAATGCCTCCAAATAGTATTTAATTCACTTCCCGAGCCCCTGGAAGCATGAAAATCACTTTAAACATGCTAATTTTAGCTCTAACACTGATGATCCACCTACAAATGTGAACTGACGTTCAAAAATAAAACATTTGAAAACGGACCATTTTCCACATTTCTGAAGCATGACGTAATGGGGGGGTGTTATCTCTTTTGTCGAAAATCAGCCGTTTTTGCTTGAACATTAAATGCCTCCAAATGGTATTTAATTAACTTCCCGGGTTGAAGAAACCCTTTTTGAGAACTCAGAGTGAGTAAATTGGCCATTTTCATGCACTTTTAACCATTCCATAAATCTTGTGTTTAGGGCCCCTGGAAGCATGAAAATCACTTTAAACATGCAAATTTTAGCTCTAAAACTGATGATCAACCTACAAATGTGAACTTACGTTCAAAAATAAAACATTTGAAAACGGACCATTTTCCACATTTCTGAAGCATGACGTAATGGGGAGGTGTTATCTCTTTTGTCAAAAATCAGCCGTTTTTACTTGAACATTAAATGCCTCCAAATGGTATTTAATTCACTTCCCGAGCCCCTGGAAGCATGAAAATCACTTTAAACATGCTAATTTTAGCTCTAACACTGATGATCCACCTACAAATGTGAACTGACGTTCAAAAATAAAACATTTGAAAACGGACCATTTTCCACATTTCTGAAGCATGACGTAATGGGGGGGTGTTATCTCTTTTGTCGAAAATCAGCCGTTTTTGCTTGAACATTAAATGCCACCAAATGGTATTTAATTAACTTCCCGGGTTGAAGAAACCCTTTTTGAGAACTCAGAGTGAGTAAATTGGCCATTTTCATGCACTTTTAACCATTCCATAAATCTTGTGTTTAGGGCCCCTGGAAGCATGGAAATCACTTTAAACATGCTAATTTTAGCTCTAAAACTGATGATCAACCTACAAATGTGAACTTACGTTCAAAAATAAAACATTTGAAAACGGACCATTTTCCACATTTCTGAAGCATGACGTAATGGGGAGGTGTTATCTCTTTTGTCAAAAATCAGCCGTTTTTACTTGAACATTAAATGCCTCCAAATGGTATTTAATTCACTTCCCGAGCCCCTGGAAGCATGAAAATCACTTTAAACATGCTAATTTTAGCTCTAACACTGATGATCCACCTACAAATGTGAACTGACGTTCAAAAATAAAACATTTGAAAACGGACCATTTTCCACATTTCTGAAGCATGACGTAATGGGGGGGTGTTATCTCTTTTGTCGAAAATCAGCCGTTTTTGCTTGAACATTAAATGCCTCCAAATGGTATTTAATTAACTTCCCGGGTTGAAGAAACCCTTTTTGAGAACTCAGAGTGAGTAAATTGGCCATTTTCATGCACTTTTAACCATTCCATAAATCTTGTGTTTAGGGCCCCTGGAAGCATGAAAATCACTTTAAACATGCTAATTTTAGCTCTAAAACTGATGATCAACCTACAAATGTGAACTTACGTTCAAAAATAAAACATTTGAAAACGGACCTTTTTCCACATTTCTGAAGCATGACGTAATGGGGGGGTGTTATCTCTTTTGTCGAAAATCAGCCGTTTTTGCTTGAACATTAAATGCCTCCAAATGGTATTTAATTAACTTCCCGGGTTGAAGAAACCCTTTTTGAGAACTCAGAGTGAGTAAATTGGCCATTTTCATGCACTTTTAACCTTTCCATAAATCTTGTGTTTAGGGCCCCTGGAAGCATGAAAATCACTTTAAACATGCTAATTTTAGCTCTAACACTGATGATCCACCTACAAATGTGAACTGACGTTCAAAAATAAAACATTTGAAAACGGACCATTCTCCACATTTCTGAAGCATGACGTAATGGGGGGGTGTTATCTCTTTTGTCGAAAATCAGCCTTTTTTGCTTGAACATTAAATGCCTCCAAATAGTATTTAATTCACTTCCCGAGCCCCTGGAAGCATGAAAATCACTTTAAACATGCTAATTTTAGCTCTAAAACTGATGATCCACCTGCAAATGTGAACTGACGTTCAAAAATAAAACATTTGAAAACAGACCATTTTCCACATTTCTGAAGCTTGACGTAATGGGGGGGGTGTTATCTCTTTTGTCGAAAATCAGCCGTTTTTGCTTGAACATTAAATGCCTCCAAATGGTATATATTCACTTCCTGAGCCCCTGGAAGCATGAAAATCACTTTAAACATGCTAATTTTAGCTATAACACTGATGATCCACCTACAAATGTGAACTGACGTTCAAAAATAAAACATTTGAAAACGGACCATTTTCCACATTAATGAAGTATGACGTAATGGGGGGTGTTATCTCTTTTGTCGAAAATCAGCCGTTTTTGCTTGAACATTAAATGCCTCCAAATGGTATTTAATTGACTTTCCGGGGTTAAGAAACCCTTTTTGAGAACTCAGAGTGAGTAAATTGGCCATTTTCATGCACTTTTAACCATTCCATAAATCTTGTGTTTAGGGCCCCTGGAAGCATGAAAATCACTTTAAACATGCTAATTTTAGCTCTAACACTGATGATCCACCTACAAATGTGAACTGACGTTCAAAAATAAAACATTTGAAAACGGACCATTTTCCACATTTCTGAAGCATGACGTAATGGGGGGGTGTTATCTCTTTTGTCTAAAATCAGCCGTTTTTGATTGAACATTAAATGCCTCCAAATGGTATTTCATTAACTTCCCGGGGTGAAGAAACCCTTTTTGAGAACTTAGAGTGAGTAAATTGGCCATGTTCATCTACTTTTAACCATTCCATAAATCTTGTGTTTAGGGACCCTGGAAGCATGAAAATCACTTTAAACATGCTAATTTTAGCTCTAACACTGATGATCCACCTACAAATGTGAACTGACGTTCAAAAATAAAACATTTGAAAACGGACCATTCTCCACATTTCTGAAGCATGACGTAATGGGGGGGTGTTATCTCTTTTGTCGAAAATCAGCCGTTTTTGCTTGAACTTTAAATGCCTCCAAATAGTATTTAATTCACTTCCCGAGCCCCTGGAAGCATGAAAATCACTTTAAACATGCTAATTTTAGCTCTTACACTGATGATCCACCTACAAATGTGAACTGACGTTCAAAAATAAAACATTTGAAAACGGACCATTTTCCACATTTCTGAAGCATGACGTAATGGGGGGTGTTATCTCTTTTGTCGAAAATCAGCCGTTTTTGCTTCAACATTAAATGCCTCCAAATGGTATTTAATTAACTTCCCGGGGTGAAGAAACCCTTTTTGAGAACTCAGAGTGAGTAAATTGGCCATTTTCATGCACTTTTAACCATTCCATAAATCTGGTGTTTAGGGCCCCTGGAAGCATGACAAACACTTTAAACATGCTAATTTTAGCTCTAACACTGATGATCAACCTACAAATGTGAACTGACGTTCAAAAATAAAACATTTGAAAACGGACCATTTTCCACATTTCTGAAGCATGACGTAATGGGGGGGTGTTATCTCTTTTGTAGAAAATCAGCTGTTTTTGCTTGAACATTAAATGCCTCCAAATGGTATTTAATTAACTTCCCGGGTTGAAGAAACCCTTTTTGAGAACTCAGAGTGAGTAAATTGGCCATTTTCATGCACTTTTAACCATTCCATAAATCTTGTGTTTAGGGCCCCTGGAAGCATGAAAATCACTTTAAACATGCTAATTTTAGCTCTAAAACTGATGATCCACCTGCAAATGTGAACTGACGTTCAAAAATAAAACATTTGAAAACAGACCATTTTCCACATTTCTGAAGCTTGACGTAATGGGGGGGGGGGGGGGTGTTATCTCTTTTGTCGAAAGTCAGCCGTTTTTGCTTGAACATTAAATGCCTCCAAATGGTATTTAATTCACTTCCCGAGCCCCTGGAAGCATGAAAATCACTTTAAACATGCTAATTTTAGCTCTAACACTGATGATCCACCTACAAATGTGAACTGACGTTCAAAAATAAAACATTTGAAAACGGACCATTTCCCACATTTCTGAAGCATGACGTAATGGGGGGGGGGGGTGTTATCTCTTTTGTCGAAAATCAGATGTTTTTGCTTGAACATTAAATGCCTCCAAATGGTATTTAATTCACTTCCCGAGCCCCTGGAAGCATGAAAATCACTTTAAATGTGCTAATTTTAGCTCTAACACTGATGATCCACCTACAAATGTGAACTGACGTTCAAAAATAAAACATTTGAAAACGGACCATTTTCCACATTTCTGAAGCATGACGTAATGGGGGGGTGTTATCTCTTTTGTCGAAAATCAGCCGTTTTTGCTTGAACATTAAATGCCTCCAAATGGTATTTAATTAACTTTCCGGGGTGAAGAAACCCTTTTTGAGAACTCAGAGTGAGTAAATTGGCCATTTTCATGCACTTTTAACAATTCCATAAATCTTGTGTTTAGGGCCCCTGGAAGCATGAAAATCACTTTAAACATGCTAATTTTAGCTCTAACACTGATGATCCACCTACAAATGTGAACTGACGTTCAAAAATAAAACATTTGAAAACGGACCATTTTCCACATTTCTGAAGCATGACGTAATGGGGGGGTGTTATCTCTTTTGTCGAAAATCAGCCGTTTTTGCTTGAACATTAAATGTCTCCAAAATGGTATTTAATTAACTTTCCGGGGTGAAGAAACCCTTTTTGAGAACTCAGAGTGAGTAAATTGGCCATTTTCATGCACTTTTAACCATTCCATAAATCTGGTGTTTAGGGCCCCTGGAAGCATGACAAACACTTTAAACATGCTAATTTTAGCTCTAACACTGATGATCAACCTACAAATGTGAACTGACGTTCAAAAATAAAACATTTGAAAACAGACCATTTTCCACATTTCTGAAGCTTGACGTAATGGGGGGGGTGTTATCTCTTTTGTCGAAAATCAGCCGTTTTTGCTTGAACATTAAATGCCTCCAAATGGTATTTAATTCACTTCCCGAGCCCCTGGAAGCATGAAAATCACTTTAAACATGCTAATTTTAGCTCTAACACTGATGATCCACCTACAAATGTGAACTGACGTTCAAAAATAAAACATTTGAAAACGGACCATTTTCCACATTTCTGAAGCATGACGTAATGGGGGGGTGTTATCTCTTTTGTCGAAAATCAGCCGTTTTTGCTTGAACATTAAATGCCTTCAAATGGTATTTAATTAACTTCCCGGGGTGAAGAAACCCTTTTTGAGAACTCAGAGTGAGTAAATTGGCCATTTTCATGCACTTTTAACCATTCCATAAATCTGGTGTTTAGGGCCCCTGGAAGCATGACAAACACTTTAAACATGCTAATTTTAGCTCTAACACTGATGATCAACCTACAAATGTGAACTGACGTTCAAAAATAAAACATTTGAAAACGGACCATTTTCCACATTTCTGAAGCATGACGTAATGGGGGGGTGTTATCTCTTTTGTAGAAAATCAGCTGTTTTTGCTTGAACATTAAATGCCTCCAAATGGTATTTAATTAACTTCCCGGGTTGAAGAAACCCTTTTTGAGAACTCAGAGTGAGTAAATTGGCCATTTTCATGCACTTTTAACCATTCCATAAATCTTGTGTTTAGGGCCCCTGGAAGCATGAAAATCACTTTAAACATGCTAATTTTAGCTCTAAAACTGATGATCCACCTGCAAATGTGAACTGACGTTCAAAAATAAAACATTTGAAAACAGACCATTTTCCACATTTCTGAAGCTTGACGTAATGGGGGGGGGGGGGGTGTTATCTCTTTTGTCGAAAGTCAGCCGTTTTTGCTTGAACATTAAATGCCTCCAAATGGTATTTAATTCACTTCCCGAGCCCCTGGAAGCATGAAAATCACTTTAAACATGCTAATTTTAGCTCTAACACTGATGATCCACCTACAAATGTGAACTGACGTTCAAAAATAAAACATTTGAAAACGGACCATTTCCCACATTTCTGAAGCATGACGTAATGGGGGGGGGGGTGTTATCTCTTTTGTCGAAAATCAGATGTTTTTGCTTGAACATTAAATGCCTTCAAATGGTATTTAATTAACTTTCCGGGGTGAAGAAACCCTTTTTGAGAACTCAGAGTGAGTAAATTGGCCATTTTCATGCACTTTTAACAATTCCATAAATCTTGTGTTTAGGGCCCCTGGAAGCATGAAAATCACTTTAAACATGCTAATTTTAGCTCTAACACTGATGATCCACCTACAAATGTGAACTGACGTTCAAAAATAAAACATTTGAAAACGGACCATTTTCCACATTTCTGAAGCATGACGTAATGGGGGGTGTTATCTCTTTTGTCGAAAATCAGCCGTTTTTGCTTGAACATTAAATGTCTCCAAAATTGTATTTAATTAACTTTCCGGGGTGAAGAAACCCTTTTTGAGAACTCAGAGTGAGTAAATTGGCCATTTTCATGCACTTTTAACCATTCCATAAATCTGGTGTTTAGGGCCCCTGGAAGCATGACAAACACTTTAAACATGCTAATTTTAGCTCTAACACTGATGATCAACCTACAAATGTGAACTGACGTTCAAAAATAAAACATTTGAAAACAGACCATTTTCCACATTTCTGAAGCTTGACGTAATGGGGGGGGTGTTATCTCTTTTGTCGAAAATCAGCCGTTTTTGCTTGAACATTAAATGCCTCCAAATGGTATTTAATTCACTTCCCGAGCCCCTGGAAGCATGAAAATCACTTTAAACATGCTAATTTTAGCTCTAACACTGATGATCCACCTACAAATGTGAACTGACGTTCAAAAATAAAACATTTGAAAACGGACCATTTTCCACATTTCTGAAGCATGACGTAATGGGGGGGTGTTATCTCTTTTGTCGAAAATCAGCCGTTTTTGCTTGAACATTAAATGCCTTCAAATGGTATTTAATTAACTTTCCGGGGTGAAGAAACCCTTTTTGACAACTCAGAGTGAGTAAATTGGCCATTTTCATGCACTTTTAACTATTCCATAAATCTTGTGTTTAGGGCCCCTGGAAGCATAAAAATCACTTTAAACATGCTAATTTTAGCTCTAACACTGATGATCAACCTACAAATGTGAACTGACGTTCAAAAATAAAACATTTGAAAATGGACCATTTTCCACATTTCTGAAGCATGACGTAATGGGGGGGTGTTATTTCTTTTGTCGAAAATCAGCCGTTCTTGCTTGAACATTAAATGCCTCCAAATGGTATTTAATTAACTTCCCGGGGTGAAGAAACACTTTTTGAGAACTCAGAGTGAGTAAATTGGCCATTTTCATGCACTTTTAACCATTCCATAAATCTTGTGTTTAGGGCCCCTGGAAGCATGAAAGTCACTTTAAACATGCTAATTTTAGCTCTAACACTGATGATCCACCTACAAATGTGAACTGACGTTCAAAAATAAAACATTTGAAAACGGACCATTTTCCACATTTCTGAAGCATGACGTAATGGGGGGGTGTTATCTCTTTTGTCTAAAATCAGCCGTTTTTGCTTGAACATTAAATGCCTCCAAATAGTATTTAATTCACTTCCCGAGCCCCTGGAAGCATGAAAATCACTTTAAACATGCTAATTTTAGCTCTAACACTGATGATCCACCTATAAATGTGAACTGACGTTCAAAAATAAAACATTTGAAAACGGACCATTTTCCACATTTCTGAAGCATGACGTAATGGGGGGGTGTTATCTCTTTTGTCGAAAATTAGCCGTTTTTGCTTGAACATTAAATGCCTTCAAATGGTATTTAATTCACTTCCCGGGGTGAAGAAACCCTTTTTGAGAACTCAGAGTGAGTAAATTGGCCATTTTCATGCACTTTTAACCATTCCATAAATCTTGTGTTTAGGGCCCCTAGAAGCATGAAAATCACTTTAAACATGCTAATTTTAGCTCTAACACTGATGATCAACCTACAAATGTGAACTGACGTTCAAAAATAAAACATTTGAAAACGGACCATTTTCCACATTTCTGAAGCATGACGTAATAGGGGGTGTTATCTCTTTTGTCGAACATCAGCCGTTTTTGCTTGAACATTAAATGCCTCCAAATGGTATTTAATTAACTTCCCGGGGTGAAGAAACCCTTTTTGAGAACTCAGAGTGAGTAAATTTGCCATTTTCATGCACTTTTAACCATTCCATAAATCTTGTGTTTAGGGCCCCTGGAAGCATGAAAATCACTTTAAACATGCTAATTTTAGCTCTAACACTGATGATCAACCTACAAATGTGAACTGACGTTCAAAAATAAAACATTTGAAAACGGACCATTTTCCACATTTCTGAAGCATGACATAATGGGGGGTGTTATCTCTTTTGTCAAAAATCAGCCGTTTTTGCTTGAACATTAAATGCCTCCAAATGGTATTTAATTAACTTCCCGGGTTGAAGAAACCCTTTTTGAGAACTTAGAGTGAGTAAATTGGCCATTTTCATGCACTTTTAACCATTCCATAAATCTTGTGTTTAGGGCCCCTGGAAGCATGAAAATCACTTTAAACATGCTAATTTTAGCTCTAAAACTGATGATCCACCTGCAAATGTGAACTGACGTTCAAAAATAAAACATTTGAAAACAGACCATTTTCCACATTTCTGAAGCTTGACGTAATGGGGGGGGTGTTATCTCTTTTGTCGAAAATCAGCCGTTTTTGCTTGAACATTAAATGCCTCCAAATGGTATTTAATTCACTTCCCAAGCCCCTGGAAGCATGAAAATCACTTTAAACATGCTAATTTTAGCTCTAACACTGATGATCCACCTACAAATGTGAACTGACGTTCAAAAATAAAACATTTGAAAACGGACCATTTTCCACATTTCTGAAGCATGACGTAATGGGGGGGTGTTATCTCTTTTGTCGAAAATCAGCCGTTTTTGCTTGAACATTAAATGCCTCCAAATGGTATTTAATTCACTTCCCGAGCCCCTGGAAGCATGAAAATCACTTTAAACATGCTAATTTTAGCTCTAACACTGATGATCCACCTACAAATGTGAACTGACGTTCAAAAATAAAACATTTGAAAACGGACCATTTTCCACATTTCTGAAGCATGACGTAATGGGGGGGTGTTATCTCTTTTGTCGAAAATCAGCCGTTTTTGCTTGAACATTAAATGCCTCCAAATGGTATTTAATTAACTTCCCGAGCCCCTGGAAGCATGAAAATCACTTTAAACATGCTAATTTTAGCTCTAACACTGATGATCCACCTACAAATGTGAACTGACGTTCAAAAATAAAACATTTGGAAACAGACCATTTTCCACATTTCTGAAGCATGACGTAAAGGGGGGGTGTTATCTCTTTTGTCGAAAATCAGCCGTTTTTGCTTGAACATTAAATGCCTCCAAATGGTATTTAATTCACTTCCCGAGCCCCTGGAAGCATGAAAATCACTTTAAACATGCTAATTTTAGCTCTAACACTGATGATCCACCTACAAATGTGAACTGACGTTCAAAAATAAAACATTTGAAAACGGACCATGTTCCACATTTCTGAAGCATGACGTAATGGGGGGGTGTTATCTCTTTTGTCGAAAATCAGCCGTTTTTGCTTGAAATTAAATGCCTCCAAATGGTATTTAATTAACTTCCCGGGTTGAAGAAACCCTTTTTGAGAACTTAGAGTGAGTAAATTGGCCATTTTCATGCACTTTTAACCATTCCATAAATCTTGTGTTTAGGGCCCCTGGAAGCATGAAAATCACTTTAAACATGCTAATTTTAGCTCTAAAACTGATGATCCACCTGCAAATGTGAACTGACGTTCAAAAATAAAACATTTGAAAACAGACCATTTTCCACATTTCTGAAGCTTGACGTAATGGGGGGGGTGTTATCTCTTTTGTCGAAAATCAGCCGTTTTTGCTTGAACATTAAATGCCTCCAAATGGTATTTAATTCACTTCCCAAGCCCCTGGAAGCATGAAAATCACTTTAAACATGCTAATTTTAGCTCTAACACTGATGATCCACCTACAAATGTGAACTGACGTTCAAAAATAAAACATTTGAAAACGGACCATTTTCCACATTTCTGAAGCATGACGTAATGGGGGGGTGTTATCTCTTTTGTCGAAAATCAGCCGTTTTTGCTTGAACATTAAATGCCTCCAAATGGTATTTAATTCACTTCCCGAGCCCCTGGAAGCATGAAAATCACTTTAAACATGCTAATTTTAGCTCTAACACTGATGATCCACCTACAAATGTGAACTGACGTTCAAAAATAAAACATTTGAAAACGGACCATTTTCCACATTTCTGAAGCATGACGTAATGGGGGGGTGTTATCTCTTTTGTCGAAAATCAGCCGTTTTTGCTTGAACATTAAATGCCTCCAAATGGTATTTAATTCACTTCCCAAGCCCCTGGAAGCATGAAAATCACTTTAAACATGCTAATTTTAGCTCTAACACTGATGATCCACCTACAAATGTGAACTGACGTTCAAAAATAAAACATTTGAAAACGGACCATTTTCCACATTTCTGAAGCATGACGTAATGGGGGGGTGTTATCTCTTTTGTCGAAAATCAGCCGTTTTTGCTTGAACATTAAATGCCTCCAAATGGTATTTAATTCACTTCCCGAGCCCCTGGAAGCATGAAAATCACTTTAAACATGCTAATTTTAGCTCTAACACTGATGATCCACCTACAAATGTGAACTGACGTTCAAAAATAAAACATTTGAAAACGGACCATTTTCCACATTTCTGAAGCATGACGTAATGGGGGGGTGTTATCTCTTTTGTCGAAAATCAGCCGTTTTTGCTTGAACATTAAATGCCTCCAAATGGTATTTAATTAACTTCCCGAGCCCCTGGAAGCATGAAAATCACTTTAAACATGCTAATTTTAGCTCTAACACTGATGATCCACCTACAAATGTGAACTGACGTTCAAAAATAAAACATTTGGAAACAGACCATTTTCCACATTTCTGAAGCATGACGTAAAGGGGGGGTGTTATCTCTTTTGTCGAAAATCAGCCGTTTTTGCTTGAACATTAAATGCCTCCAAATGGTATTTAATTCACTTCCCGAGCCCCTGGAAGCATGAAAATCACTTTAAACATGCTAATTTTAGCTCTAACACTGATGATCCACCTACAAATGTGAACTGACATTCAAAAATAAAACATTTGATAATGGACCATTTTCCACATTTCTGAAGCATGACGTAATGGGGGGGTGTTATCTCTTTTGTCGAAAATCAGCCGTTTTTGCTTGAAATTAAATGCCTCCAAATGGTATTTAATTAACTTCCCTGGGTGAAGAAACCCTTTTTGAGAACTCAGAGTGAGTAAATTGGCCATTTTCATGCACTTTTAACCATTCCATAAATCTTGTGTTTAGGGCCCCTGGAAGCATGAAAATCACTTTAAACATGCTAATTTTAGCTCTAACACTGATGATCCACCTACAAATGTGAACTGATGTTCAAAAATAAAACATTTGAAAACGGACCATTTTCCACATTTTTGAAGCATGATGTAATGGGGGGTGTTATCTCTTTTGTCAAAAATCAGCCGTTTTTGCTTGAATATTAAATGCCTCCAAATGGTATTTAATTCACTTCCTGAGCCCCTGGAAGCATGAAAATCACTTTAAACATGCTAATTTTAGCTCTAACACTGATGATCCACCTACAAATGTGAACTGACGTTCAAAAATAAAACATTTGAAAACGGACCATGTTCCACATTTCTGAAGCATGACGTAATGGGGGGGTGTTATCTCTTTTGTCGAAAATCAGCCGTTTTTGCTTGAACATTAAATGCCTCCAAATGGTATTTAATTAACTTCCCGGGTTGAAGAAACCCTTTTTGAGAACTCAGAGTGAGTAAATTGGCCATTTTCATGCACTTTTAACCATTCCATAAATCTTGTGTTTAGGGCCCCTGGAAGCATGAAAATCACTTTAAACATGCTAATTTTAGCTCTAAAACTGATGATCCACCTGCAAATGTGAACTGACGTTCAAAAATAAAACATTTCAAAACAGACCATTTTCCACATTTCTGAAGCTTGACGTAATGGGGGGGGGGGGTGTTATCTCTTTTGTCGAAAATCAGCCGTTTTTGCTTGAACATTAAATGCCTCCAAATGGTATTTAATTCACTTCCCGAGCCCCTGGAAGCATGAAAATCACTTTAAACATGCTAATTTTAGCTCTAACACTGATGATCCACCTACAAATGTGAACTGACGTTCAAAAATAAAACATTTGAAAACGGACCATTTTCCACATTTCTGAAGCATGACGTAATGGGGGGGTGTTATCTCTTTTGTCGAAAATCAGCCGTTTTTGCTTGAACATTAAATGCCTCCAAATGGTATTTAATTCACTTCCCGAGCCCCTGGAAGCATGAAAATCACTTTAAATGTGCTAATTTTAGCTCTAACACTGATGATCCACCTACAAATGTGAACTGACGTTCAAAAATAAAACATTTGAAAACGGACCATTTTCCACATTTCTGAAGCATGACGTAATGGGGGGGTGTTATCTCTTTTGTCGAAAATCAGCCGTTTTTGCTTGAACATTAAATGCCTCCAAATGGTATTTAATTCACTTCCTGAGCCCCTGGAAGCATGAAAATCACTTTAAACATGCTAATTTTAGCTCTAACACTGATGATCCACCTAAAAATGTGAACTGACGTTCAAAAATAAAACATTTGAAAACAGACCATTTTCCACATTTCTGAAGCATGACGTAATGGGGGGGTGTTATCTCTTTTGTCGAAAATCAGCCGTTTTTGCTTGAACATTAAATGCCTCCAAATGGTATTTAATTAACTTCCCGGGTTGAAGAAACCCTTTTTGAGAACTCAGAGTTAGTAAATTGGCCATTTTCATGCACTTTTAACCATTCCATAAATCTTGTGTTTAGGGCCCCTGGAAGCATGAAAATCACTTTAAACATGCTAATTTTAGCTCTAAAACTGATGATCCACCTGCAAATGTGAACTGACGTTCAAAAATAAAACATTTGAAAACAGACCATTTTCCACATTTCTGAAGCTTGACGTAATGGGGGGGGTGTTATCTCTTTTGTCGAAAATCAGCCGTTTTTGCTTGAACATTAAATGCCTCCAAATGGTATTTAATTCACTTCCCGAGCCCCTGGAAGCATGAAAATCACTTTAAACATGCTAATTTTAGCTCTAACACTGATGATCCACCTACAAATGTGAACTGACGTTCAAAAATAAAACATTTGAAAACGGACCATTTTCCACATTTCTGAAGCATGACGTAATGGGGGGGTGTTATCTCTTTTGTCGAAAATCAGCCGTTTTTGCTTGAACATTAAATGCCTTCAAATGGTATTTAATTAACTTTCCGGGGTGAAGAAACCCTTTTTGACAACTCAGAGTGAGTAAATTGGCCATTTTCATGCACTTTTAACCATTCCATAAATCTTGTGTTTAGGGCCCCTGGAAGCATAAAAATCACTTTAAACATGCTAATTTTAGCTCTAACACTGATGATCAACCTACAAATGTGAACTGACGTTCAAAAATAAAACATTTGAAAACGGACCATTTTCCACATTTCTGAAGCATGACGTAATGGGGGGGTGTTATTTCTTTTGTCGAAAATCAGCCGTTTTTGCTTGAACATTAAATGCCTCCAAATGGTATTTAATTAACTTCCCGGGGTGAAGAAACACTTTTTGAGAACTCAGAGTGAGTAAATTGGCCAGTTTTCATGCACTTTTAACCATTCCATAAATCTTGTGTTTAGGGCCCCTGGAAGCATGAAAATCACTTTAAACATGCTAATTTTAGCTCTAACACTGATGATCCACCTACAAATGTGAACTGACGTTCAAAAATAAAACATTTGAAAACGGACCATTTTCCACATTTCTGAAGCATGACATAATGGGGGGGTGTTATCTCTTTTGTCTAAAATCAGCCGTTTTTGCTTGAACATTAAATGCCTCCAAATGGTATTTAATTAACTTCCCGGGGTGAAGAAACCCTTTTTGAGAACTCAGAGTGAGTTAATTGGCCATTTTCATGCACTTGTAACCATTCCATAAATCTTGTGTTTAGGGCCCCTGGAAGCATAAAAATCACTTTAAACATGCTAATTTTAGCTCTAACACTGATGATCCACCTACAAATGTGAACTGACGTTCAAAAATAAAACATTTGAAAACGGACCATTCTCCACATTTCTGAAGCATGACGTAATGGGGGGGTGTTATCTCTTTTGTCGAAAATCAGCCGTTTTTTCTTGAACATTAAATGCCTCCAAATAGTATTTAATTCACTTCCCGAGCCCCTGGAAGCATGAAAATCACTTTAAACATGCTAATTTTAGCTCTAACACTGATGATCCACCTATAAATGTGAACTGACGTTCAAAAATAAAACATTTGAAAACGGACCATTTTCCACATTTCTGAAGCATGACGTAATGGGGGGGTGTTATCTCTTTTGTCGAAAATCAGCCGTTTTTGCTTGAACATTAAATGCCTCCAAATGGTATTTAATTAACTTCCCGGGTTGAAGAAACCCTTTTTGAGAACTCAGAGTGAGTAAATTGGCCATTTTCATGCACTTTTAACCATTCCATAAATCTTGTGTTTAGGGCCCCTGGAAGCATGAAAATCACTTTAAACATGCTAATTTTAGCTCTAAAACTGATGATCCACCTGCAAATGTGAACTGACGTTCAAAAATAAAACATTTCAAAACAGACCATTTTCCACATTTCTGAAGCTTGACGTAATGGGGGGGGGGGTGTTATCTCTTTTGTCGAAAATCAGCCGTTTTTGCTTGAACATTAAATGCCTCCAAATGGTATTTAATTCACTTCCCGAGCCCCTGGAAGCATGAAAATCACTTTAAACATGCTAATTTTAGCTCTAACACTGATGATCCACCTACAAATGTGAACTGACGTTCAAAAATAAAACATTTGAAAACGGACCATTTTCCACATTTCTGAAGCATGACGTAATGGGGGGGTGTTATCTCTTTTGTCGAAAATCAGCCGTTTTTGCTTGAACATTAAATGCCTCCAAATGGTATTTAATTCACTTCCCGAGCCCCTGGAAGCATGAAAATCACTTTAAATGTGCTAATTTTAGCTCTAACACTGATGATCCACCTACAAATGTGAACTGACGTTCAAAAATAAAACATTTGAAAACGGACCATTTTCCACATTTCTGAAGCATGACGTAATGGGGGGGTGTTATCTCTTTTGTCGAAAATCAGCCGTTTTTGCTTGAACATTAAATGCCTCCAAATGGTATTTAATTCACTTCCTGAGCCCCTGGAAGCATGAAAATCACTTTAAACATGCTAATTTTAGCTCTAACACTGATGATCCACCTAAAAATGTGAACTGACGTTCAAAAATAAAACATTTGAAAACAGACCATTTTCCACATTTCTGAAGCATGACGTAATGGGGGGGTGTTATCTCTTTTGTCGAAAATCAGCCGTTTTTGCTTGAACATTAAATGCCTCCAAATGGTATTTAATTAACTTCCCGGGTTGAAGAAACCCTTTTTGAGAACTCAGAGTTAGTAAATTGGCCATTTTCATGCACTTTTAACCATTCCATAAATCTTGTGTTTAGGGCCCCTGGAAGCATGAAAATCACTTTAAACATGCTAATTTTAGCTCTAAAACTGATGATCCACCTGCAAATGTGAACTGACGTTCAAAAATAAAACATTTGAAAACAGACCATTTTCCACATTTCTGAAGCTTGACGTAATGGGGGGGGTGTTATCTCTTTTGTCGAAAATCAGCCGTTTTTGCTTGAACATTAAATGCCTCCAAATGGTATTTAATTCACTTCCCGAGCCCCTGGAAGCATGAAAATCACTTTAAACATGCTAATTTTAGCTCTAACACTGATGATCCACCTACAAATGTGAACTGACGTTCAAAAATAAAACATTTGAAAACGGACCATTTTCCACATTTCTGAAGCATGACGTAATGGGGGGGTGTTATCTCTTTTGTCGAAAATCAGCCGTTTTTGCTTGAACATTAAATGCCTTCAAATGGTATTTAATTAACTTTCCGGGGTGAAGAAACCCTTTTTGACAACTCAGAGTGAGTAAATTGGCCATTTTCATGCACTTTTAACCATTCCATAAATCTTGTGTTTAGGGCCCCTGGAAGCATAAAAATCACTTTAAACATGCTAATTTTAGCTCTAACACTGATGATCAACCTACAAATGTGAACTGACGTTCAAAAATAAAACATTTGAAAACGGACCATTTTCCACATTTCTGAAGCATGACGTAATGGGGGGGTGTTATTTCTTTTGTCGAAAATCAGCCGTTTTTGCTTGAACATTAAATGCCTCCAAATGGTATTTAATTAACTTCCCGGGGTGAAGAAACACTTTTTGAGAACTCAGAGTGAGTAAATTGGCCAGTTTTCATGCACTTTTAACCATTCCATAAATCTTGTGTTTAGGGCCCCTGGAAGCATGAAAATCACTTTAAACATGCTAATTTTAGCTCTAACACTGATGATCCACCTACAAATGTGAACTGACGTTCAAAAATAAAACATTTGAAAACGGACCATTTTCCACATTTCTGAAGCATGACATAATGGGGGGGTGTTATCTCTTTTGTCTAAAATCAGCCGTTTTTGCTTGAACATTAAATGCCTCCAAATGGTATTTAATTAACTTCCCGGGGTGAAGAAACCCTTTTTGAGAACTCAGAGTGAGTTAATTGGCCATTTTCATGCACTTGTAACCATTCCATAAATCTTGTGTTTAGGGCCCCTGGAAGCATAAAAATCACTTTAAACATGCTAATTTTAGCTCTAACACTGATGATCCACCTACAAATGTGAACTGACGTTCAAAAATAAAACATTTGAAAACGGACCATTCTCCACATTTCTGAAGCATGACGTAATGGGGGGGTGTTATCTCTTTTGTCGAAAATCAGCCGTTTTTTCTTGAACATTAAATGCCTCCAAATAGTATTTAATTCACTTCCCGAGCCCCTGGAAGCATGAAAATCACTTTAAACATGCTAATTTTAGCTCTAACACTGATGATCCACCTATAAATGTGAACTGACGTTCAAAAATAAAACATTTGAAAACGGACCATTTTCCACATTTCTGAAGCATGACGTAATGGGGGGGTGTTATCTCTTTTGTCGAAAATTAGCCGTTTTTGCTTGAACATTAAATGCCTTCAAATGGTATTTAATTCACTTCCCGGGGTGAAGAAACCCTTTTTGAGAACTCAGAGTGAGTAAATTGGCCATTTTCATGCACTTTTAACCATTCCATAAATCTTGTGTTTAGGGCCCCTGGAAGCATGAAAATCACTTTAAACATGCTAATTTTAGCTCTAACACTGATGATCAACCTACAAATGTGAACTGACGTTCAAAAATAAAACATTTGAAAACGGACCATTTTCCACATTTCTGAAGCATGACGTAATAGGGGGGTGTTATCTCTTTTGTCGAACATCAGCCGTTTTTGCTTGAACATTAAATGCCTCCAAATGGTATTTAATTAACTTCCCGGGGTGAAGAAACCCTTTTTGAGAACTCAGAGTGAGTAAATTTGCCATTTTCATGCACTTTTAACCATTCCATAAATCTTGTGTTTAGGGCCCCTGGAAGCATGAAAATCACTTTAAACATGCTAATTTTAGCTCTAACACTGATGATCAACCTACAAATGTGAACTGACGTTCAAAAATAAAACATTTGAAAACGGACCATTTTCCACATTTCTGAAGCATGACGTAATGGGGGGTGTTATCTCTTTTGTCAAAAATCAGCCGTTTTTGCTTGAACATTAAATGCCTCCAAATGGTACTTAATTCACTTCCCGAGCCCCTGGAAGCATGAAAATCACTTTAAACATGCTAATTTTAGCTCTAACACTGATGATCAACCTACAAATGTGAACTGACGTTCAAAAATAAAACATTTGAAAACGGACCATTTTCCACATTTCTGAAGCATGACGTAATGGGGGGTGTTATCTCTTTTGTCAAAAATCAGCCGTTTTTGCTTGAACATTAAATGCCTCCAAATGGTACTTAATTCACTTCCCGAGCCCCTGGAAGCATGAAAATCACTTTAAACATGCTAATTTTAGCTCTAACACTGATGATCAACCTACAAATGTGAACTGACGTTCAAAAATAAAACATTTGAAAACGGACCATTTTCCACATTTCTGAAGCATGACGTAATGGGGGGTGTTATTTCTTTTGTCGAAAATCAGCCGTTTTTGCTTGAACATTAAATGCCTCCAAATGGTATTTAATTAACTTCCCGGGGTGAAGAAACACTTTTTGAGAACTCAGAGTGAGTAAATTGGCCAGTTTTCATGCACTTTTAACCATTCCATAAATCTTGTGTTTAGGGCCCCTGGAAGCATGAAAATCACTTTAAACATGCTAATTTTAGCTCTAACACTGATGATCCACCTACAAATGTGAACTGACGTTCAAAAATAAAACATTTGAAAACGGACTATTTTCCACATTTCTGAAGCATGACATAATGGGGGGGTGTTATCTCTTTTGTCTAAAATCAGCCGTTTTTGCTTGAACATTAAATGCCTCCAAATGGTATTTAATTAACTTCCCGGGGTGAAGAAACCCTTTTTGAGAACTCAGAGTGAGTAAATTGGCCATTTTCATGCACTTGTAACCATTCCATAAATCTTGTGTTTAGGGCCCCTGGAAGCATGAAAATCACTTTAAACATGCTAATTTTAGCTCTAAAACTGATGATCCACCTGCAAATGTGAACTGACGTTCAAAAATAAAACATTTGAAAACAGACCATTTTCCACATTTCTGAAGCTTGACGTAATGGGGGGGGTGTTATCTCTTTTGTCGAAAATCAGCCGTTTTTGCTTGAACATTAAATGCCTCCAAATGGTATTTAATTCACTTCCCGAGCCCCTGGAAGCATGAAAATCACTTTAAACATGCTAATTTTAGCTCTAACACTGATGATCCACCTACAAATGTGAACTGACGTTCAAAAATAAAACATTTGAAAACGGACCATTTTCCACATTTCTGAAGCATGACGTAATGGGGGGGTGTTATCTGTTTTGTCGAAAATCAGCCGTTTTTGCTTGAACATTAAATGCCTTCAAATGGTATTTAATTAACTTTCCGGGGTGAAGAAACCCTTTTTGACAACTCAGAGTGAGTAAATTGGCCATTTTCATGCACTTTTAACCATTCCATAAATCTTGTGTTTAGGGCCCCTGGAAGCATAAAAATCACTTTAAACATGCTAATTTTAGCTCTAACACTGATGATCAACCTACAAATGTGAACTGACGTTCAAAAATAAAACATTTGAAAACGGACCATTTTCCACATTTCTGAAGCATGACGTAATGGGGGGGTGTTATTTCTTTTGTCGAAAATCAGCCGTTTTTGCTTGAACATTAAATGCCTCCAAATGGTATTTAATTAACTTCCCGGGGTGAAGAAACACTTTTTGAGAACTCAGAGTGAGTAAATTGGCCAGTTTTCATGCACTTTTAACCATTCCATAAATCTTGTGTTTAGGGCCCCTGGAAGCATGAAAATCACTTTAAACATGCTAATTTTAGCTCTAACACTGATGATCCACCTACAAATGTGAACTGACGTTCAAAAATAAAACATTTGAAAACGGACCATTTTCCACATTTCTGAAGCATGACATAATGGGGGGGTGTTATCTCTTTTGTCTAAAATCAGCCGTTTTTGCTTGAACATTAAATGCCTCCAAATGGTATTTAATTAACTTCCCGGGGTGAAGAAACCCTTTTTGAGAACTCAGAGTGAGTAAATTGGCCATTTTCATGCACTTGTAACCATTCCATAAATCTTGTGTGTAGGGCCCCTGGAAGCATGAAAATCACTTTAAACATGCTAATTTTAGCTCTAACACTGATGATCCACCTACAAATGTGAACTGACGTTCAAAAATAAAACATTTGAAAACGGACCATTCTCCACATTTCTGAAGCATGACGTAATGGGGGGGTGTTATCTCTTTTGTCGAAAATCAGCCGTTTTTTCTTGAACATTAAATGCCTCCAAATAGTATTTAATTCACTTCCCGAGCCCCTGGAAGCATGAAAATCACTTTAAACATGCTAATTTTAGCTCTAACACTGATGATCCACCTATAAATGTGAACTGACGTTCAAAAATAAAACATTTGAAAACGGACCATTTTCCACATTTCTGAAGCATGACGTAATGGGGGGGTGTTATCTCTTTTGTCGAAAATTAGCCGTTTTTGCTTGAACATTAAATGCCTTCAAATGGTATTTAATTCACTTCCCGGGGTGAAGAAACCCTTTTTGAGAACTCAGAGTGAGTAAATTGGCCATTTTCATGCACTTTTAACCATTCCATAAATCTTGTGTTTAGGGCCCCTGGAAGCATGAAAATCACTTTAAACATGCTAATTTTAGCTCTAACACTGATGATCAACCTACAAATGTGAACTGACGTTCAAAAATAAAACATTTGAAAACGGACCATTTTCCACATTTCTGAAGCATGACGTAATGGGGGGGTGTTATCTCTTTTGTCGAAAATCAGCCGTTTTTGCTTGAACATTAAATGCCTCCAAATGGTATTTAATTCACTTCCCGAGCCCCTGGAAGCATGAAAATCACTTTAAACATGCTAATTTTAGCTCTAACACTGATGATCCACCTACAAATGTGAACTGACGTTCAAAAATAAAACATTTGAAAACGGACCATTTTCCACATTTCTGAAGCATGACGTAATGGGGGGGTGTTATCTCTTTTGTCGAAAATCAGCCGTTTTTGCTTGAACATTAAATGCCTCCAAATGGTATTTAATTAACTTCCCGAGCCCCTGGAAGCATGAAAATCACTTTAAACATGCTAATTTTAGCTCTAAAACTGATGATCCACCTGCAAATGTGAACTGACGTTCAAAAATAAAACATTTAAAAACGGACCATTTTCCACATTTCTGAAGCATGACGTAATGGGGGGGTGTTATCTCTTTTGTCGAAAATCAGCCGTTTTTGCTTGAACATTAAATGCCTCCAAATGGTATTTAATTAACTTCCCGGGGTGAAGAAACCCTTTTTGAGAACTCAGAGTGAGTAAATTTGCCATTTTCATGCACTTTTAACCATTCCATAAATCTTGTGTTTAGGGCCCCTGGAAGCATGAAAATCACTTTAAACATGCTAATTTTAGCTCTAACACTGATGATCAACCTACAAATGTGAACTGACGTTCAAAAATAAAACATTTGAAAACGGACCATTTTCCACATTTCTGAAGCATGACGTAATGGGGGGTGTTATCTCTTTTGTCAAAAATCAGCCGTTTTTGCTTGAACATTAAATGCCTCCAAATGGTACTTAATTCACTTCCCGAGCCCCTGGAAGCATGAAAATCACTTTAAACATGCTAATTTTAGCTCTAACACTGATGATCAACCTACAAATGTGAACTGACGTTCAAAAATAAAACATTTGAAAACGGACCATTTTCCACATTTCTGAAGCATGACGTAATGGGGGTGTTATCTCTTTTGTCAAAAATCAGCCGTTTTTGCTTGAACATTAAATGCCTCCAAATGGTACTTAATTCACTTCCCGAGCCCCTGGAAGCATGAAAATCACTTTAAACATGCTAATTTTAGCTCTAACACTGATGATCAACCTACAAATGTGAACTGACGTTCAAAAATAAAACATTTGAAAACGGACCATTTTCCACATTTCTGAAGCATGACGTAATGGGGGGGTGTTATCTCTTTTGTCGAAAATCAGCCGTTTTTGCTTGAACATTAAATGCCTTCAAATGGTATTTAATTAACTTCCCGGGGTGAAGAAACCCTTTTTGAGAACTCAGAGTGAGTAAATTGGCCATTTTCATGCACTTTTAACCATTCCATAAATCTGGTGTTTAGGGCCCCTGGAAGCATGACAAACACTTTAAACATGCTAATTTTAGCTCTAACACTGATGATCAACCTACAAATGTGAACTGACGTTCAAAAATAAAACATTTGAAAACGGACCATTTTCCACATTTCTGAAGCATGACGTAATGGGGGGGTGTTATCTCTTTTGTAGAAAATCAGCTGTTTTTGCTTGAACATTAAATGCCTCCAAATGGTATTTAATTAACTTCCCGGGTTGAAGAAACCCTTTTTGAGAACTCAGAGTGAGTAAATTGGCCATTTTCATGCACTTTTAACCATTCCATAAATCTTGTGTTTAGGGCCCCTGGAAGCATGAAAATCACTTTAAACATGCTAATTTTAGCTCTAAAACTGATGATCCACCTGCAAATGTGAACTGACGTTCAAAAATAAAACATTTGAAAACAGACCATTTTCCACATTTCTGAAGCTTGATGTAATGGGGGGGGGGGGTGTTATCTCTTTTGTCGAAAGTCAGCCGTTTTTGCTTGAACATTAAATGCCTCCAAATGGTATTTAATTCACTTCCCGAGCCCCTGGAAGCATGAAAATCACTTTAAACATGCTAATTTTAGCTCTAACACTGATGATCCACCTACAAATGTGAACTGACGTTCAAAAATAAAACATTTGAAAACGGACCATTTCCCACATTTCTGAAGCATGACGTAATGGGGGGGGGGGTGTTATCTCTTTTGTCGAAAATCAGATGTTTTTGCTTGAACATTAAATGCCTCCAAATGGTATTTAATTCACTTCCCGAGCCCCTGGAAGCATGAAAATCACTTTAAATGTGCTAATTTTAGCTCTAACACTGATGATCCACCTACAAATGTGAACTGACGTTCAAAAATAAAACATTTGAAAACGGACCATTTTCCACATTTCTGAAGCATGACGTAATGGGGGGGTGTTATCTCTTTTGTCGAAAATCAGCCGTTTTTGCTTGAACATTAAATGCCTCCAAATGGTATTTAATTAACTTTCCGGGGTGAAGAAACCCTTTTTGAGAACTCAGAGTGAGTAAATTGGCCATTTTCATGCACTTTTAACAATTCCATAAATCTTGTGTTTAGGGCCCCTGGAAGCATGAAAATCACTTTAAACATGCTAATTTTAGCTCTAACACTGATGATCCACCTACAAATGTGAACTGACGTTCAAAAATAAAACATTTGAAAACGGACCATTTTCCACATTTCTGAAGCATGACGTAATGGGGGGGTGTTATCTCTTTTGTCGAAAATCAGCCGTTTTTGCTTGAACATTAAATGTCTCCAAAATGGTATTTAATTAACTTTCCGGGGTGAAGAAACCCTTTTTGAGAACTCAGAGTGAGTAAATTGGCCATTTTCATGCACTTTTAACCATTCCATAAATCTGGTGTTTAGGGCCCCTGGAAGCATGACAAACACTTTAAACATGCTAATTTTAGCTCTAACACTGATGATCAACCTACAAATGTGAACTGACGTTCAAAAATAAAACATTTGAAAACAGACCATTTTCCACATTTCTGAAGCTTGACGTAATGGGGGGGGGTGTTATCTCTTTTGTCGAAAATCAGCCGTTTTTGCTTGAACATTAAATGCCTCCAAATGGTATTTAATTCACTTCCCGAGCCCCTGGAAGCATGAAAATCACTTTAAACATGCTAATTTTAGCTCTAACACTGATGATCCACCTACAAATGTGAACTGACGTTCAAAAATAAAACATTTGAAAACGGACCATTTTCCACATTTCTGAAGCATGACGTAATGGGGGGGTGTTATCTCTTTTGTCGAAAATCAGCCGTTTTTGCTTGAACATTAAATGCCTTCACATGGTATTTAATTAACTTTCCGGGGTGAAGAAACCCTTTTTGACAACTCAGAGTGAGTAAATTGGCCATTTTCATGCACTTTTAACTATTCCATAAATCTTGTGTTTAGGGCCCCTGGAAGCATAAAAATCACTTTAAACATGCTAATTTTAGCTCTAACACTGATGATCAACCTACAAATGTGAACTGACGTTCAAAAATAAAACATTTGAAAATGGACCATTTTCCACATTTCTGAAGCATGACGTAATGGGGGGGTGTTATTTCTTTTGTCGAAAATCAGCCGTTCTTGCTTGAACATTAAATGCCTCCAAATGGTATTTAATTAACTTCCCGGGGTGAAGAAACACTTTTTGAGAACTCAGAGTGAGTAAATTGGCCATTTTCATGCACTTTTAACCATTCCATAAATCTTGTGTTTAGGGCCCCTGGAAGCATGAAAGTCACTTTAAACATGCTAATTTTAGCTCTAACACTGATGATCCACCTACAAATGTGAACTGACGTTCAAAAATAAAACATTTGAAAACGGACCATTTTCCACATTTCTGAAGCATGACGTAATGGGGGGGTGTTATCTCTTTTGTCTAAAATCAGCCGTTTTTGCTTGAACATTAAATGCCTCCAAATAGTATTTAATTCACTTCCCGAGCCCCTGGAAGCATGAAAATCACTTTAAACATGCTAATTTTAGCTCTAACACTGATGATCCACCTATAAATGTGAACTGACGTTCAAAAATAAAACATTTGAAAACGGACCATTTTCCACATTTCTGAAGCATGACGTAATGGGGGGGTGTTATCTCTTTTGTCGAAAATTAGCCGTTTTTGCTTGAACATTAAATGCCTTCAAATGGTATTTAATTCACTTCCCGGGGTGAAGAAACCCTTTTTGAGAACTCAGAGTGAGTAAATTGGCCATTTTCATGCACTTTTAACCATTCCATAAATCTTGTGTTTAGGGCCCCTAGAAGCATGAAAATCACTTTAAACATGCTAATTTTAGCTCTAACACTGATGATCAACCTACAAATGTGAACTGACGTTCAAAAATAAAACATTTGAAAACGGACCATTTTCCACATTTCTGAAGCATGACGTAATAGGGGGGTGTTATCTCTTTTGTCGAACATCAGCCGTTTTTGCTTGAACATTAAATGCCTCCAAATGGTATTTAATTAACTTCCCGGGGTGAAGAAACCCTTTTGGAGAACTCAGAGTGAGTAAATTTGCCATTTTCATGCACTTTTAACCATTCCATAAATCTTGTGTTTAGGGCCCCTGGAAGCATGAAAATCACTTTAAACATGCTAATTTTAGCTCTAACACTGATGATCAACCTACAAATGTGAACTGACGTTCAAAAATAAAACATTTGAAAACGGACCATTTTCCACATTTCTGAAGCATGACATAATGGGGGGTGTTATCTCTTTTGTCAAAAATCAGCCGTTTTTGCTTGAACATTAAATGCCTCCAAATGGTATTTAATTAACTTCCCGGGTTGAAGAAACCCTTTTTGAGAACTTAGAGTGAGTAAATTGGCCATTTTCATGCACTTTTAACCATTCCATAAATCTTGTGTTTAGGGCCCCTGGAAGCATGAAAATCACTTTAAACATGCTAATTTTAGCTCTAAAACTGATGATCCACCTGCAAATGTGAACTGACGTTCAAAAATAAAACATTTGAAAACAGACCATTTTCCACATTTCTGAAGCTTGACGTAATGGGGGGGGGTGTTATCTCTTTTGTCGAAAATCAGCCGTTTTTGCTTGAACATTAAATGCCTCCAAATGGTATTTAATTCACTTCCCAAGCCCCTGGAAGCATGAAAATCACTTTAAACATGCTAATTTTAGCTCTAACACTGATGATCCACCTACAAATGTGAACTGACGTTCAAAAATAAAACATTTGAAAACGGACCATTTTCCACATTTCTGAAGCATGACGTAATGGGGGGGTGTTATCTCTTTTGTCGAAAATCAGCCGTTTTTGCTTGAACATTAAATGCCTCCAAATGGTATTTAATTCACTTCCCGAGCCCCTGGAAGCATGAAAATCACTTTAAACATGCTAATTTTAGCTCTAACACTGATGATCCACCTACAAATGTGAACTGACGTTCAAAAATAAAACATTTGAAAACGGACCATTTTCCACATTTCTGAAGCATGACGTAATGGGGGGGTGTTATCTCTTTTGTCGAAAATCAGCCGTTTTTGCTTGAACATTAAATGCCTCCAAATGGTATTTAATTAACTTCCCGAGCCCCTGGAAGCATGAAAATCACTTTAAACATGCTAATTTTAGCTCTAACACTGATGATCCACCTACAAATGTGAACTGACGTTCAAAAATAAAACATTTGGAAACAGACCATTTTCCACATTTCTGAAGCATGACGTAAAGGGGGGGTGTTATCTCTTTTGTCGAAAATCAGCCGTTTTTGCTTGAAATTAAATGCCTCCAAATGGTATTTAATTAACTTCCCGGGTTGAAGAAACCCTTTTTGAGAACTTAGAGTGAGTAAATTGGCCATTTTCATGCACTTTTAACCATTCCATAAATCTTGTGTTTAGGGCCCCTGGAAGCATGAAAATCACTTTAAACATGCTAATTTTAGCTCTAAAACTGATGATCCACCTGCAAATGTGAACTGACGTTCAAAAATAAAACATTTGAAAACAGACCATTTTCCACATTTCTGAAGCTTGACGTAATGGGGGGGGTGTTATCTCTTTTGTCGAAAATCAGCCGTTTTTGCTTGAACATTAAATGCCTCCAAATGGTATTTAATTCACTTCCCAAGCCCCTGGAAGCATGAAAATCACTTTAAACATGCTAATTTTAGCTCTAACACTGATGATCCACCTACAAATGTGAACTGACGTTCAAAAATAAAACATTTGAAAACGGACCATTTTCCACATTTCTGAAGCATGACGTAATGGGGGGGTGTTATCTCTTTTGTCGAAAATCAGCCGTTTTTGCTTGAACATTAAATGCCTCCAAATGGTATTTAATTTACTTCCCGAGCCCCTGGAAGCATGAAAATCACTTTAAACATGCTAATTTTAGCTCTAACACTGATGATCCACCTACAAATGTGAACTGACGTTCAAAAATAAAACATTTGAAAACGGACCATTTTCCACATTTCTGAAGCATGACGTAATGGGGGGGTGTTATCTCTTTTGTCGAAAATCAGCCGTTTTTGCTTGAACATTAAATGCCTCCAAATGGTATTTAATTCACTTCCCAAGCCCCTGGAAGCATGAAAATCACTTTAAACATGCTAATTTTAGCTCTAACACTGATGATCCACCTACAAATGTGAACTGACGTTCAAAAATAAAACATTTGAAAACGGACCATTTTCCACATTTCTGAAGCATGACGTAATGGGGGGGTGTTATCTCTTTTGTCGAAAATCAGCCGTTTTTGCTTGAACATTAAATGCCTCCAAATGGTATTTAATTCACTTCCCGAGCCCCTGGAAGCATGAAAATCACTTTAAACATGCTAATTTTAGCTCTAACACTGATGATCCACCTACAAATGTGAACTGACGTTCAAAAATAAAACATTTGAAAACGGACCATTTTCCACATTTCTGAAGCATGACGTAAAGGGGGGGTGTTATCTCTTTTGTCGAAAATCAGCCGTTTTTGCTTGAACATTAAATGCCTCCAAATGGTATTTAATTCACTTCCCGAGCCCCTGGAAGCATGAAAATCACTTTAAACATGCTAATTTTAGCTCTAACACTGATGATCCACCTACAAATGTGAACTGACGTTCAAAAATAAAACATTTGATAATGGACCATTTTCCACATTTCTGAAGCATGACGTAATGGGGGGGTGTTATCTCTTTTGTCGAAAATCAGCCGTTTTTGCTTGAAATTAAATGCCTCCAAATGGTATTTAATTAACTTCCCTGGGTGAAGAAACCCTTTTTGAGAACTCAGAGTGAGTAAATTGGCCATTTTCATGCACTTTTAACCATTCCATAAATCTTGTGTTTAGGGCCCCTGGAAGCATGAAAATCACTTTAAACATGCTAATTTTAGCTCTAACACTGATGATCCACCTACAAATGTGAACTGATGTTCAAAAATAAAACATTTGAAAACGGACCATTTTCCACATTTTTGAAGCATGATGTAATGGGGGGTGTTATCTCTTTTGTCAAAAATCAGCCGTTTTTGCTTGAATATTAAATGCCTCCAAATGGTATTTAATTCACTTCCTGAGCCCCTGGAAGCATGAAAATCACTTTAAACATGCTAATTTTAGCTCTAACACTGATGATCCACCTACAAATGTGAACTGACGTTCAAAAATAAAACATTTGAAAACGGACCATGTTCCACATTTCTGAAGCATGACGTAATGGGGGGGTGTTATCTCTTTTGTCGAAAATCAGCCGTTTTTGCTTGAACATTAAATGCCTCCAAATGGTATTTAATTAACTTCCCGGGTTGAAGAAACCCTTTTTGAGAACTCAGAGTGAGTAAATTGGCCATTTTCATGCACTTTTAACCATTCCATAAATCTTGTGTTTAGGGCCCCTGGAAGCATGAAAATCACTTTAAACATGCTAATTTTAGCTCTAAAACTGATGATCCACCTGCAAATGTGAACTGACGTTCAAAAATAAAACATTTCAAAACAGACCATTTTCCACATTTCTGAAGCTTGACGTAATGGGGGGGGGGGTGTTATCTCTTTTGTCGAAAATCAGCCGTTTTTGCTTGAACATTAAATGCCTCCAAATGGTATTTAATTCACTTCCCGAGCCCCTGGAAGCATGAAAATCACTTTAAACATGCTAATTTTAGCTCTAACACTGATGATCCACCTACAAATGTGAACTGACGTTCAAAAATAAAACATTTGAAAACGGACCATTTTCCACATTTCTGAAGCATGACGTAATGGGGGGGTGTTATCTCTTTTGTCGAAAATCAGCCGTTTTTGCTTGAACATTAAATGCCTCCAAATGGTATTTAATTCACTTCCCGAGCCCCTGGAAGCATGAAAATCACTTTAAATGTGCTAATTTTAGCTCTAACACTGATGATCCACCTACAAATGTGAACTGACGTTCAAAAATAAAACATTTGAAAACGGACCATTTTCCACATTTCTGAAGCATGACGTAATGGGGGGGTGTTATCTCTTTTGTCGAAAATCAGCCGTTTTTGCTTGAACATTAAATGCCTCCAAATGGTATTTAATTCACTTCCTGAGCCCCTGGAAGCATGAAAATCACTTTAAACATGCTAATTTTAGCTCTAACACTGATGATCCACCTACAAATGTGAACTGACGTTCAAAAATAAAACATTTGAAAACGGACCATTTTCCACATTTCTGAAGCATGACATAATGGGGGGGTGTTATCTCTTTTGTCTAAAATCAGCCGTTTTTGCTTGAACATTAAATGCCTCCAAATGGTATTTAATTAACTTCCCGGGGTGAAGAAACCCTTTTTGAGAACTCAGAGTGAGTAAATTGGCCATTTTCATGCACTTGTAACCATTCCATAAATCTTGTGTTTAGGGCCCCTGGAAGCATGAAAATCACTTTAAACATGCTAATTTTAGCTCTAAAACTGATGATCCACCTGCAAATGTGAACTGACGTTCAAAAATAAAACATTTGAAAACAGACCATTTTCCACATTTCTGAAGCTTGACGTAATGGGGGGGGTGTTATCTCTTTTGTCGAAAATCAGCCGTTTTTGCTTGAACATTAAATGCCTCCAAATGGTATTTAATTCACTTCCCGAGCCCCTGGAAGCATGAAAATCACTTTAAACATGCTAATTTTAGCTCTAACACTGATGATCCACCTACAAATGTGAACTGACGTTCAAAAATAAAACATTTGAAAACGGACCATTTTCCACATTTCTGAAGCATGACGTAATGGGGGGGTGTTATCTCTTTTGTCGAAAATCAGCCGTTTTTGCTTGAACATTAAATGCCTTCAAATGGTATTTAATTAACTTTCCGGGGTGAAGAAACCCTTTTTGACAACTCAGAGTGAGTAAATTGGCCATTTTCATGCACTTTTAACCATTCCATAAATCTTGTGTTTAGGGCCCCTGGAAGCATAAAAATCACTTTAAACATGCTAATTTTAGCTCTAACACTGATGATCAACCTACAAATGTGAACTGACGTTCAAAAATAAAACATTTGAAAACGGACCATTTTCCACATTTCTGAAGCATGACGTAATGGGGGGGTGTTATTTCTTTTGTCGAAAATCAGCCGTTTTTGCTTGAACATTAAATGCCTCCAAATGGTATTTAATTAACTTCCCGGGGTGAAGAAACACTTTTTGAGAACTCAGAGTGAGTAAATTGGCCAGTTTTCATGCACTTTTAACCATTCCATAAATCTTGTGTTTAGGGCCCCTGGAAGCATGAAAATCACTTTAAACATGCTAATTTTAGCTCTAACACTGATGATCCACCTACAAATGTGAACTGACGTTCAAAAATAAAACATTTGAAAACGGACCATTTTCCACATTTCTGAAGCATGACATAATGGAGGGGTGTTATCTCTTTTGTCTAAAATCAGCCGTTTTTGCTTGAACATTAAATGCCTCCAAATGGTATTTAATTAACTTCCCGGGGTGAAGAAACCCTTTTTGAGAACTCAGAGTGAGTAAATTGGCCATTTTCATGCACTTGTAACCATTCCATAAATCTTGTGTGTAGGGCCCCTGGAAGCATGAAAATCACTTTAAACATGCTAATTTTAGCTCTAACACTGATGATCCACCTACAAATGTGAACTGACGTTCAAAAATAAAACATTTGAAAACGGACCATTCTCCACATTTCTGAAGCATGACGTAATGGGGGGGTGTTATCTCTTTTGTCGAAAATCAGCCGTTTTTTCTTGAACATTAAATGCCTCCAAATAGTATTTAATTCACTTCCCGAGCCCCTGGAAGCATGAAAATCACTTTAAACATGCTAATTTTAGCTCTAACACTGATGATCCACCTATAAATGTGAACTGACGTTCAAAAATAAAACATTTGAAAACGGACCATTTTCCACATTTCTGAAGCATGACGTAATGGGGGGGTGTTATCTCTTTTGTCGAAAATTAGCCGTTTTTGCTTGAACATTAAATGCCTTCAAATGGTATTTAATTCACTTCCCGGGGTGAAGAAACCCTTTTTGAGAACTCAGAGTGAGTAAATTGGCCATTTTCATGCACTTTTAACCATTCCATAAATCTTGTGTTTAGGGCCCCTGGAAGCATGAAAATCACTTTAAACATGCTAATTTTAGCTCTAACACTGATGATCAACCTACAAATGTGAACTGACGTTCAAAAATAAAACATTTGAAAACGGACCATTTTCCACATTTCTGAAGCATGACGTAATAGGGGGGTGTTATCTCTTTTGTCGAACATCAGCCGTTTTTGCTTGAACATTAAATGCCTCCAAATGGTATTTAATTAACTTCCCGGGGTGAAGAAACCCTTTTTGAGAACTCAGAGTGAGTAAATTTGCCATTTTCATGCACTTTTAACCATTCCATAAATCTTGTGTTTAGGGCCCCTGGAAGCATGAAAATCACTTTAAACATGCTAATTTTAGCTCTAACACTGATGATCAACCTACAAATGTGAACTGACGTTCAAAAATAAAACATTTGAAAACGGACCATTTTCCACATTTCTGAAGCATGACGTAATGGGGGGTGTTATCTCTTTTGTCAAAAATCAGCCGTTTTTGCTTGAACATTAAATGCCTCCAAATGGTACTTAATTCACTTCCCGAGCCCCTGGAAGCATGAAAATCACTTTAAACATGCTAATTTTAGCTCTAACACTGATGATCAACCTACAAATGTGAACTGACGTTCAAAAATAAAACATTTGAAAACGGACCATTTTCCACATTTCTGAAGCATGACGTAATGGGGGGTGTTATCTCTTTTGTCAAAAATCAGCCGTTTTTGCTTGAACATTAAATGCCTCCAAATGGTACTTAATTCACTTCCCGAGCCCCTGGAAGCATGAAAATCACTTTAAACATGCTAATTTTAGCTCTAACACTGATGATCAACCTACAAATGTGAACTGACGTTCAAAAATAAAACATTTGAAAACGGACCATTTTCCACATTTCTGAAGCATGACGTAATGGGGGGGTGTTATTTCTTTTGTCGAAAATCAGCCGTTTTTGCTTGAACATTAAATGCCTCCAAATGGTATTTAATTAACTTCCCGGGGTGAAGAAACACTTTTTGAGAACTCAGAGTGAGTAAATTGGCCAGTTTTCATGCACTTTTAACCATTCCATAAATCTTGTGTTTAGGGCCCCTGGAAGCATGAAAATCACTTTAAACATGCTAATTTTAGCTCTAACACTGATGATCCACCTACAAATGTGAACTGACGTTCAAAAATAAAACATTTGAAAACGGACTATTTTCCACATTTCTGAAGCATGACATAATGGGGGGGTGTTATCTCTTTTGTCTAAAATCAGCCGTTTTTGCTTGAACATTAAATGCCTCCAAATGGTATTTAATTAACTTCCCGGGGTGAAGAAACCCTTTTTGAGAACTCAGAGTGAGTAAATTGGCCATTTTCATGCACTTGTAACCATTCCATAAATCTTGTGTTTAGGGCCCCTGGAAGCATGAAAATCACTTTAAACATGCTAATTTTAGCTCTAACACTGATGATCCACCTACAAATGTGAACTGACGTTCAAAAATAAAACATTTGAAAACGGACCATTCTCCACATTTCTGAAGCATGACGTAATGGGGGGGTGTTATCTCTTTTGTCGAAAATCAGCCGTTTTTTCTTGAACATTAAATGCCTCCAAATAGTATTTAATTCACTTCCCGAGCCCCTGGAAGCATGAAAATCACTTTAAACATGCTAATTTTAGCTCTAACACTGATGATCCACCTATAAATGTGAACTGACGTTCAAAAATAAAACATTTGAAAACGGACCATTTTCCACATTTCTGAAGCATGACGTAATGGGGGGGGTGTTATCTCTTTTGTCGAAAATTAGCCGTTTTTGCTTGAACATTAAATGCCTTCAAATGGTATTTAATTCACTTCCCGGGGTGAAGAAACCCTTTTTGAGAACTCAGAGTGAGTAAATTGGCCATTTTCATGCACTTTTAACCATTCCATAAATCTTGTGTTTAGGGCCCCTGGAAGCATGAAAATCACTTTAAACATGCTAATTTTAGCTCTAACACTGATGATCAACCTACAAATGTGAACTGACGTTCAAAAATAAAACATTTGAAAACGGACCATTTTCCACATTTCTGAAGCATGACGTAATAGGGGGGTGTTATCTCTTTTGTCGAACATCAGCCGTTTTTGCTTGAACATTAAATGCCTCCAAATGGTATTTAATTAACTTCCCGGGGTGAAGAAACCCTTTTTGAGAACTCAGAGTGAGTAAATTTGCCATTTTCATGCACTTTTAACCATTCCATAAATCTTGTGTTTAGGGCCCCTGGAAGCATGAAAATCACTTTAAACATGCTAATTTTAGCTCTAACACTGATGATCAACCTACAAATGTGAACTGACGTTCAAAAATAAAACATTTGAAAACGGACCATTTTCCACATTTCTGAAGCATGACGTAATGGGGGGTGTTATCTCTTTTGTCAAAAATCAGCCGTTTTTGCTTGAACATTAAATGCCTCCAAATGGTACTTAATTCACTTCCCGAGCCCCTGGAAGCATGAAAATCACTTTAAACATGCTAATTTTAGCTCTAACACTGATGATCCACCTACAAATGTGAACTGACGTTCAAAAATAAAACATTTGAAAACGGACCATTTTCCACATTTCTGAAGCATGACGTAATGGGGGGGTGTTATTTCTTTTGTCGAAAATCAGCCGTTTTTGCTTGAACATTAAATGCCTCCAAATGGTATTTAATTAACTTCCCGGGGTGAAGAAACACTTTTTGAGAACTCAGAGTGAGTAAATTGGCCAGTTTTCATGCACTTTTAACCATTCCATAAATCTTGTGTTTAGGGCCCCTGGAAGCATGAAAATCACTTTAAACATGCTAATTTTAGCTCTAACACTGATGATCCACCTACAAATGTGAACTGACGTTCAAAAATAAAACATTTGAAAACGGACTATTTTCCACATTTCTGAAGCATGACATAATGGGGGGGTGTTATCTCTTTTGTCTAAAATCAGCCGTTTTTGCTTGAACATTAAATGCCTCCAAATGGTATTTAATTAACTTCCCGGGGTGAAGAAACCCTTTTTGAGAACTCAGAGTGAGTAAATTGGCCATTTTCATGCACTTGTAACCATTCCATAAATCTTGTGTTTAGGGCCCCTGGAAGCATGAAAATCACTTTAAACATGCTAATTTTAGCTCTAACACTGATGATCCACCTACAAATGTGAACTGACGTTCAAAAATAAAACATTTGAAAACGGACCATTCTCCACATTTCTGAAGCATGACGTAATGGGGGGGTGTTATCTCTTTTGTCGAAAATCAGCCGTTTTTTCTTGAACATTAAATGCCTCCAAATAGTATTTAATTCACTTCCCGAGCCCCTGGAAGCATGAAAATCACTTTAAACATGCTAATTTTAGCTCTAACACTGATGATCCACCTATAAATGTGAACTGACGTTCAAAAATAAAACATTTGAAAACGGACCATTTTCCACATTTCTGAAGCATGACGTAATGGGGGGGTGTTATCTCTTTTGTCGAAAATTAGCCGTTTTTGCTTGAACATTAAATGCCTTCAAATGGTATTTAATTCACTTCCCGGGGTGAAGAAACCCTTTTTGAGAACTCAGAGTGAGTAAATTGGCCATTTTCATGCACTTTTAACCATTCCATAAATCTTGTGTTTAGGGCCCCTGGAAGCATGAAAATCACTTTAAACATGCTAATTTTAGCTCTAACACTGATGATCAACCTACAAATGTGAACTGACGTTCAAAAATAAAACATTTGAAAACGGACCATTTTCCACATTTCTGAAGCATGACGTAATAGGGGGGTGTTATCTCTTTTGTCGAACATCAGCCGTTTTTGCTTGAACATTAAATGCCTCCAAATGGTATTTAATTAACTTCCCGGGGTGAAGAAACCCTTTTTGAGAACTCAGAGTGAGTAAATTTGCCATTTTCATGCACTTTTAACCATTCCATAAATCTTGTGTTTAGGGCCCCTGGAAGCATGAAAATCACTTTAAACATGCTAATTTTAGCTCTAACACTGATGATCAACCTACAAATGTGAACTGACGTTCAAAAATAAAACATTTGAAAACGGACCATTTTCCACATTTCTGAAGCATGACGTAATGGGGGGTGTTATCTCTTTTGTCAAAAATCAGCCGTTTTTGCTTGAACATTAAATGCCTCCAAATGGTACTTAATTCACTTCCCGAGCCCCTGGAAGCATGAAAATCACTTTAAACATGCTAATTTTAGCTCTAACACTGATGATCCACCTACAAATGTGAACTGACGTTCAAAAATAAAACATTTGAAAACGGATCTGACATTGTTAATGAGCCTATATTAATGAATGATAATGGCATTATCAGAGTCAATAGGAATGAACCCACCAGTAGTAAGGAAAGCAAGTTTTTTTCACTTGCAGAGCACGCAGAGGAGTCTGTTATGGAAGGAGATTTTCAACTGCAGGAAGAAGGGTTTGGAGACATGACCCCTACAACCATGGATGCAAGCCATACCAAGAATTCTTGTTTGGGTGGCGCATGACTGAAACGCATGATTGGGAGATCTCCAGTGGGGAGCAGTCATTGCAAAACACAGTTAGACGGCTGGCAAAAACATGTAACGATTTTACCGAGAGGATGGCAGAAGTGGAGACTCGCATATCACTCCTAGAAGATCAGATGGTGGTTCAAAAAGACGCTGTCGCAGATATAAAAGACGATGTGCACGATATGCTAGTGGACTTAGAAAACTGTCTGCGCCGTACAACCTGCGTATTTTAGGAGTGTCAGAAGGACTTGAGGGGCAAGATGTACGAAAATTAGTAGCTGAGCTGTTTGAAGAGGCGCTGCCTGAGCTGAAAGAATGGAATTGGCCGCAGGAAATTTAACTGGCACATCGATTTCTGTTTCAGCAATGGCCAGCCAGGAGCGGACAAGCAGTGCAACAACCGCGGGCTATTTTGATTTCCCTCAATAATTTCTTGGCTAGACAGGCATTGTACGATCTGGCTAGACCAGATAAGAAGAGAATTGGTAAAGGGACACAAAATTCTTTGTGAGACCCGATTACTGCCACTCCACAGTGGAAAAGAAATGGCAGCTATGCCAGCTGATTACTCCTCTCCAAGCAAAAGGCGTACAGGTGTTTCTACAACAACCAGCTACTTTAAAGACTGTTAATAAGATACATATACGTTGTTTCACTTCAGTCATTACAGCCAAAGAATATCTTCAATCTTTGGGTTCAGGATAATCATACAGGCTAATGGATCTTGTTTGTAGTGATATGACTTCTTTTCTTGCCACTTCCTGTGATTTTTTTTCTGTTTTTCCTAAGCTGCACATATAAGGATGCAGGAAAGGCGATCATCAAAGTGGGCTATTCACCAAGCATCACAAGGGCGATTGGCCCTAAGGCCTCTTTGATGGGGGAGGGTCACAGGCAGAGGGTGGGTGGGCTCTTTTGGGTGGTGGTGGTGGGTGGGTGTAGAGGGCCACTTGGGGAGTAAGGGGTTGGGTGGGAATCTGCTAAAGGGTAAAAATGTAGTTCATAGCACGTGCGGTAGGAATCTTCGAGTATATCTCTCGTATATATTGATGGCCATGAGATACTCATATAGTAATGGCAGATAGGAGGCTGCGAATATGTTCATTTAATGTTTGTGGGCTGAACAATGTCCCAAAGAGGAAACGTGTTATCACTGAACTCCGGCTAATAAACCCTGATATTCTTTGTCTGCAAGAGACGCATGTTCCCTGGTCTAATCGTAGGATACTATCTGAGCTGGGATTTACATTATCAACTTCAAAACAATCCATTATGAATAGGGGGGTGGCGATCTTGGTGCGTCATGGCATGATTGGTACGGATAGATTGAGGGTGGATAATCTCGGGAGGTGGGCTATTACTGAGTGTATTGTAGGGAGTACCAAGATCGCGCTTTGTACTGTATATGGGTCAAATTTGGATGAGGCTGAGATCTTGGAGTTTTTGAATGTTGAGTTGGCACTTTGGGGGACCCCATTGATACTACTTGGGGATTTTACTATACATGGGGATGCACAGACGTGGGATTCTCATTTTGATAAGTATAAAGGGCATAAGACTTAAGTATTTAGGGCCTTGCAGCAACTTTTACATCATCACGGACTAGTTGATGGGTGGATAACTGTGAATCATGGAGATCCGGGTTATACATTCTTTTCGTCCCCACACAACAAGTTTGTTCGGTTAGACTATATCTTCTTACCTCCGTTGTTGACCGTTGGTGCAAAGATGCAGGTGTGGCCCCGTATTACATCGGATCCTGGCCCTGTGGTTATGGACCTTGCTAGTCTTAGCCTTCCGCTGGAACAGCAGTCCTTTACATTCAATAAAAAATTGTTAAGTGATGGGGAGTATATTTGTCATATCCAAATTTGGGCTACGCTGTTCTTGGATAGTAATAGAGGATCGGCAACCCAACCAATGATCTGGGATTCTTTGAAAGCAGGGCGAAGAGGCGAAACACTTAGTTATGGCTGGGCTAAGCAGAAACAACAGAAAAAACATATGCAGGCTTTACTCAAGGATTTAAAGAAGGCTGAGTATGGACATATGCAAGCGGTTAGAGTTAATGCGGATACTAAAGAAGTGCAAACTAAGACAACACGCTGTAAGGCCCGATTAATGGGGTATGGAGTCAAGAAATAGCTGCTCAGTTCTAAATTCATAAGGAAGAAAGATATGAATATGGGAAAGCAACTAGTAGATGCTTAGCTCAAAGACTGCAGGGCAGACAAACCTCCCAGCGAATTAAAATTATGAAGGATGGTAAAGGGGGCACAGTTGAGACCATGGAAGGCATAATGGCGGTATTTCATTTGTATTATAAGGAACTATATGCCCATGATTCTCTGGAGTTGGGCAGCATAGAGCGGTATCTCCATAATTTTGATTTAACTGAATTAGGACTAATCGAACGGGAAGAGCTAGAAGCTCCTATTACTATGCTAGACCTTCAGACTGCAATTGATGGATTACTGTTAGGGAAAGTGGCAGGGCCGGATAAACTCACTTTGGAGGTCTATCACATACTTTTCTCCATTATAAAGGATGATATGCTAACCACTTTTATAGAAGCCTAATGTGGGAATCCCCCACCATCTTGGGATGATGCCAACATAGTGATCTTAAAGAAAAAGGATAAATCTCCCAGAATTCCGCTGTTGTATAGACCGATATCATTAATAAATGCTGATGGCAAGGTGTATTCAAAGATCCTTGCCACACGGTTAGCACAAGTTATACCATTGTTGGTATCCCGGCACCAGCACATTTTTGTGCCTGGCAGGAGCACAGTTAATCACCTACACAGGATTATTGCATCGCTAGACTATGCTATTACATTGCAAAAGCAAATAGGGATAATTTTTTTAGATGCTTGAAAAGCATTTGACCGTGTATTGTGTTAATTTTTGTGGCCTACAATGCGAAAGATGGGGTTGGGCCCCCAATTCTTCGTAGCATTTCAGACTATGTACAAACGCCCGCAGGCTAAAATTTGTACATTGGGGAAAGAGTCATCCTTTGTATATATAACTAGGGACACCCGGCAGGGATGCCCCTGCTCACCCTTACTTTTTGCCATCTATATTAACCCATTGTGGTTGATATTGGAGACTACTAATGGAATACAATCAATGATAGTTGGGCAGCATTAGGTACGTGTTCTTGCTTACGCTGATGATATAGCGGTAGTAACATCTGACCCAGAGCAAGCATTAAGTGAGATTGAGAACCTGACTCAGCAATATGGGGAAGTCGCCGGGTGTAAGCTAAATTTTATCAAAACCCAGGTTGTTTGTAAAGAGGGGCTCTGTCCTGGGGAAGCACGTGTTACACCAGAAGCAAGATATCTGGGCATAAAGATTAGGATGTCACTTCAAGAGATAGTTGAAGTGAATTGGGTACATATACTAGCGTCAGTACGAAGTCAACTGGAAAGGGTTGAGTGTCTGCACTTATCAATGGTAGGAAGATGCAGACTTGTTATCCTTTTCGATATTTCATATTTATGGCTATGGCCGTTACTCGATTATGCGTTGCCTCTATGTGGCTGCAATCAGAGGCGCCATCATATGAAATGTGGCGTGCTAAGTTTTATAATGTGTTTAATTTTGAATTTAGTTTGCATTGAATAAAATCTTTGAGGAAGAAATAATTAGGGATTAAAATTTAGCATCCTATGCTACAACATATGGCGATCTCGTTTTGAAATTTAGTTGTTTTTGATTGTCATAGCTTTTCCTTCTTTCTGCTGTTTTAATGCTATTCATGTTTTGGTGTTATTTTCGTAACTACATAACATTCCTACATTAATGATTTCAATGATTGATTTGTAAATACTATATGCTATGAATTGAACAATAAAGAAAAAAAAAAGGTGGGTCCGGTCCTTGAAATATACAAGGCACAAGCCAGAGGAGCTGCCCTGTATGGGGTAGACATTTGGGGCCATCGGCCATCTGAACAACTTGCCAAGATTGAGAACTCCTTCTTCAGACAACTTCTGGGACTTCCCAAAAGTACACCGCTCACCCACTCCGAATGGATCTAGGAGTTAGCCCCATATGGAGCACCTCAGAGCTATCTATGTTTAGAGAGGAATTGAGGGAAGTGGCAAATTTAAATGGAGCAAGCAAAATATCTTGGCTTGCTCATATTAAGAATTCTTTATTATCCATGGGAATGGGAAATTTATGGACTAGTCCCGAAGACAGCTGTCTGTTAATACCTAGGAAGGTTCTAAAAAAGAACTATAAGGAGTATAATCTTACCATATTGCTGGGGGGTTCCAGGATTGGTACGTTGACAACATTCTTTCTAGAAGTTAAACTTCAATACAGTCTAGAACTTGTCATAGACGATATACAGCTGTCTCTCGCTAAGGAGAAGTGTGGCTCAATGATTAGAGTGGCAGACCCTGATGCAGAGATCTAGCCCGGGACCAGGGTTCAATTCCCCGCCTCGGCGTGTCTTGGGATCGAAATTCCACGGACCTGATAATTCTCGCCTCAGTGCCTATTCCAATCATGGAGTCCCACTCTGCAACTCTGGGCAATAGCTTGCTTAATCTCCACAACGGCCCCCACAACGCCAAGGATGCCTGGCCTCCACCTTGGGTGTACCCAGGAGTGGACGCCTCACAGGGAAAGCCAGGATGGGTTCCACAGCAGTATTCGTACAAGCGCCTTGAGACCCTTGCGGGTGAGTAGTGCGCTATACAAGTATCAATTTTCAATGTATTTATTTATTTATACTTACAGTTCAGGCATGTCACACTTCCCATGCATGCTCTCACACATAAGTGGGGGAGTAACTCCACAAAAGACTGTCTGACATGTAATAATTGTACAGAGACCGACCTAAATGTACTCTTTTTCTGTCCAGCATATAAGGTATCAAGACATCGCTGACTACGACAGCTGTGTAGGAACCTTCGAACGTCCCATTGTTCACAGGCCTTTAGGATCCTTAAATATGATAGCAGTATGCCCATTGCGTATTCAGTATCCCGCTATCTGTTCTCAATGTGGTGCGCACGCTGAGTAAATTTAAAGAAAGGCCAACCCCCACTAAATGACCCTACTTCCCAACTGTGACTCGAGGTATTAAAAAAAATAGAATTGATTATACTCATTATGATTGAGATACCTGCACTTTTTAGAATATTTATTATATGATATAATTCCTATGAATTACTGATCAAATATTTTAATGTGTATGTCTTTTAATGTTGGATAAGTAGCACTGATTGTATTGTAGTTTACTATTTTTTTTTATGTGTGCTTTTATGGCCTTGTTAGGCCGAAATAAGGTATCTCTCGACTCGACTCGACTATATTTTAACAATTCAAAAAATAAGTATTTAAATAAAAAAATTATAAATATACTATTTCCTCTCCAGTTTGCAACAGTAGGGAAAGAATTGGCATTCAAATGTGTACATTTTACTATTTACCCTCCAGTCTGTGCAACAGTAGGAAAATTGTTGGATTTCGGAAGGGTTAAATTTACTAATCCCACTCCAGTCTGTGTAACAGTAGGGAAAATGTTGGACTTCGCAGAAGTAAAATTTACTATTCCAACTCCTCTCTGTGCAACAGTAGGGAAAGTGTTGGACTTCAAATGGGTTAAATTTACCATTCCCCATCCTAGTCTGGGGCACAGTAGGTAAAGAGTTGAACTTCGGATAGGAAAAATTTACTATTCCAACTACAGTCAGTGCAACAGTAGTGAAATAGTTGGATTTCGGAGGGGTTAAATTCACTAATCCAACTTCAGTCTGTTCAACAGTAAGGAAAGCCTTGGACTTCAGAAGGCTTCAATTTACTATTCCCACTCCAATCTGTGCAACAGTAGGGAAAGTACTTTAATACAAGCACATAACATTTTTAAATAACTCTATTAGTTGACCATATATATACAACTCTTAATATGAAATTTATATAACTAAAATTAAATAACAATAAAAAAGTACATGATTATTAAAACTTTTAATAATTTTAAAATATGCAAAAATGTTATAAATGTATTATTCAATTGAGCTCCCACACTATACTCCCACAAACCTAGCAGCCGACACTTAAAATATACCTAAAAGAAAGAATTATAACAAAATGAACATATTTAATGATCAATTAAAAATTTAATAAATAATAATAGCCTAAATAAATTTCCACCCTTTCCTCCTACAAACAAAACAGACCTCACCAGATACATAATGTAAAGAAGTATAATAATAAACAATTTACATATTTATTTCTAATTTAAATAATTAATAATACATTAATAATGAATTGTTAACAAATTATAATTTAATTAATGTCCCACCCTATACCCCTACAAACCCAACAACCAGCATTATATATTTGCACTATTTACATAATTGACAATCAACTAAATATTCAATAAATGTATAGGGCTCAAGCATGTGGTGCAACTCTCTGTGGTGCAGAATTATGGGGGCATTCCTTTTTTCTACTTTAGTTGTAACTGAGAATAGATTCTTAAGACAAGTAATGGGTCTCCCGGCCAGTACCCTGCTAATCCCTTTGCGCTTAGATTTCGGTATTACACCGATTGAGGACGAGATTGCCCTAAAACCTTTGACGTTCTGGTGAAGACTTTGGGCAACTCCCGAATTAGCACCATACCAGGCAGATACAAATGAGCTTTTATCTTACCCAGGCTTGGTGAAAAGGGTACCTTGGTTTGCTCATGTAAAGCACACGTACGAAAAGCTTGGCCAACCTTTTATGTGGAGCACTCCGGGTGATACCTGTCCGTCAGTCCCCCGTGCCCTAGTGCCCAAAACTTACTGTGCCTTAAAGCTTGGAGCACTCAAAGCAAATCATAAATTAGGCTCCGTAACAACACAGTTTCTAAGAGTGAAGGACAAGTATAAGCTAGAAATATTTTTGGATGATATCCTTCCCCAGGCTGCAAGAAAGCTGTACGTACAGTTTAGACATGGCACTTTGCCTGTATGTGCGGTCACCAATAAATGGGCCGGACAGAAAGAGGAGGGTTGTCCCGTATGCATCTCACAAGAAGAAACAGAAATGCATGTATTATTTTTCTGTCCTGGCTACCAAAATGCAAGGCGCTACTGGCTTGTGCAGCTATGCCGGAATCTGGGTTTTGAGCATTGTAGGGAGGCCTTTCGGGTTCTAAAATATGATACATCCGAACCCATTGTGTTCGCTGTTTCAAGATATTTAAACATAATGTGGCGCAGGAGGTGGGCTTTTATTCAGAGGGGTAGAAATGTATAAAAAGTGTATCAGCAGCATTTTATAAACGTGATTATTGTATGTACAGTTTTTCCTAGATTTTAAATTTTAGCATTTGATTATTTTGTATATAGAATTGTAAATAGTATTAATTTTTTATATCTTGTCCTTTTAAACTATTTATTGAATTATTGCTGCTATTCCCTTTAGCTGATGGTAGATCGCATTACATCAATTGATATCAATTTCTCGCGCAGTGAAATCCTTTGTTCCTCCTTCCCCCACTCTTGGCTTGACGGAAAAAACCCATTGTACTCGCCTCTAAACTGTGAATTGTATTACAATTGGAGTGTTCCTTTTTAACTCTGATATTTCATTTTATTAATGTGTGCCATTTTGGGCTTCTGTTACTTTTTATGGTCCTGATGACTGAAATAAAAGTTTTTGAAACGAAACAAATAATTAATTAATAATTCATTATTAATACATTATTACTTAACTTCCCAGCATATAACCCTACCAATCCAAAAGGCCCACACCTAAAATATACCATTAAAAATATTATATTTACACAATTTGAATAATTGAAAATCAATCAAATAATTATTAATAAACGAATAATTCATTATTAATCAAATATTACTTAATTAAATTCCCAACACATACCCCTACAAACCCTACAAACCACACCTAAAATATGACAAAAAAATAATTACACAATTTACATAAATACATATCAGTTACAAATTATTACTAAATTAAAAATGCATTATTCATCTCTAGAGGTGCAGAGACTAGATGTCCAAGATGATACCTTGGCACAAGTCTTGGCTGAAATAGAATGCCTACGCCTAGAATATCGAGGTTTATTAGACCAAAAAGTCAAGGCCCAGTGGGCTGCATATTCAATGGAAAACTATGAGTTTGGAGAGAGGGCTGGTGCAATATTGGCTGGAAAGATAAGAGCAGACCGGGTCAGAAACAACGTCAATAAGCTTATAATTGATGACCAGGGAACTATATCTTATAATCAGGAAGATATGGAAAAATGCTTCTTTTCCCTCTTTTCGAATTTATACCAAGAAGAGGCCTCCCCAGATTGCCCCACCACTCGACAGTGGCTGGAAAGTAAGGCTCTATCGGGCCTAACAGAGGATGGCCGCAATATGCTTAATAGTCGCTTTACTGAAGAAGAATTAAAACTCTGTATAAAAAAAATCAAAAATAATAAGGCAGCAGGGCCTGACACACTTCCCGGCGAAGTTTATAAAACGCTTCAGGATATGTTGGTACCAAAACTTTGTTAACTATTTAATTTATACATATAGCCCTCAGGGTAAAATTCCGCCGTCTTGGAAAGAGTCTACCATTGTGTTAATTTTAAAGCCAGGGAAGGATCCCCTTAGGGCGGACTCTTATAGACCAATCTCCCTGCTGAATGCAGATTATAAGACCTTTACTAGTATTTTGGCTGGGAGATTGGCCAAACTGGTCCCGTGTTTGATCAGCCCAGACCAGAAGGGTTTCATCCTGGGGAGATACATCCACGAGTTGACCTTACAGTTGATCGGTAATATTGATCTTGCCGTGACGCTGCGGAGCCTTTAGCGGTGGCAGCTTATGACTCGGCAAAGGCTTTCGACCGTGTCAATTGGGGTTTTCTCCGGGATGTTCTTACTATCATGGGGTTTGGAGAGACCTTTATTCAAACTATAAGAGGATTCTATGAGGGTGCCTCTGCAGCAATTTTACTGAATGTCTCTTTATCATCACGTTTTGATATCAGGAGGGGTACAAGGCAGGGGTGCCTCATCTCACCCCTCTTGTTCGACCTCTATATCGAACCTTTGGCACAAGCATTGAGGCTAGACGATCAAATTACTCCTTTCAGAATAGAGGAATACTGCTGCCAGCTGGCATTATATGCATTATATACCAGCAATAATAACCCAGTAGAGGTTTTCCCCAGAGTCGAGGAGATAATGGCAGACTATGGTCGATACTCCGGTTATTTAATCAACAATACAAAAACAGAAATAATGTGCTGGGGTGTCGATCAGTGGGAGGAAGCAACAAGCAACCAGTTCAGGTATTTAGGTATATTAATTACATCTGATCTTAATAATATAGTGAAAATAAATCTGAAAAAGGTGGCTAAAGATATTGACCATCTATTTTCGAGATGGCAAAACCTTCCCTCAACAATATATGGCCGCGTTAATTTGGTCAACATTGTCATTTTGCCCAAAATAACCTATCTAATTAACGCAATCCCCTTAACATTCCAGGATAAAATTTTAAGGAAGATCCAGGGGAAGATTGGTAGTTTTATCTGGGCAAATAAGAACGCCCGGATGTCCTGGAAAAAACTGAAAAGAAGATTGATAAAGGGGGGGTTGGCACTCCCGGACATTGTGTGGTATGCTTTTGCTTTCCAGCTACAAAATGTCCGCACCCTTCTAAGTAGTCCAGACAACTCTCATTGGGGGCAGATTTTGAATACAATGTTAGATCAGGAAGGGGGTGGCCCTGGTTTTTTGTATAAGTTTGGTGCGCCAAAATTTTACAAGAAGGTTCGCCTAAAGGTATTGAAATCGGCCTTGATTCTTTGGAACAGATTTAAGGGGTATTGGGGTATAAAATATCATTCAGATCTGGCTCCTATATGGGAGGTGTTGTGGTCTAGGATTGGGGACTCTCTTTCAAAATTTAAATGTATTCAACTCTGTTCGTGGTATTCCTCTGAGAAAAATAACACAGGTGGAAACTGGGACATTGAGTTTGCACTTTTGGCCCTAACTCAGAGGAAGAAAGAAGTGGGTTTTTTGTATAGGAAGCTGATTGAGGCAGATGAAATTCGAGCTCCACCATTACATCAAGTATGGAGACTTTCTGTCTTAGAGGCACCTTCAGCTGATCTGTACAATTTCTCCCTTCAATATCTATATAGATTTGTTAAATCCGCTCCCCTTAAAAAGAATCACTATTATGTTATAAATAGGCTTTACTACACCCCTAAAAAAATCGCAACATTTGTCAACCCACCTCCTGAATGCCCCAGATGTGACATGCCAGAGGCCGATGATATCCATGTTTTTTATGAGTGTCCTAGGATTGGCTCTTTTTGGGCCACCATCGAGAAGACACTGGAGAGTGTCTTCAAGATGAAACTTAGTTTTAATGTTGCAAGGGTCTTTTTTGGTTTGGACATTGATCTCTTAAATGGGTTAAGGGAGACACAGGTGGCTTTATTTTTCACGCTTATTCTAAATGCACATAGGGAAATTTGTAAAGTCTGGAAGG